>NC_051081.1:41474466-42174466 GCF_004664715.2 Peromyscus leucopus
TTTTTTTTTTTGTAAACCTAGCAGATAAGAGGCAGAGGCAGGAGGATTATAAGGTTAAGGCCAACTATAGAAGCAAGACATTGTTTCAATCAACCACCACCACCACCACCACGTTTTATGGCTGTGAACTTTTGATTAGCTGCAATTAGCACGTGGAAACTAGGGTAGTTAATGAACTTAGTGAGAAAGGTGGGAAGCAGATTCTTTGGAAGTTTGGAAATGGAGAAAAGTATTTGTTTTGGAACTTAATAATCTTGGTGGATAATGTTAAGAGACAGATGTAAGAAATATGGCTGGAAGGTTCTAACTATGCCGTGATATTACAGTTAGTAATAGTAGTAGAGACCCAACAGACCCATCAGTAGCATTTACCAGACACTACATATGTACTGTTCACGTATTGCAGATGGTGCTCTGAGTTGTTCTGAAGTTATGACTTTGTAATTATTGTGTCACAACTCAACTAAAACAAAATAGTTAAGTTGCCATCTTCCATGGCATTGTGGCTGCTACTTGGTATTCCATTATATTTTGTTTTACCAGTTCTAGTGTTGAACATTTAATGCCTCCACATCCGTGCATATTTTTTAACGATAGAGCATATCTGTATAACTCTGACTGGCCTAGTACTTGGCATGTAGCTCAGTCTGACCTGGAACATGCAAGTCTCCTGTCTCAGTAGCAGTTTCTCTGTTCTCTTCTTTCCCTCTTCAGGGACTTTGATGTTCCAAAGCTAATGAACAGACCCCCACTCCCCCCGCAACTATTACTTTTCTAAGACAGGAGAAATCTTCGGCTTCTTTCCTGGAGTCTGCTCTCTGGGTTCCTCCTCTTTAGTACTTGGAATTCCTGAGAACTTGCACGTGGGCTCTTCCTTTGCTCTCTAGATTTGTTCTGTCATTCCCGCAGCCTTCAATGTCATGGATGGGGTGATCCTCGTCTATACCTCACAGCTCAGCTGTGAGTTTTTAGACCTGGGCATCTCCACTGGAGAATTTCACAGGCATGGCAGACCTACTCTCTCTAAAACTGAACTGACCCTCTCCCAGATCCTTTCTCCAGTTTTGTCCATTTCAGCCGCTATCCTCCACTCACTGGCTCATGCCGCGCCCCACCCCCCAGCATCCCCTTCATCACCTCTGCCAACAGTCCTGTCACTCCTGTCTCCCGGATGTGTCTCATCTCTACCTCCTTCCTTTGCATCTCTTCAGTGTCTCTAGCTCCAGCCCTCAAGTAGGCCACTGTGAAAATTAGTTGTTCACAGTCTAATCAGTAATAAACAAAAATGGCTGGGGCAGATCATGCCATTTCTGTGCTAAAAAAATCTAAGGGCTGGTGGCTGGAGATGGAGTTGCTCATGGTAGGGACAGTGTACACATCCAAGAACTATTTGTTGACTGAATGAATAAATGCATGAGTGAGCATGCATTATGGGGAACATAGTAAAAACTAGACTCTAAAATCTTGGCTGTTTAACCCCTTGTAAGTTTTTACAGATCTTAATTTATGTCCATAGACATTTCTACTTATGACATCTTAGGATAGAATATTTAGTAATTGTCACTGGCGCTGGGGGTTGGGTCTTGCTGTCCCTGATCCCTGGGGGCAGGGGGTGAGTAGACACGGAGGCAATTACACAGACTCCGGGAGGTTGCAAGCAAGCTCTTTTATTGAACAAAAGGCTGAGGTATAGACATGGGGCTTTTTGGCGGGCTTTTGCTCCTAGTGGCTGTGGCGTTTCTTGGTCAGCCCTGGGATGCATGCCATCATTTTCTGGTTTGGAGCTTATGGGTCAGGTTTCCTCTGGCCCGAACACTCACTGCACATGCCACAGCTCATTGCTTAAGGCATGGCCCAGTACTTCAGCCTGACCCGCCTCAAGTAATGATGATTGTATATTTAATACACTGAGCTAATAGTCTTTTATACACTTCGCTTTATTTTTCTACAATAATGTCTTGCAAAGGATCTGTATATTATTGCTCACATTTGCACCAGGAGAAAGATAGGTCAGAATGAAGAACACTTTAAAAAAGCCACATTCTATCTCACAGATACAAACCTTTCTCATAACCTAAGATATGTCAAAATCTTGTAGTTTTTTACTTTTATATATTTAATCATAGGCTTTTTTGTTTGTTTATTTTAGATGACTCAAAATTGAGGGGTTTAGCAGCCCCGAGTAACCTTTCCATGAACCAGAATCTTGAAGGTCATAGTGGTAAGTCATTTAATTTTTAATTTGTCATATTTGAACAGCATTTAGACATTTAGGTCATCATCTACTTAATGTATATGTTAAAAATATATGTGTTAAATCAAATACTATTATTTAGATAATAATGGTATTGAAAGTAATCATTCTTTGAGCCATAATTCATATGTCCCAGAATAATTCAACACTTTTACGGAAATTAAATTTAATCTCTGATAAACCTGAAAAGAAAAAAACCTGCCTGTTAGTTTATATGTTACAAAATTGTGGGTTTTTTTGTCTGTGGGGTTTAAAATATTTATTAAAAACAATACCTGTTCAGGACACGTCTTTGAGAGCTGATGATGTTTGAATGGACTGTATTAAATGATATTTCATCAGTGTTAATTTGTAATATGGGTTGTAAAGGGAACATCATTAAGAAATAGACACTAAAGTATTTAGGGGTAAGAAAATGAAACCAGACATTCATAGAACCCAGAGCAGTGGTCTTCAACCTTCCTAATGCTGCAACCCTTTAATGTAGTTCCTCATGTTGTGGTGACCCCCACCATAAAATTATTTTTGTTGCTACTTCATAACTGCAATTTTGCTGCTGTATTGTAATGTAAACATCTGATATGCCGGATATCCCTGACTCCTGTGAAAGGGTGTTTGACCCCGCAAGGGGTCACCACCCACAGGTTGAAAACCACGGACATAGAGACTGAAGCTGTACTCAGGAGTGTGGAGCAGAATGGGAAACTGGGGTGGAAGGAAAAGGGGAAAATACAGTATGGGACATACCAACCGAGAGGACCAAGACACCCCACAGGACAACTCGGCATCCTGAGGACATTTTTATGCTTGGGAGTCAGGCTGTTGGGTAATAATGCCTTTCTCTGTTCCACACCAGCTCTACCGCAGCGCTGTTAGCCGGTTGTGAGAGGGGCCAATGAGACAGGGGTACCCATGAAAGAGTATTTTGCATTGTTACAGATAGTAATGTCAGTAACTGCATCCCATGAATATTTTTATATTCATATTTTACTTTTATTATTAGAGACTGACTGTGCACAAACTATATTGATTATTACATCCTCTTGGTGTTCATTTACACAAAGATACAAATTTGAAATGAATTATAGTCCTTTTAGAGGTTCTGAATTGTTATTTTAATGTTCCAGGTGCCGTTCAAGTTGTGACATGGAATGAACAGTATCAGAAGTTGACTACCAGTGATCAAAATGGGCTTATCATTGTCTGGATGCTGTATAAAGGTATATTAGGAGAGTTGCTTGAAAAATTATTATACTGTTGTGTGTGTATGTATGCACATTTGTGTGTGTATGCACACTTGCGTGTGGCTACCCTTGGAGGTCAGAAGAGGGTGTTGGATCCCCTGAAGCTGGAGTTACTGGCTGTTGTGAGCTGCCTGGTTTGGGTGCTTGGAACTGAACTCTGGTCCTCTGCAAGAGCAGCAAGTGCCCTTACCCACTGAGTCATCTCTCCAGCCTGTGAGAGCTGCTCTAAATTTGTAAAAATTGCACTTTATATACCTATCGTTTGTGGGTATGTGTGTGTATGCACATGCGCCACACATGTGGCAGTTGAAGGACATTTGTGGGAGTTGGTTCTCTTTACCCTGTGGGACCCCAGGATTGAACTAAGGATGCCAGGCTTGACAGCCATCTTGCTGGGTCAGGACTGCGGCTTTGATTGTTCACAAACTAAGGTCTGAGCCCAGTGTTTGGATGGGGAAATAGTATCTCTGTAATAGAAAACTTGATTCTGTGCCTTTGATCTGTGACCCTGCGTTAGGAAAATGAATCAGGTGACTGTTGACATTACCACAGTGAATGGAGACACTAGAATAGTTTCCATATGAAGTAACTCCTCCTCCGACATTTCCACTAGGAATTAGTTCCTGTGTGGTCAGCTGGAGTTAGTATTAGATAAAAACACATTTATGAAGAAGTCAAAGGCGAGACTGCCTTTATTGTATTTCCTGTATTGAGGCAGTTAGCTTCCTTTTGTGGATTCATTTGGTCTCATCTCTGATGAATGACTCACAGCTTCTGCCTCTTGTCTCAGAGAGAACGGGGTGGAGGGGCAAGGGGGGGAGGTTAGGGGAGGGGAGAGGAAGAGAAGGATTAACTTAGCTGCGGCTCTATTACTGGAAAAACAACTCAATACTTATTCTTTTCAAGGCTGGGAAAGGCTTAGTTAAATATGTACATTTGTAAAACGATTCAGGATACCCCATTTACAAATTATTATTAAAGACTTATTTTTAATTATGTGTATGTGTGTGCCCGTTGGGTGGGAGTATGTGCATGTGAGAATAGGTGCCTGAGGAAACCAGGGGTGTCGGGTCCCTCTGGAGTTGGAGTTATAGGTAGTTGTGAATGGGTGCTGGGAATCGAACTTGGGTCCTCTAGAAGAGCAGCTGACCTGCTCTTAACTGCTGAGCCGTCTCTCAAGCCTCCCATTTATGAATTCCTCATTACAAAAATATGTTTTGCTTTAACTTGGCTTTAAGTTTGTGTGCCTCTGTGTGCGTGTGCGTGTGCGTGTGCGTGTGCGTGTGTGTGTGTGTGTGTGTGTGTGTGTGTGTGTGTGTGTGGCAATGTTACAATGTTTGTGTGGAGATGAAGGACACCTTTTCCAAAGTCACTCTGTTCTGCCATGTGAGGAACAAGGATGGAGCTCTGGTCCTCAGCCTTGGTGACAAGCACCCTTACTTACCTGCTGAGCTGTCTCTGAAGCTATGGTTAAAAATGTCAAA
The DNA here is from genome assembly GCF_004664715.2 of Peromyscus leucopus. Lineage (NCBI taxonomy): Eukaryota > Metazoa > Chordata > Mammalia > Rodentia > Cricetidae > Peromyscus > Peromyscus leucopus. Next base: position 41,479,449 of record NC_051081.1, read on the forward strand.
AGGAGGCTTAGAGTTTCAACTAGTAGTCTACATGCTTTAATAGAATATGCTTCTATTTTTAATCATAATTAATTTAATAGTTAATCACAGAGAGCTTATGCATACATATAAAGCTGTTGTTGTTATGTTTTTTCCCTCACTATCTGAAATGTACCACTCTGTTGGAAAAGTTGAACTTTTAGAAAAATCAGCTGTTTTAGCCCTGAAAATTTCATTTTCATAACTGACAAGAAGAGAGAAATAAAAAATAAAAGAGGAATATTTATTGTATTTTCTATGATAATCTTGAAGTAATTGGGAACAATACCTAATCAAACTTTTGTTTATGGTAGGTTTGAAGGATTCAAAGTTAAATGCCTTTAGGTTATAGACACCTTTTTAATAATTTATCCAACAGTGTATTTTTAGAATGCTAGTGACTTTTTCTTTTTTCTTCTTTCTTTTTTAGACAGGGTCTTGCTACATGTAGCCCAACCTTGCCTCAAACTTTTGATCTCCTGCTTCAGTCTCCCAAGTTCTGGGATTAATGGTATACATAACAATGCCCAGAAAATACTATCAACCCTAAAGTATCAATTGATAAATGTGAAAGTTTTTTTTTCTTCTTCTTTTGGTTTTTTGAGACAGAGTTTCTCTGTGTAGCCCTGGCTGTCCTGGAACTCGCTCTGTAGACCAGGCTGGCCTCCAACTCAGAAATCCTCCTGCCTCTGCCTCCCACACGCAGAGAGATGTGTACCACCACACCTGGCCTGCTAAGTGTGCACGTTCTGACTTGTCGTTCTGTAACTTGTGAACACAGGCTCCTGGTATGAGGAGATGATCAACAATCGCAATAAATCAGTGGTCCGAAGTATGAGCTGGAACGCGGATGGCCAGAAGATCTGCATTGTGTATGAAGATGGGGCTGTGATAGTCGGCTCCGTAGACGGTAATCCAGCCGCTGGACACTGGCCAGAGGCCAGGGTTTACTGATTGCCTTTAAAGACTTAAGCTGCCATTCTGATTGAAAAACAGACACCAAAGAAGAAAGCACCCGTTATATAGTTTGATGACATTAGGAACCACCTTTCAGTTCTAACCACTTACCTTTAAGTATTTCCAAGCAAATCTATTGTTTCAGTTTCCTACAGTGGTATTGGAAAAAGGTGAATTAATTTCTCAGTGTCATTTTAAATATGGCCTTTATGTAATTGATCATCATATCCATTAGATTGTATAGAAATGTAGATTTTAGTGTCAGAGGTATAAAAGTATAAAAATCTGTATTTTCAGTTGAACAGAACATGCCATTGTCATATTTTCTAGCCTTAAAATCCATTTCTTCCAAATTATAATACATACATGAGACTGGGTCTTCTGTGAGTCTGAATCTTGGTTTTAATATAAAAAATTCTTACAGAAATTGTTTTAAAATATTTTTCATTTATTTATTTGTGTGTGTTTATTGCAGTCGTCCAATGTTGCTGAGCCTCAAAAGCAGTAGCTATAGTTTAGGAATTAATGGCACAGCAGTGAAAAGCATCCCTGACCTAGATCAGAAATGATCGTGGGAAAACAGGCAGTCACTCAGCAGAGATCAGTGCTGCAACAGGGAGCATACAGGAACATGTGGGAAACCACCAGGTGCAGATGGGGAGAGATCCGGGAGGGCTTCCTGGAGGAGGAGATGAATGCTGAAGCATTAGCCACAGGTAGATGAGTAGAATGTCTCCGGGCTAAGGAATAGCTTTGGAGGAGAAAAAAAGGGATTTCATACAAGACACTGAAGTAGAAGTCTTGGAGACAAAGGAGTCCCTAAGTCCCGTGGCAGTAAAGACTCTCAGAGGGCTTGGCCCAAACAGACAGAAAAAGCGTAGAGTAAGACCCATAGTCAGTTGGCTTCAGCAACAGGCGGTCATGGGCTCCGTACAGGAAGTGTCAGTGGAATTGTGGAGCAGATTTGGGGACAGAATGACAGGCTCAGATGACTTCTTAAGGGTTGATGGAAGAACTGCCTTTGAAGATCTTGTATTTCCCAGAGTAGACGGGTGATTTCATAATTGTGAGCGAGCGAGACCCTCCCTGCCTGGGAGTTCAGAAGAGATGGCAGAGAGTTTCACAGAGCTGCTGTTTAAAGGGTCTCTGTGGTATTTGGCATATATAAATGCCAATAAATATTTATTGACCAAATAAATCGAGTGGCTGCATGAATGCTGTGAGGAATATGAGAAATCTTTAGGGAAATCAAGATTCCAAAGCAGGGTTGGAGGACCACGGCTCGGAGCTTACAGTAACCATAGCTCTGTTTTGTTGTAGGGAACCGGATTTGGGGAAAAGACCTGAAGGGTATACAGTTATGCCACGTGACCTGGTCTGCAGATAGTAAAATCTTACTTTTTGGAATGGCAAATGGAGAAATACACATTTATGATAACCAAGGAAATTTTATAGTAAGTATATATATTCATTATTCTTTTTTCTTTTTTTAAAAAATTTTCCCACTCCTCTATATTCATTATTCTATTAGTATACTTTTATATGATTATTTCATGCTATTTATATATGTATGCTCTAATTATAGTTACAATAGTTTGTAGAATTTTTCTTCAGTTTTAATTTTCTGATCATTTAATAATTTTAAAAGTTAAAAGACAAATCTTAGCTTTTCTTGGGGTTGTGTGGTGCTTTGAATGAGAATGACCCCCATAGACTCATCTGTTTGAATGCTCAGTCACCAGATGGTGGAACTGTTTGGGAAGGGCTAGGAGGTGTGTCCTTGTTGGAGGTGTGTCATTGGGGATGGGCTTCAAGATTTCCAAAGCCCCTGCCAGGCCTAGTGTGTCTCTCCCTGCCTGCTACCTGAGGATTAGGATGTAAAGCTCTCAGCTGCTGCTCCAGTGCTATGCCTGTCCGCTTCCTGCCATGATGATCACGGACTAACCCTCTAAAACTATGAGAAGCTTCCCAATAAAAGCCTTCTTTTATAACAGTTGCCTTGGTCATGGTGTCTCTTCACAGCAATAGAACAGGGACTGGGCAGGGGTGGGGCTAGTTGCTCTTGTGTTGAGAGAGGGTCTTATGTGGACCCGGCTGGGATTACTGCATGGCTGAATTTTGTGTTCTCCTGCCTCCACCTTCTAGTTCTCGGGTTTTTCCACCATGCTCAGTCTTCTGCAGGCATTGGATCCAACGCAAGGCTTCTTGAATAGTAGGCAGGCATTCTATGAAAGGTAGTTCCTTTATGGGAATTAAGGTAGCAGAGTGTAGCTTTTTGTCCTGATTTCCTGTAGTTGGATGGGACAAGATGACAATGCATTAAAGCTGAAGGATAATGAGTAGGAGAGTGTGCTGTGTAAGTTTTCTGTAGTCTTCTGATGACTGAGGCAAAGTTTATGTGCAGGATACCCAAGATACTTTTGAATCAACCAGAACTTGTTTGCAAAAAGGATGGTAGCTGATTTACTACATAAGGGAGGCAAATCAATTTCTAGGAAGAAGGTAAAAGTGAGTAGTATGATGTTAGTGTTGACTGTGGACCTGGCATGATCTAGATTCACCTAGGAGACGAAGCTCGGGACATCCTGGAGACGGATTATGGAGACTGAGGACAGCCTCTGGTGTCTCTGAGGGATTGGTTACCTTCGTTGATGTGGGATGGACCATTCCCTGTGCTGGCTCCCATCCCTCTGCTGCCCCACCGTAGACTGTAGATGCTTCGAGTTCCTGCTGCCTTTACTTTCCTGCTGTGATGGACTGTCCCCTTGAATCGTGAGCCAAAAGGAGCTCCTTCCCATCAAAGCTGCTCTGTCAGGGTATTTTATCACAACTGGAAAGGAAACAGACAGTGAGCTTGGGTAGCGTGATCTGGAGAAAGTTCTGACTTTGAGAGGTTTAGCCATGAGATATTTCTTATGTATTGATGGGACATTCTTGTTTGTAGGAAGAATTACATTCCATACTCCACTTCCTGGTGGAAGTAAAATTGCTAAGTTTCCTTTTCCTTCTCTCTCTCTCTCTTTCTTTCTTTTACATAAGCTGATTACATAGCCCAGGATGGCTTTGAACTCATGATCTTCTACTGACATTTGAGTCTTATTGAAAACTGAGTGTAGGTTTTTTGTTTTTTGTTTTTTTTTTTTTTTGAGATTAGGTCTCTTATATTATTGAGACTGACCTTGCACTTGCTATGTAGCCCAGGCTGGCCTCAAACATGAGCTCTTCCTGCCTCAGTCTCTGGAGTGCTGGAATAGCAAGCATACATCCCCACACTTATCTCTGTGTGCTTTTGTCCTTGTTTTATACATGGGCGAAAATGGAAAGGCGGGTGAGGGGTTTATCTCGGTTTGGTGACCCAGCAGGTCACGAAGCTTGCATTTGTAGCCAGATTTCAAGTCTTCCTTTCATTGTCCTTGCTTCAATGCCTGTGCAGATTCAGTTGCACATTTTAAAAATGCAGTTATTCAGCCGAAGCTAACCACTTCTCCCTAGATGAAAATGAAACTGAACTGCTTGGTGAATGTCACCGGAGCGATCAGCATCGCCGGGATTCACTGGTACCACGGCACAGAAGGCTACGTGGAGCCCGATTGCCCATGCCTGGCGATTTGTTTTGACAACGGGAGATGCCAAATAATGCGACATGAGAATGATCAAAGTAAGTCATCTTTTCTTTTCAGGTGGGGAAGGTTAAAAATATTTTAAAATTATTCTTAAGATTGTAAAGTTCTCAGCCGGGCAGTGGTGGCGCACGCCTTTAATCCAGCACTCGGGAGGCAGAGCCAGGCGGATCTCTGTGAGTTCGAGGCCAGCCTGGGCTACCAAGTGAGTCCCAGGAAAGGCACAAAGCTACACAGAGAAACCCTGTCTCGAAAAACCAAAAAAAAAAAGAAGATTGTAAAATTCTCTAGACCAAGCTGTGACCACAGCTGCCACATTTGTTCTCTTATTTGATTTATGATTTATTGATTTGCTTTTGACTAGACCCGGTTTTGATCGACACGGGCATGTATGTGGTTGGTATCCAGTGGAACCACATCGGCAGTGTGCTGGCTGTGGCAGGCTCTCAGAAAGTCGTCACTCAGGACAAGGATGTCAACATTGTGCAGTTTTACACGCCATTTGGTGAGGTAAACGTATTTCAGACTTACCGTCCCATTTAAAGCAGGCGCAGCAGTAAGCAGGGTGGGTGGGGGTGGGAGGGGTTGGGGGTGGGGAGGATGTCTGTGTGTCTGAATAGCATCTTATAAGTCTCTATTATATGTACCATCTTATAATCTGTATGTTTAGAAATCTAAACATTTGACGTAGGAAATTGCCATGAAATAGCTATTTAGGATATTTTCTCTGTGATCCAAACAAATGTCTCTTTCTAATCATTGACTTGATTAGTATTTTAGTGTAATGCACTTACTTTAGGTTCGTATTTCTGGGTTTTAATATGATACCTTAAATGTCTTTGGATATTAAACATATATCTACCTGTTCTAAATTTCTCATAGTTTTAATTTAGTGCAAAATATTTTTGTTTGTTTGTTTGTGTTTTGTTTTGTTTTTGAGACAGGGTTTTCCTGTGTAGCTCTGGCTGTCCTGGAACTCACTATGTAGACCAGGCTGGCCTCCAACTCAGAGATCCACCTGCCTTTGTCTCCTGAGTGCGAGGATTAAAGGTATGTACCACCACATCTGGCATGATGATTTATTTGTTAAAAAAAATCTATCATAATAATAAGTCACAAGTGACAGAGACTAAAATGTCAGCATTGTTTTCATGAATATCTCGTGTCCTCCTCAGTGGTGTTATTGGTACATTTAACTTTTAGAATTTTCTGGCGTAGCTTTGGCACTGGCAAGTAGTCATGTGTTCACTATAATACTTCACATTTTATTTTTCCCCAGCATCTAGGTACTTTGAAGGTTCCGGGAAAGCAGATGTGCTCACTGTCTTGGGAAGGAGGTGGACTAAAGATTGCTCTAGCTGTGGACTCCTTCATTTATTTTGCAAATATTCGACCTGATTATAAGGTATTAGGAGCAGTTATTAAACTTTTTTTTTTTTTTTTTTTTTAAACTAAACCTGTTACAGCTTTTTAAGCAAAAACTAGTAGAAAGGGGACTTTTTGTGCATGAAGCTCTTAAAATTAGTAAACAACTTTTGCTCAACTACCACATGTAGTTCAAATGCCTTTAAGAGTCAAGATCTCAACTGGAAACAGGTGAGCCACTCACGGTAGTGATCGAAGGGCTTATTCCAGGGCGTGACCGAGATGAAAGGGAACTGCAAAGGAGATAAAGCAGGCCCAGGGCTTAGCAGATAAAGATGGAATCTCCAGCCATGGGCTCAAGGACCACGGTAGGGGAACCGTGTTCCCCGAACCTATGAGCCAGGCCATTGCTGCTGGACAGGGATTCGTGAATAAACATTTCTCCTCTTCCTCTTCCCGGTGCCTTCTGATGGTCACCCCAAAGGGACCTTACAGTAAGAGAGTCCACATGACGGAGTTCACAGAAATCACCTTCCAGGCTTGGAGAAGAGTGGAGAAGGGCAGAGTGGATCAGAAAAGAAAATGAAATCAACAATACACTATCTACAACAAGCTTAGGATAATTTATTTTTTATGAAAGACATTATGCAATCTAGGCATAGTGGTTCATGCTTATAATATCATCTCTTGGGAGATGAAGGCAGAGGAACTGGGAGTTGGAGGGCAACCTGGGTTATCTAGTGAGGATCTGTTAAAAATCCCCAAGGGTTCAGAGGTGGTGAGAATGTGGCTTAGAGGCTGGGCATATGCATAAGGCCCTGGGGTCTGATCATAGCACAACACAGCACAGTTCACACAGTTCACACAGCACAGTGCACACAGTGCACACAGCACAGTTCACACAGTTCACACAGCACAGTGCACACAGTGCACACAGCACAGTTCACACAGTTCACACAGCACAGTGCACACAACATAGTTCACATGGCACAGTTCACACAGCACAGTGCACACAGCACAGTTCACACAGAACAGTTCACACAGTACACACAGCACAGTTCACACAGAACAGTTCACACAGTGCACACAGCAAGTTCACACAGCAACAGTTCACACAGTTCACACAGTTCACACAGCACAGTTCACACAGTTCACACAGCATAGTTCACAGTACACACAGCACAGTTCACACAGAACAGTTCACACAGTGCACATAGCAAGTTCACACAGCAACAGTTCACACAGCACAGTTCACACAGTTCACACAGCACAGTTTACACAGTTCACACAGCATAGTTTACACAGTTCACACAGCATAGTTTACACAGTGCACACAGCACAGTTCACACAGTTCACACAGCACAGTGCACACAACATAGTTCACATAGCACAGTTCACACAGCACAGTGCACACAGCACAGTTCACACAGCACAATTCACACAGTACACACAGCACAGTTCACACAGCACGGTTTACACAGTGCACACAGCAAGTTCACACAGCAACAGTTACACAGCACAGTTCACACAGTTCACACAGCACAACACACACAGCACAGACTGGACAGCAGAGGGGAGGAGGGTCTGACCTTGTGTGTTTAATTTGTAAAGGTCAAACACCTTGGAGAAATGGTGACTCTAGAAATAGGGTAGAGAAAAGGTGAGCTATGCGTGGAGCATCTCATGGTGTTGGGCACTAAGGAAGTGCTCAGATGTCAGAGGATGAGGACGGGGGCGGGGGGATGGGGGACGGGGGACACAGCCCACTGTATCTTACAGTGGCCAGGCTGGACTGTGGGCCAGTGTGGTTGAGGAACAAAAAGAAACAATGTAGCAGTCTGTTGTAAAAGAAGAGTCTGCGTTGATGTGGATATATATATATATATTATTTGAGTAAAGTAGATGGTAGGAAATAGAATTTTCTTACAAAAGTATTCCAGATTACATACTGCCTCTCACTGAGGTGGAGTCTCCCATCCTTCTAGCTTAGGAAAGGAAAAAGAAGGGAGCTCGTGAGTGACAGAGCCTGGCCGAGGGATGAGGGGTAACATCCTCAGTGATGTCATGTGGAGCTCATAAACCCTTCATATGACACGAGAGGAGCATTTCGCTTCAGTGGTGGTCTTTCTACACACCAGTAACTATGTAAGCGTGAGAAAAATGCCAGACAGATCCAAACTGAGGGGCACTGATTTCTGCCGAGATCATCAAATACAGGGGACCGAGAAACCATCATAGCCCAAAGGAGCCCACGGAGACATGACGGCGGAACATAACGTAGCCACCCTGGGATTCTGGGATCTCAAAGGACGTTAGGGAAAAGCTAAGGAAGAGTGTGGAGTCTAGTGATGCTGGGGTCTTAGCTGTGACAAATGTGTCACAGTTGTGCATAATGCTGACAACAGGGAAAATGGATGAGGGGGCTTTGGGAACTTTGTATATAACTTTTTTGGTAAATCTAAAGTCATTTAAAGTCAATGTTGATGTTAGTAAGTGGTATGAAAAGCCTGCATGACTGAACTTTTAATAATAACGTAAGACGATGAGTGTAATGTGTTCAAGACGCCATATGAGTGTGCTAGCACCTTAGACAGAGGGAGAGCTGTGAGTGTACGCGTTCTGTTCTCAGTAGGACTGTGATGTAGACATTCAACGAATCGTTGTAGCTAAAAGTTGTACGCCATTATTACTCAGCACGCTGGGGTGGGGACTTCTGCATTTTGGATAAATAATGTAGAAGGATTTGACTATAAAAACACTGCAAATTACATGAACAGAGAAAAGACAAAGTACCTACTTTTTGAGTTTCATCTTGGAGACCCAGAATTCAAACTCCTGTTGGCAGTTGTTCACTCTCTGGGCTCATCCCCAAAGCAGGGATTAACTAGTGAAGATTTTTAATACTGAAGCCTAACATTTACAAATTAAGGAAAGTTACACAAGCTAAGCTCATTTTTGTAGAACATTCTTTCAAAATGTCTTTTATTATGACTTTCAGATTTGTTTTGATAGTAAGAAGGGATCTATTTTTCAGCCCTGATATAGGAACTGCCACACTAGTTCTAAAGTAAAAATACAATAATGTGACTTTCTCTCCCAAACTGAATAGTCTGTCTTCCTTTTTTCCTCCTCCCCACGTCTGTTCCTTCCCTTTCTCCGGTCCCAGTGGGGCTATTGTTCAAACACCGTGGTTTATGCGTACACCAGACCCGATCGTCCTGAGTACTGCGTTGTCTTTTGGGACACAAAGAACAACGAGAAACACGTTAAATATGTGAAGAGTCTAATTTCCATCACGACTTGTGGCGATTTCTGCATCTTGGCTACAAAAGCTGATGAAAATCACCCTCAGGTAGGGACTCTTGGTATCTGAGATACAGATATGTTAGCAATGGGCAGAGCTGGGTTCTAGTTGCCCGCCTTCTCAAGCATGGGCACTGGCAAGGAGAGAACATTGGCTCTCTTGACCATGTCTGTCTGAACCTGTTTTGGAAAACTGTCTCCATGTTTCTTTATTCTTTTTCCTACCATCCAGGCATTGACAGTTCATGCTAAAAGCATCTATAATGCAGCTTTTGCCTCTGAAATATGTCACTAGTAAAAAATGAATATCTGGATGTCTAGCAGAAATACTGATGAAATTACAAGAGTTTGGGTAGTTTTTGACTTTGATAAATCTATTTCTCAGTTGGATATATAATGCATTAAAAACTAATATCTCATAGCAGAAAATAAAGAATATAAATGAGGTGTTTTTGTAAAGCATGCCAACAATTTGAGAATTTGCAAAAGCATGCATTTGAGAAGGAGACTCTAAGTGTCTTAGGCTGGGTTATGATGTAAAAGTACAGAGATTTTGTTAAAGGTGATTATTTAGATAGCCCCATTTGGCTTTGTTTTCTCTTGAAACACACTAACACAGCAGTGCGAGTGTTTTTTAAACAAATCAGAGGCCCCTTGGGCCAGTAAAGATAGGTAATGGCAGCGAAGTGTGGGGCTTGGAGAGTAAGTGGACCAGGGAGATCACGTGAACAGACCTGAGAACTGCATTCCTGGAGTATGGCAGAGGCAACTGGTTAGAGGATGCTGAAGAAGCCTAGAACTTGGGGTGCCTGGTTGGGCAAAGACAATTGGGAGTACCAGAGACAATGTAAGAAACAAAACTTTCCCAAACCACAAAAAAGTCAGGAACAAGCAAGTTTCCAAGTCTCCTCCTCTAGACAAAGCCTACAGAGTCTTGTTGCCATTTACCAAGAGTAAGGCTTGGTCGCCACGTGAGACCAAAGTGAGAGTAAGGGCTGGGGAGAAGGGGCAGTGGTTAAGAGCACTGGATGTTGTTCTCGAGGATTTGATTCGCAGCACCCACATGGTGGCTAACACTCTGTAACTCCAGTTCTAGGGAATCCAGTGCCCTCTTCTGGCCTCCATGGGTACTGCACATATGTAAAACAAACAAACATGCATACATGCACACACGCACGTAAAACAACAATTGATGAAAATAAAGGCTAGGAATTTGAAAGCAAGCAAGGAGGGTATATGGGAAGGTTTAGAGGGAAGGAAGAAATGATATAGTGATCATCTAAAAAAAATAAATAAATACAAACCTAAAAAGTCATAACAGCTATGGAAAATTTTTTTACGTTTATTTATTTAGTATGTGTTTGTGGTCTCATGCTACATCACACTTGTGGAAGTCAGAGGACAAGTTTCAGGAGTCTGTTCCTACCTTCCACCATGTAGGTTTAAAGGACTGGACTCAGGTCATCTGGGGGCACAGCAAGCCCTTCACTTGCTGAGCCATCTTACAAGCTACACACCCCAAATAAAATCTTAAACAAACAAACAAACAAACAAACAAACAAACAAACAAGAATTTCTGTGCTGAAGGCCTCAGCGTGGCTGATGGGGACAGACTCTGCTGCAGATCAGAAGGTGTCAGCATTGACCTCCAAGCACTGCCCTCCCAGTCCCACCATGCTCTCCTGCTTGCTTCCCAGAGCACAGGCAGCCGAGCTTCCGGCTTTGAGGTTATAGGCTGGCAGAGTCTTTGCTGGGCAGCCTCGTTAGCTCAGGAGAAAGGACCACATACAGATTAAGAATCTCTTTAAACAGACCTGCCCAGTCACCTCACAGTAACGTCATGGTCAGCGAGGCTCACTGATGGTGAAGTGGGTACCACATAGACTTTTAGCATCCTCCTCCTAAAAAGAGCAGATGGGAAGGCAGCACAGACATTTAGGGGGATGTCCAAGGTAGCAAAAGATGCTAAATATAAACTCAAGTAGAGAAGAAGTTGGGGGAAGCAAAGACTAGGAGGGAGATAGTTCAGGTCATGAGTTTTTAAAAAAAATTTTTTTATTTTTTTATTTTTTTGAGACAGGATCTCTCTATGTATCCCTGGCTGTCCCCGGAACTCACCATGCAGACCAGGCCGGCCTTGAGGTCACAGAGATCCTCTTGCTTCTGCTTCCTTATTGGTTAAAGGCATATGCCACCTTGCCCAGCTGTCATTTAATCTATCTATCTATCTATCTATCTATCTATCTATCTATCTATCTGTCTGTCTGTCTGTCTGTCTGTCTGTCTGTCTGTCTGTCTGTCTATCTATCATCTATCTATCTATCATCCATCTATCATCTATCTATCTATCTATCTATCTATCTATCTATCTATCTATTATCTATCTATCTACCTACCTATCCATATGTGAGTCTGCTTGTCTGTAGAGCACATAAGTGCAGGTGCCTGCAGAATCCAGAAGAGTTGTCTGAACCCCTGGAACTGGAGTTATGGATGGGTGCTGGGAAGTGAACCCTGGTCTTCTGTAAGAGTAATAAGTGCCCTTAACCATCTAGCCATCACTCTGGCCCAGGGAGAATAATTCAAAGGCACTGTTGTCGCATAAGAACAGTCATTGGTATCCTTACACAGTTCAGAGACTTCCTCCCATAAAACAAGGAAAGGATATCATAGAGAAGGAGAGATATGGAAATTACAAAGATGATAATCGCATTAAAAAGTTTGCCAAGAAGGTTGGACAATATAATGAAGGGAATACTAGATGAGCAAACAGACAAGGAAATGGAAAATAGTGGGCATGTCATGAAAATTTAACATTCAAATAATAGTACTAAAAAGAGTGAATGGGCAAAATGGAGGACGGGGCCTAGGGGATGGCCCAGTGGGTAAAGCCTTGCTATGCAAGTGTGAGGGCTGGAGCTTGGATCCCTGACACCCACTGGGAGCCATGGTCGTGTACCTGCAGTCCCCTCCCTGGGGAGGCTGAGACAGGAAGTCCCTGGGGCAAGGTAGCTGCCTCGATGAGCCAAATCAAACAGTCTTGGGTTCAGCAAGAGATCCTGCCCCGGTGGTAAATATAGTGCAGCATGATGAGGAGGTCCACCTCTGCCCTCCACATGCGTGTGCACAAACATGTACTCCCACATGTGAGCACACATGCATACACGCACCCCAAATGGAGGAGAATGAAAAAAGCAAAATTCCCTTGAGGTTTTCCGTTAGAAGTAACGCAGTTCAGTGACTGAAAATGTTTCTACATCAAAGCCTGTCATTGTCAGTTTCAGAACACTAGGGAACAAACTGATGTAGCACAACATAACACAACACAACACAATACAACATTACACAACACAATACAACACGACATACCCATAAAACAACACCCCGCCCCACCCCCAATCCTACCGCTTTCCCAGAGAAAAACAGATTTCACAAGATGAAAAGTCAGCCTGGCATTCGGCGAGTGAACAGCAAAGCTTGGGAGAATGGCCCTCGGAGTTCGGAGGGCAGGTGATTACCTGTGTAGGCTTTCTCAACGTAAGCAAACTACTAATGTGAGAGTGGATGCTGACGTTTTCAGATGTGCAAGGTCGCCAACAGTTTTCCTCCCAAACTTACCTGTCTTAGGGAGTTATTTCAGGGTGAAGACATTAAGATGAGGAATTAATCAAGAAAGAGGAGAAAAGCCAGAAGCCCCAGCTGCCATGGTGAAGGGTGTCCCAGCTGCCCATTGAGTGGCATCCCCAGGGACTCCAGGGAGAGGGCAGGCTCTGAGGGAAGTCAGGTGCGTCAGTCACCACGGTGCCTCGTGCCAGATCCCTTGAGGGAAGATGTGTTTAACTGGGGCATGACTGGAGATTCAAGTTGTCAAAAACACATGGAAAGCTGAGCATACAGAGACAAACCAAACATAAGCCCCAAGCCTGTTTATCTTAACAAGGACAGTGAAGTCCACGGTGGTGGAGGGATCAGCTGGGAGAGAGAGCCTTTGTATGATCACTGGGCTTCGCACTTCGGAAACTCCTACCCCCAATAGTCAGTCTTGAATTCGGATCTGAAATCTGAAACAGTTCTGTTCAAAGCAGAAAGCTGTGGCCGTTGACGCATGGGGCAAGGGAACAGGACAGTGGACAGAGAGCTAAATGCGTTTGGTTCACACTGGGAAAACAATAAATAATGCACGAGTGAGATAAAACCAGTCAACGTCATACCTAGAAGCTGTGTGTTGTGGCTCCGGCCTATAATTCTAGTGTAGGAGGCTGTGGCAGCTGCAGCTTGCCAGGGGTTCAAGGCCAGCATGAGTTAAAACAGAAAGCTGCTGCTCAGAGCTTTGCCACTAGTAGGACACATTAGAGCAGTGGTTAGTGACCCCTTCAGGGCCACACATCAGCAGTCCTGCATGTCGGATATTTACAGTATGGTCCATCCCAGTCGTGAAACTGCAGCTATGGAGTAGCAATGAAAATCATTTTATGGTTGAGGACACCACACCGTGAGGAACTGTGTTAAAGGGTCGCAGCGTTAGGAAGGTTGGGAACCACTGCTCTAGAGCGAGTAGGAAGCCAGGAGATGGATTATTAAGGATTATTAAGTGAAGGACTCATGTGGATTATTTGATTCTGGAAACTTATAAACCGGCACGATTGCTAAACAGGAAAGTTAGAGCACAGTTTTGTGTTATGCTGAGGCAATAGACTAGCCTATCTTATGTAGTAGAAGGGTAAGATTTTAATCTATTATCACTTAGTTTACGTTTGTAAAATGAAACAAGTTTTGAGACATTGATAGAAAAATATATAAACAACACAGAACTGATATGCAATTATTGAGCTGGCTAGGAAAACATTTGAGCAGAACAGTATTGTTAGTACGCGATGCGGTAGCTAGTAGTTAAGATGGAATTACCAACTTTAAACAGCATGATATAAAATGCACATCGTGTTTCTCCTAACGTCCGTCATGATGATTGTTGGGATAGAAGCCGTTGTTCCTGAATTAATTTTTTTTTAATTTCTCATACTATTCATATATTGCTTCCAAGGAGGAGAATGAAATGGAGACATTTGGTGCAACGGTAACAAGTTACTTGACCTTCTGTGTGGCTGGATAGATGGTGAGGGTGAGGGTGAGTTGTGCTGCTGTGGTACCAGGAAGTTTAGACGTGTGAATGTTGGCAGCAGCTTGTCCACTTGTGTGTCTTAAGTGTTCTCCTAAAACTGTGGTGCTCCGTTACAGTGAGAAGTCAGCCTTAATTCTAATTCATGTTTTTTAATAGTCAATGCTGTAGATGGTCTTTTTTTTTGTCTGCTCTTCTTTGTACAGTTTTATCAATTATTTCTCAGTTAGTGATACTTGAACAAGATAAGCATGCTCTATAAATTGTATGTCCTTTATTGATTGCAAGCAAGGATTCTGATATTCTTTTTCCTTGTTTGTTCACAGTTTGTGTTAGTTCTTTGTAATTCTATCGGCACACCCTTGGACCCTAAATACATTGACCTTGGTAAGTAAATGTTACTATTTACTTCCTTTCTGATCAGGTTTTGTTTGTAACACTAAATTAAGAAAATCCTCCAGGGCTGGAGGTGTGACTCATTGTGTCGGAGTGCTTGCCATTAAACCAGGAATGCTTGAGTTCAAATCCCTGAACACCCCTACAAAATCTGGGCATGACCACACATGCTTGTAATCCCAGCACTGGGGGATTAAGATAGGTGGATCCCAGGAACTCACCAGCCAGACAGCCTAGCTCAAACAGCATCCAGTTCAGTGAAAGGCCCTGTCTCAAAAGATAAGGTGGATAATAATAGAGAGAAACACCCCACATCCTTCTTTGGCCTCTGTATGAACACACATGAGTGTGCACACCTACACACAAATGTGTGCACGGATCACATACCTTCCTACTCATACTAGTGGTATTAATTAGAATGATATTCTCTAAAATAATAATGACCATCCCTCTGGTGGCCATGAGCAGTACTAGTAGATATCTGTTCTCACGGCAGATTTATCAGGCTGCCCTTCACTCTGAAAGTGTGATGGTTAATACAATAACTTGTAGGGCTCTTTTGTCTAAAGTCCATAGAAATTCCATAATTGCCATCATTTGTCTACAAGGGAAACATAATTGTAGGAATTGGTGTGCAATGCAAGATTAGTATGTAATAAACAGAGTTATAGAAAGAATTTTGCTCTTAAACCACTTTTATTATTAATAAACTGCTTGTAAATACTTCTCTGCCATAAAAACACTTTAGCTGCTTATAAAGTAGGGTTGATTTTTCCAGAGCTTTCTAATGAAACGGGTCTATTGCTAGAGAAAGTCTTAAAAATCCCCATTTCTTGACGTTTGTCACTTGAGTTTTACCCTTTCCTCTGTCCAGTGGGTATGAAAGCAGTCTCTGCAGAGTTTCAAGTCTCGGCCTAAGAAATTTATTAAAAATATTAAAATTTTTTTTTTGCTATTTCAACTTCCAAAATAAATGTTTTTTTTTCTCTTCCTTCCTTCCTTCCTTCCTTCCTTCCTTCCTTCCTTCCTTTCTTTCTTTCTTTCTTTCTTTCTTTCTTTCTTTCTTTCTTCCTTTTTTTTGGTAAAATGTACTGTCACATATTGGAAGTGGTGTGACAAGAATAATTCAGTCCAAAAAAATTGAAAATCCATTGAATTATTTTTTGACCCCGAGAACTAGTCAGTTCTTTTCAGATTAGATATTGAGTCTTCAAAGGCATGTTAGTGGGCTGGAGAGATAGCTGAGTGGTTAAAAGCACTCGTGGCTCTTGCAAAGGGCCCAGGTTAGAGTCCCAGTACTCACAGGATGGTTCACAACCATCTGTAACCCCAGTTCTAGGAATCCAGTGCCCTCTTCTGACTTTCCTGGACACCAGGCATGAATGTGGTGCACATGTGCATGTATACATGCAGGTGAAACATTCATACACATAAGAAAAAAATCTAAAAAAAATCACTGGGCGGTGGTGGCGCATGCCTTTATTCCCAGCACTCAGGAGGCAGAGGCAGACAGGTCTCTGTGAGTTCAAGGCCAGCCTGATCTACAAAGCAAGTTCTGGGATAGTCAGAGCTGTTACACAGAGAAACACTGTCTTGAAAAACAAAAATAAAACAAAACAAGACTTGTGTTTATTTCTCCTAAATGTTTGCATTTTGCTGAGGTCTTTGGTAAGAGAAGCAAATGTGAAAGACGAATATTGGCCTCATGCTTAGGTTTTGGTAACTCACTATGTATGGTATAATGAAACATTTTACATGTTGTCCCCATGCATTGTTGCATAGGTATGTTTATGTACATATATGCATATTTATATGTATACATGTGTTAAGTTCCCTGTTGATAAAAGGCATAGCTTATAATTATTAAAGACTTGTTATGTGAATATGTTTGTTATTAAAAGAAGTATTATATTCTTGTGTGTGTGTGTGTGTGTGTGTGTGTGTGTGTGTACATGTACCATGGCATGCATCTAGAGGCCAGAGGACAACTTTTAGGAGTCATTCTCTCCTCAAGTCTTGGGGTCTTGGGGATCGAACTCAGTTCGTTAGGCTCAATAGCAAGACCCCCTACCCACTGGGCCATCTCCCTGTCTTAGAGTACTATGTCTTTGAGGTGTGAAGTCTGCTAACCTTGAGATTGTATTTTTTTTTCAATATTAAAAATTTTAATGTAGAATCATTTATTATAGGGTTAAACTCATAGTAATTTTTATGCCAGGTAGACTGTTTTAAAAACAAAACTAAATATAAATCCTTCCTCTTCATAAAATGGTAAGTATTCGAGAGCATGACTATTTGTATCTTTGAGGCTCAACACTTTTTGGCTTATAGCCTCACTGGGTGAAACTTGAACCAACAGTTCGCTCATTGGCCCCCAGCAAACAGCTTCAAGGACTCACCATTTTGTCTCATATATACCCTACACAATGCCCTTTGAAAGGCTCTACAAAGTTTCCATGAAGGTAGAGAACCGAAACAAACGCTAACAGCATCATGTGACAGATTCTCACCTACAGGAACTTGACGTTACGCAAAGTCAGTCTGGTTGGCAGAGTTCTTGTGCACTCAGTATGAGGCGTGCAGGCCCCTCGCTGGGTGCTCTCTCGTGGAAGCTCTCACAATCGCTTTTGTATACTTCTTCCAAAGCGCTGCCCACCCTGCCCTGGGCTCGCTTTCCCTGTCTGAAGATCTGTGTCTAGTTAGTTTCCAGAGCCCCAGTCCCCAACAGTGTGCTTGCCGCGACAAATGTTTGTCGAGAGTGTTCGTGTCATGTAAATGGAAAGGATTATTTAGCAAACCTCCGAAAATATTCTGTCTCAGACACTGTAACAGTCCCTGGGGAAAATGACTATAGACATTATGACTTCTCTTAAGGGCTATGTAAATACAAAAGGTTTGCTTAATCAGTTGAGCAATAATGGACTGCTTCTGTGATGTGTGCCATGCGCCAGGTCTTGTGCTGGTGACTGGGGTAAGTGGATGTTGGTGTGGAAGGATGTCTTTTAAGAAAACCTATAAGTACCAGGTGTGATGGCGCACGCCTTTAATCCCATCACTTGGGAGGCAGAGGCGGATGAGTCTCTGTGAGTTTGAGGCCAACCTGGTCTATGGAGTGAGTTCCAGGACAGCCAGAGCTACACAGAGAAACCCTGTCTTGAAAAACCAGAAAGAGGGAGGGGAGGGAAGGGGAGGGAGGGGAGATGGGGGGAGGGAGGGAGAGAGAGAGAGAGAGAGAGAGAGAGAGAGAGAGAGAGAGAGAGAGAGAGAGAGAGAGAAGGAGATACCTCTAAGTATGTCTTCAGGTGGCTGGCATTTTACGGAGAGAGGATAGTTTTGAGCGAAGGATGGAGACACAGAGTGAACTGAGAGGAGCAGCCTGTCTGGGGGCGGTCATTTTGGTAGGTTTCTAATGATGGTTTTCATGTATTCCAGAGAAAGTGAATTTGATGAAAACATTTCAGTTTCCCAGCTCTTTAAAGTGCTAAGGAATGAGTAAGTGGCAAAGTGGGGAACAATTTTAGATGCAGGAATTTATTCAGCCCTCAGCATTAAAATATTACAAGCAGGTTTTTCTTATATGTGAATTCCTAGATTGCTTTAAATTATGTTACATCCTGGCTTGGCTAATAATGACTGCCTATTAGTGTTACAGCTCAGCTGACAGAAGCATAACTCCTTAAAATTTTCCCTCAGCAATCTTTTACATATTTTGACATGTGTTGCATGTGTATGTGGGTGTTGTATATGTGCCTGTGTATGTGCATGTACACGTGTGTTGGCACACATGCATATGTGCATGTTGAGGTTTGAGGTTGAAGTTGGGAGTCTTCCTTGATATAGCTCTACTTTTATTTATTGAGGCCGAGCCTCTTGCTAAACGTGGAGTTTGCCAATATTGACTAGTCTAGCTAGCAGCTTGCTCCAGGGACCCCATGTTCACCTCCTGAATTCTGGGACTGCAGGTGGCTGGCATGTTTGCCTGCCTTTTGTTAACATGTGTCCTGGGGATATAGACTCAGTTCCTCATGCTCATGTGGGCTCTTAGCTTGTTGAACCATCTCTCTAGCACTGATATTTTGAATTGTTTTCATCCTTAAATCTGCTTAAAAGGGGATTGAGTGTTTTTAGCTGGATTGTGTCCCCCCTCCCCTAAATTCTATCTCTAAAGATCTTTGGGGCTGATTCAGCAGTTAAGAACGCTGGATGCTTTTCTAGAGGACTCGGGCTTAGTTCCCATCACCCACACGGTAGCTCATAATCATCTGAGTTCCAGGGGCTCTTATGCCCTCTTTTGGCCTCCAGGGGCACTAGGCACGTACGTGGTGCACAGACATACATGCAGGCCAAACACCCAGCCACATAAAACAAAAATAAATAGATCTGCAACAAAGTTGGCCTTCATTTTCTTCTTAATAATTTAATTAGCTCCTTGAGAATTTCATACAATGTATTTTGATCCTATTTAGCTTCCCACCTTGCCCTAACGACTGCTGGGTGTCCCTTCTAGCTCTCACCTCCTCCCGTCTTTATGCCCTGTCGTTTGTTTGTTTTGTTTTTTAATAACCCACTAAGTCTCACTTGTGCTGTCCATATCCTCACTGGTGTGAAGCTGTCCACTGTAGTGGAGTTGACCTACCATATTCTTTAAGACAACTGACTCTCCTTCCCATGGAAGCCGGCAGCTTCCAATAGCTTCTCCCGCTCCGTGCTGGAGGGTTGACTGGCTTGATCTTGAGCAGGTCTTGTGCAGGCAGCCACGCCTGCTGTGAGTTCATGAGTGCATGGTCCTGCCATGTCCAGAAGACACTGTTTTACTTTGGTCCTCTTCTGACCTCTGGCTCTTACAGTCTTTCTGCCTCTTCCTCGATGGTCCCTGAACATCGGCACTGGGATGATATTGATGTCCCGTTTATGGCTGGGGTTGGGGATCGTATTGATGTCCTAGTTGTGGCCGAGCACTCCATGGACATATTCTCTGTACTTTGGTCAGTTGTGAATTTCTGTCCACGGCACACAGAAACTTCTCTGATGAAGACTGAGGACTGTTCTAGTTTTTAAGTATGAAGATATGTGCCCTATGGGTATGAATTTAGAGGGCAATTTGATATTCGTCCATTTAGCAGGATAATGGCATTAGGTCTGTCCCTAGGCTGCAAACCTCCCTAACCAGATTTGTAGTACCAGGCATGCATTTCCTCCTGTGGATCAGGCATTAAATCCAATCAGGAAGTGGTTCGTTGGTAAACATCTGTGTCACCATTATGTCCCAGGCATATCTTGCGTGTCTGTCATTATTGTAGTTCTCAGGGCTCCCAGCTGGGTGAGACTGTTGATGATTGTCTATCCACAGTCTCGGCAGCACCTTCCAGTCCTAGGAAAGCTTGCAAGAGTGACGGAGCTTCTTGGTCAATACCAGTTGATTTCTCCCATGACCTCTGACCAAACGCTGTGATGCCTTTAGTAATATCCAATTGTGATGGGCAACCTCATCTTCATTTTTCTTATAAACTTAGTTGGGGTTTAATTAATCTTTTAATAAAAATCTATTAGAATTTACACAGATGGCATTGTGTTCCCTTGTGAATTTACTGAAATTACTACTATATTAATTGAAAATATGTTTCACATGTAGTTACATTTGTTCTGAGTAATGACTGGAGTTCTTGGTTATATTATAAAAAAATCCATGTAGAAAATAAAAATAAGAAACAAAGGTAGCTACCATGCCTAATGTGTCAGAATGTGTATTGCGGGGCATTCTGCTTCGGCGATTAAGAGCACAGATTCAGGAGCAGCAGAGTACCTGGGTCTGTGTTCCACCTGCCCCCTTCCCAGCTGTGTAACACAGGCAAGCTATGACCGTCGCATACCCCAGTCTCTTATCTGCTAAATAATGATAACAACATTGGCCTTATACAGTGGTTGTGAGTTAGTACATATAGTGTGTTTAGAACAGTACCTGGCATGTACTTAACATTACTGAGTGTAAGCTTGGCAGTGGTGACACACACCTTTAATCCCAGCACTCGGGAGACAGAGGCAGGTAGGTCTCTTAGTTCAAGGCCAGTTTGGTTTACAGAGTGAATTCCAGGACAGCCAGGGCTACACAGAGAAACCCTGTCTAGAAAAAACAAATGAAACCAAACCAAAAATTGTTAATTGTTTACTCTATTTCAGGCACTGTGTTATGCTTTAGTTTCTTTCAATCCTTAAAACAGCTCTATAGGGCTGATATTGTTATCTCCAACTATAACAAGAAACCTGAGGCTTGGAGAGAGGAAATAATTTATAACATCATAGTTAAGAAGTGTTTGTAATTATGATCCAAGAAGCCTGACTTGTCCTTTGAACCAGTAACATTTTAATTTTGAGTTAATCCAGGTAACAATAAATTCTTATTTATGAAGTACCAAGAATAAACAACACGGGCCAGGGGGAGGGAAGTGTGACCAGAATAAATTGTATGGAAAAAAAAAAGAATAAAGAACATGAATGCAACTTATAATTGTAATTAAACCTTGGTTGAGAAAATGCTTTTATATGCTTAAGAAAATTTATTTATTTTTTTAAACCAGGAAGCAGTAAAGGTTTGTGAACCTCGAATCAGTAAGAGCATGGTCATTACCAGAATTGAAATATGCATGGTGGAATTTACCATATTTATTAAAATTTAGTAAAAGGAGTCAGGGAGAACACAGCCTGGCTGGCTTTAGCACCCTCTGGAGGCTCAGCTGCTCTCACCAGGCCTTGGTTTTGGGCAAGGCTGTGAAAGCTCTGTGCTCCCTCTAGGGGTCATTAATAATATATGTTTTGTTTTGAATAGAAAAACCTTGATGGCTGGAATTTAAAAAAAAAAATTGGACTCAATTATATTGAAATACTCAGTCTATAAAAAATCTTGAGTTTAAAGTCTCAAGCTGTCAACCCACTCCGCTGACACCGCACTGCCAGGCCAGTTTCTCTACTTCGGTTTCTGAGCGTGCTGCTGCCCAAAGTGCCCTTGTTCGGCTGCGGCGAAAGTTCCATTAGCAGCTGCTCTTGAGGACGTTGCTCTTTTATCGCTTTGCTTATGAATAGAAAAAGGTCACCCTGTTTTGGCTATTCGTGAGTTTAGGAAACAAGGAGTAATACCCCTTTATGAAGGAGTACTTGCACTTTTCTATATTTTGTTTGAAATTGTGAATTTCATTTTATATTATTTAGTATTTTGTGACTTTAGGTGATGATTTCACTGCTTAGCTCCTGGTTTTAAATCCACAGTTGGAACTGATGAGACCCTCTGCTTCATAAAGGGTGTTCAGTTAGATGCTGTTTAAGGAATGGGCAAATGAAAAGAAGTATTTACCTAGAAGCAAGGGACTCAGGAGAATACAAGACAAACTGGGTCAAGAAAAAGGAGAAATATTTAAACCAAGATGTAATTGGTAGAGGCAGGGGTGGGGGTGGGGGTGGGTGGGTGGGTGGAGGGCAGGGGCTGGGTTTTAATTATCTGTTCATCAGTGGACAGCTGAGTTGTTTCTACCTATTGGCTATTATGAAGAATGCTGCTTTGACCATTCGAGTGTAAACTGGTGTGTA
Source organism: Peromyscus leucopus (assembly GCF_004664715.2). Classification (NCBI taxonomy): domain Eukaryota; kingdom Metazoa; phylum Chordata; class Mammalia; order Rodentia; family Cricetidae; genus Peromyscus; species Peromyscus leucopus. Next base: position 41,501,802 of record NC_051081.1, read on the forward strand.
TGTGTGTTTTAGTATCTCTTGGGCCTATTCCTAGGAGTAGAACTGCTAGGTAATGTGTAAGTCTTTATTTAACATTCGAGGAACTTCGAAATGCTCTTCAGAGTATTTTACATTGTCATTTTCTCTCCAGTCCCTTATCAATTCTTGTTGTCTGACTTTTTAAAAGTCTGTCTATCCTAGTGAGGGTCACATCATGGGAAGTAGTAGTTTTGATTTTCAGTTTTTTAATGATTAATGATGTTGGTCATCTTTTAATGGTTATTTGTGTATCTTATTGGAAAAGTGTTTAGTTAGATTCTTTGTCATTTTTTTAGTTTTTCTTTTATTAAATGTGTTTTTTGAACAATTTAATATGTATGTATATAACCATTAGTTCATTATCAAATATATGATTTATAAATATTTTCGTTTAACCTTTTCTTGATATCACATGAAACACAAATGTTTTTAATTTTAATGCTGTCTAATTCACTGTTTGGTTTTTGTTAGATATTTTTGGTGAGACACCTAAGGCACCAATCATTGCCTAACCCCGGCTCACAAAGTTTTGCTCCTGGGACTGGAGAGATGTCTCAGTGGTTAAGAGCACTGGCTGCTCTCCCAGAGGACCCAGGTTCAATTCCTAGCACCCACATGGCAGCTCACAACTGTCTGTAACTCCAGAATATCTGATACCCTCACACAGACATATATGCAGGAAAAATACCAATGCACATGGAATAAAAAAAATAAATCATTAAAAAGTTTACCCCCCTTTTTACCTTTGAGCTACTGAGGATTGAATGTGTGACCTCTCACGTGCTGAGGAAGGTGCTCTTCCACCTTCCCACAGCAACAGCTCATACTCCTAAGTGTTCTCTAAAAGGTCTGGAGGCTTTAGCTCTGGGTCCATTAGATAGTAGATCCATTTTACTTAATACTTTTGTATGATCCTAATAACGTCAGATTCTTCTCTGAATTGAGAGACTGTGTGCATGTTTCGAGACTGTGCGTTTATTATTTCTGAAATGAGGAGCTGGACTTGGGGATGTTGAAGTGCTTTGAAGCACATTCTGTGTAACCGTAGCCTAATGGTCTTCACGTTCTTTGGATAGTACCACTCTTTGTTGCAATGACCAAAACCCACGCGATAGCAGCTTCCAAAGAAGCGTTTTATACCTGGCAGTATCGTGTGGCGAAGAAGCTCACAGCATTGGAAATTAATCAGATCACACGGTCACGAAAAGAAGGGAGAGAAAGGTATGTCTCTTGATACATATTTTTAGTAACGCAACCATACCACCTCGAAGCCAGACATAGCTAATTATCTGTTGCTGTTCTTGAGAAATACACATTGCCTTGATTAATAGAAACACTTTTAATTAATTTGAGTATCTTTTAAATAGATCTGTTTAAATTTACCAAAGTAAAAGAAAGTTGGCATGGTAAAAACAAAACAAAACAAAACAAAACAAAACAAAACAAAACACCCTATTGGTAAAGACTGGAAATCTGTGGGATATTTTTGATCAGGAAATGGCTATGTGACCCACTCCACATATTAAATTGAAATTAGTTATTCAATTAAGATCTCAGTGTCTAACTGAAGCTTCATTCCCATAGGGTAGTGGTATGGGTCTTTCTAGCATCAGTCACCAGGGGAGATGCAGGTCCCCAGACACAGGTATGGAGGGGGGCTTTAGGTGGCTTCTTTCCCTGGCCCTGGATTCCAGGGAGTCTGAATTGCAGTGGTTTCTGGTAAGTGGGGGGTGGAGAGGGCTCTGCCACACAGAGAAGTGAGGAGCCTGGACAACGGGGTGTAACAGGAATTGCTAAATGGTCTTACAATAAAAAACCCAGAGCCAGATATTGGGGTAAATGCTGAAAAATCAGAGAGACAAAGGAACAAGCCACAGCTACCTCTTACCTCTAAAACTCCTCAGCCGGGAAAGGCTTCAGCTATAGGCCTCTAGCTGAATGAGCTTCCTCAGCCAAAAAGGCTTCTAGTTCCTGTCTCCTCAGGCCTTATGTAACTTTCTCCACCCAGCCATCAAAGGTGTGTGTGCTTCTTAAGTGCTGGTAATAGAGGTGTGGGTGCTTCCCAAGTACTGGGATTAAAGGTGTGTGCCACCACTGCCTGACTCTGTGTCAAATCTCATGACTGAGTCAAATCTCATGTCGTCTTGGGTGGCTTTGAACTCACAGAGATCCAGATAGATCTCTGCCTCATGAGGGCTAGGATTAAAGGTGTGTGCCATCACTGCCTGGTCTCTATGTTTAATCTAGTGGCTTGTTCTGTCCCCTGATCTTCAGGCAAATTTTATTAGGGTACACAATATATCACCACAACTGGGCTCCTGTAGGAAGCTTCAACATGAAGGTGTGTAAATGTGTTTGGTAAACAAAAGGAAGTTCATGTATTGGAAGTTATTCCTCCACAAGTCTGAAGTTGCAGTAGACTGAGGCAGGATTATGAGTTTGAGACCTACCAGGGCTACATAGAGAAACTGTTTTTATAAGCAAGCAAGCAAGCAAGCAAGCAGCCACTCCTGACGAATCGCCAGGCAAACTATCCCACAGCTTAACGCTCTTTGTTGGGAATGCATAACTTGGGTGTTGACAATGGGATAGGACTTTGCTGACAGGTCACTTTTATAACCGGTAAATATTTGATGGACAGTTTCTGCTTTTATGAGATTCAGCTGTATCAAGAACTCCTTAAACAATCAGGTTTTTTTTTTTTATTAAATAATAATGCTTATTGTTGCCATACCATTCTTAATTGCAAAGATTACAAAATAATGTAACCCTCACTTTCTTCAAAATTTGATTTTTTAACAGAATTTATCACGTTGATGATGTTCCTTCTGGATCTGTGGATGGGGTGTTTGATTATAGTAAAGCCATTCAAGTAGGTGGTTTGACTTTTGTTAGTAAGTGTCCGCGTCTGTGGATAAGAAAACATTGCGATTTTATTAGAGACTTGAGCAAGAACTGGTTCCTAGTACATAGGACATCATTTTAACAACTCCTTAAACACCGCCACACCTGCTCTTTGCACAATTGTTAGGGATCCAAACCCAGGTCCTACTGCTTCTGTAGCGAGCACTTTATCTACTAAGCCGTCTTCACAGCCCCAGACTCCATGACTTTGTGTTGGGCTGCATTTATTGTCATCTTGGGCCACACATGTATGTGACTTGTGGGCCACAGACTGGACATGTCTGTTAGTTGTGTTGACTGTAGATGTTGTGAATTGTTACATAATTTTTTCACTGTAAAAGAAGTTTCTCCAAGCTCTTTCATTTATCTTTTCCCCAGCCTAGAGAACCATCAGTTTCTGGCAGGTCTCCAGATAAAATAGTCTTATTTCTGTATGATTGGTTTGTCAGTAATTATATAAGTATATATAATTACTGACACAATACCTTTTATATCCAGGTGGTTACAGAACTCTCCTATTTTACCCTTCTGGTGGCATATGCTGGCCTCTCTGATCTCAGTTTATCTTTTTTTTTTTTTTTTTTTTTTTTTTTTTTTTTTTGAGACAGGGTTTCTGTATAGATTTGGAGCCTGTCCTGGAACTTGCTCTGTAGACCAGGCTGGCCTCGAACTCACAGAGATCCTTCTGCCTCTGCCTCGCAAGTGCTGGGATTAAAGGCATACACCACCATGCCTGGCCTCAGTTTATCTTTAAGAGCTAAATTTAGGCTTCTGCCTATCTAGTGTAAGTCAGATAGTCCTCTCTGTGTTCTTTTTTAACCCATTTGTATCTCTTAACAGACTATAATTAGATGTTTGGTTCATAGTCTTTGGAAGTTGATTTTTAAGTAATCCCTTGGGGCTCAAGATTGGAGTATCTTTATAGAACTTCAGTGGTTGACACATAGTAGGTACTATAAATTTTTAAGTTAACAAATGATTTATTGTATATTTTTAGTAATTACATACTAGTTTGGAATTCTTTTGTCATTCAATAAATATTACATAAAATGATTGATTAATTTTAGGGTACAAGGGATCCAATTTGTGCCATTACTGCATCTGATAAGACATTGATTGTGGTAAGCTGAATTAAACTAATTTTATAAATAATAATTGTTTAAATTATAGAGCTAGGGTAAAGCAAGAGTTTTGGATTGAGGTTATCATCTTGTGGATGTCCTAAGTTTTCCCAAGTTTGATAGAAGAAATGAGAAAATTTTAAGGCTTGTGTACATATTATTAATCATTTGCAAAAATGTTAACTATTTATAAAGCCAGTAGGGTGACAGAACACATACCTGGAGTTGACTCTGGGTTGAAAGCCCCACAAAGAATCGGTAGATGCAGGGACTGTATGCAAAGTGTTGGACTTAGGATTTTTTTTCCCTGTATGTAGCCCAGGACTTTTATACTGGCTCTGGCTGAACCACCTTCATAAAACAGAATGAAGTGATGTATTTTCCAGTCAGCTAAGTGGCAATATTTTGCTAAATTTTAAAAATAGAAGCAATGGTATAAGGTTTTCTCTTGAGCTCAGACACTGAAAACAGTAACTTCAGAAGTAACTGTGTGGTACAGCAGTGTGTCTGAGTCGCATCAGCAGAGGCTTAATCGCTTCCAGGTCAGTTCTCAGGAGTCAGCTCATTTTGTGGGAAAAGGCTCTTAACAATCTTGTATCCTGTGGCGTTTTCACCTCTCTGTTAGGCCCCACTTGAGCATTGTGCTGAGGAAGCCTTGCTCTCTGGCTGAAAGGCAGGAGGTAAAGATGAGCTATGTAGATGGTCTTCCCTTGCCCATCACCCCACGGGGCTCAGGTACAGAAGAGTTGAAAGCCAGTCACAGGACCCTCCCTCCCATCTGCCGCATCTGCTGCCCATCTGTCATGCCTGCTCAGGAAATGCACATCCCTGTCGGTTTTTAAGTAATACTCAAGGTATTACTGCTTTTAGGCTATCTTTCCTCTTGCTGAAAGCTAGTGCTGTCAGATAGACTGTAGGATGGAGAGGAGGCTTCCAGTAACGGCTATTTCACACCATGACCTTCCATTTCATGTATGAAGAATTTAATTGAATAGATACTTTGTTAGTCTTTAGTCTACTCTAAATATTAACCTGAAGAAGTATAAGCAGCCTTAGATGTTTCTTTCTTGTCAGATAAGAATTTGTGTATTACCAAAGATCTAGGCTCCTGACTTCTTTCTTGAATATTCTGCGAGGAAAAATTAGACCACCTACAGCTGCTATTAAAAGACTTCAGTTCAAGTAGGCGATAAACATGTACTTAGTAACATAGTTCAGCAGCAGAACTGGGAACTTGCTAGGACGTGCCACTTTGGTTTTAAAAACATGGACATGTAGAGAGACCCGTATTTACACCTGAAGCTCTTACGGTAAACATGCTGTAGTAACTAAAGGCCACTTCCATAGGGGCGTGAATCTGGCATCATCCAGAGGTACAGCTTTCCCAATGTTGCGTTGATTCAAAAATACTCGCTGGAATGTCGAGCCTGCCAGTTATCTTTGAACTGCAACTCCAGGTAAGCCTGAGGCTCCTCCTCAGGGGGTGTGGCCTGAGACAACTCTTCCTTCCAGGGGGTGTGGCTTAGGGTGGGGTGGTTGGATTTATGCAATTAATGTGCTGACACATATGTTCATTATGAACTTGTTACGTATAGTTTTACTTTACTGTATTTTGTTTAAATAGAAATCTTGGCACTTTTTTTTTTTTTAATCTTGAAGCTTAAATTAACTATTTTATGTTTTGATACTAGCTGGTTTTGGTTACGTTTTCCTTACAAGGTAGCAAAGTGAAGAATAGTTTCTACTTTCTGTTAAATTTGTTACAAGTTTTTTTGTTTGCTTTGAGACAGGGTTTCTCCGTGTAGTTTTGGTGCCTGTCCTGGATCTCGCTCTGTAGTTCATGCTGGCCTCAAACTCACAGAGATCCGTCTGGCTCTGCCTCCCGAGTACTAGGATTAAAGGCGTGCGCTACCGTCGCCCACCTGTTTAAAAGTTGTTTAAAGCCAGGTCTACCACATTCCAGACTTCTGATAAAGGGGTCTTGGAGAACGGTTGTAAGCAATTCGACGTCGTCATGTGATAGTATTTGACAGTTTTCCTTTCCCTTCCCCAATTGTGTGACTTTCAGTCGCCTTGCTATCATCGACATCGCGGGAGTCTTGACTTTCTTTGACTTGGACACTCGGGTGACAGACAGTACAGGGCAGCAAGTGGTCGGCGAATTGTTAAAATTGGAGCGCAAAGATGTCTGGGATATGAAGTGGGCCAAGGATAATCCCGATTTGTTTGCAATGATGGAGAAGACGAGAATGTATGTCTTCAGAAACCTGGATCCTGAGGTATAAACAAGAAATGAATGTTAACAGTCCATAAATAATGAGTCAAATTCAAAATCCAAATATTCCACCTTTGTTTCTTTGAGGATTTATTGACATTACTGCACAAGTGTGAAAGTAAATTTAAAAATTTTCTGTGGTGTTTAAAAATATTTGTTTCGTAGTGGGAATAATACCTTTGAAATATCTTTGTTTCTCTAAAAGGCACTTTCTAGGTACTTATTTATTCTTTTAAAAGATGCACTCATACCTGGGCATGGAGGCATATTCTTGTAATCCCACTTCCTGAAAGGCTGAGGGAGGAGGACCATAATTTTTAAGGCCAACCTGGGCTATCTAGAAAGTTCCAGGCCAACTTGGACCATGTAGTGAGACCTAAACTAAAACAGAGCCCACCAACATGGAATCATGGCCACTCAATTGTCTTATTTTCTCTCTCTCTTATCAAAATTCAAAGAAAAGAAAATCACCAGGTTTATTTGCCAAAATTTCTTGAAGCAATCTAAATATGCATGTTTGAGATGGCCTTGTCTTTTTATTCTCTTGTGCTGTTAACTGTTTATGCTTACCTCATGTTTCTTGTGCTCTCTCCAGGCCACGCACCAATCCATACACTCTCTCTCTGCAGCTGTCCTCACACACACATCATGGTCTCTTTTTCCTGCTGTTCATTTTCAGGTCTTTTCTATTTATAGCTCACATCAGCTGATGTTTTTGAGAGTTGGCTTTTTTGTATTAAAACATATAATAAAACATTTTAGTATAGAATTGAAGCATGAGAGTTAAGAGAACAAGAGATGTCCTCAGAAAGAAAGACATCCCAGAGAGCATCTAAGAGAGAATCACTCCAGCTGACTTCTATGTTCTGGATTCTCCTGTCACTCAAGCTACTCTGGACCAACTCTTACCCATTTGCTTAGGCCATGCAAAATAATTTGATCTGTAGCTTAATCAAGAAGAATCTTTTAAAAACAATTTTTGGACTACTAATGATTTTCAATTTGGAATTTTATATTGTACTTTGCTAGAGTAAATAAATAATAAGAGACGAGTCAATAAATGTCTTACTTGATCCATTTCTATTTGTTCTTGAGAAGAAATTGTATAAGCAGGGATTTGAGCTGTCAAAGGTTTTCTGTAGCCATCTGTTTAGTGGTGCGCTGCTGCCCTGTTAAGATACCACACTGTTTGTGCATTTCCCTCTTCTGAGCTCTGCTGGGGCTCTTTGGATCATGAGAGAATATGTTAGTTGCCTCTTAAAGGCTCTGTTAAGGCATTAAGGAGTTTCACGGTCTTTGTAACTCTTACCACCCTGAGAAACGGTTCAAAGAGAAGACATCCCTGACTGTTGCCCTTGCATGGCTTCTTGCAAGGACCAGAGGAAAGTTTGGCTCTTGCCACAAAATCAGTGTGGGAATTTGACAGGTGTACACAGGATAACCTCGAAGATATAAGAGTGCTTTCTGAATGCTAGAGCCCTTTCCGTAGTCTTGGCTCCACTCCTGGTAAGCCTGGAGTCATACGCCTGGACACAGCTCCAGAGAGTGGAGGTTTATTAGGGTTGCGCAATGTGTGCAGAGTATGGTCAGTCTAGCACCAAGGGAAGTCTTTGTCTGGAGGAGATAATAAGTAGCTCTAACAGACTAGCTTCTATTAAAACACACACACACACACACACACACACACACACACACAATTTTCTTTATTTGAACTTGTTGTCTTGCTTGGTGTAGAACTCTTGGTATATTAAGTTTAGAGCCAGATCAGTTTTTAAAAACAACCTGAGCACCGTCAAGAATTGTTTGTATACTGTGCTGTTCTGTCTTCTGCATTCCTGAGGACAGAGGCCTCTGTCACTGCTCTGCTGGTCCTTCCTCCAGCTGCTGGGAGAAGATGCCTGGACACAGCTGCAGGATACGTTCCTTCCGGACACGGCCGTCTGCGTTAGCACTCAGGAGGCGAGCTGTGGTCTGACAGTTAGTGGCTGGATGTGATTTTCCACGTGAGGATAGATAGATGAGGGATCACTCTTTTCATGTTGGGAGGGAGGGAGGGAGGGAGGAGACAGCCATTCCATAGTTGCCTGTCTTGTGTTAAAGTGATCCCTGGAGCCAGCAGATTCTTTCTAAGAACCCTTAAGCCTGTAGACTAATTTGTGAGGTGAAGGTAAAATTTGATATAATCTCCCAATCTAGTTAAATAGGTGTATTCAAGCCTCAGTGTGTCTCCGTGGGCTAAGACAGAGTAGCTAAGTAGGACACTTCAGGAAGCCAACTGTTGTATTCCACATGCTGTGAGGCCTCGGACTGTGTAGAGTGGGACCCCAGGGTTTCTTGATACAGTACTGGGTACCAAGGCTTGGATGCCTGTTTGAATAACAATAAACACCTGGCTTACTGGCTACGTGAGTGTGCCCTGCTTCGTAGCTCGTGAGTGTGGCACACCACGTTCAGTTGCGGTATGGATGAGTTCCTTGTGTATTTTGGAAAATAAAGTTGCTTGCTGTAATTTGGCCTTTACAGCTTCATCTGTCAACTTGACACAGCCTCGAGTTACCCAAGATGAGAGTCTCAACTGAGGGATTGTCCAGATCCCGTTGCTCTGTGACTCTGTCTGTGGGGGATTATCTTGATTGTTAATTGATGCAGGAGGGCCCAGCCCACTCTGATTGATGCTGTTTGCTGACTAGTCCTTCAGGGCTGTATAAGAACGCTCGCTAAGTATGAGCCTGCAAGGGAGCCAGCAAGCGGTGGGCATCCGTGGTGTCTGCTTCAAGCTCCCACTGAGTTCCTGCTCTGACTTCCCCCAGGGGTGCACTGTGACCTGGAAGTGTAAGCTTCTTTCTCTAAGTTGCTTTTGGTCACGGGGTTTATTACAGCAACAGAGAGGAAGCCAGAGCATAATACAAGCAGAAGTCGAGTTTTAGGAAGATGAATTCCCCCCAAATTTTTGCAAATTACTTATATGCCAACATTTATAAACTATTGTGAAAACTCTTCACTTCTGTCCTTCCTTCATCTTTCCCATTCTCCCTTTCCCCATGGTTTTTCATCATTTAAAGAGCTTTTATTAAAGCTATGATTTGAAAATTCAAATTGTATTTTTCTGTGTAGTTATCAATTCTGTTACATAAAACAGAGCTGACATCTTAAGGTATCCCACAGTGAAGAATTACAAAATTAAAGGAATGCTTTCCTTTTTTTTTTAATTTTAGTTTTTCGAGACAGGGCTTTTCTATATAGTTTTGGTGCCTATCCTGGATCTCACTCTGTAGACCAGGCTGGCCTCAAACTCACAGAGACCCATCTGGCTCTACCTCTAGGATTAAAGACATGTGCCACCACTGCCCAGCAGGAATGCCTTACGTTTTTATACTTTATTTTTCTAGGGTCGTGATATATTTTTTAATCTATAGATTACCTTTTATGACTTTAGCATTTGCTTTATTGTAGTATCTAATTAAAATTATTTCTAGTGATAAACAGGTCTATACAAGTATATTTGGTTTAAAGGATAGTATCAAAATAATGGAAACATAAAAAAGACCCTATGAGAAATGTCTCATTACATGTTCTTCTCTTCAAATTAAATTCTGTTGTGATGGTATTTCCTGAGACAGGGACACATTGTATAACAAAGGCCTGCCCCTTAATCTCTGATCCTCCTGCTTCCAACTCCCATGTGCTGGGATTACAGGTGTGCACTGCCATGCCTGGCTCTGTTTATGTGAGCATGTTACTGATGAAAACATGTTATCTGCCGTATGCAAAAAAAAAAAAAAATCACCCTTTTAAAGGTAATTAAAAGATTTTATAAATTTTTCTCATATGATTTGATGTTTTAACTAACTTGTGCTTTTCCAAAGAAGAGATTCTTGATGCCCCATTGGATAGGTCTATTGTGCATGTGAGAGCCTCAGTCTTAGGCATACTGAACCCAAACTATGAATTTTTACCTTTTATTTTCGTCATTTTGACATCTTTCTTTTATAATAATTATATAATAGATAGTATAATTATGTATACATATATTATGAAAAATGTAATTTTGATGATTTTTTTTTATCCTGTTTCTTCTATAGTATTCTTGGTGGTATTAAGTAGATTGGAAGTTTATTCATTTTGTCTTATATAATATTGTATATATTGTTTTCTGCTAAGGATATAGGGCATCTACTTTACCTTACAGTATGTAGATCCCACACTTTATTTCTGCAACTGTCTATATGATAAGAGACATACATGTAATATCCATATATTTACATGTTGGCAAGTAAAATCTTATGTAGGGAATATATCAGGTACAAAGAAGGCAGACTGTAGTTTGCTGTGGGATTTGTAAGGTAGATGTACTTAATTAGATCCAAATACAATGTTTATCATATTTACTAGGAATTCAACTAATTACGTAGTTAGGTAAGAAAGCATCCATTTCTTTTAGAGACATGTATATAATTATAGAGGTGAAATATGGTACCAGTCAGAAATTTAGTGGTGTATATGCAGTGGAATGTTAACTATTTAGGTGATGGGCATATGGCATTACTGACATTCTATTTTTTTTTTTTGAAAGTTTTGACAATACAGTTTAAAATCAGGATTCCTTGGGGGGTGTTTTGTATGATGAGACGTAACACTCATTTTTGCCTTTAAAGGAACCCATTCAGACCTCTGGATATATTTGCAACTTTGAAGAATTAGAAATTAAATCTGTTCTTTTGGATGAGATTCTAAAGGTAACTAACAACAGAATTGCACCTGGGGGAAAATGGAGCCGGGAGAAACCTGGGGGACCCTTTCTGGCATTGTCTGTGCCTCTGTAGGAAGCCCGATTGTCCATGGGAGACTCCGTTTGTCTATTTTCCAAATAACTCTTTTTTTTTTTTTTTTTGGTTTTTCGAGACAGGGTTTCTCTGTGTAGCTTTGGAGCCTGTCCTGGAACTTGCTCTGTAGCTCAGGCTGGCCTCGAACTCACAGAGATCTGCCTGCCTCTGCCTCCCGAGTGCTGGGATTAAAGGCGTGCGCCACCACTGCCCGGCCCAAATAACTCTTAAGATCCAAACATGGGGATTTCTTTTTCTTTGTTTTGCTCACAGTATACTAGTTTGTTTTATTTTATTATCTTCTTTTTAATTGTAGGGAAGAAATATCCTCTGCAGGCAGCCTTTTGAATTCATTTATTTCTTCTTCACTTTCAGAATCCAGAACATCCTAGCAAGGATTACATAATGAATTTTGAGATCCGGTCCCTTCGAGATAGTCGAGCGTTGATTGAGAAGGTTGGAATTGAAGATGCGTCTCAATTCATAGAGGACAATCCACACCCCCGACTTTGGTATTTTAAAAACCCCAGCATTCCCCCAAGTCAGTATGCTTTTAAAGTCCCAACTCTGTTACCCTCTGTTTCCCACTAGCCTCCTCAGGGGAACTGGAATCTCTTCTGCTCTTCTTTTCAAGCATGTTATATGAAAAATGTTTGCATGTGCTAACACAATCATTTTTACCAGAAATCCACCAGATTTTTTTTTTTTTTTACCGTGTTTCACTGATTGAATTCTGATACAAGACTTGTCTATTAGTCCTACGCAATAGGTTTTCTGTGTCTTTTGAAAACCCAGGCGCCTGTTGGCTGAGGCCGCCCTGCAGAAGCTGGACTTGTACACGGCCCAGCAGGCGTTCGTGCGCTGCAAGGATTACCAAGGCATCAAGTTTGTGAAGCGCCTGGGGAACCTGCAGAGTGAGGCGATGAAGCAGGCTGAGATTATCGCCTACTTTGGCAGGTTTGAGGAAGCCGAAAGGATGTATCTGGACATGGACAGAAGGTAAATTAGGAAGGCAGCCATCCCCAAGTGTTTTTCTGCTCATAGTGTTCTACAAATGGAGACCATAAAGTAGACGAAATATATTGTACCATTTCTTTTAGAAAATAGTTTTCAATTAGGAATACAACTGGGCATTTCACAGGCCTCATTAATTTTTATTTTAAAATTTGAGAGCACTTTTCATCTCTGCTTTTCTTTGATTTATTATGTTTAAATTTTTTTTTTTTTTTTTTTTTTTTGTGTGTGTGTGTGTGTGTTTTGTTTGCATGTGTTTGCACATGTAGGTATTTGTGGAGGCCAGAGGTGAATGCTGGGTGTCTTCCGCTGCCATTTTCCACCTTTCTGAGACAGGGTCTCTCACTGAACCTGTTCCTGGCATTTTGGCTAGATTAGCTGGCTGGCAGGTTCTCGGGGGCTGTCTCTGTGTGCTCAGTGCTGGGGCCACACACGCCATGGCCATGCCCAGCCTTCACGTGGGTGCCACGAATCTGAATTCAGGTCTTCATGCTGTGCCACAAGTATTTAATCACTGAGCCATTTCTGTTTAAATATGTGTTCATACATTACTATGGAGATGCTGTTCATTTAGTAAAGAAAACAGTTGAGAAGTCTATAGAGACTGGAGACTTTTTTTTTTTTTTGAGATAGGGTTTCTCTGTGTAGCTTTGGAGCCTGTCCTGGAATTTATTCTGTAGACCAGGCTGGCCTTGAACTCATAGAGATGATTCTCCTGCCTCTGCCTCCCGAGTGCTAGGATTAAAGGCATGTGCCACTATTGTCCAACAAGACTGGGGACTCTTATTATTTATTATATAGGTCATAATTTGAGTTTTGATTGTTGACGCCATTATTTAATTTTCTTCTCTCGGGAATGATAAAATAAAAGTCAAAAGAGAGATTGTTTTATGACTTATATTTAGTTTTTCTTTATATAATATATGAGCTTCATTTCAGCACTAAGCATGTAATCTAATTTTCACTAATTGGTATTTATACCCCCAGAAGATCCCTTCTACGTCTTAAGCCCTGAGAACAAATACAAAACCAAGCCCTTATACTATATATTTCATTTTGCAATAAACCCGATTGTGTCTAAGAAATCCATGAAAAGAGGTAATTATTATTTATGCCATTAGTTTGCTCAGTAAGCTGGAAATCTAGGAAAGAAGACTAGAAAGAGCCTCTTACTCCGGTGTCGTTTCTGCTTGGATCGCTGTGATGGAAGTACCTCAGGCCGGCTAATCCATAAAGCACAGATGGTTGTTTCTCACAGCTCTGGAGGCCGGGGAGTCCATGGCTGAGGGTCTAGAGCTGTGATGTCTGCTGGGAGCCCTGCCTGGACCTCCAGGGTGGTGCCTTGAATTTCCACATGGTGGAAAACAAGGGTAAAAGAACGTCAGCTTTCTCTGGTGCCCTTCTTATGAAGGCATGTTGTTTTTTACTCTCTCTCTCTCTTTTTTTTTTTTTTTTTTGAGACAGGGTTTCTCTGTGTAGTTTTGGTGCCTGTCCTGGATCTCACTCTGTAGACCAGGCTGGCCTCGAACTCACAGAGATCTGCCTGGCTCTGCCTCCTGAGTGCTGGGATTAAAGGTGTGCGCCACCACCACCTGGCTATTTTTTTTTTTACTCTTTTGGGGGTCCGCCACCCAGCTCCCAAATAGATCACACATGGAGGCTTATTCTTAATTATGAATGCCCAGCCTTAGCTTGGCTTAGTTTCTAGCCAGCTTAATGTACCATAATTTAACCTGTCTCTCTTTTGCCTCTGGGCTTTTCCCGTTCTCTTACTTCTGTAAATCTTACTCTTACACCGTGACTTGCTGTGTAGCTGGACGGTTGGCTCTGGAGTCCTCCTCCTTCTCTGGCTCATAGATCTCTTCACTCCTCCATCCCTTTTCTTCTCCCAGATTTCTCCTTCTATATAGTCTCTCTGCCTGCCAGCCCTGCCTATCCTCCTGCCTCGCTATTGGCCGTTCTGCTCTTTATTAGACCCACAGGTGTTTTAGACAGGCACAGTAACACAGCTTCACAGAGTTAAACAAATGCAACATAAACAAAACTAACACACCTTAAAAATAATATTCTACTACAAAGGCATTCATCATCTCACGAGAGAGGCTTGATCATTTCCCCAAACATACCATGTCTTGATGCTACCACAATTGGGATTAAATTTCAACATGAGGTTTTGAGAGGACATGCCTTCAAACTATAACTTCTGCTCTCTCCCAGTTGCCTCTTACTGGCCAGGCTGTTTCCAGAGTGTCTGGAGATAATCAAAGCTCCTAGAACTGTGTCTAGCACACAGCAGGCAATTGACAAGCTTTGTAGAGGGAATGAATGAAACTTTTTTGTTTTTCAGAGACCTCGCTATTGGTCTGAGGCTGAAATTGGGGGATTGGTTCAGAGTACTGCAGCTCCTGAAAACTGGGTCTGGTGACGCAGACGACAGTCTCCTCGAACAAGCCCACAATGCCATTGGAGACTACTTTGCTGATCGACAAAAGTGGTACGTGAGCTACCTGAAGTACCTGATGCGTTCTTGCATGCTTGGAATTATTCCGTTACGCGGACTACCTCCCCAGGGAATGGTGCTGTCAGAGTGAAGGCCCTTCTCCTGAATCCTGAAATTCCAACGGCCCTGTGATGCATTTGCTCTCTGGATGCACACTGGAGAGCAAGTCATTCTTGAGCTGAGAGATAAGCCTGGCATCACTTTGCCATCTATACACAAGACTCTTGTACCTAGCTTCAGAAAACACTCCACTGTTTTGAGACCACAACCATGTTGTCTATGATTTATTTGTGAACATAGTTAAAAAAAAAGTATATTTACTTGTTTTGTTATAGATTTTTTTCCAGAAAGTATTGCTTTATTCCAAAGTTTTCATTGCGATTAATATGCTTATTTATGTCAATGATGCGAGTACTTCTCTGACATTGTAAATTAAACAATGTGAGAGCATTCAGAGAATATTACAAGTTGAATTTGCTACATTGTCTTTAGATTTAAAAGAATGTGAGCTTTAAAGGTAGTGTGTAACTGAAGACGATGAAGTAAGACAAGCACTAGAAATCCTAATGAAAGACTACTTGGGGGAAGTTCTTGGTTATCTGGAGACTTATGTACTGATCATGAAGGTTTTTCTTTCATCCACAGGCTGAATGCTGTACAGTATTACGTCAAAGGCAGGAACCAGGAGCGCCTAGCCGAATGCTATTATATGCTAGAAGATTATGAGGGGCTAGAGAATCTTGCCAATTCACTTCCAGAAAACCACAAGTTGCTTCCAGTAGGTATTCCATATTTTTATTTTTAGTCAAGAAATATCCTCTGTAGCAATGAAAACTGAAAGTTAATCTATAATTTCATGGTTTCTTAGACATGGGATGAAGCTTTAATTTTATTTTAGAATCAATATGTCAGCATTACTGAATTCTTGAGCTGCAGGGAGAAATCATTGAGATCCTTAGTACTTCACTAGAGCATAGCCTCGTGTGAGTCCAAGGTCATTCAGAATTTGCTTCTAATTAATTCGAAAGGTCACATCAACAGTGAAGTTCACCATTAAAATGACTAAAAGCAGCATGTCCCTTCCTTGACTGTTACTTTTAGGCCTCTGAGTTGATGTTGAGTGCTGCTCATGTCTGTATTTATTTGTTTCGTGTATAACTCAGTACCTGTGGTATTAGTCACTCTCAGCCGCAGGGTCATACACATATGGGTTGTGGGTTCCATCCTAAAAGCTGCCTGTTAATTAATAGACAGGTCTAGAGTTCTCTGGCAGTTCAGGTTTCTTATAAAGGAGCAGTGGGCTCCCACTGTCATGTTGGTCCCATTTGCTCTTAACACAACCCCGTGTGTTTTCTTAAGTAGGAGAGAGACTGAAATTTCTTAGAAATCGCTTATTTTTGAAGTGATGGGTGGGGTGAGAAAAACTCTAACTAGTAATGAGAGAAACAAAAAGATGGCAGGAAGGTGTGTGGTGGTGGTCGATGCCCCAGCCTCCTGCCACCGTCTGGGGAACTTGTTTTGGGGTTAGCTTCGAGAACTGATGAAGGGGGCATTTCTTTTCTCCTTTTTGATTTTGCCATGCTAAGATTCAAACTTGACACTTGACCATTAAACTGTCTCCCACCCCAGTCTGCATCTGTCTATCTATCTATCATCTATCTATCTATCTATCTATCTATCTATCTATCTATCTATCTATCTATCATCTATCTATCTATCTATCTATCTATCTATCTATCTATCTATCTATCTATCTATCGAGGGATCTTGCTTTGTTGTCTAGGGCATCAGCTCCTTTGTCTCAACCTCCTGTGTGACTGTGGTTAGAGATGTGGACCACAGGCATGGCATGAAGTGCTCCTTAGATTAGATTTGATGTGTCTCATGTATCCTAGGATGCCTTGAACTCACTTGTAGCCAGGGGTGACTTTTGATGCTTCTGCCTCTAGCCACTGGGTGGTGCTGGGAATGTACCACCATGGCAGTTTATGTGGTGCTGGGGGCCAAACCCAGGGCTTCGTGCTTGCCAGGCAACATTCTACCAACCGAGCCTCATCCC
The DNA here is from genome assembly GCF_004664715.2 of Peromyscus leucopus. Classification (NCBI taxonomy): domain Eukaryota; kingdom Metazoa; phylum Chordata; class Mammalia; order Rodentia; family Cricetidae; genus Peromyscus; species Peromyscus leucopus. The sequence goes on from NC_051081.1 coordinate 41,518,516, forward strand.
AAGTCCTGGGGTATTTCTTAATATGATTGGGAGCTCGAACATAGTAACACATGAGTTCATTTACAGGTTATTATTGTTTTTTTAACACTACCCAGTAGGATGCATGCTTTCATTTTTTTCTTTTTTCTTTCTTTTCTGAGACAGTCTCACTGTATAGCCCAGGCTGGTCTTGAACTTACAGAATCTGGTCTCAGCCTTATGATTTAAAGGAAGGCAGGGCAGTGTCTTCAGGGCTTGAGCCAATGAAACGCTAGTTCCGTGGAAGTAGGCACTGTGGCATCCATCCTGACCTGTAACCTCTGCCCCTGTCTGAAAGAAAAATCACTAACCACCGATGTAGTATTCAGGTGTCCCCACCAGTTTATCCTTCATGTGTCCCTGTGGAGTTTTGATAAATTAAAATCTAAATGATTTCCCAGGTCTCTGAAATCCGGTAATAGTGTTTGGTGCTTACAGGAAATAGCACAGATGTTTGTGAGAGTTGGAATGTGTGAACAAGCCGTGAGCGCATTCTTGAAGTGTAACCAACCAAAGGCAGCGGTGGACACCTGTGTACACCTCAACCAGGTGAGGAACTGACAGTTGCCATCTGGAAAGCCTGCCGTTTTAGAGATTTTTAACTGAAAGCAAAATTAAAGTCACTGAAATGGTCTCCAGTGTAAGGCATGGGGGGGGGGCTAGGTGTGGTTCAGGGAAAGAAGCCTAGCTCGTGGGTGTTTGTACTTAACCTCCTGTGCTACCACATGGGGTGACCTGCTCCCAACTTAGCCAACCAGGGAGCACAGAACAGATCGGTGCTTTCAAGTTTTTGTCTGGAAGTAATTTCATAATTTTCTGCATTTTGTTAGGTTGGGTTTGGTTTCCAGGAAAGGACTAGGTTAATGGTCACTCATTGCCTGGGGAAAGAATTGAGTTACTTGATCAATATTTATCTTGGCAGGTCTATTCCCTTTCTCCTTTATAGAAAACATGTTTTTGATATTTAAAAAAAAACCCGAAATTTAACTAAAAGTGCAGAATTATTACAGAAACTGTTGGCTATCAGTATATTCTTTTAAGCATTTTTTGAAGTGTTTTTATAAAGATCGATTTACCTTATAAACACAATTTGTAAATGTTAAATCTAATAGGATATTTTCTTAAATGGAACTGTAAATTTATTTTATAGTGAACACTAAAAAATGGATTCTTTTTCTGGCTTATAATATGTGCAAAAAGAGAATCGTAAGATTAATGTGATTATGTATTTTGAGACTTTGATTTTCAAATGTACTTCACCAAGAAATCCATCTTAGATGGTTCAATCATTTTGAAATGTTTGCTTACATAACTTACGATTGCTCTGATTTTTAATGACTTTTAGAATGTGTACTGGTCTTGCTCTATTTTGAAGTAGTGTTAGCATTTATTAACACTTAGGAGCTTATTGTGGGACTTTCAGGGTGTAAGTTCTTTAAATATTTGGGTGACTGAATGCTATAATTTTTTCCTAGTGGAACAAGGCTGTGGAATTGGCTAAAAGTCACAGTATGAAGGAAATTGGATCTCTGTTAGCTAGGTATGCGTCACATTTACTGGAGAAGAACAAGACTCTGGATGCCATTGAGCTCTATAGGAAAGCCAGCTACTTTTTTGATGCGGCTAAACTGATGTATAAGGTAATGCACAGTCCTGCTGAACATTATCTTGTTCTAGGCTAAACTGATGTATAAGGTAATGCACAGTCCTGCCAAACATTATCTTGTTCTAGTCACTGCTTTAAAAAAAAACTTTAAACTTTATTATTAAAAAACCTTGTAAATAAACATCACATACCCAAATTAACCAGTCCCAAAGTCTATACGTCTCAGTAGACTTCTACACGGTTAGAATAGCCATTCAAGGATATTTTTATGCACTTATCCATCACCATGCCTGAGAAATCCAGGATAGAATTGGAACTAGAACAATTAGCTTTGTATCTTCTTTTATAGCTTTTAAAAAAGTGCTGTCTGTTTTCTTTGTAAACAAGTGTCTGTCACAGCAAACCCCTCTTACGGCAAGTCTGTGTATTGCTGCCTTCCCTAACAAGGGTAGTTATGGAGGCTGGCAAATTGCCAGTTTATAAACAATTGTGTATTTGGTACAGAAGCTAACCAGAATTTAAGAATTTTCTGGGACTGCCAAGAACAAATTCTTTTAACTGGAATTAAATCCTATCGATAAGAAAGTTATGTCTTTGTAAAATGTGTACATTTTAAAACAACGTATTTCTTTATTATCCATAATACAGTATTAATATACATAAATTTTACACTGTTATGCTCTTTTCTTTCCTGACTTAATAAAGAGAAAGTTTTTTTTTCCCCTCAAAATCACTTAAATAAACGTAAACTTCTGAAGGACAGACCACTTTCCCACTCTGATTTAGTTACTTAATAGATTTTTTTTTTATAAATCTTATTTATTTATTATGTATACAACATTCTGCCACCATGTAACTTTGCACGCCAGAAGAGGGCACCAGATCTCATTGTAGATGGCTGTGAACCATCATGTGGGTGCTGGGAATTGAACTCAGGACCTCTGGAAGAGCAGTCAGTGCTCTTAATCTCTGAGCCATCTCTCCAGCCCAATAGATGTTATTTTTAAGATTGTTAGTTTCTATTCAGGTGACTAAGTTCTCAAGAAAAGACAATGACTTTTAAAATCTAAAACATAATTAAACTCATACTCCATTCTACACTCTCCCTCCTTTTAAAGAATCAAGTCTCAGTTAAGTTTGGAAATGGTTTTATTTGAATGGATACACACCAAGAAGTGTCTTCCCCATTGTTTGAAATGTCTAGATTGCAGATGAGGAGGCGAAGAAGAGAGCCAAGCCTCTGCGCGTGAAGAAGCTCTACGTCCTGTCAGCCCTGCTCATTGAGCAGTATCACGAGCAGATGAAAAATGCCCAGCGAGGGAAAGTCAAAGGGAAGAACTCGGAGGTAACGCAGGCCATTCCGATCATTCACATAGCACACAATGGCAAGTCTTCTCAAGACTTCTCCTGGACAAGTCCTTTCCTCTCTAGGCTGTGTTCTTTTCTTTAAGGGGCTTGAAGATTAGTAATGCCTCCTTTAGAGTAAGGATGCAGATTGAGAAATTGCTGTTTAGAAATATGGAGAACTGTTGTTCTTTAAGATTAGCTTGTAGGGTGCTGTAATTTACTTTTGTTAAAGAGTTTTTAATCAGAGAATTAAAAAACTTTCTTAGAATGTAAATCTATTTTTACTGTAAATGGATCTCATTACATTAAATAACATTTCACGTTGACTTAAAGTTTACTCAGGTCTATTTAAACTTTGGTCTTAATTTAGAAAGCTGTGGGTTGTGATGGAGAACTTGAATCTGTGACGACAGGAAAGATGATGAGATCTCTCGTGTAGCTGTGTGTTGTCTTAGTTTCAGACCTCACCTTCTGTGGAGAGGTGAGACTCTGTGTTTGCGCTGACCCAGGGCACTGGCTTTTCCCCCAGGCCACTTCTGCTTTGGCTGGCTTGCTAGAAGAGGAAGTTCTCTCTACAACTAGTCGGTTCACGGACAATGCCTGGAGAGGCGCCGAGGCCTACCACTTCTTCATACTCGCCCAGCGGCAGCTCTACGAGGGCTACGTAGACACTGCGTTGAAGACAGGTGGGCATGTCACCTGACAGGTGGGGACATCGGAAACTTGGAGTGAATAGCAACAGCTGGCTCTTCACTTGTCTTTATAGCAATTTTACTATTTCTGCCGGTGTGTTTATCTATACGTGTCAGGGTATGAATATACAGTTTATTTTGTGAATTCCTCTTTTTGAAGTCCCCCCCCCCTTTTAAAAAACATAGTGCACAGTGTTCACAGAAATATCAGGTGCTTTAGATAATAAACAAACGTGTAGTACTCATATGTCCTCTGTTCAAAGCCAAACACTATACAGGCTGTGCCTGGGTCTGGAGGAACTCTCCCTCTTCTCACATTGTATTGGAAGCTTGAACAGGCTCGCTTTGTGTGCCTTAACAATGCTTAAAGATATTTTCATGTCATACACATTTCTATAGTATTTATCTTTTCTTCATAAAGTGATTCTTGTTTAGTAATTCCAACCAAAACAGAGAAGTACAAAAAGACAAAATAATGGCATGAAGTAATTTTACAACTCAGAGATTACCATTGTGAACATTTGAGTAAACTTTTTTTCTCCTTTTAATTAGAAAAATCTCATTTATTCAGATAGGTTTTTTTGTTTTGGTGTGTGTGTGTGTGTGTGTGTGTGTGCATGCGCGTGTGTGCGTGTGTGACCGTAGCCCGTGTGTTGAGGTCAGAGGACAACTTTGAGAGTTGGTTCTCTCCTTTCACCGTGTGGATATTGGGGATCCAACTCAGGTCATCAGGCTTGATGGCAAGCATCATTTGGGTGAATTTTCTGAGACATTTTCCCACTTCAGAGCTTCAGAGCTCCCCCCCCACCCCCCCCCCACCCCGCCCCAGCTGAGGACCGAACCCAGGGCCTTGTGCTTGCTAGGCAAGCGCTCTACCACTGAGCTAAATCCCCAACCCCTGGAGCTTAATTTTTCTCCTCAGGAGTGTGTTAGTATTCCTTCCCTCATTGTTAAACATAGATCTATGACAGTTTTAACAGCTGCATCACAGTCTACCGCTTTTATGTACTGTCATCCATAGATTATTTACATGCAGTATAAATGTTCATCTTCTGGATTAACAGTATCTGAGGGCTTAGACATTTTTTCTGTTTATTAACTCCAATGAGTATAGTCTGAGATTTTGCTGTAAACTAAAGTATATGACTGACTGACACACACACAAACACACACACACAGAAACACACACACATACACACACACGATAAAAATGTATTTTCCCCTCACAGATTGGGAATTCTAGCTTCATGTGTGTGCGGTGAGACGGAACTTGCAGTCCTCTGGTCTCTGCCTGCCAAGTGCTGTAATTAGAGGCATGACCACCATCATGCTTCAGCAGACGCATTCTTAATTCCTCCCCAGTACTGTCCTCGTCTTACCTGTGCTTTATTATTATCATTGTGACTGTGACTGTACGCCACTTGTGCACAGGTGCCACAGAGGCCAGAAAGGGCTTGAGATCCCCCGGAGATGCTGTTATGGTGGTGATGAACACTCAGAACGGGTGCTGGGAACCAATCTCAGGGCCTCTGGGAGAAGCTTCAAGGGTCTAACCACCACGCTACATCTCCAGCCTCTACTTATACTTCAACTTTTAAAAATCATTACTCTGTCTGTTTCTTTCTTTTTTTCCTTTTTCCTCTGAAGAGCTTTAGTTTACTTCTGGTTTGTTCTGAATGTTTCTTTTGGAGTTTATTCCCATTTTTATTGTCATTAGTAATAGGTCTGTAAAAAAGGTTTTCCAATTGGCTGTTGGTTATATAAAGAAAATTGTTTTTATTTTTAAACTTATTTTATAGCAAATTACTTAATTTTAATTAATGTGATACAAGTTATGCAGCTTGAATATTTAGAGTTATGTGCCACTTCTAGACTTAGGCCGAGAGAAAACAGACGTCTGAGATTCTTCACCTATTGAGTCAAGAGATCCATGTCCTTCATCTTTTTCTATTTCAGTGTAAAATTATTAGAAATAGTATGTATCTTGTAACTATTGCCTGTGAAACTGCTGTGCTCCAAAGGTGAAATTAGAGGGTCTTGTTTATTATAACTCAACGAATATGTTTTAAAATAAAATTGTCCATCAACTTCTTGTTAACACTTGACCTTAGAACCAACTGGTGGGGCCGGGCGGTGGTGGCGCACACCTTTAATCCCAGCACTCGGGAGGCAGAGGCAGGAGGATCTCTGTGAGTTCGAGGCCAGCCTGGGCTACAGAAAGAACCAACTGGTGGACTCTAATGATAAGATGCAATGGACGTATTGTCATAAATTATACCATCAGAAGGATCTTTTTAAAAATGTCAGGGTCTGGAGAGGAGAAACAGAGAAATTGATGACCAATCTGATGCTGATTCTGCAGTGCATTTTAATAAAAGATTCTGTCTGTAGTGCAGAAGGGTTATAGATACGATGTGGCAGCTGTCAAAATAAATGGTCTGGGCTGACAGTGGGAAGCTCTTTGCACTCAGTCCTGTTCTCTCAGCAGGACAAAGAACATAAGGAACCTCATACTGCATTTTTTTTTTCATGAGCAGAAGTACATCGCCTTGAGAATAACAGCTAATGTAGTACTAATTCACCTTGTCTGGAACGCCACAGAAATTACTGTTGATCAAATAGAACAGAAGCCACACGTTTCAATACTGAGCCCGTTCGGTCTGGAAGTGAGCAGGGCTGTGTGTTATTTTAGTGACTTCACTCTTAGAACCCGGGTTATGTACTCTGTTTCCTCCTGCTGGTGTGCCCACCCCTCAGCATTTTTTTTTTTTTTTTTTTTTGCATTTGTTGAAGCTCACGTGGGTTAAGGTAAAACAGCGTCCATGGATCCTGTCCCGCACATGCTCATCCTGTACTTGTCTTTGTGATGCTAACGGCGCCATCTTTTCTAGCTCTTCATCTGAGGGACTATGAGGACATCATCCCCCCGGTTGAGATCTACTCGTTGCTAGCGCTCTGCGCTTGTGCAAGCAGAGCTTTCGGGACCTGCTCAAAGGCTTTTATTAAACTGGAATCGTTGGAAACACTCAGCACAGAACAGAAACAGCAGTATGAAGACCTGGCTCTGGAAATCTTCACCAAACACACACCAAAAGACAACAGGAAGTCCGAGTTGAACAGCCTTCTGGAAGGGTAGGTGCCGCGAACTTTAGATGCCGTCTACCTGATTAGAAGCTTGGATATAATAAAGCACTGAATGTTGAAGGAGTCTATGTTCATATTAAAATCAATTTTATTTATCCTACAAGGGTGTAGTAATGCTGTATTTAAAATAAGGGTTTTATTTTAAAAAATGTGAGATGTAAGTATTGTATTTGAAGTTTGTCTTGGAATGTTTTTCATTCTTCAGTATTTAAAATATATCAGATAGTTAGGCTAGACACATATTTTAAAGTCTAATTGTTTTCTCTCTTATTTTTACAGCGGAGAAGGAAAGCTGCCAACGTGCATCGCCACCGGAAGCCCAATCATTGAGTATCAGTTCTGGGTGTGCAAAGTCTGCAAGCACTATGTCCTCGCTCAGGAGATCAGCAACTACAACTTCTGTCCTTTATGCCACAGTTCAGTAGAATAAAGGAAAGAACTACCTTAACTCTAACGTATGTGAAGCATATGTACTCACCTGCACCTCTCTATGGAGTAATGCTTGATTTCCTTAGGCTTCACATGAAAATCAGCTCCATCATCTGGTAGCTGTACTTTTGTATAAAATATATATTAAAAACAAAACGAGGGCTGGAGTGTAGCTCAGTGGTAGAGTGCTTCCCAAGCATGCACAAGGCCCTGGGTCCACTGTCAGTAATGGAAAAAAAAAGATAGTTCGTGCATCACAGTGCAATGAGGAGATCACTTGAGGACTTTTCACATAAGACTTACAGATGTGAACTTAATTTCTCTGTATTTCCTGTCTGTCCATTTATCATTTATGTAGCTTATAGTCTGTGGTGAGTTACCACAGAAATACCTCCACCAGGGCATTTTTTCTCATATTCTCAAGGTTTTACTAGTTCATTAGAGACCCCTCGAGAAGCAGGTGGACATGGAGGAGGCAGGGGAGAGTTGATATAGCCTGTATTTCAGGGGGTGAAGTAACTGTTGTATGGAATGAGCTCTATTTCTATTTAAGGATTAAAGTCTTCTATAGTTTATTTTCATAACTGAGGAGATGGCATTTTAAGACTTTTTATTATTTGAAGTTTTAAAAAATATTTTATCCTCATTCACGAGGAGGCATTTGGGAGCCACTTTTCTTGTAATAAACATGAATGAACTGATTCTGAGTGATGCTGTTGTTCCTTCCCATCAAACTTATCCCCAATTACGCTATGGTTCCAAGAACTCTGAAGGCCTAGGTGCTGACGTGTGGAACCAACAGGTAAGGCCGTGCGGGTAAGCAGTGAGCCCGAGCAAGCATTGTGAACCTGCTGTCATCCATGATACCAAGGTCACTATAGTTTGCTAAAATATACTTTAAAAAATCACCTTTCTGTATTTCCAGAGTTAAGATCTTAGGTTTTGATGAGATTTTATTTGAAATAAACATGAAAACAATAAATTATGAAGAAAAAAATAACATGTTTATCCCATGTTACTTGTGGTCTTTGTTGAGCTATTTTTGTGGGACAGACAGACAGACAGACACACACACACACACACACACACACACACACACACCACACCACACCACACCACACCACACATGTCACATTTGTTATCACACAGAGAAAAACCGAACAGTCTTTTTATGCACATGGCAGAGAATTGTGAGAATTGTTCCCTCAGAGACCACATGAAGTTCACATCAGAAACAAGGGAAAAAAATCGTTACAAAGTAACAGAGTGTTAACTTTGTTGATGTAGCTCCAAACGCTCATCCTGGGTATCCAAAATGAAAACAGCAATATTATGTTGCCCTCTGCTGTCTATTTCTGTCATTATTTTCTCAACGTTTTTAAAAAAGTATTTTAACTATAAAAGTCACATGTTCATAGTATTAATTTTCAGAAATATGTGAGAATATAGATGAGAAAATAAAAGTAGCCTTAACCTTTTTGAAAACAGTGTTCATTTACACTTGAGATGAATTTCAGAAGAAGTGAAGCTGAAGAAATGAGTGTATTACAGACAAGTATCTCCCCAAGAACTGTTTGCTCTTTTCTCTCAAATTAAAAGTACATCAGAAGACTACGCTTATTTAAGCACTTTCTGATATGGTACACATTACATTTCTGGTTAATAAAATTTTGAGAAATCTGGGCCTGGGAAGATGGAATTCGGGTTCTCAGCACCCACATGAAAGCAGGCGATAGCAGCCTGCCTGTAACCCCAGCAGCTGGGAGGTTCAGCTGGCATCTCTTGGGCAGGCTGGCTAGCTGGACTAGCAGAATGGTTAGCACGAACTGGGGTTCAGCATGAGACCATCTCAATAAAGTGCAGAGCGGCCGAGGAAGATACTCCTCTACCTCTGGCCTCATACCTACGAACATGTGCACACACGTGTGAAAAAAGACACACACAGACATTTGCATGCACACAGACCCGTATAGACACATTAAAAAATAAAAGCAAAAGTTAAAAGGATGAGAAAAGATGTGTCATGTGAATGGTAAGGTCAAGAATGCCTGTATGGTCTCACTAATAACAGTTGCTGATAAAAAGGGTTTTAATTTTTCAAGTGCTTTTCTATGTGAATTGAGAAGACCACACAGTTTCTCCCTTTTCATTCTGCTCATGTGGTATGTTACACTGATTAATTTTCATGTGTTGAGTTATCCTTGCACTTCAGGAGTAATTCCCATTTGGTTACAGTGCATAATTCTTTCAATAGCTGCTGCATTTGATATGGTAGTCTTTTGTTAAGTTTTCTATTAATGTAGGCTGCAGAGATGGTTCAGCCACTAAAGGCTAGGCCACAACCAAAATGCCAAGTTTCACATAAATGCCAATCACAATTGTTACTGATTGGTCTGTAGTTTTCTTCTAGTGAAGTGGTTCTCAACATGTGGGTCGCAACCCCTTTGGGTTGAATGACTCTTTCCTAGGAGTCATCTAAGACCATCCTGCATATCAGATGTTTACATTATGATTCATAACAGTAGCAAAATTACAGTTATGAAGCAGCAATGAAAATAATTTTATGGTTGGGGGGTCACCACAACATTAGGAACTGTACTAAAGGGTCACAGCATTAGGAAGGTTGAGAACCACTGCTCTAGTGTCTGGCAAGCATTGACATCAGCAATATTTACTTTACAGAATAATGTAAGATGTGTTCCTTCCTGTTTGCAGAGTTTAAGGGCTGTTGTTGACTCTTCCTCAAATGCTTATAATCATTGGGATAGCCATCAGATCTAAAATACCAACCTCTTTCCCAGCTAGAGGTCTGTTGGCATTTCTTAGTTCTTGATTCAGCATTGGTTTCCATTTACTTTCACATCCATCCTTTATATAAAAAAAATACTGTTCTCCTTCTCTACATGATACTATCCATTAATTTAAAAAGACTTTGTTGCTAGGCCATGGTGGCATATGCTTTTAATCTCAGCACTGGGGAGGCAGATGAAGGCGTGTCTCTGAGTTCAAGGCTTGCGTGGTCTACAGAGTGAGTTCCATGACAGGCAGGGCTACACAGAGAAACCCTGTCTTGGAAACAAAACAAAACAAAAAACAAAACAAAACAAAACAAAACAAACTGTCGCTGTAGTTATCCTGTTCCTGCCTGGCTCCCGTGGCCCTCAGACCCAAGAAAACACACAAAGACATATATTTATAAACTGTATGGCCTAATGGCTCAGGCTTCTTGCTAGCTGTTCTTATACCTTAAATTAACCCATTTCTATTAATCTATAATTTGCCATGTGGCTCGTGGTTTACTAGTATCTTAACATCTGCTTCTCATCAATGGCGGCTGGCAGTGTCTCCTGACTCAACCTTCTTCTACCCAGCATTCTCCTCTCTCCTTGTCCTGCCTACACTACCCTTCCTGCCTGGCTACTGGCCAGTCAACGTTTTATTTATCAATCAATCATAGCAACATATATTCACAGCATACAGGACACCCCACAGCGCCCAACCAAAACCAAAACCAAAACCCCAAACCAAAACAAATACACAAACAGGAAAAAACAAAAAACAAAAACAAAGCCGGGCAGTGGTGGCGCATGCCTTTAATCCCAGCACTTGGGAGGCAGAGGCAGGCAGATCTTTGTGAGTTCGAGGCCAGCCTGGTCTACAAAATGAGTTCCAGGAAAGGCGCAAAGCTACACAGAGAAACCCTGTCTCGAAAATAACCAAAACCAAAACCAAAACCAAGCAAGAACAAAAAAACCCCAAAAACCTAAAACGACTTTGTTTTCCTGATGAGCTGCAAGGTACTGAGGACAAAAAGCTTTGCTCATTGTATTAATCCCAGTTTTAAAATGTGTGTGTGCCACACTGTAGACTTTATACTCTTTCAGCAGGAAGTTTTATGTTAAAGATGACAATTACTCTCCAAGTTGATGTCTTTCTTCTCTGACCTTTATTTTTATAGCTAATTCTACCAAATGCCTCATTTTATTTATTTTGTATCACTGTAACTGTGCTAGTTGGGGTCACTTGTAAATAAATTCATTCGGCTCAGTTTGGGGGCTGGGAAGTCCACGTATGTACAGGCCTTCTTGCCTCACCACAGCATGGCAAAAGACACATAAAGAACAGGTGTGCAGCAGTCTGCCTTTTAAATGAGTAGCACCCCTCCATTGGTGAGGGTGGAGCCCACCTGCGTTAGGTCCCACCTCAACACACTGCTGCATTAAGATTCCCACTCACGAGTTGGGGGGAATACATGCAAACTGGAGCACTCCTTTTTTGTGCACTGGGAACTCTGCTCTATTTAGATAACTACATTCTTTTATGTTTGGAACTTAATGTTCTAAATATTTAGCTTTTAATTCACCTGGAATCAGCACATAAGCACCGAATCTTAAGTGCTTCTTTGAAAAACTCAAGACCCTTTCTTAAAACAAAAGAAATTGATTTAAGGCCAGTCTTCTCCCGATCTCTGCATCAGGTTCCTCAAATATATATTCTATCTATCTATCTATCTATCTATCTATCTATCTATCTATCTATCTATCATCTATCTATCTAATCTCTATCATCTGTCTATATCTCTCATCTCTATTATCTATCATCTCTCTCTCATCATCTGTCTGTCCGTCCGTCCACCCATCCACCTCTATCATATGTTGGTATGCATGTATGTATGTTTGCATGTATGTGTGTTTATGTGTATGTATGTGTGTATGTATGTATGTATGTACGTACGTACGTATGTATGTATGTATGTATGTATGCATGCATGCACACATCACAAAAATTTTAATTCTCTCAATTTCCCGCCAGCTCCGCCAGGCGCTACCAGTCTATCTCGCGATACTACCGGTCCTCACACAGGACAAACTTCCTCATCCTGGCGTGAGCGGCTCGCTCCCGTCAGCCAACGAAGTCCCCGTGTGCGGACGGGCGCGGGCGGGCGGCTGTGGTTCCGCTTCCCCCGGAGCGAGGCGGTCATGGCCGGGCCGCCGGGCCGAGAGGAGAGCCGAGACGGGCCGGCCGCCCTGGCGCTGGCCCAGGCTCGCTTCGCCAGGGGCGACTTCGCCGAGGCGCAGGCGCTCTACTCCGCCTTCATCGGGCAGTGCGCGAGTCGCGGGAGGTAAGTCTCGCGAGACGGGGATGGCGTCGGGGGGCGGGGATGGTGGTCGCCGTAGGGACGGACGCGGTCCTCCGAGTTCGGGGCCGCGCCGTCCTCTGGACCCCATCGAGGGCGGTGCGAAGGTTCGGATTCAGAAGCTGGGGATTCTTAAGAAGAAGACGACGACGTCCCCGGACACCGCGAGCTCCCTCTCTAGCGAGAATCCAGCCGCCGATGGCGCTTTTACGGGCCAATAAAGCTCGTTGTTGCTTGGATGTTGGGGTTGGAGGAGCTTATCAAGCTGCACCGCTGATCCCCGCTCTAAAGCCCACCCCGCTTTTAGGTCTTGAGCAAACGGGTCCGGGTTTCAAGTGAACGCATTTTGGAGCTGCCGAATTGAGCCAGATGCCTGTGATTGTCCGTCTACTAAGATTTTGACATCTAGGGGGTCTCGATTGGGTTCCCGTTCTCTGCCAGTTAAAGAATTAAAAGGCAGTAAAAAAAAAATCTCAAGCCAAGGGCAGGTAGCAGCAGTGAAAACCTCAACAACAGCTAATGAGTGAAATGACAGCTAACGACAGCATTATAACGAGGAAGGAAGGGTTTTCCAGGGGTGGGGAGACATGCAGCAGGCAGAGGGGAGGGGGATTTCAGGAACCCCCAAATCCAGTCTCCTGGAGGGTGTTAAGGGACTGAGGGTTGGTCAATTTGAACACAGGGTGGCTGAAGGATCCTCAACTTCGGCCTAAACATGTCCTGATCCAGCTTTGAACTTGTGTGGGGGGAAGAGCAGATCCATCAGCAGGGGGCCCAAAGCCCCACCAGGCCTCCTTTTTAGGCTGCCAGGTTTTTGTCTCAGGTCTGCAGGGTGAGGAAGAAGCCGGCCAGCTTGTCCTGGCTCCTGTCCTGATCCGTCTACCTGTCAGGGAAGTCTCAGCTCCCAGTCTCTCGGTACTGATTGTGAACTGGTCGTTAAATCTGGAGACTTGATCCAACTCAGAAAGGAGAACTTTTCTGTCTGCAGGTTCACACTTCCACTGTGAGCACTTGAAGCCTGGTTTTACTCTTTGTGGCGTTAGCAGGCTCGTTAACTTCTCAGTTGACGCCTGCGTATGTAGCATTAGTTACATTGCTGTGCTTGTGGATGGTGTGGAGCGAACACAGAGAAATTTCTCGACGCTTGTGTGACCTGCAACATCACCCTTCTCTCCCTTGGAAGTTTTGTTTTTGAGACATGGTTTCCCCATGCAGCCCTGGCTGTCCTGCAACTCCCTCGGCACACCAGGCTGGCCTTGAATTCAGAGATCCACCTGCCTCTGCCTCCCAAAGCCACTATGCCTGGCTCGTCCTGGAAGTTTTTTTTTTTTTTTTTTTTTTTTTATGGAATGCAAACTTGTCTTTTGTATGAGATCTAATACTGAAGGCTGCATTCCTACTTGTTTGTAAGACTCAAGTGGAATTAAGTCAGAGAGCCAAAATGGTTTTCTCATTTTAACACTACATTAACATGATAGTTAACAGAAATTTCTTTATTAAAAAATCCAGTGTTTTTGTTAGTGCTTTGAGAATTTCATACAGTGTATGTTGATAATCTTCACTCACTCCCCACCATTCATCTTAACTCCACTCAGCTCTCCTCTCACTTCTTCAGCTTTTTTTTTTTATTTTGGTAATCACCAAGTCCCATTTTGTGCTGCCCATTTTCTCCAGGAGTTAGGTTGACCTACCCGGGGCTATACCCTTAAAGAAAACTGCCCTCCTGCTCTCCCTCAGATTCCCTTAACTGTCTGTAGCTCCTCTGGGGTTGGGACTCTGAGCACTCCCCCCCCCCCCATTCAGTGCTGGAGTGTTAACTGGCTCGATCGTGTGCAGACAACCACAGCTGTCCTGAGTCACGAATGCAGTGGTCCCGCAGTGCCCAGAAACCGCTGTTTCACTGTTTCTCATCCCCAGGCTCTTCCAGGTTTTCTGACCTCTGTTCCCCATCCCCTGGGCCTTGGCGGTGGGAGAGGGGCGTTGATGTAGGCGGAGCCTTCCACTGACACTTTGTTAATAGAAATTTCTGCAGAGATGCTAAAATGATGTTCCCACTCCCCTCTCACCTCCCCACCACTCCCGATAAACAAAGCTAGCAAACACAGGAGACTCACTCCGATTCTCCCCTTGTTTAAGGCTCAAATGGGCTGGCCCAGGAAGTTTCAGAAACAATCAGCAGCAGGCGTGTGGACGCTACTTGGGCGTGTTAATCCCCCTCCTTTGCACATCTCAGCCCAAGAACCTCGGTCCACCACAGCAAGCCGATCTCCATCCTGTACAGGCTGGAAAAACCTGCCCGGCTGAGCTGTAAGAGTTCAGCATGCTCACGTTCTGGTCTCAGCGTCACTGTATCGCTTGCACCTTTCCCCTGGCCAGTTTCTCATCTGTCAAATGAGCCTTCAGTTTCCTTAGAGTTCAGAACTTGAAGTCTATCAGTTCAGCTTTTCCCCCTTAAATATATCTTTGGAAATTTAAACTTGTTTTTTAAAACATCGAGTGGCTGAATCATTTTGAAATGGTGCTTGCAACCCTTGATTGCTTTTCACTCGGATTTGTCATTTTTTTTTTTTCAAATATCCAAGGGCAGCTTTAGCCATAATTTCATTTTTCTAATATTTATCTTGTTCAAAGTTAGCAGATGCTAAAATTCCATACTCAGATTAGGTAACTTGGTTAAATGCAGTACTGAAAATACTATTGTGGGTTGCAGTGGGTAAAGGTCTTGCCATACAAGCCTAATGACCGGAGTTTAAACCCTGGATTGTATGTGAGGCTGGAAGGAGAGAACCACTCTTCAGAACTGTCCTCTGGCCCCCACAGACACATAGTGGCATGTGTCCTCCGACCATTCCCACATACAAAAAGAAATACTATCTTTAAAAAATATCAGTATTATAACAATGAAAGTCAATGTTCAGTATTAGCCCATTTCTCTCTTTTTTAAAAATAGACTTCTTATGAATCTGTATAGGTGTTTTGCCTACATATGTGTCTGTGTACCAAGTACATGCTATACCCACAGAGGCCAGGAGAGGTCGTTAGATTTTCTGGTACTGGAGTTCAGATGGTTGTGGACCGCCGTGTGAATGCTAGGAATCGAACCTGGGTCCTCTGGAAGAGCAACAAGTGCTTTTAACTGTTGAGACATCTCTCTAGCCCCTGCCCATGTCTTTAAGATTGCAAACAAAATGTCTACTTTCATGAAAAGTAGGATTTAGAACTTGCCTTAATGAAATCTAATATTCTATGATTATCTGAGGATAAGACTTGATAACAAAGCTTTGAAACCTCAAATGAATAAAGAAAATTTTACTGAGGTAGATTTTCTTTCTGAAGTCTGGGGTCAGCAGTTCAGCTAGTGTCATAACAGAGAGAAGACATGCATCTTTCTGTTCTTTGGCCTTTAATGGTGTTCTTAGTGGCCTTAAGAGGTGTCTTTGTGTCCATCTTACTCAGTCAGAGCTGACAAAACGAAAAAATGAAAATTTCTAAATTACAACAGTTTCTCCCCACCAGTACGAAGTTTAAACTGCAGGACCGTGTGGGTTTGGTGGTGCATGCTTTGATCCCAGCACTCGGGAGCCAGAGGCCAGCCAGCTCAACATAGTGAGTCCCAGGCAAAAAACAAAACAAAACAAAAAAACCCCAAAACAATCACCCACCCCACTCCCCACCATTCAATAAACTGCAAGGACCCCTGTGTGCAGCAGCAGTCACAGTCCCTGTCTGAGTTCTCAAGGATTAATGTCAAGAGAAACAGCAGATGGGCCAGCCCGGCAACTGAGTTCGATTCCTGGAGCCCAAGTAAAGGTGGAAAGAAAGTACTGAAGTCACGGAGTTTTTATTTACCTCCACGTGCCTGCTGTGGCATGTGCGCGCTCTCTCTCTCTCTCTCTCTCTCTCTCTCTCTCTCTCTCTCTCTCTCTTACATACATACACACACACACACACACACACACACACACACACACACACACACACAAATACATTTTACTTTTTTTTTTTTAAGAAAAAATAGGAGACTGCTGTTACCAATATTTTCTGAGGACTATGCTTTGTACCATCGGGTATAACAGAAGAGGACTTGAACATGTAGTTCTTCTGTTTAGTGCAAATTTGACAATCACTGGGGAAAAAGGAAGGAAGGAAGGAAGGAAGGAAGGAAGGAAGGAAGGAAGGAAGGAAGGAAGGAAGGAAAGAAGGAAGGAAAGACAGAAAGACAGAAATATCCCTGGCTTGGAGCAGTGAAGAGAATTTGTTGTTGGTAGTGGGGGAGGCTTTGACCTCCAGGCCGCTCCCAACTGCTGGTGTCTTGAACTCTCACAGGAAGGGCAGAACTGTGGAATATTCTGCCGATGGTTAACCACTGTTTAACCAGTGTTTCCTCACTTCAGATCTCATTGTTTGAATTAAAACAATGAGTGAATTAATTTTAGAGTGAATTAAAAGTGACTGTGACACTTTGGTGGCACACTGGTACCTGGGCGGGCTTTCCTTGACCAGGGGCTCTGAAGACTCTAAAATCCACGGACTTCAGATCCACGTTGTGCGGTAGCCCCACGAAAGTCTCCGATGGCCCTAAACAGAAATTGATTTCAGGTTCTCAAGCACATTTTGCTTCTTCCACTTGGCGTTTCAGCTCCCACACAGCGTGTTGGAGGCTACGGAGTCTGACAGTACCCCAAAGAGCGGGGCAGTAGAAGTGAGGGAGTTTAACAATGTGCTTTTAATGTGGACTTTCTGTTTAAAGCGAATGCAGCCCTGAGGATTTGGCGACCGCATATAACAACAGGGGGCAAACCAAGTACTTCAGTGTTGATTTTTATGAAGCCATGGATGACTACACGTCTGCTATAGAAATCATGCCCAACTTTGAAGTTCCGTATTACAACAGAGGCTTGATCCGATACAGGCTGGGTAAGGTTTTGTTTTTCTCTAGTGTTTTTGCTTTTCTCGTGGAATGTATTCTGTTGCTTCAGAGTGATCAACTGTTGTGAAGGAATCAAGTTTGACAGTTAGGTGAAATTTAGGTTTAAAAGGCATTTCCTAGGCATGCCCTGAGAATGGGACGGACGCAGGAGCAAGGGTGACCCCATTACTCTGTCCTCTCGATGAGGGTAGTACTGACTGGCGCCTGTGACACTTTCTAGTTGAAAAGGCAGGGGACAGTCGAAAGTGAAGTTTTTAGAAGCCTGGATTAAAGAGGCTTTGGATACTGTTTCCCATTGAAAATAAAAAGAAAAAAAAATCTATTTCTCAGTTTCACTGCAGCTTTGTAAAGTGGTTGATACAGTGTTGTTGAAATTTACATGCTCCCCACCTATTAAATCGGATACAAAGCATCACTAATTTTCTTTGTTTTTTGTGTTTTGTGTTGTTGGAGATTGAACCCAGGGCCTCATGTTTGGTAGATAAGTGCTAATGTTGCTGAACATCATTCCCTGTCCTCCATCACTGATTTTAGAGGCGGTTGCTCCATAAGGGCACACATTATTTTGACAGACCATCTTAGATCACTGAGAGAGGCAGCTTCCTTTTAGAGGCATTTTTGAAAGCTCGTAAATGTGAAACTGTGTATATCCAAACTTCACAGTGCGGTTGTGAAAATACTCAACTTTTTTTTTTTTCTTCTTTTCTTTTCATCTCTGGGACTCTGCTATAGGGTATTTTGATGAAGCTTTGGAAGACTTCAAGAAGGCATTAGACCTAAATCCTGGATTTCAAGATGCTGTTTTGAGCTTAAAACAGACCATTTTAGACAAAGAAGAAAAACAAAGAAGAAATGCTGAGAAAAGTTACTGAAACTTAAGTTCTTGAAATTTTAACTCAGGGTCCTTAAACCTATGTCTGATTAGCTCTAAGATACACACGGAACTATTTTGATTATGTGAGAGACTGCATTTTAGAAGTGAAAGTAAAATAATATGTTGAATCAAAGTTACTCATTTCAAGAGAGACCATGTTGGATAGATCTTTTAATAGAGTAGATAATATCAATGTACATTATTATAACAAAATATTTAAATTGGTATGTATGATTTTTAGTAAAGGTTTTATTTTTACTACATATTTTTATTCCTGAATTTTAATTTTTCCCCCCACCCATAGAAAGGTTGCTGGTAAAATACAATCCAGACATAAACTCCCCCACATATGTTCACCAGTGAACATATCACATTTGCTTTTTCTGTATTCTTAAAACCAAAACCTTCCACTTCAAAGTCTGAGGCAGGAGGATTGCTGTGAGTTCGATGCCAGCCTAGGCTATAGAGACCCTCAAACAAAACCCAACAAAATGAGACAAAACCCAGATGGATTTTTTTGCTGACCCACTTGAGAATAAAATACTGATGTCACAGTACTTCACCCATAAACAGGTTCCTCCTGCATCTTCCTAAATACAGTTCTCCACAGCCACATGCCACTGTAACACCTAGTAAAAACAATACTATAATATGCTCCATATCCAGGCCATGTTCACATTTCCCCTGTGACTTTGGATAATTGCGTCATGTTCTCATGTCTCAGTATCTGAGTCTTTTCCTCTGGGGTCGTCCCCTCCTCATTTTCTCCCCACAGCTCTTTGAGAACTCACTTTTCATTTGGTAATTGACTGAGAGACAGGACTCCTGGGCTTAAAAATATGTGCCCATCTTATGGGAGAGCAGTGGGAAACATTTCATCTTACACTTGATGTTTGTCTAGAAATCATTAGAGAGATGGGCTAGGGCTTGAGGATTGAAAACAGCTTCTGTCTCCATGTCTATGATGATGATGATGGACACTATCAGTAGTTCTCAAAGACTGCTCAAACTCTTTATGAAATGGTGTGGGGTAGAGAGGGAGCTGGCCAAGTAAAAACACATATTAATGCAAAGCTTAAAAATTCTGTTTTGGGTTCTGCCGACAACCATCAGGGCTCTCACGAACTGGGAAGAACTCGGAGGAAGCAAGCCAAAGCCAGCGCGTCCCATCAACAATTTTGTTTTTATTGTTGTGGTTTGGCATCCCGAGATACAGACCCTCAACTCTGAGGTCTCCCAAACTGGTTTTATTGCTGCTGTGGGAACGCTGTTCTGGATGGAAATTGCCCCCACGGGAGAGAGACGAAGCACATTTGCCTGGCATCCGGAGCCCTCGCTGCAGAACTCCCGTGACTTTGGATGCCATGACTATCACACCCTTAACTTTATTTATTTATCTTTTCTTTCTTTCTTTCTTTCTTTCTTTCTTTCTTTCTTTCTTTCTTTCTTTCTTTCTTTCTTTCTTTCTTTCTTTCTTTTCTTTTTGAAGTGATCTCATGAAGCAGAGAAAGTAATTGCCCTGTTGGTAATTTGGAAATAATATCTGGCAAAATTTATGGAGCATTTGTGCTGCAGGTGAATGCCTATGAAGAGGAAATCAGGTTCGATGGCCAGAAATGAAAAGCTGCTCCATTTTCTTAATTGCTCACGTCTTCCAAATGATCTATCTCTGTTGGGAAGGGCATTACAAGAATTTATAATGTTGCATGAAAACAGAAAGCTCCCTTAAAAAAAAAAAGCCCATTTGTAAGAAAACAAAAAACAACAAAAAACAAAAGCCCACGCTGTCCTGACCTTGGGAGAGCTAAACACATTTCCACCCAGAGAATCAAGTAATACTTAAACAATTTTATTTTCTCTTGGCTCCTACTCTCTCTTTTCTACTCACAACTGGAGTCAGATGTAGTATGAAAAAGAAAACTTGTTAAAACATTTTCATTTGCTTTGCTAGATTTTATTACTCAAAGTTTCTACATTTCTCAGAAAAACAAAATCACTGACGCTTAGGATCAACCCTCGCCGACACGTAGTTTCCCTTGTCTTTTACTGGACATAACTAACTAGTACTAACTGTGTTCCATCTTCTCCAAAACTAGGCTTCTCACAGCCGGGGCCTGTTTTTCACTGGCTGACAGATACCTTGGGTATTTAAATGTTGTTTATCCTCATGACTGTTCCAATTGCCCCGCATCTCATAGCTGCTAGAAAAGTGCCCAAACTTAGTTACCCTGGCATCGCCCCTCTGCAAAAAACAAAACAAAACAAAACAAAACAAAACAAAACTTGCAGTTCATTATACAAATTGTTTCACAAAAGATAGTAAAGTGGCGTAAGTGCATTTAAATTGCTTTCTCGAGTTTAGAAAATTATTTGTAACACTGCTTGAGTTGTTTTTCTCTTCCAAGGTTGGAACTGAAGGAAGTCCCTGGACTGATTTGACAGCAGCAAACACCAGTGAGCAGGCTAGATTTCCTAGTCAGCCCTCCATCCTCAAGTGCGATCTGATTGCTTTTCCTGTGGCGTTCCTGGGTCCTCCGACACTCGCTGGCATCTCTACCCTACGGGGTTAGCAGTATGCCGTTTTGGAGGTCATAAATCTTTCAGTGAGCATGCTACATTTTATTCCTGCCACTCAGGGCAAACCAGTTCACTATTTATATTGCTTTGTAGAGCAGGCTGGCCTCAAACTCAGAGTTCTGCCTGCTTCTGTCTTCCAAATGCTGGGACTAAAGGTGTACACCACCTTTCCCCGCTTACTTACTTTCACAAATAGAAAAATAAATCAGTGACAACAAGTGTCTGTAACAGTGTAAACAGTCAGTTGGCAATAAACTTATAGAATCAATGTTTACTTTTTCCCTGAAGTATTATGAAACAGTTTTATTGGGATATAATTTACATATTCAACCAGTCCATTTGAAGTTATAGTTAGGAGGTTGTGAATACATTCAGAGTTTCAACACTAGTTTTTAGAAACCTATTTTCAGGCTTTGGGGTGGGGGTATCTCATGGTCTTGTCTTTGAAGAATACTTTGTCAATGCAGGAAAACACCTTTAGTTGAATTAAAGACTAACTACGAGCATGCTTCAGACAGCACATGCATAAGACAGATCAAAGGTGCTGCCCCTCTTGGCTTTCCCTAAATGTACCACACGGTTTAAACCTTTCTAATAGTCTCTGGCTAGAAACCTTAGTAGAGAAAATGGGTTTTACCTGCTTGGAACAATAATGTTAAATGTTAGATTTACTTGGATTGTTTAAGTTAGCAAGTGATTGTTTTGAAAAATTAATTGTTGGGACTGGAGTGATGCCTTAGATGCTAAGAGCACTGGATGCTCTTCCAGAGGACCCTGGTTTAATTCCTAGAATCCACATGGTGGCTCACAATCATCTATAACTCCAGTTGTTCCAGGGGATCCAATGCCACCTTCTGGTATCCTCTGGCTCTTCAAGCATGTGGTGCACAGACATACATGCAGACAAGACCCCTATACATTTACAATAATAAAACTCAATCAACTGTTGAGATATGTGATGCGAGAACCCCGTGAACAGGACTTTGAACTGCTGCTTTGTGCGCCTCGTACCGTTTTAATGTTTATTTAGATTTCGCTTTTAGTGTTTTTCTAGATTTCTAAAAAAATGTGCCAATTAATCAGGGAAATAGCATTCCAGTTTGACATGGCAGCAGAGCAGAAAGAGGAAGGAGGTTTATAACATTTCTCAGCCAGTATTAGGGGACCTCAAAAGACTCTTCTGTCCATGAAGAAGAAAGGAGGATGATAAATACAGGTTTTTGGTTTTTTTTTTTTTTTTTTCCTGTGTAAGGTTTTCCTTGGTACCATTAAACAACAGCTCATGCTTTTTAAAATGATAGGAACATAAAAAAAAAAAAACCACACACACAAACACACACACACACACACACACACACACACACACACAAAAGCAAGGGCGAAAGACAAATGATGGAGACCTAGAAGTGAGAAACCAGAAAGTCGGGCTGGGGAATATACAGATGACAATAAACAGAGAGAACACTTGTGTCCTGCGTTAGTGATGCCAGTGTGCATGCGTACCACCCAAGGGGTGGACGCCATCTTGGTTTCCACAGAGGATGAAGCTGAGGCCAAGACGGGAACTTCCCAAGTCCATACAGACATCTGGAACTACAGTTAGTAGCAATTGATTTTTGTTCTCCAGCTGGCATCGGCTCAAAGTAGATATGTAGATTTGTTTTTTGGTCCCAATTAAAAAAAATAAATTGCTTATAAAATGTTTTAGCGCCCATCAAGGTGAGTATCCAAACAATGTTACATTGATTTTTTTTTTTTTTTTTTTTTTGCTTTTTATAACAGAGCATTATTGCATCGCTGGAATTGCTTGTGGCTCATTTTCACTCCTGATTGAAAACAGACACAGGAGATGGTGAAAAGCAGATTAATATTAAGAGCAAACTCCACTTGGAGACTTGAAAGCTTCAGCTGCCAATATGTAGATTTGTGTCTTATGTTAAGCAAAGGCATCCAACACTTAGAAAGAGTGAACCAGACGAGTGTGTGCTCTTCCAGAATCACAGGCATCCCCGCCAAACACACCCACCCAAGGACGGTTGCATTCTGGTGATTGAGACCCGGGCCCCCGAGGTTACATGAACTTGTCCGGTTTTGTCCAGAGGGCATACAAATGAATCATCTGGTAGGCAAGATAACCCCAAAGGCTCTGGTTTTATTGCCCTCCAGGGCACCCACCAGTTTGGCCTCTAAGAGGGCAATGTGAGTTCTGCATCTGAATTCTCCTTGCGTTGCCTGAGACTACTAACTTCTCTCAGCACCTCAGGGTTCTTTCCTGGATGCCGTGATTTCATTCTGTATTCTTTTTTTTTTTTTTTTTTTTTTTTTGGTTTTTCGAGACAGGGTTTCTCTGTGTAGAAACCTGTGCCTTTCCTGGAACTCACTTGGTAGCCCAGGCTGGCCTTGAACTCACAGAGATCCGCCTGGCTCTGCCTCCCGAGTGCTGGGATTAAAGGCGTGCGCCGCCGCCGCCGCCGCCGCCGCCGCCGCCGCCGCCGCCGCCACCACCACCACCACCACCTGGCCTCATTCCGTATTCTTATAGGGCTCATTTAACTTAAGATTTTAATATTTGACAGTACTATTAAAAAAAAAATTAGCACCTTAGATAGAACTCAGTATATGGGCCTGTTATTTCTAGCAGGAACAAGGGTGGAGAGGGTCCCAAAGGGTCTCTTTTCCTGTTGTCACATGTGCAGAAGTTTAATTGTGCCCTGAATCGATGTACAGAGAAACACTTTCACTTTACGCACACAGAAAAGCAGCCCAGCTACAGAAGAGTATCTGTGAAAATGCCCAGGCTCCCCCATGGTTTCTACTCTCACTTTCTTTTAATTACCACCATTTAGTTCCTATCTTTCAAGATCATTTCCTTTGTACACATACATGGTCTCGTTCACACATACATCCACAAGCAGAGAATGATGTTGTGCACATCATCAAGTAGCTTGAGTTATTTTAATATCGTGGTCATGTTTCCATAGAGGAATATAAACCACCTTAAAAATGATCGCTTCTGTTTTGTTATGAAGTCAGTGCAGGGTAATAATAATTGAACACCACAAGAGTTATATATGAAACCCAAGGTGCCACCTACACATGCCCTTTACCAGGCAATAACAATTAGCATAACTAGAAGCCAAGGCTCCAAAATACATCTATTCCTGCTGATCACATCTTCAGAAAATGCCTTTAGTTCTGGTTGGGTGTAGGGGTGCACGCCTGTGACCCCAGCATTTAGGAGATGGATCAGGAGTTTAAGGTCATCCTTGGCTACATAGTGAGTTCAAGGTTAGCCTGGACTACACAAGACCTCTCAAAACAAGACCGACTTTTGGTTCTGTTGGTATCTTAGTGACTATTCTTTCTAGACAATTTTGGATGGGTTGTACCAAGAATGCTGCTGAACGGAGTCTTCTGAACATTGTTTCTACTTGGTGAAAAGCTCTTTGGAGGATTACAGAGTTGATGAGGCACACACTTCCCTTGGCCCACACTCGTGTCTGGGTCTTGCCCCATGGCTAACAGAATCCCGCTGTGTGTTCCCACACCCGACTCCCACCTGCGAACTTCCCATGGACCCAGGTCCCAGAAGTTTTCATTAACTACGGTAGCTGCATGTCAAAACCCATCCCCTGCCTGTGTAGTACAAGTGTTCTTCTTTGCCCTCACCCAAAGTCTGTTTTCACTTTCACATGGCCGCAGAGTGGGGTCCTTCATGTGTGATGGTTGTTATCATAGGGTAAGTAGCTCTCACAGAGGCCGGGACTACAGAGCCTTGCCTTCGCTGTCCCTCTGGGGACCCCTCACTCCCTAGCTTTTTTTAAAAAAGATTTTGATATTTTATATATTTTTATTTTATGTGTAGAAGTGCCTGGCTGTATGTCTTTGTACCACGTGCATGCAAAGCCCACAGAGGCCAGGAGGGCATCTACCTGTGACTGGAGTTAAAGATGGTTGTGAGCCTTCATGTAGGTGCTGGGAATTGAACTTGGGTCCGCTGTAAGAGCAGCCAGTGCTCTTAACCACTGAGCCATCTTTCCAGCCCCACCCCCTTTTTAAGATTTATTTATTATTATGTATACAGTGTTCTGCCTGCAGGCCAGAAGAGGGCACCAGATCTCATTATAGATGCTTGTGAGCCTTCATGTGGGTGCTGGGAATTGAACCTGGGTCCTCTGTAAGAGCAGCCAGTGCTCTTAACCTCTGAGCCATCTCTCCAGCCCTCACTCCCTAACTTTGTCTTGGGTCTTTCTACCATGACCTGCTTAAAAGCACAAATCTCACTCACCTCCTCTGTGCCTTTATATTCTCTCTACATATACCATGCTTTATTTGCCTGGTCTTCGTGTCTGCTCCTCCCCGGCAGGTGAATTATGGGGGCAGCGATCTGTGTTTGTTTTGTTCACCGATGTACCCGCAGCACCTAGAATGGCCAGGGGTCTCAACTGTGTGGAGTGGATTAAGGAGCCAATTTTCACCTGCAATTATCGTAGATTAATCCCTGGCTAATAGGGATGGGATGGGCCAATGCTTGGTCCTTCTCGGTTGACCTTGGAAGTTGGGCCTAATCTACAGTGAAATTTTCATTTTACTTAAAGCAACCAATCCTGTGGTTTAATCTAGAAAAAGAGGGCCTTGGAGATGGTTAATTTCAGCAGTGATTTTGTTTTAATACAACTTCATAACAGGTGCGTGTGATGGACTGAACTGTATTATTGTGAAAGATAGGATGCAGACTTCACTACCCATTCCTCACATGCTACCTTATTTGGGAATGCAGACAGTACATATCTACTTAGTCAAGACAGTGTAGACAGAGAGGATGAGTCCCTGAGCCAATGACTGATGTCCTTATGTAACGCCACCCCATATGACCGGTGTCTTTAGAATAAGAAAGACACTTGGACAAAGACACACGGACGGCCACTTGTGAGGCTTTTGTGAATTATGATCTACAAGCCAAGGGGTGTCTGGGGCTGCCAGAAACTGAAAGAAGCATGGAGAATCCTTTCCCGGAGGCTTTGAGAGGATGAGGATCCTGTCTACACCTTGACTTTGTACTCCTAATCTCCAAACTAGGAGATATACAAGTTAGAGCTACTTTGTCATGGCAAATGTTAGGAAGATGTGACCACACCCAATAAGTATGAGTTCAGTTTTCAAGGGACAGGATTTTGGCACAAGTGCTTTTGTGTTCCGGTACCCACAGATGTAGCCCTGTTGAAGAAAAGGTGTGCCTTTTGATGGAGCAACCTTATAAACAAGATTTCCGAGGTAGGGGAGGAGAGAGAGGGGCTGGGTGTCTCTTTCTTTGATCGTGACCTTGACTTGAGGAACCTATGACTAAGCGCTGTGCAAAACATGCCGCTTTGCCCTGGCTGCCTGCTGAGAAACTCATAACCACCCCGTGTGTGGTTTCGAGACACTCCACTCTTGGAGAGCTGAGGCCCTTCCGAGTCGAGATTGGAAGAGTGGGACTCACCTCAGGCTGCCAAAAAAACAAAGCATTCCTAGCAAGCCAGGTGAAAAAACATCCAAGTTGGCTGACAGGCAGGACGGGGAGCTGTCAGTCTGGGGCTCACAGAACAATAATTGTTTCCATCGCAAAGACTAGCTGCCAGTAGAGTTGTTGGAACTGGACCAGCCTCTTGAACTGGGAGGTGCATGCATGTGGCACCCCGTCCCCCCATCTGTCACTCCAGCGTGTGTCACAGTTGCTGGTGGTCACTTCCTCCCCCTCGGTCTCCTCATCCCTCACTTCCGCTTTTCTCAGTGTTCTGCGCAAAGATGAATACCATCTTTCTCCTTTACTTAAATCTTTCAAGTAAAGAGGTCTTCAGCTACTGAGCATGTCCACAGAGAGTGGTCTGGGCATGACCCGGGGGGCTCTGCTAGGAATGTAGATGCTTGGAGCTGGAGGCAGAGCTGAGTGGTACAGTCTGTGTTTAGCATGTGTGGGCCTCGGAGGATGAAGAGGATGGAGGGAGGAAGGGGAGGGAAGAAAGGAAGGCAGCAAGGAGGGAAGAGAAGGAAATGGAGGTTCTAAATAGGCTGCAGGTTACTGCCATTTGCTCCGGATTGGTTTCATCCGTAGATGGTTATGACGGGAAACTAAAGGCCAGGCCCTCTGCTCTGCCGCCGAGCTACACAGTTCCTGGTGTCCAGACCAGCAGTGTTAGCGACACCCAGAAAGTTAGGAGAGATGAAGATGAGGTGGGCTTAGATCCCACCCCAAAGCAGCTGAATTCCACTTCCTAGAGTGTGGGGCCCAGCCAGCTAAACAAGCTCCACTCACGTCTGAGAAGCGTAAATCTAATGAGCATCTGATTAGACCTTCTCATTCCATATTTGTCTCTCCCACAAGACGGGAAAAGGTGGTTGTGTCTTGGCACTGACCCTCTTCTAAGCATGGGAAGAGAGACATCTAGAATCACGGGTGAGTTTCTCCTCCCCCACCTGACTCTGGACAAGTATGTGGGTGCTGGCGAGGAGGGGTGGGCAGTTGGAAAAGAGGACTTGTCTCCTTAGGTCTCGGGTTAGTCTTGAGGGGGTGGTGTGCTTGAACTCTTAAATCAGAGGCCATCTTTACCATGTCATTTTCTTATCTCGTCCCAGCCAGACTTGATCCAGAACTCTGTCTCTAATAGTTTTTTTTCTTTTCTTTTCTTTCTTTATTTCTTTCTTTTTTTTTTTTTTGGTGGGTTTCCTCCCTGGAAAAAAAAGTCATTTTTATTTGCTATTAAAATAAGCGATGCTGGCTAGCTTGCGTTTTCTGTATCCATAAGCCCTTCCTCTGGGCAGTGGCTGAGCTGGCTCCTCGGCCCACAGTATCACTGAGAAGGAATCTCAGACATGACTAATGTATAGTCCTCCTCGGCTTCCGACCCATGAGCTCTCATAAATCGCTGCTGTGTTCCATCAGACTCAATTACCCGCCACAGCAGAGTCCCAGGCTGGAGAGCAGCCTGGCCCTGCCCCACGTGCTCCTCCTCCTCCGGCTCTCTGCTAGCTTTCTGATTGCCAGACTAATTCCTTTGGAATTGCTTAATGGGTGCACGGTTTTCACCGGATGTCTCAGGATGCTGGAGCTGGAGGGAACTGAAGAAATCATCGGCTTATTTATTTTGCAGGTCGACAGATCGGGGAGGAAATTCCGGGTTAAAGGTTATGCCATTGGTTAACAACAGACTGAGGACTGGATTGAGCCCTTTAAGCAGTCGTGACTTCCATTGAGTGAAGGGCCTCAGTTTACCCTGCTCCCATTAATCTTGGCACCAAACCTTTGTCCACGCCAGGATCCAATTCTTCTATCAGGACCGTTCTCCAGGGTGAGGGCTCATAGCCAATGTACTGGTATTTTTTCATTACCACAACCAAATTATCCAACATTGACAACTTAAGGGAGCAAAGACTTCTTTTGGCTGACAGCTCAGTGGGTTAGTCCATCATTGTTTGGCTCCATGTGCTTGGGGTGAACTTCATGGTAGCAGGAGTGTGTGGCAGAGGGCAGACGGTCACATCATAGGTAGATAGGAAGCAGAGCTGGAAAGGAAGTGCAAGGGGTGATGTGCTCTCAAGGACCCTTCCCTACTGACCCACATCCTTGAACTAGGACCCACCTCCCCAAGTTCCCTAGAACCTCCCAAGATCGTGCCACTGGCTGAGGACCAAGCATTTAAGGTGGGAACCGGCGTGTGTTGGGGTGCATTTCAGAATCTAACCCAGGTCGCAGGCACTCAAGTTCTGAAGGTAGGTAGGAGGTCCACAGGGCAGAGCTGAGTTGTGGGGTGCATGTCCCAAACCGAAGACTACAATAAAGGAAGCTGGCATGAAGAACGTGGGGAGGCGGGGCTTCTAGACCCCACTGCATTTCCACGTACTGAAAAGCCTTTTGCAATTTGATTTATAAGTATGATAACTTCATATAAAACATGAAATGGGGAGAAAGAGTGGAGAGTAGAGAGCCATTCAGTAAGAAGATGCCCACTACTTCTTTCTTTTCTTTTCCTTCTTTCCTTCTTTCCTTCTTTCCTTCTTTCCTTCTTTCCTTCTTTCCTTCTTTCCTTCTTTCCTTCTTTCCTTCTTTCCTTCTTTCCTTCCTTCCTTCCTTCCTTCCTTCCTTCCTTCCTTCCTTCCTTCCTTCCTTCCTTCCTTCCTTCCTTCCTTCTTTCTCTCTCTCTTTCTTCTTTCTTTCTTTGTTTTTGGTGTTCTGAGACAGGGTTTCTCTGTGTAGCTTTGGCACCTTTCCTGGAACTCAGTCTGTAGCCCAGGCTGGCCTGGAACTCACAGAAGTGGTCCACCTGCCTCTGCCTCCCTTGTGCCATCGCCGCCCAGCTGATGCTCAATACTTTCTATGTGTTCCCATTGAAGCTGTGTGGCACCTTTGCAAGACTGACCCTATTTCTATTTTGGGAAGACAGGCATTCAAGGAGTTTGCTTAGGCTGTAGTTTAAGTTAGGAGACAGTCCAGATTCCTTCCGATTCCTTCCGATTCCTTCCTTCCTTCCTTCCTTCCTTCCTTCCTTCCTTCCTTCCTTCCTTCCTTCCTTCCTTCCTTCCTTCCTTCCTTCCTTCCTCCCTTCCCTCCTCCTCCTGTACTTAAGTTCCTTCAAAGGTGACCAGTACTCTCTCCATTCCAGAGTCAGCCTTCATCTCTTTTGCCACACAGGCGACAAGAGTTCTTGCCGGGAGCCACACTGGCTTCACAGGCCTCTGACAGAAGTCCTGTTATACTTAAGTGATGGGCAGCTGGCGCCTGGGTTGACAGCCACCTCTGCAGCCTAGCGGTGGAGGTGGGATAGAGTGGCCAGCCCTGGGGTTGGCTGTGGCTTTGCCAGCTGCTGCCACATTCCGTTTTACTGTGGCCTGTTTTGTTCTACTTTATTTTACAGCTTCAAGAAGTTAGACATGAGGGAAGAAAACGGGAAGAGAAGTGAACCAGCCTGGGGGCGGGGAGCCAACTCTTGCTACCTCTGCTTTGGGCTAAGTTGAGCGGTAAGGTTCAAAAGGATTGTGCATCACAGGGAAATGAGCTGCTCCCTGAGCAGGCTTAGATAACGGAGAATAGGTGTGCCCATCCATGGTCCTGTTGTTGGTTGTTTTCTTATTCCTTTTGGGGGCCCTCCATCCAGCTCCCAAATAAATCACACACGGAGGCTTATTCTTACTTATGAATGCCTGGCCTTAGCTTGTCTTAGTTTCTAGCCAGCTTTCCTTCACTTAAATTATCCCATCTACCTTTCGCCTCTGGGCTTTTCCCATTTTCTCCTGTAAATCTTACTCTTACTCTTTGGCTGGCTGTGTAGCTGGGTGGCTGGCCCCTGGAGTCCTCCTCCTTCTCTGGCTACTCCTTCCTCTCACTTCTCCATCTCTTTTCTTCTTTTCTTCTTCTTCTTCTTCTTCTTCTTCTTCTTCTTCTTCTTCTTCTTCTTCTTCTTCTTCTTCTTCTTCTTCTCCTCCTCCTCCTCCTCCTCCTCCTCCTCCTCCTCTTCCTCCTCCTTCTCCTCCTTCTCCTTCTCCTCCTCTTCCTCCTCCTCCTTCTCCTCCTCTTCCTCCTCCTCCTCCTCCCTCTCAGATTTCTCCTTCTATATATTCTCTCTGCCTGCCAGCACCACCTATCCTGTCTCCTGCCTCACTATTGGCCGTTCTGCTCTTTATTAGACCATCATGTGTTTTAGATAGGCACAGGAACACAGCTTCACAGAGTTAAACAAATGCAACACAAACAAAAGTAACACAGCTTGAAGTCATATTCCCCAACATGGTCTTGCTGGGCTCAGCAGTGTGGTGGTTCTGGAGGCTTTTCGAAGCACTTGGACAGGCAGATCTAGACGGGATGCTTGGCTTCTCTGGAACAAGGACTGGGTAGGAAGCTGTAACTTAGAGAGCTGGGACTACCGCCTAACAATAGAGCTTCAGGACTAGGGCATGATCTGGGACTGGGGTAGAAACAGGGATGGGGCAGGCATGGCCATAGTGAGCTTGGGGTGGCGGTGGTGGGGACCTACTCTCCTCCTCCCATTATTTAGGCAAGGAGAATCAGAGCTGCTCGTTAAGGTTCTTTGCAACTTTTAGACAAATGACACACCAATCCCATCTCTTCAGTCCTCCTTTTGAGGAAGGTCTCTCACTGAACCACCCCTTTGCATACTAATGATCAGCACTTGCTCCATGTTACAATTATTTTTTTTTTTCTAAATCCTGATACGGAACTGGGTCCTCCACAGGGGAAAATCCAGCATCTTGATGTTTTTAGGGCCCAGGAGAGATTTAGGCAGCCAGGGTTCTTCACACCCAGAAAAAGAAGCCCCCCCCCCCCAACTCCCTACAGCTAGCCAATACCTGATGCTCAGCTAGGTTAACGAGACGGACCACCCATTTTTACGGGGAGAAACATGGCCCTTCTGAGATGTTGCATGGGCCAGGAAAGAGTGTGGGCTGAGCTGAGGGCTCCGTCCATTACAACATGATGAGGAATGGGGGCCAGCTTGGTAACTGGGCTCCAGGGGAACATTCTTACAACCTCCTTCAAGGCTTGCTTCAAGACCCGGCCAGCAAGGGCTCCAAATGAGAGGCGACATTTAAACCATTAGCTTGCCTAAGTTGTATGGTGGTGTACGAATTCTCAGAGTTGAGATAAACACTGACCTCGGAGGCGAAGATGGATGGACGCCCCTGGAAAAGAGTCATGGGGAAGCTTTACAAGCTATATGAAGTAAGGCAGAAGTGTGTGCCTAAGAAGGTTGGCAGGCCTGAGAGAAAGAGTAATCAAGCTCTGAAAAGGGCTACGAGCTCACACAGAGCCCTTGTAGCCCATAGGGCTAGGCTGGTACCCTCAGGGCTGGGTTGGTCTCCTCTGAACTCTTCTGGTCCCTTGTGGGACTGGGCCTACCCTCTCAGGGCTATGCTGGCCCTTCAATTCCAGAATGGTTCTCTCTGCTCCCTTTCTCAGGGCTCTGATGATCCCCTTAGGGTTGGGATGGTCCTCTCTGGACAAGGCTGGTCACCTCAGGGCAGGACTGACTCTCTTAGTGTCCTGCTGATACCCTAAGGCCTAGGGACATTCCCATTAGGCTTGGGCCAATCTCCTTGGGTGGGGGCCTCTAGGGCAGTCTTCTCTACTTGATGACTCCAGATGGAATCATAGCACTTCCAATGTTTCTTTCTTGCTAGCAGGTCACTTAGTACCAAATAGTTACACAGTGTCCCTGAGTCAATCACTTCCATTTTACTAAACCAATTCTGAGCCAGTAGGGACTCAAGGACCTTTGGGGAGCTAGCCGGCTGAGAGTTTTCCCAACTGGGGAAGGCCAAGAACTATGAAGCAGAACTCCGCTGATAAGAAAGTGGGGTTTGGTGGGTGGTAGGGGTGGGTGGGAGTGGGGGATGGGACGTGTGCTTGGTTAAATACGTTTGTTACACTCGGGAGATTCTGTATCTTCATGGGATGACTTACAATTAAGTTCCTCATGGATGGACCTCACAAAGGCTATATAACTGTGACCAGGGAGGTGGCCAGACTTGACTACAGTTTTTCCTCCCCAGGGAGGAAAATGATAGAGTTTCCAGGAAGTAGGGAGCTTAAGCAACAGGCTTGCTTCAGAGTTCCCACCAAGGACCTGAACCCGTGGTTTGTGGGCACATAACCCCCATTGTCCCCGGAACCCAGGTTGGAAAATCTAGAAAAAACGTCTTCCTGGCTCAAAGTGAGCTCAGGGTGGGGGCATCATCGAGGTGGGAAGACTAGGACATCTGCACACATGAACCTTCGTCCAGGACTTCTTCTAGAAGGCTAATCAGACTCGTTCAGTGTTCATAAAATGCCTGGAAATTAGCATAGCCAGACACTAGACAAGTCTGGTGGGCGAGAGCCAGACATTTTTGGCCAAGGAGCCTTCAGAACTCACCCAGCTCGGCATACAAGGTCTCAAGCAAGAGTTCATGGGGCAGAAGGAACAGACTGGGCCAGGGGAGACACAGCTGATCCCCCGAGAGCTGTGGAAGGCTCTCGGCAGGAAGGACGGTGTCATCTGGCCAGACCCAGGGCTGCTTTTAGTGTTCTGGGAGTGGGTGGGGTGGGGGTGGGGATGTCTCTCAGTCCACCCTGCAGGGAGGAGTAGAGATCTCCCTTGCTGTGGTGATGGACAGCTTACGTCAAGCTGAAGCAGCACAGGTCAAAGGGGAAAGTGCTGGCCCCCCAAAGTTCTCAGTTCTGAGGGGGGGCTCTGGGTTTGTTTTTTTTTCTTTCTTTGACTTGGGTTTTGGAAGCCTGTTTTTTGGGGGCATGTTAGACACAGGCTTCTATAGAGTCTTTTGTTTGTTTGTTTAAGACAGGGTTTCTCTGTGTAGTCCTGGCTGTCCTGGAACTCTCTCGGTAGACCAGGCTGGCCTGGAACTCAGTGATCTGCTGGTCTCTTCCTCCCCCAGGCTGGGATTAAAGGCGTGTGCCACCATTACCTGGCTGGGTCTTAAATTTTTTTAAAATTATATTTTTTTATGTATGTATGTATGTATGTATGTATGTATGTATGTATGTATGTATTTAGTGTGTGTGTGTGTGTGTGTGTGTGTGTGTGTGTGTGTGTGGTGTGCATGGGTAGGCGGGAGACGACAACGCTCCTTCCACTGTGTATGTGTGTGTGTTCTGGGAATCGAACAGAGGTCATCAGGCTTGGTGGCAAGTGCCTTGACCTACTGACCCACTCAGCCATCTTGCCAGCCCTCTCAGGTCTTTAGACAATGCGTGGTGACAGTGGGAGATCAGAAGGGGGGCGTGGCAGACCCTCCAGAAAAGGCTCAGGACCACCTGTGACACCAGAGCTGATGTCAGGGGAGCAGGTCAGGGCTGCCTCAAAGGTGTGAGGTGGGCACGGCAGACAGAGGAATCACGGATCCCTGAGGGCAGCCTACAGGGACCTCTCAAGTGTCTGTCTCCCTCTCCTCTTCCCCAGGTCGGTTCCATCTTGCTGGGTTGGAAGAAAATTGTCCCAAGGACGCAGGGCCATGGAATTTCACAAAAGTCTTTTATTGTTACCCGAAAGCTAGATACAGGCTTCGTTCTGTGAGGTCCTGGGAGTTAACTTCATCCCTCAGACCCGCTGGGGCAGCCGCTCTCCATCCCTTCTTCATTAGGGGGTCCATTGGAAAAGGCAGGGTTTGATCCCCTGCTACCCCCATAAGAATGTCTCCTGGACTCTTTGGATGGCTCAGCTGTGGACACTTTCATACTAATCTTTACTGACATGGGAGACCTCCAGCCAGGCCGAGGGTCAGGGTGGGTCCATGGAGAAAAGTCCAGGGGCAGTAAAGAGAACCCGTAGCACAGAGTGGATGCCCAGGCAAGGAGCCAGGCAGGACAGTTAAGTTAGTTAGGCCAACTGGGCAATGCTAGGCATGTGTACATCCCCGTGGGGCTTCAGGCTATGCCCCATCTGGGCATCAGCTGCTGGCACTCAGCTCTAGGAGCGTATCCAGAGTTGTGTATGGGTCATGTAGGGCAACCACCATTGGGGATACACTGAGAGGCAGGTCCAAGCTGTAAGTGACTGGGGATGTTGAACATTTAAAGTATGGCTTGTGCTACCAAGGAACCGAATTGCTAATTTTACTCTAATCAATTAAAAATATATAAAAAAAGTTTTCTTATTCAGGGGCTGGAGAGATGACTTAGTTCCAAAAAAAAAAAAAAAAAAAAAGCTTATTTTGCAAACCAGTTTCTGGGCACCCACAGCACAGTATCCAGGTAAAAGCTGGGTGGTATATAGCTGTAGTCCCAGGATGGGGGGGCTGGTGTGGAACCAGGCAGGTCTCCAAGCTCCCTGGCCAGCCAGTCCAGCCAAATGGGTGAGTTCCAGGTTCAGTGTGTTAAAGGATAAGGTGGATAGCCACGGAGACTGGCATTGACTTCCGCTTTTTACATGCGTGTGTTTACACAGACATCATGTCTCCATATGCATACATGCATTTACACACGGACGTGTACACAGGCATGCACCACACACACACACACACACACACACACACACACACTCACACACACAGAGACACACACACACTTCTAATTCAATTCAGTTACTAGAAATTGTTAAAGTGTGTTTGGAACAACAAATTCACATTTATAGTTTGTGCAGCGGCAGCGGAGGAGTCTGCTCGATCCAAATCAAGTATTTCTGATGAAAGCGTCATGTTCACTGTAAGTGTTAAATAAATACCAGATTGTGTGAAGGCTCTGTTAAAAAAGAAGAATGCAAACCATCTCTAACATTTTTATATTGATTATGTGTTGAAATGATAATATTTTGGATACATCGGATCAAATAAAATCATATTAAACTTAATGTCAATGGCTCCCGTCGCTTTCTAGCTCTGTGCTTTGGACAGTTTTCCCCCCGCAAACTCTCCAGGCTTCAATTTCACCCTTATCTCCAGATATTGAGGGGAAAGACCCTCCCGCCTCATCACAGATGGTGTTGGCTGAAGAGGAGGACACTTGGAGGAAGGAGGTCTCCAGCCACACAGTGATGTTGGCCTCAGAAGGGTCAGAGCCCCAAGGCAGACAGGAAGGATCTAGAAGATGTTCTCCAGGCCTCATGGTTAGCATTTGTGGGGACACCCCGCTGTCATCTAAGAGGCCAACACTGCCCTGGCTAGTTGACTCCTGCTAACAGACACATCTTGGTACTTTCTGGAAAGTCTCCTTCCGTCTGAGTGCTCCTCACCTGGATAGCTCCCCGTTCCCTGTACCTGGGCTTCAGGCTCTACTTTGGGCTAGGTTCTGGGAGGAGAGAACAGAGGGAGAGGGACCCTTTCTTCTCTAGGTGGTTCCGTTTTTTTTTCCCAGGTAGCTGCAGGGTTTGGGATGAGGCTATGGTGGACAGGAGCTGGTGTGTGTGTGTGTGTGTGTGTGTGTGTGTGTGTGTGTGTGTGTGTGTGTGTATGTGTGTGATGCCTGTCTCCCCTCCCTCCCTCCCCTGCTCTTTCTGCATGATCAGATCCATGAACTCATGACTGACCATCTGGAGGGCTGAGGACTTCATGTCTCTTATCTCCTTTGGTTACCACCTCCACATACCTGCACCTGTCTTCGATCCATTAAGATGTTCCTTTAGAGCACCTGCTGTGAGGAAGGTCCCATGCCTGGGTGTTTTACAACATGTCATCATATCTTCAGATTATCCAAGAAGGGGCACAGGGCAGATAGGAGCATAGTGCACTGCTCAAGCCCACAGAGCCGGGACGGGCAGAGGCAGGATTTGAACCTCTTCTCTCTGACAGTAAGATTCAGGGTCTTGAAAGTTGCTTAAGGGGTCTCAGAGCTGCAGATGCCCTTGAAGTGGTTTATTGGAACCCATTATTGTTTAGCCATTCCTCTGAGTGAGGAGAACACTCCCATCTAAGAGGGAGGAGGCAGGGACGGAGGCCCAGGAAGTCAAGGAAACTGGCCAGACTCAGAAACTCAAAAAGTTAAAAATTCACAATCACTACCCAACCCCCACCCCTCCTTCCTGCCCCAATCCCTAACCACCCTATAGCCCTAAAGTTCCTGGCGGAGCGTACTCTCCTGTGGAACTGCTTTCAAGTTGGGCAGGAGGTCCAGGGATGCTGTTCTCCTGAGTCTGTCACTCATGGTCAGGTGGACTTTTTAGTGATGCTGTGGTCTTTGAGTCACCATGCACCTGAATGTAACCTCACCCACTCTCCTGTAAGTAAACCCAATAAACTTACTAGGTCACCAAGCCAGACTTGGGTGGAATTATTTCTTTGCTCTGTTTTTGGTTGCCTAAATAGACCTTTGTTAATGTCTCCCTGGGAAAGGATCACACAACACCATTGAAAAGTTTCGATCCCCCGGTAGTGAGTCATGCTGCCCATGCAATAAGCCAATCAAGCCGAATTAATAAATCCAGGTTTAATCTGAGCAGAGCAAAGCACCTCCTGGGTGACTCTCAGGAAGGCAGGAGAGGAATCACTAGAGCACATGGCAGGTATGGGGGACCAGTTCTTAAGTAGCCTGTAGGTGTGGTCTTAAGCAGCCCCGGGAGGGGAGGGGCTGACTCTTGGCAGGCTTTCTTAGGGGCGGGGTCTGGGAAGAGAGAGAGGTGGGGCTTCCACCTAATCACCCCAGACTCCTTAGGTATATAGCACCTGTAAGGCTTCCACCTAAGCAACTATTTCCTTTCTCCTCTACTTCAGGGCTAGGAAGCATGAGTCCAGGCTGGGGTGGAACTTGTTTAAGGGTCCTGGGTTACAGCTCCAACCTAAGGCTCTGGTGGGCACCGAGTTCTTGTCCCTTCCCCCCTGCAGGAGACTGGAGACCTGAAGTATGTGATTTCAGGTGGAAGGAAGCCTGTTGCCGGATTAGCCAGATTTGCCCTCTCATGCAAGTTGTGTGTGTGTGTGTGTGTGTGTGTGTGTGTGTGTGTGTGTGTGTGCGCGCACCGGGAATTAGTTGCATGTCTGTGTACCATGTGCTAGCAGTGTCCACGGAGACCAGAAGAGGGCCTCGGATTCCTCTAGAACTGGAGTTTCAGACTGTGGTGAGCCACCATGTGGGTACTGGGAATTGAACATGGGTCCTCTGCTGGATCATCTCTTCAGCCCTGCAAGGTGTGTTCTTGAAATAGGCTGTGCATGTGTCTGGATATCCCTAACGGGGAGGGGACCTTGATGTCCCCCTAGGGTCTGGGGAGACCAGAAGGTGTGCTACTCACATCTAACCTAGCTATTGACACATGACGGAAACTGTCTGAAGGTGGCCTGCTGTTTCATAGACCTGCCCGCTGGCCTAGGAGTGCCATTTCCCAGGTGGCCACTAGGTGTCGCCATCACACCATGAGTGGGCCTCTTTGAGCCCACGTCTAAGAGTGTGCTGGCCAGGAACAGGTGTGGGTCCTAATAGTCCAGGCTTTGTTCTGAAGGCAGTGGGTCCATCTTATCGGGTCACAGCGTTGCTGCTGCTGCTGCTGCTGCTGCTGCTGCTGCTCATAACTGGGGCTTTAGATGGTATTTTTTCCGTGGAGATCCTCAAGGCTTACCCACTGGATGTTGAACCTTTGTACCCTGCAATGCCTAGGCTCAGCCCCGTTAGATACCCGAGGGCTGGAAACTGTGGCTTATATAAATCTCCATGGCTCTGAGATCCTGATATTTCTGACACTTGGAAAAATCAGCTGCCTGGCTCCCACACCTCACAGATATGGGTCTGGCCTCTCAAGCTGCGGGCACACAGGGAGGCAGGAGGAAAAGGACCCCCCACTCACTGTACCCCCATGCTGCCCATCCATAGATAGGTTACTGGAGATGATAGGGACTGGTGTATTATTTTTGAAATTGTAAAATTACATTTCTCTTTTCCCTTCCCTCCCTTCAGACTCTTCTATATCGCCCACCCCAGATGCTCTCCTTCAAATTCATGGCTTCTTTTTTTCACTGTTATTGAATGTATAATGTACATATACATATGTATACATACATATATATGCATACATATATATACATATATATTCCTAAATATAACCTACTCAGTCCATATAATGTTACTTGTATGTGTGTTTTCAGGGTTGACCATTTGACGGTGGACAACCAATTGGTGTGCTCTTCCCTGGAAAAGACCACCTTGGGGAGTGATTCTGGCTCATCTGGTCACGGCTGAGCTCTGTGGTGCTCCATTCATCCTGTTGCAGACACCCTTTACAGAAGGCAAAAAACCATGTCCTCCTGGGTCTGTATGCATTGAGTCCTGACCACCGCCGCCGCTCCCCCCCCCACTCCCCTGAGGGAGACTTGATTTGGAGGTAAAAATCTTTGTAGATAGAGTTAAGAAGAAGTCAGTCATATTGGAGAGAGCGGGCCCATGATCAAATGGCAGGTTTCCCTACACAAGGGGGCATTTACACACAGAAGGGGGGATTTACACACAGAAGGGGGTATTTACACACAGAAGGGGGCATTTACACACAGACAACCCCAGGGGATGCTCGGTGAAGACTAGGGCAGACTAGGCAATCCCAAAGCGGGCTTCGGGCCACCAGCAGCCAGCGAGACTGGGTCAGAGGGAAGCATCTGGGGACACTGTCACCTTCCAGGTCCCAGGCTGAGGCTATAACCTTGGCTGCTTAGGGCGCTTGGCTTGTGACGCCCTAATGTGTCAGCCTGGCAAACACGGTCGGTGCCCAGCTCCGAGAGCTGCTCCAGCTAATTGGTCCTCCCTCCCTCCTGGACCTCAGATGTGATCGGCCAGTTCTCTGTCTCCTTATTTGGGCCTCTGGCTGAACAATTCTTCTTTATTTCCCATTCTTCTGAGCCTCATACTACATACCCTCTCTGCCCCACCCTTCACTGGATTCGAACGGAATCCGCTCTTTCGGAAGTTTGAATGTCACCAGCCGGCAAGCAAACCTTGACTAAAACCATTTTACACTAAAGGGTGAGTGACTAATAAATACACAGGGAGCGTGGTTCCAGGGAAGTTCCCCCTTGACCCTCCCAAGGGGAACTTACCTGTTCAAAAAGATATTCATTACTACCAACCTTTTGTTGTGTGTGTGTGGGGGAGAATAATTTTGTAATGTGAACATTTATCTCCTTAAGCAATCTGTTAGGCGTCTCAACGCATCTTCCAAATGAGGGCCGGAGTCTTGTGTCTGGGCTGGACTAGAGACCCCCTTCTGTGCAGGTCCATCCTGCCCCCCCAAACCAGTGGAGCCCTCTCAGGGAGCTCTGGCCAGTTCTCAGCCTCTTCCCTGGCTCCACATGGCTCCACACTCGCCTTGTAAAAGGGCGACTGCTCGCTCGGATTGGCTGTTTTTTTTTTTTTTCAGCCTCTCTGACCAGACAGGTTGCCCCCAGGGATGGATGGTGCTGGCTGCCAGGCCCAGTTGGCCCCCTGGGAACAGTGCTGGCTGAAAGGGGGTGGTGCCCAGAAAGAGTTGGCATGGGGCAGGGCTCATGTCTGGTTCTAATGAGCCATGACCTGTGACCCTCAGTTGTGGAGGGGTGCTAAGGGGGTTACAGAGCGGCAGGGGAGGGGGATGGCCGAAGGCAGGGCTGTCATCTAAACAAGATGCCTGGACTTTATCCAGGGGCCTTGAGGAAAGGACTGGCAGCTAGGACTCCAGCACCAAGAGGCGGGGTAGGTGGGTGGGGGGAAGGCCTCTTTGGCTGTGAAATGGATAAGGGGTGGGTTGAGCATGGGGCGGGGGTAGACTAGATGGATTGTTCCTCTCCCCAGCCAGTCTCCCTGAGGCTCAGTAGGGTCTCTCTACCCGTCCTGACATATCCGAGCCTGGGTGAAACCCACAGAGTAACGCATGGTCTTGTTTCCAGTGTCCTGGTACTCTGTTGGAACATTAGCCCGTGCCTGTCTCCAGGTGGCCCTGAACCAACCTGGCCGGGTCACAGTCGCAGAGACTTATGTCCTGGCCATTGGAGGAAGAAAGCCGTAGCTTGTTATGGGAATTCCAGGGACGCTTCCTGGAGAACGTGAAGGCTGGATGGGGTATCCTGGAGCAGCCCTAGGTAGAGGGCAGCTGCTGTAGCATCCCCTCTGGAATCCCAACAGCAGTGGGATGTGGCACAACCAGCCTTCCTCTCCTCATCATAGTCATGCGTGGTCTTCTCGCTTCCAAAGCTCCGTAGATGTCCCTTGGCTCTCCTCATCCTGCATTCACCTTGGCTTTGCTCATGGGGTGGGAGGTGGGGGGGGGGCTGTTCCTGTAATTCTCTCTGCCAGTGCTAGCTCAGCGTTCTGAAATCCCGCCATTACGTCGTGTTGCTCTCTATCGTGCCCCGTCTCTCTCTATTTTGCCCTTCAAAATGCACAGTTTCCTTCCAGGCCTCCTTAAACTATCGTCCCCAGATCTCCTCTGCTTGCTGGTCAGCAGACTGGCTGAGCCTCCAGCTTGAGGGGGACCACACCATAACCTGCAACGTGTCTCGGGGTGGGCAAGGTTCAGAACGAGGTCCGTGCTAGCCACTTGAGAAGCCAACGTATCTGCTGAGTCCTTGGCTGCCTATTTCAGTGTCCCCAAGGTATTTGACCTTCTTGCCAGGGACTGGGTGGGGACAGGATGCCTGTTTCCCAAGAATAGTCAGCACATCCATCTTATGTGGGTCTATTCCTGTCGTTTCTCGAAGCATTAGCCACTCAGGCTGTTGTTGAGGGCCTTATTTGGAGAGCCTGGCTTCCTGCTCCGAGGCTTCAGTTGAGGCAGTCAGGGCCTGCTGGTCCAGGGACAACGCCATCAGAAACAAATCCTCAACTCTGTTGCCCCGCAAGCGCTGGGAATTGAAGCATGCAAGGAAATACGATTCATAAATTGATGGACGTTGTTTTCACTGTCCCCAGGCTTTAATTTCCAGAAACAAAATGTCAGTGTTATGGCTGAAGTCCTCTTCGTTTTAGGAAACACATCATAACCCAGAGCTGTTTATGTATAGTTCATATATTATATGACAAGAGTGGGTTTGAGAGTGATGAAGGGTCACAGCACTGTGGTTACATGGAAACGGGAAGATCTGAGTGTGGGATCCACCCCCTCTATTGTTTATATCGCAAACCCTGCCCTTATGCTCCCTCCTGGAAAAAAAAAAATGGAAGGGAATAATGTTTCTTCTGGAAGCTGGGGCTGTGGGCAACCAGCTGTCAGGGTACTGAAGGGTCTCTGTGTGTGCGTGTGCGCATGTGTGTGTGTGTGTATGTGTGTGTGTGTGTGTGAGAGAGAGAGTGCGCGCGCGCACGCGCATGTGCTCGAGGTGTAAATGCATGTATGTGACATCTTTGTGGTCAGCGACAGGCCAAACCAGCAGAGGTGGAAGAAACAGGCTCAGATTCTCTTTGCCCCTTCCAGCCAGTGAAACGCCCTGCCTCAGTCTCCTCATCTGTGACAACGGTACACTAAGCCGTCGTCAAAGGCCACTTGGACACTTCTGGTCTGTGTGGAGTAAAGGAGAGCCAGCGCCAGTCTGGGGATTCTGGAAATGCATTCTGGGACTCCAGGTGGGCTAGACGTTGGATTGCAGTCTTGCTTCAAACGGCGCAAGGGTCCTGGGGTCGCTCAGGTCCTGGTGGCTTTCTTCCCTCCTTTCCTTTCTTCCAGGTTGTGGGGACATGGCTTGTGTGTGCAGCAGCCGGTGGGAAGGTGCACGTTCCTGGCTGAGATGCTGGAGAATAGCTCCTTCAGGGTTTTTTACAACCCTGTTTACGAGAGAACAGGAGTCTGATCCCATCTCCCGATGTGATGCTCCAAAATTAGAAGTAAAGCCCTCCCTTGTTTCCTTTCAGTAGCGTGTGCAGCGTCACTGGATGTACTTCCCAAGGCAGGGGGGAAAAGCAACAGGTCTGAAATGTCTCATCAGGAGGCCCTTCTGGCCTGGGGTGGGGTGGGGTGGTGGGGCAGGATCTCGGCCTGGGTCCAGCATGCTTTGCTGGGCAAAGAGACTGAGCGGGACTCCCTAGGGGATGGGGCTCACTTTTCCCAAATGCTGGGCCCTTATTGCTCCTGTTCACGCTAGAATCTCCTCTGAAACTTCCAAGAAGCTTCTCACAAAGGTGTCACAACTGGAAACGGTCAAGGGTGACCTGCAG
Source organism: Peromyscus leucopus (assembly GCF_004664715.2). NCBI lineage: Eukaryota > Metazoa > Chordata > Mammalia > Rodentia > Cricetidae > Peromyscus > Peromyscus leucopus. The sequence goes on from NC_051081.1 coordinate 41,560,853, forward strand.
ACCACGTGACTTAGAGCTTGCTCCCACTTAGTAGACCCTGGAGGCTGCCTTCCTCTGGGGGACTTTGCTCGTGTGAGAAGCCATAGGGGGCCACATTGGGATAGAGCCCCTGGGTCCAGAAGGTATAGAAGCTGCATAGAATTTATTTTACCCCCTTGACCACAGCACAAGGGACTTAACTCTGCAGACACTGGAGAGGAGACCTCCAGTGGCAGGTGTTGTGAGTGGGCTTGGGTGGTTCACCATGGTTCCTTCTAGAATCTTTCTCTATGTCCTAGTTCCATGCCCATCTTTTGAGCCACAAGCTTTGCAGATGGGAAGGGTAAGGATAACTCAATTATTCTCTCTGAACGTCTTCTCTGTTAACCACATGTGAGGAAGATCCGACCTTGAGCCCTTTCATCTCCAGACATACTGGATTGGAGACAGAGGAACAGGGGAAGGGGACTCTGAAGTCATGAGAGGTGATGAGTGGGCCATGATGACATGTCCTCACCTGTACAGCCAGTGTGCAGACTCTCTACCCTAGGCATAGTCGCGTCTCCAGGCTGCTTCCTGGGCAGACATGGTGTACTTTGAGAATGGAAAATGGACCATCCCTACAGCACAACATGCCTGTTTGTCTGTGGGTCACTGTGAGTGACACTTTGGAGCTCGTGGTTATATGACGGCAGCCTGATTTGCCATGTGCCACTGGACACTGGAACACACCTCTCCCAAAGCATACAGATAATGGACCGATGGAAAATGTTCATGTTCTTTCTATGGTGGGCCTTTTAGACTCACTGTTAATTTGGGGGAAATCTGGCTTTTTTTTTTTCTGGAGAAGCATGGAACATGCATATTTTATCATCACATTTATATCTTGCCATGATATGGGATCCTTGACCCCTTGGGCACTGGGGAGCAGTTGTTTGGCATTAGGAGAAAAATATTCTGCAAACATTTCCCCAGATGTCCTTGACGTCAATCTTCCCTACTCGTCACAGTGTGGCTAGAAGCTGGACCACACTGCTTCCAATACCTTGTTTACTTTTTTGGGGGTATGATATTAATTTTAAAAATGATTATTATTGTTGTTTGGATGTATGGTGTGTGTGTGTGTGTGTGTGTGTGTGTGTGTGTGTGTGTGTGTGTATGTGTGTGTGTATATGTGTGTGTGTGTGTGTGTGTGTGTGTGTGTGTGTGTGTGTGTGTGTATGTACGTGTCTGTACACATGCCATGGTGTGTATTTGGAGGCAAAAGGACTACTTAGTGGTGTGAGTTCATTCTCTCCATCTGCATATGCTTCCAGGAATCAAACTCATGTTTCCACGCCTGTGCCCTCGGATCAATCCCAACTGTCCTTGTTTTGGTTTTTTGAGACAAAGTCTTGTTGGTATATGGGCCACGCTGGCCTTGAACTCACTATGTAGCTCAGGCTGCCTTCTAACTCACGGGGATTCTTCTGCCTCAGTCTCCTAAATGTTTGGCATGTGCTTCCAACATGTCTAGCTCCTCACTACTCATTCTTTGCTATCTTTGTAGAGCTGGGGACTGAACACAGGGCCTTCTACACATTAGGCAAGCGGTAGAATGCCACTCAGCGGCACCTACAATCCTCTTTATTTTTCATCTCATAAGCGGCCCTCACCAATGGCCCATGCTAGCCTTGAACTCATTCTGCTGCCCAGGCAAGTCTCAAACTTGCACCCCTGTCCCATTGCAACCTCTGGAGCAACTGGGATCACAGGACCCCTAGCCAGACCAGGATCTCTTTAGTTATCTTTAAGGCCGTCTTGGGGCCCGAGGGCAGAAGATGGCATGATGGCCAGGTGCGGACATGGAGCTTGGCTTCAGCACTTGGTGGTGATGCAGCCTCTGCCTTCCTGGTGCTGTTCTCATGGGACTTTGTTGGCATGAGTGTAAGGAGAGCTAGCAGGGATGTGGGGGGGGGCACACATCTGTATTCTAAGAAGGCTGACCCTGACTGTCCCATGCGGCAAGCTCTGCCGGGACAGTTTGTAGTGGGAACTGATGAGGTAGATTTGAGTCACTGGAACCTGTCCAGGGGCCACAGGGGAGCTGAACCGGGACACTCACTCTCCTCGGTATGATTGTGTTAACTGAGGGCTGTGAGGATCAGAACGTCTGCAACATGGGGCTGCTGTGAGCCTGAAGAGCCAGTTTTTAAAAAGTCAACATAAGGAGAGGAGACGGATGAAGAAAAGAGGCCCTCCTCATTTTTCCTTAAAAGGTAGTTTGAAAAAAATTAGAAAAAAAAAAATCCTTTGAAATGTTGCCAGCAGCGAATGAGTGAGAAGTAGAGAGAGTGCAGAAGACTCTTACTCTGGTTTCAAAAATGGTTCTTAATGATCCTTTCCCATCGTTCAGCAGGAATGCATATCCTCGACATTTCTCCAGAATTTCGTTTTGTTCTCCATTTCAGGGTGGCGGGGATGTTGTGAACACTCTGGGCCTGCTTTCCCTGGCCATGGCAATTTCTCAGGAAACTGATGCATCGAGTTGCATTTTCAAGCTGCCTTCAGAGAGGCCATGTGTCCCTACGCCATGTGGGAGCGGCCCACAGTGTGGGCTTCTGGGCTGGGGTTTAGGAGGAACTGCATATAAATTGGATCCAAATATAATTGATATTTAAATTTCTCCCTGGAAATTTAAACTTTTTGATAGTTTATATCTCTCCTTAATAGCATATTAAATCATTTTATAAGCCTTAACAACTGTTTAATCTTTTCATTGTTGAAAAATGAGGTAATTGATCTAAACCATGTTGGAATATGCCAGGAAAAACTTATTTAATATGCCACCCTCGCCATGCATTCTGGGCATCCGGAGGGTCCATATGTGTTTAGGGTGGCCCATCTCTCCTGCAGTGGGGTCTCACATGGAGCCTGCTGGGATTGTGGGCTGCTGGGGGTGGTAGGGTGGAGGCTGGAGTCTGGGATTTGGCCCTTAGGCAAGGATACTGTCGCCATCTAGGGTTTTGTCTCCTAATTGGGTACTGTTGAAAGCAAGTTCTTCTGGCTGGTGGTGTGGTCTATGATTTCTCAGGCAAGGTCGTCTGTACACCATTTCCGTCCACAGTGCTCATGGCTGGGAAAGAGAGAGAGAGAGTCAGTGAGCTAGTGACAGAGTGAGGGAGAAAGAAGGAGGGAGCGTTGTTGTTCCAAAAAAACAAGTATGCCTTCTCCTTGGGAATGACAGCAGAGAATATCTTCTAAATGAAGTATGTTTCCCTTCAGAGATTGCAGCATGGTTGATCAAAGTCTCCTGGAAATAGCTTCTGGCAGCTCTGAGGTTTTCTGTAACCCTTATTCTACTCAAACAGGGCGGTCCTGTCCCCAGAGCAGCAATGAACTGGCTTGGGAGGCCCGAGGAGCCAGGGGTAGGGACAGACAGTGGTCCCATGTGTCCACGACAGCTTTGCGACCACTGTGGCCTTGCGTGGGCTTGGGGCACTGAGAACAGTTTGGTTTCTCTGGAGAAAGTTGATGGTGGCACATGGGCTGGTATCCTCTGTTCAAGTAACGCAATGCAGACATCTTCTAAACTTAAACACGGCTTTGGCAATCTTGGTGAAATGGATTGTCGTCAGCTACGTGTCCTGATGTCCTCGGTAGAGTTGAGGAATGCTTGGACCCCGGGCTCTGATCCCTTTCTGGTTTAAGTTTAGGGAAAGACCAGGCAATCTAACTCTACCTGGCAGCAGGGACGAACCCCTTCTTGTTAATTATTGCAACGTTAAACTGTCTCCTTCCAAGCCCTATATACAGCCCTACACATTTGTATACATTTTATATGGTCTATTTCCATTATAAATTGCCCATAAATTAAATACAGATTTTTCTCTGAACATCTTGAAAAAAGGGAACAATTTGTGTGATGCGTATTTCTGGGATTGGAGGTGACATGAATTTCGAAGGGGAAGGGGAGGGTGGCTGTGCACGCTGACTGCCCAACATGGAGGTCATGTGTCTGGGTGAAGGCAACTCGAGTCCTGTGTGAACGGACATGAGGCGTGTCTTCCCTCCGTCTTTTAGGGTGGGAGCCACACGTCCTGATTTAACAAAGGATGGAGACTGATGGACGTGGACGATCGGGAGGGGAGCCAGAGGAGGACAGGAAGGACAGGGAGGGATGTGAGTGCGTCCTTGGTCTGGGGCTGTCTTCCCTGTGAGGTGTATTGTCAGTGTGAACAATCAATCAAGCAGTAGGAACTTCAGGGGGACGTTCAAGCGGATCCCACTACGTTTCTACGTCACTGCGGATGGAGAGCTGGGGGTGCAGCTTGACCCCCCCGGAACTGCCTGACCGGAAGCTTGTTCCATTTGTGATCTGGCTTTGCTCCTCCAAGGACTTTCTGCTCCTTCTGCTTGCCATAGCTTCCCAGTTTCTGCTCTTAGGTCTTTATTCAATTCAATGATATCCCTTTAACACACTAATGAGGCAGGGGTGTCTTTGTTCTTTTGTTTCATGCTCTACCCTGTTCTCCTGTGTGGTACCTACATGATGCTCACATTTGTGGAATGAATACATGAACGAATGCCCGTGGGGATGCACATAGAGGCCATCAGTTACATATTGCAGGAGAACAACATATTGCAAAAACCTGCTTTAAGTTGGGTGTGGCGGTGCCTGCCTGTAATCCCTGCACTCAAGAGGCAGAGGCAGGTGGCTCTCCATGAGTTCAAGGCCAGCCTGGTCTATGTAGTAAGTTCTAGGCCAGTTATGATCGTATTGTGAGGCCGAATATAAAAAACCACAAATACACACAGACCTCAAACAACGAAAGGAATTTAAGATAGAGATGAGCCAAGTAACGAGAGTGACCAGAGATAAAACAACAAAACCAACAGTGAAAACAACTTTTTAAAGAAATTTAAAAAAAGTTTATTTTTAAAAAATTGAAATTGACATTCTTATTTTTATTATTTACTTTATTAATTTTAAAATTATTTTTCTTCTTTTATTTATTTTATTTTCATTATTTCTTTTTTAGTTTTCATTTGGGAGAGACACTACAAGTGTGAGGAAGAGTGGATGCTGAGGGCCTGGGGGATGGGTGGGATTGGGGTATATACACAATGTGAAATTCCCAAAGAATCAAAAAAAAAAAAAAAAAAAAAAAAAAAAAAAAAAAAAAAAAAAGCCAAAACTTAAAAGAAAAAAAAAAGAAATAAAAATTTCAGCTAAAGAATATACTGCTGTCTGGGAAGTAGGTGGCATGGGAGAAGCATTTGAAATAAGGGAGGGCACCATCTTGGCAAGGGGGCCATTGAGCCACATCCTGCCTTGGGATACAAAGAGTTTTAGCATCCTACTCATTCTCCTCTTCTCTGTGGTTCTGTTTAAAGTCATACAATGTGCTTGTTTGGACTCTCTTAAAATTCAGTGCCTATGGCCGGGTGGCGGTGTCCCACGCCTTTAATCCCAGCACTCGGGAGGCAGAGCCAGGCGGATCTCTGTGAGTTTGAGGCCAGCCTGGTCTACAGAGAGAGATCCAGGAAAGGTGCAAAGCTACACAGAGAAACTTTGTCTCGAAAACAAACAAACAAAAATAAATTAAAAGAAAAAATTCAGTGCCTGGGCCAGCAAGATGGCTCAGTGGGTAAAGCTGTTTGCTGCCAAGCCTGATGACCTGAGTTCAGTTCCTGGAACCCACATGGTGGAAGGCAAGAACCTACCTGTACAAGTTGTCTAAAGACCTCCACAGGTGCTGTAGTGCACTGGAGGGTGTGCATACACATGATCGTGCACACACACACACACACACACACACACACACACACACACGCACGCACGCACGCTAAGTAAATAAAATTGAAAAGTTAAATAATTTCATGTTCTATAATCTAGTGCTCTTGGTGGTTAGGATATTCCAGGGCTTGGATCACGCAGCTCTCAGTGGGGGCAGGGAGACAGAGCATTCCTCCCTTAGAATGTAAATCTCCAGCACACTATCGCTATACTGAGGTGGGGCAGCCCCTGTACCTCTAGTCCTGGGGGTCCCCACCCCGTCATCTCCAGGCACCCCTTCTCGGATTCTACTGGTGGTTTTCTCCAGGATCCCACGGTGCTCTGATTTTTAGGTTGTCCTCACAGGAAGCAGCCGTTTCACCATCTGCTCTGTCCTCCAGTCTATGCTCGAGGAAGGGCTGGGTCCTTAGCACTTCCCAGGTGTAATTTGCTGTTCCATCCTGTACTCCCAGCCCTGTTCACATCGTTACCGGGAGGGCGCTTGAAGGTGACCTGCAAACCCACCTTCACGTTGGTCGGGATACCCATGCATGCCGGGCCTCTGTGAGTTAAGAGCCTCTAGGATGAAGGGCACAGCTCCTAGTCTGGCTTTCCCGGGGAGCTCAGGGCAACTGGCACCCTGGGGCAGTTACTCTCTTTATGTAGAGCTGGGGCTTCGAGTCTGTTGGTGGACATAGCTTTCGATACTGGACTCCGGTATAGAGTGAGAGCCAGAGCTACCTCCATCTTCACCTTGCCTTGGGATGAGCAGGGCGTCAGCATTTGTGTGGAACTTGGGACTTGAACAGGGACACTGTGGTCCTTCTGTTGCTAGGACACAGAGTGCGGACTAGCTGAGTGACCTTGGACTAGCCACGTGACCTCTTTTCCAGCAGCTTTCTTGTCTAAAACACAGGGATTAGACTCCCCTCTTGGGACATCTTTTATCGCTCCCCTGAAGACATTTTCTTCTTATTACATAGCTTCCTGTGCTGTTTGATATTTTAAATTCTATGTAGCCACCACTTTAGTTATAATATAGAATAAGAGGCCTAGAAAGATACTTCAGTTGGTGAAGTGTTTTTCACACAGGCATGAGGCCCTGAGCAGATCTTCAGAACTCATGTTAAAAAAAAAAAAAGCTGGGCATGGCAGCACATGTTGGTAATTCTAATGCTTGTGGAACAGAGTCAGGTGGGTGCCTGGGACTCACCAGCTTAGCTTAATCAACAAGTCCAAGGTCCTAGTGAGTCCCTGCCTCAAAGAACAAGGGACTCTGTCTCAGACAACAAGGCAGGCGGTACCTGAGGAATGACATCAGAGGTTGATATCTGGTCTTCACACAGATGCACAGGTCGGCATCTCAACACACGTACACACACATGCACACACACACACTCACATATGCACATGTTTACATATGCATGCACTCACAGTCACAGATACACTCATACACACACAGATACACATACGTGCATTTGTGTGTGCACACACACACGGATGACATAACTAAGAAAAGTTTACGAAAGGCTATGGTTCTTCCAGTGTCTGTTCTCCCTGCTGGGGATGGTGATTGAAAGCACATGATATTCGGGGTTCTGTGTCTCTGCCCCAACCCTCCATCTGAGGCTTGTACGAAGGCTGTGTAGACGAAAACCCGCCTGTCTGTGCTGGATTTTGAAGGACACATGCAGAAAAGCTCTGCTTTGCCAGGCTGGAGGTGGTAGGCGGCTTAGGGGGGATGGATGAGATCTTCCCCACTTGGGCTTTATAAATGGTTCAGTGGGGTTCATTAGATCTGGGTGGAGAGTAAGAGAGTAATTTTTATTGACAATTTACACATAGCTTTTGTTCAAGACCCCACTCATTGCCAGCTGGACAGCAGGCTGCTAGCTGCTCCCTGGGCCAAGCTCTGGTCTGGAACAGCCCAGACTATGTGAGATAACACCCAACAGTGGGGTGCTCACTGTGACTTGGGGCCTGGGCACGGTGCCCCAGACACCGCAGGGAGCCCTACTCCCAGAAGCCCCAAGGGAAAAAAAAAAGAAATTCTAGCACCCTGTTTCTCTCTGCTCCTTGGACTTGGAATTCTGTTCACTGAGGCTGACATACCCTGTCTTTGAAGGAAGGTCATGGTTTTGGGGCCTGCTTTGGGCTTTATTAGGGAAGAACACAGCTCCAGGAGAGAGTTGCCTCTGAAGATCTCACTGTTGGTCAGAGCTGGGGCTGAGATCAGACCTCTTTCCTTACTGTCTGTTGCAGCTTTAGACCAAGGTCAGGAGGAGGCACACGTCTGGGAGACCCTGGTTTTAGAAATGTACCTCTCTGTTCCCTGCGGTTGTGGGGACAGGGTCTTCTCCCCACATACTGTATCTGGGCTATCAGTGATCCCCATGACCTATGAATTACCTGCAGCTCTCCACAACACTGAGATACCCTGGTATTAATGAGATGCCCTGGTACTTCCTCTGTGGTGCCTGGCATTACTCTAGGGCTGCCGGAGAGCTCAGCACTCATGGCCTCTTCCTCAGTGTGCTGCGTGTCCTAGCCTGCTGTAACAGAACACCACAGGCTGGGTAATGATAGCAACAGGAGTTTGCTGGTCTGGTCTGGAGACCAGAAATTCAAGGTCAAGGACCACATTTAGGATGGCCTTCTTGCTGAATTATCATATGGAAGCAGGCATATGGTAATAGACTCTCTGTCTTTGTCTCTGTCTCTCTCCCCCCCCCTCTCTCTCTGTGTGTGTGTGTGTGTGTGTGTGTGTGTGTGTGTGTGTGAGAGAGAGAGAGAGAGAGAGAGAGAGAGAGAGAGAGAGAGAGAGAGAGAGAGCCCAAACCCAGAGGCAACACTCTCATCAAAGCCCACCCCAGAGATAACAAACCCTTTCCCTTAGACAGTACCATTAATCAATCCATAGTGGGGGCAGAGCCCTCATGACTTAATCCCCCACGAAGACCCCACTTCCCAACATTGCTGCATTAGGGACTCAGTTTCCTACCTGGAAGCTTTGGAGGATGCATGTAGGGATACATCCCCCCAGCAGTGTGTAAGGTATCCCATCTTCTCACACATGGTTGCAGCTGGAAGGGGGACACTGGGTCTGAGACTCCTGCCTGTTCTCCTTTGGGCACCAGAGAGCTGAACTTCCGCCTCGTGTCCTACAAGATGGCGTCAGGTACCTGGCTCGAAGAAGCCTGTGTTACTGGCTGTACAACCTGGAGAAAAGTCCCGGGAACCCCTGTTTCCATGTGGTGCCAAGGTAACAGAGCAGAGGGAGTCTGAGAAGTCTGCAGTGCCCTGGCTCTTCCTGTGCTGTTGGTTGGCTGACTAGAGCCTTTTGGACCATCAAACACTTTCTTGGAATTCTTGATCAGGGTTGAAAATAGGAGGCCCACACTTACACTTTTCATGGGGTACCTGCACTTGTGTAGCTGGTCCAGATCTCCCATCTGACTGGAAACAGATGAAGCGGGCACAGCAGGGTTGATCTCATGATGGTAAAGTAGCTGCTGGCTGAGAAGAGACAAAATGGCTTCAGCATCCAGAGCCCGTTATTCTTGGTAGTTTCACTGGACAGCCCCCAGGTCCTGTTTTCTGTGGTTTCTCTCCCTTTCTCCATCCTGGCTGTCCACTCTCTGGGGATGATTTTGTGGTATTGATGATTCGAGTGATCAGAACAGGCGCCGTCAGTCAACAAGGTACTGCAGAAATTCCAGCTGCTCGATAAAACATTTATTTCCTTGCCCACATCTCTCCATCTGAGGGAGAGAGAGAGAGAGAGAGAGAGAGAGAGAGAGAGAGAGAGAGAGAGAGAGAGAGAGAGAGAAGACATTCTTCTCTATGGGATCACTCAGAGTCCTCAGTGATGGAGACTCTTATGAGCTCAGAGCCATGCTGTCTGGATCATGTTGCCTGTTTTGATGCTACAGTAAGAGAGGAGAAAGAAGAAAAGACTCCGAGTACCCTTTACTATTATAACTTGGAATCGACACATACCACTTCTGGTTGTCATTTATAGTTGGAACTGGCTCTATGGACCTATCTAAGTAGAAGGGTCTCAGTGGGATCCTCTATCCCCAGGAAGAAGAGAAGCAGCAGATATTGCTGACCCTGGAATGTCTAACCTGCGTACCCTAGATACTTAAAGGTGAATAAACGGAGAGGCGATATGGCATGCTCACAGGCTTTCAGCTAGGGAGAGAGGTGTTCAGTTTTGACTTTGGAGTACTGCAGGGTTTACTAACGAACCACTGAAAGCAAAGCCCCCAGGTGGGTCCCCAATTTCCCTCCGGGCAGGGAAGATTCTTTTTACCCGCCTCTCTCATACCTAGGGCCAACAAACTGGATCTTCCCAGAGTGGGTAGGGGAACTGCTGGCGTGGAGTGTAGCCACGGGACTGTACAGACAAGGGCGGAGCTAAGCCAATGGGGGCGTGCCACGATGGCTGGCTTTGAGTTCGGTGAAGGTAAAAGTAGCTTAATTAGTGTGGATTCGATGCCCGCCACTTTGCTGTGAGGAATGTTACATTTGTTTTTATGAGTCACATCCGCCTTGGTCCCCAGCCATCCAGAATCTTCTCTCACTCTGCCTCCTTGATTCCTATTGTGTTGTCTCTCATTTCTGTAAAATTAGACAGGGGATGCTCACCTTCTCCCATGTCTCCTGGATTGCCTGGATCCTGTGGTCGATTCAGAAATAGTGAAGTCACTGGCACTCACAAGACGGTGACTCTCAGTGCCCAGGGCCGCAGTACCCACGAGACAAGCCTTTCCTCCTATAGCAAGGATACAGCTTGCCCTTCTTTCCCCAGTTTCTGAAGCCCTGTCCTTTGGACGCGAGCCTCTGGAATTGTGGGTCACTTGCTTGGAGTGCCTGCCTGTCTCTAGCCACCAGCCTGCCTCAGTGCAGCCAGAGAATCTGTGAGTTACCTCATCTTGTCCACATTTACATGGCCAAAGCTCATCGCAGACAAAACACCAATAAAAGCCTGGGCCTAGGGAACAGGGCCACAGAACAAGGAAATAAGGTTGTTCTCATGGTCCAAAATTTGTGGGTTTTTTTCCCCTGGCCAAAGAGAAAAAGAAGCAAGTTTAAAAACAATGTACAGTTCACATTTGATGGCTGTAGAATATGTACAGTCTTCAGCTGTTTCCAACAAATTATTCACCATTTATTTGTGCCCTCACTAGACGCTTACACCACGTCTCCTCAGAGTGACTCACTCCACCTGGGGCTCTGCCTGGAGCCTGCTGGCCTGGGGCCTCTGAAGGATTCCATACCTGAGCCTATATGGAATGTATGGTAAACTGTCCCAAAGATGACCTACCTCTGTGCTCAGTTCCCAGTGATGGGCTCTGACAGTGGGACATTGCCAAGCTTGCTCCTTCTTGGGAGCCATCTAGCGCAGGTACCACCTGCCCAGGTCTCAGGCGCTCCGGGCAAATCCGGCTTGTGTGGGGTTTCATCCACGGGAGACTCCTGGGTCACTACTTTCCTTAGGTTCACTGTCTCTTAGGAGCACTTGTCTTGTATTTTGACTCTACTCCTCATCTTTCACCTTTGGTCCTCCTGGGCAGTGGTTTTCACCTTCCTGAAGGTTCCTGAAGGTTGGCTAAACTGAGGAAAAGCACTCTGTCCAGGCAGTCAGGGGGTCTGCTACCAACCCATCCGGGGTCTCTGCTGATCTCTGCTCTGTAGATGAATTTCTAAACAGTCTTATTAAATAAGAAACACAGAGCCAAATACAGAGGTGAAAGCCGTAGAGATCAGAGAAACAGTGAGAGTCACGAGCTAACCTTAGCTCACCATGACGCCGTCTCTTCCCAAGAGACCTGAACCAGCTTCTTCCTGTCTAACCTGTGCCTTTATTGCCTTGCTGTTCTGCCTTCTCATTGGCTCTTAGCCCAGCCACCTCACTTCCTCATCACTGCTTGTCTGTACAGACCTCCAGGTCTCTATGGTTGGTACTGGGATTAAAGGTGTTCGTCACCACACTTGGCTGTGTCCTTGAACACACAGAGACTCTGCCTGCCATGTGATTGGATTAAGGGCATGAGCTACCACCACCTGACTTTTGTTTATGGATGGCTATCGATGACCTCTGATCTCCAGGCAAACTTCATTTATTAACATGCAAATAAAATATCACCACACTTCCCTCCTTAGTACTTGGCTTCATTTTTCTCTTTGCAAACAGCATATGAGAATTTCCAGTAGGGACTTCCTTTACACGTCATGCTCCATCTATAACTAGATAAACTTAAAAAAAAATCACTCTTTTTCAAAAATTTCCCCCTTTTATTGAAAATAGATTATTCTCTCGTACATTATATCTTGATTATAGTCCCCCCCCTACTCCTCCCAGTTCCTCCCCACCTCCTCTCCCTTCTGGGTCTAGTCCCTTTGTGTCTCTCATCAGAAAAGAACAAGTTTCTAAGAAATAACAACCAAACACTGTAAAAATAAAATATAACGAGATAAAGCAAAAACCATCATCATGTTGAAGTTGGAGAGGATGGTGTCTTATTTTCATGTCCTGTTGCTATCATAAAACACCTTGACAAAAGAAGCACCTTGAAGGAGAGAGGGTTGGCTCATGATGCCAGGTTATAATCCATCACTCTGGGGAAGACAAAGCGGCAGGAGCTTGAGGCAGCTGGTCATGCTGCATCCACAGTCACACACAAAGGGCGGAGAATCAATGCATGCATCCTTACGAATGCTCAACTCACTTGCTCCACTCTATATGCGGTCAAGGATATCCTGCCTAGGGAATGGTGCCACCTGTAGTGGTTGGGTTGTCCAACATCAATTAACCTCATCAAGGTACTCCCCACCCCATGACATGCCCTTAGGCTACCCTGATCTCTCCACATTGGATGACGTTAAAAATACAAAGTACAGATCAGAGAGAACATTGCCGATGTCTTCCCCGCTTGGCTCTGTAAGCCACTCTGTCAGGACTTCTTAAAGGGCTCTAGTCTCCCCACCAAGCATAGCTTGAAAAATCACAAAGGAAGCTTGCCTCTAAGAAAACGACAATTGCTGGAATTTTGATGATCTCAAAAAAATCAACCCCCCCCAAAACCCAAGAACAAAAGCAAAACAAAACAAAAACCAAAGAACAAAACACCATTATAAAACCAAGAAGGTGACAGTAAAGATGTCAGAAGGAAGGCAGGAGGATGGACTGAGTCATCATGGGAATATCCTCTTTCTTCTGTGTAATACAGTGCCCTGTTCGTTGACCACTTGGCTGCTTGCATTTCTTGAATTTCCTTGGTAGCCATGCAGTTTATTCAGGCCTTCCAGGGTGCACCTTCTTTGGGTCACCCTTCCACTGACCTCAGGTAACCATGGGAACCAGGAGAGCCTTGGCTCTCAATGATCTCATGACAAAACCTCTTTGAGGGTGAGTTAGGAAGGACTTCCACCTCTCTGTAGGGATCTCTAAGCCTCCATCACAGCAATGGCTGACTGGGGGGGGATGGAAGTGGGGTCATGAGGAGATGGTACCCAGCAAGGTGAGGCAGTTCTCTTCAGGTTCTAGGCTTATCGGGCAGCGGCCATTGTCTGACTAGTTCATGGTAGCTGACTAATAGGCAATTGTAGGGATGATTGAAGGGTTGGTGGGGAAAATAGGCAAGCAGATGCCCATACAATGGAAGACCATTGCTGAATGGGAGCAATTGACAAATCTTGGTTATTGACAATAATGGCTTGGTGACCCCTGGTTTCTGCTACACAGGAGCTGATGATGTGGTACTCCAGGTAGGGCTCAGACCAGAATGTCCTTCTGTCCCCACCTCCTTCTGTGACTTTATCATGTACCCCTCTCCAACCCTGGGGTAGAGGTCTCAGACTCTAGAGAAGAAAGATGCCCCACTTTCGTTCGGATAGGTTCCCTGGCAAAACAACTTTCTTTGTTTCAGGAAAGCTACCTTTCTCCTGCCCAATGAGCCTGCCGGGGACCAGTCTGGGGAAATCTCCGCTGTTAATGGTGTGGAGATGGATTGGACAGAGATGTGTGCATCCTGGGAGGCCCAGCCTGGAATGCTTCACTTGCAGGCATCAATTGCAGGTGCCCCCTGCGGGTGGCCTAATTTCCTCAGTGGGTCAGTGCTGTGGAGCCTGCCTTGTGGGGTTCACAGTGAGAGTGAGTTTCCATTGCTGGGGAGGGAGACTGGGGATTTTTAGCTTGACTTTTCCTAGATGGAGAGTTACAGCTAAGTTTTATTTTTTGGATGGGGAATGGATGCAATTCACACTTGGTTCAAAGAAAGGATCCCATAAAAACACCTAGACTCTTAGTGTGTGAAGTGAAGGGTTATCTGTTTAGTGTCAGGTGGACTTGAAAAGGACTTTCAAGCCTCTCCCTTTCATCATTTTCCACTACAGGCATTGTTATCTTGGTCAGATGTCCATCCACTGCTAGGGTCTGACTTCACATCACAACCTATCGAGCTAGCTGGCTCTGAGCTCAGAAACATCTAACTTGAAATGTGGTGTAGCTATGGTACCCCCTAGAATCTCCTGAGAGCTTGTACTGTCCCGGGTCCTGACTGCCCAGGGGATCCTCTCCAGCACCTACAGACAGGAGAGGTCCTTCCTAGTGCCCCTGTGCTCAACCATCCCTGGTGCCTCATGATGCTGCGAAACGGAATGCTTCTGGTCCCTTCTCAGGGAGGGCTGCCGCGTATATGAAATAAAGAGGAGTCCTCCACTGGTGTTGCTGTCTTGACAGAGTCAGGGGCTGCTGGGGAAGGTCAAGTAGGGTTGGACTTCTGCTGGCAGTTGTGACTCTCCCTGTAGTTCCAGGAATGTTGGGCTCCACGGGAGCTGTGGGTCCCCCACAACACACTGCCAGCCTCTGGGATGGCCGTTCGACTGAAGCTAGAATTCCAAAGAACCAACTAGGCGAGGGATCTAGAAGCAGCCAAGGCTGTGCACTGAGTGGTAGAAGAAGGTGGGGGTGAAAAGGGGCAGGGGCATGCATTTATAAGCTCCCATTCATGCTGGAGTCTTTTATGTAGTGTCTCATTTGATTCTCATTGAACCACATGGGCTGTGGAATTTTTTTATTTTACCAGTAAGGTTTCTAGTCCTAGAAAAGACTTTGTAGACTTTTGGCACAGTGGACTTTGGATTGGAATCAAGACTGCCAGTCCCCTGAGCTATGTTCTTTGTTGCTGGACCAACCAAGCATTGCCTTGGACATGCCTTCTGCTCTCTGGACCTTCATCCCCACTTGAAGAATGAGGTATTGGATTCCATTCTAGAGCATTTTCCGGGGACTCTTACCCTGGGCTGTTCCTGTGAGTGATTATAGCTGGGCGATGATCAGGGAGGCTGCAAACCTCTCCTGCTCCCCTTTGGACAATGGTGTATTCTAGAATTTACTGCCTTGTGTGTATGGGAGCGGTGACTAGGTTTGGCTTTTTGTATTTTGATCATTGGTACGTTTTCCAATCAGAAAACAGACCCTGTCTTTCCTGTGGACACAGTGCCCCCTCCCTGAGTGAGGTTTCTTTCAGGGATGCCCTATGGGGTTGCCCTTCGGTGCTCATCCTGGGTCTCCTAGGTTTTCAGCATGGGGCATAGACCAAACTCTAGAGAGCCCCAGTAGTACCATTTTTATCTGCCACACTACATCTCCAGGACAGTCACTGAACTGACTGAGAGTGTGCTAGGCTGGGTGTCTGGGGGGGAGGGCGGGGGAGGTGCTCCTGGCCAGAACAGAAGACTTACTGCTCTCCTCAAAAGGTAGATGGTGGCCTCTGATGCATTGATGGGAAAAGGCATTGGTCGGAGGACACTTTGGTGGGGAACTGTGTCTTGGTGCTGGGCTCTGCTGGTTTCTGCCTTTGCTATCTTTCTGAGAGTTGTCTGAAAAATGCCACCTATTAGGAAGGAGAGTGTCAACTATTTGGTCCCGACCCTGCTTTTGCTTCCTAGTTCACCCCTCACTCAACAGGCACTCCCAGAGAGAAATTTCTGGGGCCCTCAAGGGATTTTTACACCCCCCACTGTGTGTCTGAGGGCTTTGATTTCATGGCACATGTCTGTTGTGTAGACATATCTATGGTGCATAGGTGCCAGCTTCAAGCTCCATCACAGTGCAGCATCTCTGTGGGCTCCGACTGTCCCTAGAGAACAGATGTGCCATGGTGAGCAGGTGCCAACGCTTTCACTATATCTGCACTATGGATGGGAAGGACATTAATTTTTAGCATGAATAAATGTTTTTTTTATGATGATGGATCATGAGAGAAAGTGGTGTGTGTGTGTGTGTGTGTGTGTGTGTGTGTATGTGTGTGTGTGAGACACACAAACAGGCTGTCCACATTGTCATCTATACCTTTGGTCACACCCAGGTGCCCATCGCTCCTGAGCCAAGTGTGAGGCTTCCATTTGGCTCTTGACTGAAAATCTTGCATGTCACCACATCTGTCATGTGTGATCTTCTGGGGGGAGATGGGACTGAGCACAAAGAGCTCTGTGGGGGGCCATGTGCTGCTCCAGGACGTCTCTCCTGGCCTCTAGCCAGCCCAGAATAGAAGGGAAAGGCCTTTGGAAAGGCTCTCACCGTTGGCTATCCAATATGTCTTAAAGGGCACCAGTTTGATGAATGTTTAGTAAATCGAGACCATGTGGCAGCTCCCCCTCGAGAAGCCCCCACTTGATGAAATTGGAGGGTGGGAAGCATCGCTGGCAATCAGCCCCGAGGCATCTCTTACTTCTCTTTTCTCCTTTCTCTCCATCCCTCACCCCACAGGGAGGCAGACAGTTCAGTTTTAACTGTGGTTCCCTGACTCCCAGGGCGAGAAGATCTCTTTCCATTGCCTGGAAGTAGCGTTATCCCTAGCATGAGAGATGGAAAATTCAGTCTCATGAGGATTGGGTCATAGGTCAGAGAAGAAATGATCATGTTTTTAAAAATCTTTTTCCATTCATTTATTTAGTGTGCACGTGTGGGTGTGGGTCTGCCATGGTGTGCATGCAGAGGGCAGAGTACAACTTGCAGGGGTTGGCTCTTTTATTTCTGCTGTGTGGGTTCTGAAGATGAATTCAGGTCTCCAGGCTTGGTACCAATGTTACCCACTGAGCTGTCTTTCTAGCCCCCAGGACCGTCTCTCATGATTGTAATGACTCAGATGATATGAGCCTTGGGATGAGCTCCTGAAGCAGCAGAGAAACAGGAAGACCAGCTCAGCTTTCCTACTTACCAGCTGAACCCATCATGGGGGAGGCTCCTGGGCCCAAGTCACCTACTTCCAACATGGGATTCCCTTTACTGAACAGTCCGAGATGTGATCCAATGTTGGATCAAGTTTAGTTCAAAGAACATGGATCTTAAGGAACGAGAGGAACACCATACTATAGAACTAACCAAGGGAATTCTGGGATGCTGGGAGTGGGAAAAATAGACTTTTACTTATTTTTATTTTTTGAGAGAAGGTCTCTATATTTAACCCTAGTGGTCGCGGAACTCACTATGTCTAGCCTGGCCTTGAACTCACAGAGATCCACCTGCCTCTGCCTCCTGAGTGCTGGGATTAAAGGTGTGCGCCACTGCTGCTTGGTGGAGGTTGACTTTTTAAGGGTATGACTTCTCCTCTGTGTCAATTTTGTGGTCCTGGAGGACATTGCCAGTGAAGCTCACTTTGTTCCCACCCCTATGGTCATAATGAGGTCAATTTACTTATTCCTATTCCTACAGCCATAATCATTTTTTGAGAAGGTGTTGTAAAAAAGCACGATCAGAATTACACCCTTTCATGTGGCAGACACCACCCTAGTTAGCTTTAACTGTCAACTTGACAAGCCTAGAATCACCCGGAGAAGCCATGAGGTCTGTGGGCATGTCGGTGAGGGATTGTCTGAATTCTTAATGGAAGAAAGCACGGTGTACTGTGAGTGACAGGTTCTCCTGGACTGTCTCAAAATACTATCTAAGCATGAACCAGGGACTGAGCTAGTGAGCAGGCCACCTAGCAGGCAATGTCCTCCACTGTCCCTACTGTACGTCCTTGTCTGTGAGTGAGTTCCCTAGCCAGAGGTCATGCTGCATGGAATCAATCCTGGCTTTGGGTTCCTGTCATGAGTTCTTGTCTCAACTTCTTTCCATAAGGGACTGTGACCTGAAAGTGTAAGCCAAGTACATCTTTTCCTCCCCAGATTGCTTTTGGCCACATCATTTTATCATAGCCACAGAAAGGAAACCAGAATACCACCCAAGGCTCTCACCAGTGGTGTCGGTGGATTCTTCAAAGAAACAGCTGAAGGAGAATTTGTGGGATGCCGAGTTCCCGGGAGTCCCTGTGGTCAGTGTGATCAGATGTCTGCCCCTGCCTGATGAGGCCAGAGAGGGTATTGAGCTAAATTAGAGTTATCACTATGGACACTTTGTTCTCCAATGGCAGAATCTCAGACCAAATCAGCTTTAGCAGAGAAGAACTGAGCATGTTTCTTCTCTGAGAAGGCAAGAGTTTGAGCTTGTTGCAGGCTTGGCTTTGCAGAGGATTTTACTTAGTCTCAGTTATAGGGTCTAGCATCTCTCTGTCTTGTCTGTATTAGGTACTCTTTTGTTGCTGCGGTTAAACAGCATGACCAAAGGCAACTCAAGGAAGAGAGGGTTTATTTTGGCTTACGGTAAGAGGGAGAGTCTGTCGTGGCAGGAGCAGGAAGCCGGAAGTGCACATCTTCAAATGCAAGTGCAAAGCAGGCGACAAGAGATAGACACACACAAGGCTTTATACTATCAAAACCTGTTTCAGACAGGAGCCTCTGTTAGGGACCTAAAAAGTTAATATTCCTTCAGAGTCGAGTCTGGCAGGACAGAGCAGCAGCCCCTTTCTTAGCCTCCTTAGCCAATACCTCATTGCATCATTAGTTTAGACTTGGTCTCATCTCTCTCTCCAAATAGTAGTTTTCATCATCGTTGGGAGACTGAGATACGATGATATCATTGGTTTAGACTTGCATTATAGGCTCCAGTTCTGAGTACTGAGTGAAGCCCCACCAGCACTCAGGATGAAAGACAGAGGAAGAGCCAATTACCAGAAGGCTCAGTCAATCCATGCCAGGTGACAGGAGCCACAGATGTCTCAACTGATGACCTCTAGTGTCCAAATAGGTGGCCTAGTAGCTGCGACTCAAGATTGTCCTCATGTCTGCTAGCCATCATGATGGGCACTGTAACTGTGATGAGGTGGTTAAAACTTGGCTCATATCTAAACACCAATGGCTGCTAAAGAGTATCCAAAGCCATTGCTGGTGATGGCCATGTAGGAAAACTCAAGGGGGTTAAGAAAATGAGTGTTCTTAGAACCTTTGGACAACTTATGATCTGGGATGTTCTCATCAGCAGAGGCTGTATCAAAGCGTAAATGAACTCACCATGTACTCTATAGGAAAACAAGATGAGGCATTTCCTAGGACAAATTCCATAACTTCTCTAAACAGTTCAAAAGGGCTCAGCATATGACAGAGAGTTAATGGGAAAGTCAGAAATGAGCCCGAGGGTTAGAAGAAAGCCAGCATCCAGCTACGTTCTTGACTCGGGCCTGCAAACACCCAAGAATACATCTTCTGTATTAGCTGAGGGTCTGCCCCTCTTCCCGGCAAAGCAGCCTGGTTGTCACACAGGGATATCAAGGACTGCTATTTGTTCATTCCCAACAGTCATTTCCACACTTCAGCTTTCATTGGGGGTAATGTCTCTCTGCCCAGCTCCAGCGCATGTGGAGCTGGTAGCTGGCTCCCATGCCATCCACCTGGAGGCCCCCAGAGTGAACATGTGCTGAAGACATGGTTGGCTCGCTTATTCCATTTCCCTGGCCGCAGCAATTGGTTCAAGATGGGCAAATGGGCCAAGGGAGGGAATCAGAAGCAATCTTGGGACTAGCCATTGGAGACATTAGGGTGCTAGGCTGGTGGATTGTTAACCAGGAGCCATTGGTGACTATAATGCTGCTTCAGATAGTGCCTGAGAGTAAGGACAACCCCCAAATCCAGTAGAGCCAGTGAGAAATATAGTTCTGACCACAACATCTTTTCGAGTGCCTTGCCTGAATACAGACCTGGGATTTTTAGTTTATGGCGATACTTTTTGTGTGGGCTGGTGGTTTTTCCTCTTCTTCTATCACCTCCTCCTTTTTCCTCTTCCTCCTTCTTGTCTACCTTCTCCTCTCTGTTACACTCAGGGGCTTCTGGAAGACTTCATAGAGAAAATAATGCTGCCACATGTGTGATCAAAATTCACTCTAGTTGGAGCTTAGAATGAGTTTGTTGGTCATTAAGAAATGACAATTATTAAGAGAATATGCTTGTAAAAGCAGGAATAAGTTTGTGCTGGGCCCCATAAAAGACCTGCTAAGAAAAATGTGGTCTTTATTAAAAGATCAAAGACAAATCCTGGGGTGTTGTGATGATTAGTGTTATTTATCAACATGAGAGGATCAGGAATCACTTAGGGGACAACCCTCTGGGCACACCAATGAGGGACTGCATAAGTCTGGTTGGCCTCTGGGCATGCTTGTGGGGGATTATCTTGATCGGGTTCATTGAGGTAGAAAGGTGTGCCCACTGTGGGTGAAACTATTCCCTAGGTTGGTCCTGGACCTGCACAAGGCAGGGAAATCTAGCTTTCTGCTTTCTGATTGTGAACGTGATATCATCAGCTGCTTCATGCTCCTGCCATCTTGGTTTCCTGCTCTGATGGACCGTGCCCTTGAACTGTGAGCCAGAGGAAATATTTTCTCCATTAAGCCTCTTTTGTCTGAGTGTTTTATCACAGCAACATAAGAGACTAAGACAGGTGTAGAAACGAGGGTGATGTTTAGAGTGCAGAGGAGGTGAATATCACTATACAACAGAAGGTCATGGAAGTAGACCTGGCCTGGTCACACTTGGAGATGTTGAGGTCTCCTAAAGACTCAGAGTGGTGGAGACCATTCTTAGCCAGCTGTTGGACTCTGTAGGGGAGTGAAGAGAATATCCAGGAGGATGGTGATGGCAGTGACAGATGGGAGTGAAAATGAGAAGTATTACTGGAGGACGCGTGTCTCAGAGAGCGAGGGTGAGCACAAATGAGGAGGTGAAGTATGGATCGAAAGAGCAGAGGAGGCCAAGGATGATGCCATCCACACCTTCTGGTCCTCTCAGCTCCGTCTTCAGGAGGCAGCAGGTGGAGCCCTGTTCTTGGGACCGGGGAGCCATGTTCCCTGTGACTGTTCCCAGATGATCACAGCCCTGGGACTAGACACACTTTTTGGATAGCAAGTCTCGCCAAGTGTGGTCAGCCCTTTGAACATTTGCCATGGATACGCTGTTCCCAGCACCTGCCCGACATCTCTTCTGTGCTGGAGCCAATAGCCAGGCCCCCAGAAGTCTCTGCACAATGTTACTACATGTTTGATGTCCCTGAAAAAAAAGAGGGAACACATAATCACGATTTAAAAATAAACAGCAGAAGACAAAGTATTTTGGTTCTTGGCTCTACCCGCTGCTGGTGAAGTCATCTCTTCGAGTGGGCTCTGGCCACGGTGCACTTGGAGGCCGTTGAGGTTTGGCAGTCATCGGCCTTGGTCTGCAGAGGGCTGGCCCTGCTCACAGATGACAACCTCCATCTGCGACAATTATGATAAGGCTGGCACAAGACCTTGAGCTGGCAGTGCCCTGCTCTGGGCTTTCCCCTCGATGTCCCGACTGCTTCTGTCTTTCTGTCCCTTTGGCCTTTTTAGAACAGTACAGAGCAGCAGTGCCGTTAGCCAGGGAGACATGTCAATGGATTTGCCATCGAACACAGGCCCAACCTATTCCAGGTGCTTGGCCGCTCTAAGGTTTATTCAAACAAATGGGAGATGGCGAAGGGCCAACTCTGAATCCTAAGACTAAGCCTGTGGATATATTTCTCCTTTCAAAGGCAGAGGCTTTTTTTTTGGGGGGGGGGCGTTTACCATACAAGTGGCTTCGATCATGGCTCAGTGAGAGTTTTTGGGTCAAAGGGAAGAGGCTGAGAAGGAAAAAGTATGGACACCAGAGGTACAGGGTCACTTGAAGACATCTAATCAATGTCTGATGGTCCTTAGAGTTTAGTTCATTGCTCCTGGAGGAAGGCTACATTATACACAGGCTATGTATGAGAACATGGGTCTGATTTAATAATATTCAACTACTTAATCACAAGAAATCCTGTACAAAGTATCTGCCTTGTGAAAATACCACTAAGATTTAAAGCCAAATGACAAACTTGGAATAATTCTTAGTGACAGAATGAAAATGCCAAAATACATAAGGCCTTTGTAAGATAAAAGGAGAGAAAAAGGGGCTGGAAGGTGTGTCAGTGATAAAGAGCACTCACTGCTCTCCCAGAGGACCCAGGTTCAATTCCCAGCACTCACGTGGTGGCTCACAGCCATCTGTGAACTCCATTTCTAAGGAAGCTGAGACCCTTTTCTGAACTCACTGGATGTGGCATGTGTGTGGTGCTTACACATACACACAGACAAAACACCCACACGCATGCCATAAGAATAAATAAATCCTTTTTAAAACAAGGAGGGAGAAAACCAGCTCCACAGAGACTGTCAGACAAATCAATTGAATAATTAATTTTTAGAAAGAAAGTAAGAGAAAGTGGCCAGAAACACAGAAAAGGATACGAACATCACTAATTATGAAAAGATGCTGATTGAAAACTGAAGCATCCTATTTTATCTATTGGTGAAGGTGGACAGATGGGGGTTGCAGGGAAGTAGCTGTTACAAGGAAGGTCTTGAGGGAAATTTTTTGTTAATCAGTTGGTGGAAGCTGGTCTCTGATCTGAACTCTCAGAATACAAAATGCCACAAGGCTTTGGCCTGGCACCTCCGTTCTTAAGAATTCATCCTGAGAAGGAAACCCATCAGTGAGTAAAATTGGATGCTAATTTTTGCTTAGTAAAAAAATTGGAAGAAACCCTTCAATGTTCCTTGTGAATGGATTGGCTAACTAATTTATGGGTCATACTATAAAGGAAAACTAGGCAGTTGTTAAAAATGATAAAATATCTTCTAATCTATTAGAAAGAAGAGATCTATGTGATATCCTTTTGAAAACCCCAAACGAATCTACCTAGACCCCACAATTGCTCTTTTCTAGGTTCATTTTGCTCCACTGTGGGCTCATCCCTCAGCTTAGGAGCCCTTCTGGATGTTGCTTCCAGGCAAGTGGCCTGCTGGTAGCATTTAAAGGAAATAAACCTCTACAGTGTGTTCCCAGAGACCCAGAGAGAGTCGAGTCTGGGGAATGTGAACTTTAATGTGGAAGATGCAGGTCTGACCTTGAGGGATGGTTCTTGCTTCTACTATAGAGCAAGCACTATGCTTATCCTGTGTTTTTATTCTGGTGATTTTGGGAATCAAGACTGTTGCCGTGACCCAAACACTTGCCCAGGGGAATCTCAACCGAGGAAACACCTCCATCACGCTGGCCTGTAGGGAAGTCTGTGGGGCATTCTCTTGATTAATGATTCGTGTGGGTAGGCTCAACCCACTGTGAGCAGCGGTACTTGTGAGCTGGTGAACCTGGGTTCTAGAAGAAAGCAGGCTGAGTAAGCCATGGGGGCGAGCCAGTAAGCATTGTTCCTTCACGGCTTCTCTTTCGGTTCCTGCCTCCAGTTTCCTGCCCTGACTTAGCAAAATAAACCCTGTTCTTTCCCAAACTGCTTTTGGTCAGTGTTCGATGATGGCATTAGAAAAGTCACTAGGGTGCAAGTGTTGTAAGGAAAGGTAAGACATTACTTTGAGTAATGAGGATTGGGTTAAGGTTAGGGTTGGGCTCGGGGTCAAGTCTCAGGAGGACTGAGTACACAAGGTTGAGTCCATCTCCTCAACTTTCACTTCCTGCCGCCACACCACTGACTAGTCCTGGGGCCTTGGTAAGTCGCTTTCCTTTCTGTAGCCATTGGTTGTCACCTGTGAAATGTGGGGAGCGCAGTCACAAGCACTTTCTTGACTGAGTGAGCTCATACATGAAAATACTTGCCTTGCCGTCTCTGCCCTCATTTACATATTAAAATGACTCTTGCTAGATCCAGAAAGAGCCTATAGGTATATGATATGCCTTTTGATGTTTGTTGAGACTTAAGCCTTACAGTGTTTTAAAGTTCTCATCGCTATGCTTTGCAACCTTGTTGTATCTGTTCTTATTTATTTATTTATTTTTTTTTGGGTTTTCGAGACAGGGTTTCTTTGTGCAGCTTTGCGCCTTTCCTGGAACTCACTTGGTAGCCCAGGCTGGCCTGGAACTCACAGAGATTCACCTGCATCTGCCTCCCGAGTGCTGGGATTAAAGGCGTGTGCCACCACCGCCCGGCCTGTTCTTTATAATTTTATATTTTTGAGTAATTTTTACCTTATTTTCTATTTGATACTTGTGTATGGAAATACAGTTGATAGCATGTGCCGACCTTGTATTTACTGGCCTAATTATGAATGTCTTAGCTCACTATTTGTTACTTCAAGTAGTTTTCTTGTTCAAATTCTGACAATTAAATAATCGTGTCTTCAATTAAAGGATAGATTTTACTTGTGTCGTGGCTAGTTTTTATGTCAACTTGACACAAGGTAACGTCATCTGAGACGAGGGAAACTCAATTAAGAAAATGCATCCATAAGATTGGATTATAGTTGAGCCCGTAGGGCATTTTCTTAATTAGTGATTGGTGGGGGTAGGTTTCAGCCCATGGTGGGTGGTGCCATCCCTTGGGCTGGTGGCCCAAGGTTCTATAAGAAATCAGGCTACGAGGAACAAATTAGTAAGCAGCACCCCTCCATGGCCTCTGCATCAGCTCCTGCTTCCAGGCTCCAGCCCTGCTGGAGTTCCTGCCTGGACTTCCTTCAGTGATGGACTATGATGTAGAAATGTAAGTCAAATAAACCCTTTCCTTCCCAACTTGCTTTTGGTTATGGTGTTTCATCCTAGTAATAGTAACCCTAACTAGGCTAGAAGTTGGTACCAGGAGTGGGTATTGCTGAGACAGACCTGACCATACTTTCGGGAGGATTGTGGAAGGACTTTGGAAGTTTGGGCAAGAAAAGTCATTGAGTGTAGAGAGCTCAGTGGGATGTTCTGTAGGATCATGGAGGATAAGAATGTTGAAGGCAGTGCAGATGATGGAGGCCTGGCCTGTGAAGTTTCAGAGGGAAGCAAAGACTACCAGGCCATTTGTGTGAAGAATTAGTGGTGTCTGGTCAGCTGGAGCTGAAGACTCAGCTGTGATTAACGAGAGACCAGCACCACTGAAGTAAAACCTTTGTTTTGCTGGAACAATGGATGCTCATCAGCTGGAGCTGAAGAATCACCTGTGATTAGCAGCACTCTGTAGGCTGCGAAGTCTTCTGGGAAGTGTCTCCTCAGAGTTAAGACACAGAAGCTGTGTTCCAGAGGCGATCAAGGTTGGACCTCATGCTCGCAGCTGAACTGGGTAGTCTAAGAGTCACCCAGACGGCACTGGTTTCGAAGACGTGAAGGGGTCATGGAGAACAGCTGATATTTGGCACTGTGAGAGGCCAGGAGAAGCCATGGGTGAAGGTGCAGCCTCAGTAGCAGTCAGAGGCCCAGGGCTGCAGGAGTTATGTAGAGAAGCTGAGGTTTAGCACTAGGAGGACAGAGCCCAGGAGAGACTGGCGTGAAAGTGCAGCCCAGTTGCATCAAGAGACCCCAGCATTTTGGAGATGATGGTGCAATGGGGTGGCATCGAGACCAGCAGCAGCTGTGGAGTGGAGCCTGCCTGAGCTTAGAAGACAAGCTGTGTGTGCTGCAGAGGGCGGAGCTGGAGAAGCCACCCAAGCCCCTTGGGAGAGCCTGAAAGATGGTGAGTGAATCCCAGATAATGGACATTGAGTTATGGACATTGTTGGAGTTTGGTTTTGCTTTGTTCAGATGGAGAATGTGCTCTGGTTCTTCCTTCTTGAAGTAAGAAAGTACTTTTCTTTGTTTTTGTTTTTGTTTTACAGGAGCCTACAGTTAGAGACTTTAAATGAGGGAGGGAGGGAGGGGGAGAGAGAGAGAGAGAGAGAGAGAGAGAGAGAGAGAGAGAGAGAGAGAGAGAGAGAGAGAGAGAGAGAGAGAGAGAACACTATCTTGGAGTTTTAGAGAGAATTCGGATTTTAAAAGAATCTGAATATTTTTAAAGAGGCAACTTTTGAAGTGTTTGAATTTGTAAGGCCATGGGACTTAAGTTGTCTTTATTAGTGTGCCATCTTAGGGATGAGCAAGAAAGGAAAGGTTGTGGCTTAATAGTGATACATTTGTGTGTCCAGTTGACACGGAGTCAGCTGTCTGGCTAGTTTTATGTCAACTTGACACGCTAGAATCACCTGAGAGGAGGGAACCTCAATTGAGAAAATGTCTCCATAATACCCAGCTGTACGCAAGCCTGTAGGGCATATCCTTAATTAGTGATTGATGGGGGAGGGCCCAGCCCATGGTGGGTGGTGTCGTCCCTGGGCTGCTGGTCCTGGTTTATATAAGAAAGCAGACTGAGCAAGCAATGATGAGCAAGACAGTAAGTAAGTTCTTGTTCTGGCTTCCTTCAGTGATGAACTACAATGTGGAAGTGTAAGCCAAATAAACCCTTTCCTCCCCATCATGATAATAACAGCACAATTTCTTCCTCTCTAGGTTTTATGACTTTATTATTTTTCTTATTGAGCTGGTGAGAATTTTTTTTCTGAAAGATTTATTTTTTAAGTGTGTGTGTAGGTGTAGGGTTATGTGCATGTAAGTACAAGTGGACTTAGAGATCATAGGTTCTTAGATTCCCTGGAGTCATACAGACAGTTGGGAGCTGCCTGACATGGGTGCTGGGGACTGAACTCAGCTCCTCTGGGACATTGACAGGCACTCACTCTTAAGCTCTGAGCCAGCTCTCCAGAAATACTGAGAGCTGTGGTGTGTCCAGCATCTCCACCAAGCACGATAGCAACCATAGGATTGTTCTTCTGCAGCCTTCCTTGATCAGGTTTCCTTCTGTTTCCCCACTGAGCATTGCGGTGTGTGTGTGTGTGTGTGTGTGTGTGTGTGTGTGTGTGTGTGTGTGTGTGTTTTAAACTCCAAAGAGGTCTTGAATTTTGAAAACTACATTTATTCATTTTTTGAGACTATCACATGGGTTTTTCATTTTCATTTTTTCCTCATGATGAATTTGAGCCTTGTAGTCGTGTATGGTAATCCCGCTTGTTTATGATGAATTATCCTCCTTACATCTGAGTGGATTGCATCTGGTAATATTTCACTTGTGTTCACAGAGAAATGGTTCTAGTATGTTTCAGGGTTGGTGTATCTGAGCATGTAGGATCCATTAAAGGACTTGGTAAAGAATCCTTTTCTGAAAGGATGTTCATACAATTGATGGTATTTATTGATACATATTGGATACAATATAGCAGAAGAATCATTTGAGTTTGGGGCATTTCTTTCTGGGAGTAATTTGGATAAATATAACTTCTTTGGTAAATATCGGACAATTAAAAAATTTCTATTTCACTTTGTGTTGTTTTAATAAGTTGAGATTCTCAAAGAAATTATCTACGTCATCTATGCTGGCAAATTTATAAAGACACCATCGTGCGCAATATCCTGTTACTTCTCTTTTACATGATCCGTAGGCTGTGGTTACATCATTTCTTTCCTCCCTGATATTCCCAGTTTGTTTCTTTTTTATTTCCTCTAAGGGTATTCAGGTCTATTGATTTTCTCAAGGGCAATGTTAAGATACTTGGCAACCCTTTTTTACTTGGTTGATTTCTGTTCTTACTTTTGTATTAGTATTATTTCTATTTGCTTTCAATTCAATTTTTTTTATTTGTTGTAGCATAAGGTGGAACCTCTACTATGAAGGATTCTATACCTTTCTGGTTCAGGCATATAAAGCTATGGGGATTCTTGTAAAAATTTATTCATTAATGATTAGCTTATTTATTTATTAACTTTTGGAACAAAGATTCTTTGAAACCCTCTAAAATGGCTTGAATGTGAAATGTTTGAACATTGGGTCCTCTGGAGGTGGTGCTGTTTTGGGAGGTTATGGAAACTTGTGTGTGACTAATGGAGGTGGGTAGTTGGGGGATGGACCTTGGAGGTTAGTAGCTTTCCCCTGCCCTCTCTGTTTTCTGTTTAGTCAAGATGTGAACAGCCTTGGTTCAGGAGGAGGGGCTTGGACCTGCCTCAACTGAATGTATCAGGCTCTGCTGACTCCCCGTGGAAGTCTACCTTGGAGGAGGTGGGAATGGGGGTGGGGTGGGCTGGGGAGGGAATGGAGGAGAGGGGCACCTGTGGTTGGTATGTAAAATGAACAGAAAATTTCTTAATAATAAAAATAAATAAATACAAGAAGACGTGAACATACATTACCATCTGCTCTGGCTGCTACACACAGACCACTCCGACTGTTACCTCTTTCTTGCCTTGATGGATTGTATGTCCCGGAGCCATAACCCAGAGAAAGCTTTCCTTCCGTAGTGGGCTCCTGCCTGGTATGTGGTACAGCGACGAGAAAAGGAACTGATAAACACTCTGTTTCTTCTTCTCTTTTTGAGGCAGGATTTCACTCTGTAGTCCAGTTGGCCTGGAACATTATTACTATATAGTCCTGACTGGTCTTACATTCAAAACAATCATTTTGCCTCAGCTTCCTGAGTACTGGGATTATAGATATGGGCCTGTTGATACTCCCTTATATATATGATATATATATCACATATCTCTATATATATCATGTGTATCTCATAAACATTTTCATTCAGTTCAAATATTTTCTGGTTTTCACTTCAAACTGTTTGAGATTTATTTAGTATTTATTTGCATTCTAAACCTTTGGTTTCCTCCCTTGCTTTTACTTTATTATCAATTCCTAATTTTTCTGTGGTTGAGTAATAATATGTCATAATCCTTTAATATTTTGAAATTTATAGAAGAGTCCTGCTTTGACCCACTGTCTAGGGAATACTCTATATGCATCTGAAAAGACTCTGCACTCTATAGGTTTGGAGCTTGGAGACACTGAGGCCACCATTATGTTAGTGTCACTTGGAGCTTTTGTGTCTGTGCCGGAGTTTGTTTTACTAGGTTTATCTCAAGCTGAGAGCGGGCTTGAGATAAACCTACTCTGTAGACTTGTCCACCTCATTAATATTTCTGTTAAGTCTGGACTTCACGTTTAGACTTGCTGTGTGGAGCCGAAATCATTTCCCTCTTATCTCTGTCATATTCCAGGTCTGAGGTCAGTGTAGACTCTAGCTCTTTTATGATCAATGTTTGCATCAATGGTTTCCTTTTTCTTTTCCTTTTCCTCTCAAACTCTTCTTATTGATTGATTTTTTCTGTTTGACAATTTCATACATGTGTGTAATGTATCTTTATATTTATGTTTCATCCTGTACACTTGTAGCTGAGACATAGGCTTTTTTTTTTAATGTTCATTCTCATTATACTGGTTTTCGAATGTTTTAAACATTTTTTACATTTATTTATTTTCATGGGTGTGCCTGTGTGCCTGTGGAGGTCGGAGGTTAACTTTCAGGTATTGGTTCTCTCCTTCCATATGGGTTCTAGGAATTTAACTTAGGTTGACAGCCTTGGTGGCAAGTGTCTTTATACACCAAGCCACCTCACCAGCCACACAATGGCCTTAAATTAAAAAATGCATTAATTTATTCATTTTGTGTGTATATGTGTGTATGTGCATATGTGCAGGTACAGGTACACACCAGAGCACATGTGTAGAGGTCAGAGAACAATTTATGGGAGGTGAGTCTTTCCTTCCACTGTGTGGGGCTCTGGAATCCAACTCAAGTCATCGGGCTTGGTGGCAAAGTGCCTTTACCTGCTAAGTGGTCTTGCTGGTCCTGTGTTGGTGTTTTGATTGTATAGTTTGGTACATTTCCATCCAATGTAGTTATTGGCTCCAACTGCTGTTTTAACCTTACCATTATCATATATATATATATATATATATATATATATATATATTTGTGTGTGTGTGTGCTTGTCACATCTGTATATGTTCTTCCTTAATTAGGTTTAATGAAATACTTTGTAGGATTCCACATTTTCTGTCCATCAGGTTGCTAGCTGTGTGCTCTTGATTACTGTCTTGGTGTTTGCCTTGGGGGACAGCAAGGTGCATTTTAGCTGACTGTTTCCATCCTGGGATAGTTCTTTTCCAGCTTTCCAGGTAGAATATAAGTAGCATCTATCTTTCAGGGCCAATGGGCAGGGAGTTTTCTCTTAATGGCATCACAAGATATGGCTGGACTCTGGTCTTGGACTGGGGCTGGGAAATCCATTTGCTATACCAGACGGTTGTTCTATGATAAGAACATCAGCCTGTGAGATGGATAGATGCTGTTGGGCTGTG
Organism: Peromyscus leucopus; assembly: GCF_004664715.2. Taxonomy (NCBI): domain Eukaryota; kingdom Metazoa; phylum Chordata; class Mammalia; order Rodentia; family Cricetidae; genus Peromyscus; species Peromyscus leucopus. Next base: position 41,590,996 of record NC_051081.1, read on the forward strand.
GAAGTGAGAGAAATTACTTGCTAGACATATGTTAAACATACAGGAAATAGAGGTAAGAACTCCTGCAATGTAGGGTCTAGGAATAAATCTGGCTACGTGTGCATAGGCAGTTTTGTTATTTATTTTTGGTGTCAATCTTTTCTTTATTCTTTGGTAATGCTTCTAAAAGCCGTAACATACTCTATTTAGATAAGTTAAAAAAATAAAACGCATGTTTAGTACAAAGTTAAGTACTATTTAGACTTTGGCCATCAAGAAAGTTAATGGTTAATGTGGAAGTTGGAAAAAGTCTTCATTAAACCTACAATCATGTAGAAAGCAGGAGACACATGACTGTAGAAAAAACATCAGTATCTTATAATATTTGTGGTCACTTAGACTCAGAGAGACAAAGAGCAAATGTTTTCTCTTCTGTGTGTAGTCTGGATTCTACATATGTACATATACATATGTTCTTTCTCATATGCAGAATGTAATTTAAATGCACAGACATGCACATACATGAACACAAGCACACGCATGCACACATGCATGCACACACAGACAAGACAAAAGCAAAGGTCTTTTTTTTTGAGGGAGAAAGAACTAGCAGGGTTGGGAAGAGAAGGCAAGGAAGATAAACAAAGTACAATGACATCCATGTATGAAGATACCATAAAGGAATTAATTATTTTGTAGGTTTTCTAAAAAAATAAAAATAAAAAAGCTGATACAGGTTAAAAAAAATCATGGTTATTTTAAGTCCACACCTAAAGGTAATTTAGAATAGTTGCATAAGGCGGGTTTACACATTGCTTTATGAATCACTTAGACCGAATGGCTCCTTTTCTATGTTAATTGTGTTAATTTTCTAGTCCAAATTTTCCTGGGCATGGATGGGAAGGGAAGAGATAACTGGCTCCGTCAGTATTAAAATAACTTGTTGAATACTTAGCAGGAGGCCAGAATTAAATCAGTGTCATAGACCCTTCAAATGGACTATCCACAAGGATAATTTTAATTCTGGTTTGGTTTTTCATCCAGTTTAATCAAAGTAATCATAACAGAACATTGGTATGTTCGTCCTGCCAAAGCTGAAGCTGCCATGTCAAAAGCAGTTGTAACTGGTTAAGAAACTGAACATTGAGAAACTCTCACCCCCCCTTTTTTTGATAATAAAAACATAAATTTTGCTAGAACACGGTGTTATAGAACAAATAATTTTCCTACTAAATTAAGATGTTTATAGACTAGGAATGTACTTGGAGTTGCTTGGTTGTATGCATAATTAATAACTGTTCCCAAACAAGCTGTTTTTTTAAAAATATCAATTGGATTGGAAGTTGTAGTAAAAATTAATTTTTATATCGCCAGAGACCAAGCTCCAAAAATTTGTCAATAGTAATTTTGAGTACAAAATAATATTCCACTGTGGCTCTGTACACTGTCTTTCTGTGCCTGTCGTCAGTGACATTTTTTTTTAGCAGTCTTCAGACTTTAAAGAATGACTTTGTGAATCAAAATGTCCTGAAAAGTGTTTGACCTTTTGTGTAAACAAATCCTCCAACTTTTGGATCCCCTTGAGCGAAAGCACCTGGAAATATTTAATCAGCGCTTAAGAGCTCAACCCAAGACGTTGGTTTTGGAGTCTTTTAGGGACTGGTGGTTATACAGAAGAAAGGTTGCAGGCAGGAAGACTGAGGTTTCTCTTAAAAAGAGCGAGAGAAGCTGAGAAATTTAAACAAGAGCTTCAAAGCTATGCAATGACTAACATTTCAATTATGTAGGATATTTTTGCAGTATTCAAATGGACAGGAAGAAGCTTAATATGGTGCATGCTTAATATGGTGCATATATGGCCATTGGATAACTTTGTTGTCTTTGTCCCAGTGGCAGCTCAAATCGGTGAACCATTCAAAAACTCATTAATGCAGATTGTTTTTGAACATATTTTGTCAAGAAAAAAAATCACTCTGAGGCAAAAGAAAAGTATCTCTGAGACTATCTGAAGTGAAATATTTATTCATTTCAACATGAAAGATAATTAAAATGGACAGGATTCTCAAGCTGACTGAAGCCTCTCCAAGTTTACCAGCTATCTCGGCACCAGGAGGCAGAATGTTTTCCTAATTAAAAAATCGTGGTCCGCAAAGAAGGATTGATTGGAAGAGTGAATGATTTCAAATTTATTAATAACACGTGAACCTGAAAGGAATTTCAGGCGATTTTATGGGAAAATTTAAAATGGTGAGTTTGAAAATCCTGCATTCCTCAGAAAAAAACAATGATATTGTGGTAGAGAGTGTGTTGGATACTTTTATGTCAACTTGACACAAGCTAGAGTCATTAGAGAGGAGGGAACTTCAATTCAGCAAATACTTCCATGAGATAGGGCTGTAGGCAAGCCTGTAAGGCATTTTCTTAATTAGTGATTGATGGGGGAGGGCCCAGCCCATGGTTAGTGGTGCCATCCCTGGGCTGGTGGTCCTGGGTTCAATAAGAAAGCAGGCTGAGCAAGTCACAGGGAGCAAGTCAGCAAGCAGTACCCCTCCATGACCTCTGCATCAGCTCCTGCCTCCAGGTTTCTGCCCTGTTTGGGTTCTTGTCCTGACTTCCTCCAGTGATGAAAGGTGATGTGGATATGGAACCATATCCTTCAGTCAATTCTTTTTTTTTTTTTTTTTTTGGTTTTTCGAGACAGGGGTTCTCTGTGTAGTTTTGGTGCCTGTCCTGGACCTCGCTCTGTAGACCAGGCTGGCCTCAAACTCAGAGCTCTGCCTGCCTCTGCCTCCCAAGTGCTGGGATTAAAGGTGTGCGCCACTGCCACCCGACCTCAGTCAATTCTTCTAAAGACACACATATTATCATAAGGAATCTTAAAAAAAATTAAATCCCAAAATTATTTTTAATTTATTTGTGTGTGTTGTGCACTGTACACGTGTGTGTGTGTGTGTGTGTGTGTGTGTGTGTGTGTGTGAGAGAGAGAGAGAGAGAGAGAGAGAGAGAGAGAGAGAGAGAGAGAGAGAGAGAGAGAGTGAGTGAGTGTGAGTGTGAGTGCATTTATGGAGGGCAGAGGGTGATGGTGGGTATCTTTTTGATTGCTTTTCATCTTTATCTTTTGAAACAGGGTCTCCTTGAAACTGAAGCACATTGATTCGGCTCGCTGGCTGGACAGTGAGCTTCCGAAACCTTGAAGCTTGTCTCGCCCCACCTTCCCCCAGTGCTGGGGTTATAGGTGCATTCTGAGGCCTTGTACATGGGTGCCAGGATCCACATTCAGATCTTTGTGCTGTTACAGCAGGCTCTTTATCAACTAAGCCATCTCCCCAGCTCCCCTAGGAAGACTCTTAATAAAACCAATAGAAGGCAAGTTGGTTGGATGTGTTTTCTAGAAAGGTCCAAGACCATAATCAGATCTGGCTTCTCCTCTCTCTTGAAGCTTCTTGTCCAATGGTAAAAGACATGACGAGACACCCACAGTACAAAAAGAATTCAGCATGGAAAGACCTGTCCACACAGCATGTCCTAGGGCCTGAGAAAGGGTGGTGGCTTTCCTGTGTGATAACTGAGTCATTCCCCTGGAGAACTGTGATTGGCCCCGGTGGCCTGTGACTTGGCTGATGTTGAAGATGTCTGAGTGCTTGGCATCCCCCATTCTGTACAGCTTCATATCTAAGAGCCATCTAAAGGGCCTGAGGGAAGAACAAGCTGTGGAGAATAAAGCCACCATGTCAGCTAAACCAGCTGTACCCGTGGCAGCCATGGGGCTCTGAGTGATCTCAGGATGAGGGATCTCAGCCAGGGCTGGAAGAAGGCAATGAACCAATGACCCAATGGCTGGAACACTTTCAGGAGTCTATTTTTGTTTCAGATAAAACCAGAAACAATGATCCACTTGGGGAGCCAACCTCCTAGAGATTGATGGCGAAGTATGTGAGGCTCTGAGCTCACCAATATATTTCCCTGCAAGGCAAAGCCTATGCAATGTGGAGCAGGCAAGGGAAATCTAGTTCGGGGTCGAATGAGGTCAGGTCTTCGTCCTCAAAATGCCGACCAGCATCTCTATCCATTACCTTCCTGTATCTGGCCTGTCTGAGCCTCACCAAGCACTCAACTGATGTCTTGTCTTAGGCTGGCCAAAGAGCAAAGACAGGGGAAGGTATAGACTGTAGACTCGGGATTGGAGAAAACCCATGGACAAGCAAAACCTGTCAAGTCAAGCATGCCCCTTTTCAAGAAATGATTTGACTTGAGGGTCCTGAGATCTCCCTTGCTGTGTAGACCTACAAGTCAAAGAAAGGGTTTATTCTTTAGTCAAAGCAAAGGATGGTTATAGTGGTACTAGGGATTGAAGCCAAGGCCTCGTGCATGCTGGGTAAGTGCTCTATGATGGAGTTCTATAATCTTTTTTCCTTTTATTTTGAGACAGAGGCTGAGTTGGCAAGGCTAGCTTTGAATTCACTCTGTAGCACAGGAAATCCTTGAATTTGAGATCTTTCTGTCTCAGCCTACTGAGTAGCTGGGATTATAGGCCTCCTATCTCCTGAATTCAGAGGCCTTTTCTTGTCCAATCCTAGAGCTATTTTTGAAGTCTGTATGCCTAACAGGGTGGGAGTGGGGGGTTGGAGGGGGCTGGTCATGTGCTGTGGGGTGGGTGGGTGGGATTGAGGGGAAGCATTTCACCAGCTGAAAGATCATCCATTTCATCCCGAGGTGAGGGGTAGAGCCCTGATCATTGAGGTAGATGCCAGGCACATTTTATGCCGAGAGGGCAGATCAGACTCCCAGACCAGTGAGGGATAATGCATGCTATTTCATCCTCAAGGAGTAAAGTAACCCTGGTGGCAAGGAGATGGTTTTTCACCTTGAGGCATTCATTTACCAGCCTCCCTTTTCCTCTCTTCCTCTGGGACTTGTGACTTCTTGGTCCTATACCCAATACCTATTAATAAACATGCACCTGGAGATTTCTAAGCTCTCAGTGAGGATGTCTGGATTTTGCTGCGGATACCTGTCCATTTGCTGTGAGTGCCAGATGGATCCTCATCCTGAGGAGATGCTGACTAGCCCTGGACGATAGCATATTGCTAAGCTTTGGGCTCATGATCTGCATCCTGATCCTGTCTAAAAACTGGGAGATGAGGACACTCTGCTCACAGTATGACCTGTCGGCGCCACTCATGGGGTCTTGGGAATCACGTCAGTGATTTCTTTGACACAGCTGGAAGGCACAGGCGTCGCATGGTGAATACAGTACAACATGGGCCATTTCAGACCCATGTTGAGCCAGACGTGGGGTTTCCAAGTGGACATGTAGGAAGAGACTAGGACCTGGGCCAGAGTGAGAAAAAAACGACACCCATTTCAGAGTTCAGACCCCAGTGCTGAGGTGGCGATATCAGGATACCTGAAGTATGTCTCTCTGTGGTCCCACACTGATGGATAATCAGCAGGATAACTACTTGACACTTAAAATCACTTGGTGCTAGATGAGGTTGGTGGCCTCATCTTCCCCCATGAAGAAATCACCAGCTTTAGCTGAGAACTCTGTTGCAGGTTCAAGTACCCATCAAAAAGATGCTTTGGGAGAAGGAAGTCCGGGATCAGTTACTGAATCGTGAAGGCCCCTGGCTCCTGCAGTGATCCCTCATTCTTTCATGTTTCTAATGTCTATTGAGCCATCTTGACTGGCTTTGGGCTGGTGCAGCAAGCTACAAAGATAGATCAGGTGTAATTCTGCCGTGTAGCTGGATAGGAACCCAAGGAGGCCTGGGGATGGTGTAAGGGAGGAAGGATGTGCTGAGGCTACTTGAGTCAGTTGGTGCTTTGAAAGGACTCCTTAGAGGAGCTGATTTGATGGTTAATTTTATGGGTCAACTTGATATTGGCCATGGTGACCAGATATCTGGTCAAATGTCATCCTAGATGCTTCTGTGAAGGTATTTTTTAAAATGATGACATAGGTATTTAATTCAAGTAGATACTCTGGATAATGTAGGTGGGCCTCATTCCACCTGTTGGAGGCTTTAAGAATAAAGACCAGCAAAAAGGAATTTTACAGTAGATAGCCTTTGGATTCAAGTTGAGACTCATCCCTGGGTCCCCAGCTGCTGGTGTACCCTGTGGATTTCAAATAGAACAAACATCTACAGTTAGTTCAGTGGTCTCAACCTGTGGGTCACAACCCTTTGGGGTCAAATGACCCTTTCACAGGGGTTGCCTAAGACCATTGGAAAACACAGATATTTACATTATGATTCATAACAGTAGCAAAATTGCAGTTATGAGGTAGCAACAAAAATGATTTTATGGTTGGGGGTCACCACAGCATGGGGATCTGTATTAAAGAGTCATGGCATTAGGAAGGTTGAGAACCACTTGTCTTGAATCTCCTCTCTCTCTCTCTCTGAAGAATCATGTCTACCACAGACATCAATGACTGAGAATACCTTGGCATAGTCATTGTTTGCTTGTGTGAATTCCTGAACTATCTATGAACAAAGAACATTCTGGAATGTTGGACTCCTTTAGTGCTACGTTGGGGTTAATGAAAGTATAACAGAAGCCCTCTTTTAAGAAGTCAGTGGGTGGCACGTGGTTGTCATAGGCAAATTCTTTTCCCCAGGAAGGTGTCAGATGCAGTGGAAGAAAAATTGAAAACATTTTGTGCACATGAAAAAACTACTGGAAAGCCTAGAACCAGGACAAGTCATCTGTGGGTCCCATGGAGAAAAACTAATGGGAAAACCAGTCAGATAAACTAGTGACAGACCACATCACTGAAAGACCCCAGAATGCCATGGCCTTTTAAATTCTGATACCTGAAGTACCTGAGATTGTTATGTTAACTCATTTTGGTTTCTTACTGTCCTGAAGCATATAATGTTATTTTTTTAATTACAAAATGTTAAAGCAGCTTTGTGTTATCGGCCAAATAACTGATTGTGTTGCTAGTTTTCCAGGAGATAAAAACATAACAGAAGGCAGAGAGGTTCATTCATTCTTTGCTCCTTTCAGTCCACAGGTAGAAGGGAATAGATGGTGACCTCTGAGTATTTCCTGTTGTGTCATCCTTCAGGACCCTGTCAGAGGGAGCGTGAATGTGTTTTCCTTGTTCTCATCCCTTCCATCCATTCTTGCACTTATATGAATGAAAGTTTTGTATGAAACGATTTCCTAGCTGCTCGCTGGATTTGTAGATTTTTTTCCTTCTGTTTTTCATCTAGCTTCTGATTGAGCATTTGACAACATGAAGAACAGACCATCGAAGAATGGTTGATCATCTATGCAGGTTATGATTAGAACTGGCTGTGATGGACTTCCTGTCAATAGAAAATAAAGTATTTTCTTGTTTGTGTTTATGTGTGTGGATTTATGTGACAGAGCACATATTGTGTGCATAAGTATGTGCATACATTTGGAGCTCAGAGATCAACCTCAGGTTTCATTCCCCAGAAACTATTACCATTACCATAGTTTTTGAGAAAGGGTCTCCCATTGGCTCGGAAGTTATCAGGTAGAATAGCCTGGATAGCCAGCGACCCCAGAGATTCACCTGTCTTTGCCTTCCAAGTGCTGAATTTACAAGCAGATGTCACTACAACTTTAGCTTTTTCTGTGGCCACTGGGGATTGAGCTCAGGTTCTCATGTATCCACAGCAAGCCCTTATCCCCCGAGCTCTCTCCCCAGCCCAAGTAAATCTGGAATACCGACAATGCATGGCTTACAGAGGCAAAGCCTCTTTGAAAAAACTCACTTGAAGTTGCATGAAAGGAAGTACCTACAGAAGCCCCAGGGTTTGACAGTTTCACCACTACCGAAGGATGTCGCTCCCGTAGGATTCACTTTGAACAGGCCGAGGGCGAGGGTGGCAGGGTCTGTGGGCTGGCTGCTTCTAATTGCACCAGAAAGGAAGAACTAGATTATTTCAGTTACAAGTCATGGTCAGAGGACCAGAGGGCTTCTGCAATCACTTTCCAGCTAAAAGTGTCAAAAAAGATGCCTCTGAAGCTGTACAGACTGGCACGGTGTTTCATAGCGATACCAGATCTCATGTGAAAGCAAGCGCTTTGCTTACGAAAGGTCTGGAATCACAGAATTGGAGTGGGAGCGTTTGGGTAGGTTCAGAAATGTAGTCTCTTGACCCAACTCCAGACTCTCTCTCCTATTATGGGTCTTTTGTTTGTTTTGTTTTGGAAGCAGCCTTCTCCAGTACCCTCTGATAGAAGTCTCTTCCACCTGATCAAAAGACCCCATAAAATGGTGATAAATATTTTTAGGATCTCTTCTTCCACTCCTCATTGCCCATCATTGCCCCAAGAGCTGTGTAACTAAAGTCCTAGTATGCCCCAAAGGGATGACAGTGAGGTACCTCAGATCAGTCATTGGACCGAATTATCAAGATGCTCACCAGATGCTCTCCTCTGAAGCTGTTAGTTTGAGCCATTGGGGAGTGTGCTGGCTTTTTCCTTTCCTTTGTCTTCAGCTGACTTCATGAAACTGAGTGGTCAGAACTTCCTTGGTACCCTGCGGATAAAGGATTCCAGAGGCCTGAAAAGGATAGGTGCTTTAGAACCCTGTCTCTTTCTCCTTGCCCTCCCCCTGCCCCCACAAGTGGTGATTCTGTATAACACTCGCATTTTTCTTAGGCATTTCAGAGAGAAAAATGGCTCTTGCCAGTGTTGAGGGGTGGACCTGGGCCTCGAACCACAGGCTTCAAGTCCACAACCCTTTCTTCCCATATAATCATTCTATGGCCCTCTTGGGAATTGTCTGGCATTGTTGATTGGTATGTGACATGTACCTAATACAAGTTAGCTCCCAGGCTTTGTTGTAGGTTTATCTGGAGAAGACAACAAAGACTCATGGCATCATATGAAAGCTATTTATGTCCTGCAGGCATGGAGTAACCTGTTGTCTTCTAGAGGGAGCCATGACCATCTGTCTCATGGCTAGTGCCCTTGCTAACCAGCCTCTAGCTGGAGAATGAAGATGGAACATCCTTCAGTTTAGGAATTGATGGGTCTGGTAATGCTTGGGCTCTCACTCATGGGCCCTGACACCTGAGGAGGGACTCACATTAGATGTAGAGAAAATGGAGGTTTAGAGATACCAGGGGAACAGGTGCCTTGGTTTTCAGTCACGACCCATATCCTTCATGAGAGTTTGAGTGTAAGTGAAAAAGGGAACAGAGATAGAGACAGAGGGGAGGAGAGAGAGAGAGAAAAAGAGAGAGAGAGAAAGGAGGAGGAGGAGGAGGAGGTGGGGGGAAAACAGGAGAATTACAGTGGGGGGCAGTGAGAGGAGAAAGGTCATCATGCACTTGTCCTTCCAGGTTAGGACAAAGACAAAGCAAACCTCTCCTGCATTTCCTCTAGCACCAAGCGGGGCATATGATCATTTTGCTGTGTTATAACATTTTGCGTTACATAATGGGTAAAAACAGATAAAGATCCAGCCAGACAACAGCAAGCCATGGACACAATGCTCATAAAAGCCCTTAGCCAGTCTCAGGGCTTGGCTGCCAACCTGCGCTGGGGTGATAGGGGTGGACAGAGCCAGGCCGGAGGAAGCCTCCAAGAGCCTGGAGGAGGCGGTTTGGGGGAAACAGAAAGGAAGGCCAGCCCTGGCCGCCAAGAACAGCAGGTTGCAATGCTTAATGTCCACACTCATGCCAGTGTGCTTAGGAACTGTTGTTATTTTTATGAGAAAAATGCAGAAAGGCTAATCTGTCTATTTATGTCTGTCTGGAAACATGCAATTACTGAAGGGTTGTTCTGGGGCCAGCATCCAGTCATGGCTCTTCCTATCCCATGATGTCTTTGGGAGGCTGGGCCCAGTGACCTAAGCTCGGTTCTGTGTAGGAGCCTGACAAGGGCTTTCAGCACCAGCGGGGTTGAAAGACAGACAGAGGACCAAGATCATTAGGTCAAATACTTTTATTTGTTTTAGTTTTTGGCAAGTGATAATGTTAGGATGCTTCCATTGAATCTGTTACTGCTGTGAAATGCAAAACCATCCACCCATCCACCATCCACTGTCTATCAGCTACCCATCCATCACCATTTGCCATCCATCCGCCATCTGCTATCCACCCATTGTCCACCATCCACTCATTCATCTACCCAGCCATCCTTCTTCCTGTCTTTGAATAAGCGTGTTATACTAAACACTTTTCTGGATGCCGGAGACATAAAGATAAACGAGACAAAGTCTTTCTAGTTGAGAGACTGGAGGTATGGGTAATGGTAGAAATCCCAGCCACAAAACACAGTGACACACCACAGGGGCCACAGGAATCTCTATACAGGTGCAAGGTCAAAAAAAAAAAAAAAAAAAAAAAAAAAAAAAAGCGGGGGCTATGAAACCTGAGGTAGGTTTAGACTAGGTGATCCTTGATCTGGATTCTAAAAACTGGTCTTTTTTTTTTTTTTGGCCAAGGTAAGTCCTGCCACATCTCCAGGATCCCAGAAGATACCCAGGGTGGCTCTTCCTGTTTTAGATGCATTTTGAATTCCAATGGAAGTCCAGGCTCTGCAGGGGTACCACAGCAAGTGTCATATGCATCTGTTCATAGATTCTATTGGTCTTCCCCGAGCTACCAATTCCCTGTGCTGTATCCCTCCCTCCCTCCCTCCCTCCCTCCCTCCCTCCCTCCCTCCCTCCCTCCCTCCGATTTCCTCTGGTTCTATATTGGCCATGCCATGTTGTCCCCCAAGCAGTCCCTGGGGGATCCGATCTTTTGCTTTTTAACTAGGTGGATCTGCCTGCTTCACTGAACCCTCCCACCCTTCCATACTGTTCTTGGGGGACATAGGTGTTGTTGTCCCGTGGGGAAACAGAGAGGGCAGAGGCATTGGGTAGCAAGACCATTTGAGTACATCAGTACAGCAGCGTGTGTGTCAGGAGCTGTGTGTGGCTAGGCGGGGTCTTCTAGGCAACAGTTATGGTCTGGGAAGGCAGTGGCGTTTTGGGAAGGTATCATGTTGGTATAGGTTTGTTGACTGAAGAAACTAGGTGGCAGGTGTTGTGGCTACCTCGTTTCACCCCAGTCCTGAGATTCTCTGCCCCATCAGAGGAGGAAGAGCTAGGCAAGGTCATGAAAGACATGGCCTTCTCCATCCCAGGATTGTAAATCTTGTAGCACTGTATTTTCCCCAGGCTTCGGAGGAATTTCTTTTCTATAGTGTCGCTCCACGAAATAAGTAATAATGGTTAGGTGGGGGATGTCTTAGAATGGATTGAGCTAATTCTTTGATAGCACGGGACTGTGCTGTGTGGGGAAGGGCACAAGTTGGCTAAGGAGGCCAATTGGCTATGTAGATGGGGGCCAGCTGGGCTTTGACCATCAGTCCTAGGCCAGGCTCCTTCCAGCTAACCACAGCCTAATCCACAGGCTGGCAGGGGCTGTGTGTTCCTCAGAGCTGTGGATTGTGATGTCATCCTGTACAGACGCTGTGACTGGGACTCCATGGATGTGCCTGGTGCTATGTTGGCTTTGAGGCCTTGTGGAATGGAGCTGCAGGGCCAGGAGATACCAGGATAGGTTAGCTTGGGGACTAGATAGGTGGCATTATCGGGCTTGATAGTCCTCTCCATCTGGGACATCGTCCTCTCTGGAATGTGATGAGGTTGGACTATATGCTCTTAAGGCTTTTTGCAGATCCAGGCTTACGGAAAGTGGATGGTTCCCATGGAAGTGCTGGGGTGAAGCAGACGGTGATAAGCACTGGACATAGATGGGCCCAGGCATTTCCCACTCTGTCTAGGCATCAGGAAATGTAGTGTCAGGTGGTCCAAAGGCTCAGGGGCTGAGGAAATTAGACTATGGGTTACAGGGCCAGGTAAAGGGGGGATACTTTATAGCCCACCCCAAACAGCCTTAGAAGCCTTCAGAGCGGTGTTATCATCTATCCACACCTCATTATTTTATTTTTAAAGAAAGGGCTTCTCTCTGTAGCTCTGGCTGTCCCAGAACCCACTTCGTAGACCAGGCTGGCTTGAACTGAAGTCAGAGATTGCCTGCCTCTGTCTCCCAGTGCTGGAATTAAAGGCATTCACCACCACTGGTTACTCCCTTTCGTATATTCTGTGTGTTCAGTTCTGGGCCTGCTGTGTAGAGTAGGCTAATATTATATACAGAGAAATGTCCCACCCAACAACTGTTTCCAGGTGGCTTAGGAATCTGGTCACACTGAGCTTCAAGCACTGATGAGCCAGGGGGAGCCCCAGTGGGTAAAAATCTTAAAAATCTCCTTGGAGGTATTGGGTAGAATTTGGTGAAGCAACCATAGAATGGTCTAGGGAGAATGACTGGACTCTTGAGATTTTTTTCTTGTTGGCATAGTTAAAACAAAACAAAACAATACAAACTGGAAACTTCTTTGCACACTTTTATTTGTGGATCTGGGTTTGCTAAAGAAATCATTTTGGACGCAGGCTCTCGATGGTTATCTCTTAGAAACTTGAGTGGGGACGTAGTGCCGTGGATGTTCCAGCTAGCCCGTGCCAGCTCAGGATCTCAGATACTCCAATCGTGGGGGCCTGGGGTGGGCAGTTCAGCTCCCACCCACCATAAACATACGGAAGTCAAGACCCGGAGTTGGGGATGAGAGTGAGCCAAGATTGCACTGCATATTGAAGGGCAAGCTGGGATGGAATTCTAGCATCTGTCTTCTTTCCTTGGTTCTCCATAGCATAGAATGCCTTTCTGGCCCTTTGCCTCTCTGCTAGGCAAGGGAGCTATATGCAGAGTGTATGCCAGGCAAGGGGCATGCTCTACCATTGAGCTACCTCCACAGCCCCATGCCTCTTTTTTTAAACATACTTTATTGATTTATTTTTACTTGTTTATGTGTGTGCATGTGCCCATCACAGTGCACACGTGGAAGTCAGAGGCCGATTTGTGAAGTTGCTTTTCTTCTTTCACTATGTGTGTCCCGGGAATCAATCTCAGGTCTCAGGCATCAAGCGCCTTCACCCACTCAGCCATTTCTGTGCCCCCCCCCCCCCGTTTTTTGAATCATCACCTCTAGTTCTTCATCCTAAACTGTCACTCTATGCCATACTCTGGTGCACTTGTGTCTCTTCTGGTACCCGGACACACGCCCGCCCCATCCTCTTCCTTAGACGTATGTCACCCGCAGGTGCCTCACTTTTGTGCTTCCCCAGGACTCTGAAGCCGACGCTTTTCCTTCAGACTTGCTTACCTTAGCAGACTTATGAGGTCTCCCCTCCTGGGGCCTGTGAATTTAAGGGAAGGTCTTGGCTCCTAAGCTTCTTGGTATTCCAGAATACATCAATGTCTAGAGAATGTGTTTAATAAACTAGTGAACGCGACTGCTCTGGCCATGTGTACTCTAGCTGAGTCCCGCCCTCCCCATAAGAACTGAGGCCGAAGTAACATTTCCAACTGGAGCGTGCCTCGAGGCCCCTTCCCATTCTTCTGTAATCGGAGATCCTGGACTCCTCTTTCCAAATGCCCCCACTGAGGCCTGCAGGGTGTCAGTGAGTTGAGGTTCCACAGACACCAGATGTCCCCTTGACTCAGGCCCTATGTATACATGCTGGAGATGGCCTGAATAGATGGATTCACTGTCTAGAACCGTATCTGCTGGGGGACTGAGAGGAATGCCAGGCTGGATGCAGATTTTGGGGGCTTCCTGACAGGTTTGGGTCAATAGCAGGTGGTCTTCACCTTCTGGTCTATTGGATATTTTATTAATAGTTTAATCATCTTTATTTTTCCATTACTTTTCTTGGCACTGGAGGTCGAGGCAATAGTCATGTGAATGGCAGGCCAGCACTGTGCCACTAAACTGTATTACCAGCCCACACCCTCTTGTCTACAGACAGGAGTTACTGAGCCCTAGCAATGGGCCAGACCCATGCCAAATCTTTGTTTGCATTTGTCTGTTTTAATCTTCACAAGGACCCTTGTGGTAGGTGCTGCTAGTCTTCCCCTGTCACAGAATAAACTCAGGGTTAAAGAGGAAGTCTGATGCTGACTTTGTATGTATATCCATGCTAGGATTTGATTTGAACCCAGGGCTTGGAACATGCTAGGCAAATGCTCTACCACCAAGCTGAACTTGAGCCGAGGCCCCTGACTGAGTTTTTAAACACCATACATATCATCTCTCAGTGGCTGCCTCCTTCCCCAAGATTATGATGCCCCTTATCCATATATCCATATCCTAGGAGCTCAGAGGTTTTTCTCCCCTGCACCCCCCACTCACTCAATCACTCACACTTTGGATGGATGCAGGAAGTAGATGCAGAAGACTGGAATGATGAGGATCTCTGAGTTGCACAGGGCTGAGGGCTTTTCACTTAATCAGCACTCTCTCTCTCTCTCTTTTTTTTTTTTTGGTTTTTCGAGACAGGGTTTCTTTGTGTAGCTTTGTGCCTTTCCTGGATCTCGCTCTGTAGACCAGGATGGCCTCGAACTCACAGAGATCTGCCAGGCTCTGCCTCCCGAGTGCTGGGATTAAAGGCGTGCACCACCACCGCCCGGCTTCACTTAATCAGCACTCTTAACTGGAAAGTAAACACTGAATGAAGACCTCTCTCCTGCGTCCTTGAGCCCATGAAGTAGGATCTTAGGATCTAGATAATCTTTGGATTATCCCTATTTGGGGATATTCAGAAGCCCAGGATTTGACTTTAGAAGGGAAGAGAATTACAATGTTACTATAGGCTAAACATCCCTAATATGAGAACCAAAGATTGAAGTGTTCCATAGTCTGGATCTTTCTGGGCATCAACATGATGCTATGAATGGAAAATTCCACATCTGACTTCATATGACAGGTTGCTATCTAAACATCAATATGCTAAAAATATTGCATAAGCGCCGGAGAGATGGCTCCTGGGTAAGAGGACTTCAGTTCGGTTCTCAGCACCTATGTGGGACGAGTTGCAACTACCTGTAACTTCAGCTCCAGGTGGTCTGATGGCCTCCTCTGGTCTCTATGGATATGCATGACCTGCATATATGTGACACCCACCTCCACACACCTATCTACCCTCCTACATATATAAACAAATATTCTTTAAAATATTGCATAAAATTACCTTTGGTCTCTTTAAGGTGCATACGAAACATAAATAAGTTTCATGTTTAAGCTTAGATTCTTTCCTCGAAACATCTCATTGTGTATATTCCCATCTTGGAATATAAATATTGTAATAGCTATGTTCGGGAAAAAAATAACCTAAAACACTTCTGGATCCAGCATTTTTAATAAGAGACATTCAGTTTGCACTTTCTTTTTGTTTAATATTACTGTGTGTGTGTGTGTGTGTGTGTGTGTTATATGTATCTGTTCTATATGAGCTCACACACACATGCCTACTTTGAATGTGGAGGTCAGAGGTCAACATTGGTTGTCTTTCTCAATAACTGTCCACTTTGTTTGCTTTAGACAGATATTTTTAGACTGAATCTAGAGCTCACTATAATTTGGCTAGCGTGGCTGGCTGTTAAGTTCTGGGGAATCTATCTTCTCCAGACCCTGCCCCCACTCATCCCTGCAACCACTAAGCCTGGTTCTTGACATGGGTGATGGGGGTCTGAGTTCAAATCTTCACGCATGTGCTTTAGTTACTTTGCTGGCTGAGCCTTCTCTCCAACA
Organism: Peromyscus leucopus; assembly: GCF_004664715.2. Classification (NCBI taxonomy): domain Eukaryota; kingdom Metazoa; phylum Chordata; class Mammalia; order Rodentia; family Cricetidae; genus Peromyscus; species Peromyscus leucopus. Next base: position 41,606,611 of record NC_051081.1, read on the forward strand.
CATTCTCCCCTCCCCCCAGTCTATGTTTTTATCAGAACCTTTATTTTTATTACAATAGCTCCAGAGGCTTACTTAGTTCTTTTCTGGGCACATGAGAGCCATTTCCACAGTCTGAACTTTGAAAACTCCTTCTTGTGTGGGTCAGGCATGTGCTGAGGACAGGAGAGGCATTCGAAGAAATAGCAGCTATGATGCCCCCGGACTTAGGTTTTGATGTTGAACTTTGTTGGTTTATGTTTGTGTGTATGGGTATTTCGTCTGCGTGCATGTCTATGTACCACATGCATACAGTGACTGAGGAGACAGACGAGCGTGTCAAATCCCCCAGGACTGGAGTTACAGACACTTGTGAGCCGCCATGTGGGTGTTGGGAACCTCTAGGCGCAGATCCTGTAGAAATTCAGCTAATGCTCTTAACTGCCGAGTCTGGTCTCGATGTTTTAATCTGCCATTCACTGTCTCTCAGAGCCTCGGTTTTTTCAGCTGTCACATGGGAATTCTTCCCAGAGTGGCTGTTACTAAGAGTTAGTGTTTACTGCTAATGTCACCATTATTCTTATTTCTGAGACACAATCCCGGTTTCTTATTCTGTTAAACGGACTTCAGGCAGCCGCCTCCCATATAGGTTTTGGTTTTCCCTGTCAGTGGCAGATGCGTGTGGGGGAAGCTATAGAATAAAACCTCTCTTTCCCCAGGAAGGATCTTGGAAGTAGAGCCTAAGTCCAATCCTCGTGGCTCGAAGGAGAAAGGGTGCTTGTGTTGGGGTCACAGGAATATCATGAGGCACCAGCTGGAAGCAGTGTTGAAAAGCCCACATTTTGTCAGAGAGAAAAAAGAGTTGGACGGAGCCCCGGTTTGCCTAATAACTCTTCTGATCCAGGGGATTGTTATTAGTTATGTATTGTTTTTTCCTTTAGAGAAGGAGAGACATGGAAGGTGCCAGAGCCCTGTCGTGGGCAGGCAGAGATTTATGGCCCTCTCCGTGTTTTGGGGTTTCCTCCTGCCCCCTTGAAGCCTCTGGGAGGAGCAAGGGGGCCCCACCAAGTTGCCCACAGCTGGAAGGTTTGGAAGGGAGGAAAGTGATGCTTTCAGCTCCAGGCTGGGTGCAGGGAAAGAGACATAGGCCATCTTTTCCAAGTTTGTGGAACTCTCTTCTGCTTCCTGCTGTGGGGCCCTTAGCACTCACCTTTGTGGCCTTGGTGACTCACTCACTCCAAACCTTCCCCCCTGGAAACTTTATGGACAGAGCAAATTCCAGGGTCACAGTCAACTTTATTTCCAGTGGTAAAACATTTGGTGTTTGTCTAAACGCTTCCTTCTAATCCCTGGCTCCTTAGTGGAAACTGCCTTCTGTTGGTGGGGGATGGGAATGAGGATGGGTTTCTCCTTTTCTGTGATGGCTCTCAGGAACAGAATGGCCAGGTGTTCTTCAAGGCAGGCTGTGTCTTAGTCCTTCCTATAGCCCAGTGATCAGCAGGACATGCCAGGGTCTTATCCCTTGTCCTAGGGGGGCTTGCCGCCTCTATGTAGCCTCTGGTTCACACAACCTGGGATGAGACTCAGGGCCGGAATCAAAACGGCACCTCCAAATTTCCCCCTGCTGGGAGCCTTCCTTCCTGGCCATTACTGCTCTCTCACTTCCCTGACCTCAGCAGCTGGCAAAGTCTCTGTCACTGATCCCCTAGGTGCCTGGGTGGCTCTCACAATCTTCAGGCAGTCTGGGGTATGTGTGTGTGTGTGTGTGTGTGTGTGTGTGTATGTCTGCCCCAAACTCTCCACAAGCTTGGAGACCTTTGAGGACAGGCTCAGTGTGCTTTGGCTTTTCTCTCTTAGGCCTCTTTGCCTTTGAAGTGCTAAGATGGGGTCCTGGGAGAGAAGATGATATGAAGTCAAGGATGAAGTTGGGAATGTAGGTCCCCCAGTGATGGGTAGCGGTGGGGGGGATGCCTACTTGCTTGGTCACTTGGACAGGTGGAAAGTTCTTTCTTCAACTAAGAAAGAACCAAGTCTCACCCCAGAAAACGTCTGGTGGCTCCGGTTTTGTCCTCTGAGATTCCAGATAAATGCTGTTCCTTTCTGTATCCAAGATGGAGCTCCAGATTGGGACAGAGGGAAACATCTCTCTTGGGAGTCTGAGAGGGGCATGACTTCTGCTTGGAGGCCTCTTAGGAGCCTGAAGTCTCTCATGGACCAGATTCAGGCAGTAATTACCCTAGGACGGTTCCAATGCAGCCTGGGCATGCTGTTCCTGGGAGAGCTCTCTTCCCGTTCCTCTTGAGACCTCCCTGAATGCAGGATTTGAAGGGTGAGGAGATGACTCCTAGGCACCACTTTCCATCTCCATTGTCTTTTCCTAATGCTCACTCGCCCTGCATTTCTACGATTTTCTCATGAGGTTGAAGGCGTGTTGGCTCAGGGCAGGGAGGTCACTGACTCCAGGTCACAGAGGTGGTGAGTGTGGGATTTGAGGCAGCTCTGCTCTATGGAGTCCTAGAACAGGGTTAATATTTTTCCTCCTCCCAACAACGCCCTTTGTCTACTCTACTCACCCAACTTCTAGAGTGATGAATCTGTTGATGTTAGACTCTGATACACATATACTAAAGGTAGATAGACCATGTCTGGTGCTGCTCTTAGTGTTTCTCCATTGAAAACACACACACACACACACACACACACACACACACACACACACACACACTCACTCATCATCCCTTTCTTTCTTCCCTACCTCTTTTCTTTCTTTCTTTCTTTCTTTCCTTCCTTCCTTCCTTCCTTCCTTCCTTCCTTCCTTCCTTCCTTCCTTCCTTTCTTCCTTCTCCTCCTCCCTCCCTCCCTCCCTCCCTCCCTCCCTCCCTCCCTCCCTCCTTCCTTCCTTTCTTCCTATTTATGGCGCAAAATATGCTTCTCATTTATGTTGCTGCTCACCCCTCTGGATTCTGATATTATATTTGCTCTTCCACGATCATTTTATCAGGTGAAAAGTCCAAAAGTTCACAAGGCTTTTGAAAGTACCCTAAGATCATGTGTGGCAAGAGCTGGACTCCTCACCTTCATGGTCTGAATACTCAGCGTGGGTCAGGGTGACATCTCGGTGACCTCTTCTACTTTGTGGGGAGGGCACATCACAGGGCTTGGCAGCTAGAAGCTCACGCCCTCCCAGGTGCTGTCTGTCTTAGGTCAATCTGTCCTCCCTAAGTGCCCCCCCTCCCGTTTGTCAGGAAGCTCCTATTAATATGTTCCATTTCTTGTATCAAGCAACTGTCTTGCAAATAATGTTGTTGGTAATTCATGGGATGGGCTGTTATTTTTGGAGCCGGAGGCTACAGAGACAGGCTTAGAATTGAACACTTTTTTTCCCCTCCCTTTTCAACTTTTCTCATATTATTGCCGAAATTACAGAAAAATATTTGGCTCGTCAGGTCTGACAATATATATGGCTGATTCCCTGTCATTGTGCTAATCCTAGAAAAATAAACCTTTTGGCGTCTTTTGGTTTTTCCCTGGGTGGGAGGGGACATAGGCTCCTCTGTGCATCGAGACCCGTGAATGTTTTTTTCTGCCTAGCCTTGTGCTTGGAGGATACAGGCCGATTCATTGGATTGGGTCAGCATTAAATGTTGCCGTGTCTTGGTAACAACAGAAGATAGGACAAGGAGACTAGGACAAGGGGATGACGTTGAAAACTCAAATTAAGAGCTGACACTGTGGGACCCCAAGCAGAGATGAGACTGTGGTTATTCATTAAATTAGTAATATAAATGAATCAATTTGAGCAGAAGGAAAGGCGGCTGGCTTGTCATAACAGCCAAGACATAAAGAACGCTGTGGGAATGGAGTTGTTCAAGGGCTGCAGATCACTTTATCTTGACCTAGTCTCACGTGTTCTGTTCTATCAGAGCTGTGGGATAAGGAGGACTATGACGGTGTCCACTCTTACAGTGGAGAAATAGAAGCCCAGGAAGAAAAAAAAAACCACTTCACTGAAGTCACAGAGGGACTTGGAGGTCTAGCAGAGAAAGAGGCGCGGCCACATGGCTTTGTGGGCAGCTGTCCTTCCTCTTTACATCCTTTGCTATTGGTCTCCACAGCGGATCATTCATCTTCCCCAGGTCCCCATTTCCCCAGAAGCGAGCAGCAGCCGACATCACTGTCCTGATGCCCCTGACTCTCCCAGCAGACGTGACTCTTCCAGCATCTGCTCTCAGACAACAGGTGCCCTTCCACTGCCAAAGCCTGGGCCGACTCCAGCTATCCCTGGACATGGTGGGAGCTTGGCTCTTTGAAGTCTACAGCTCAGTGTTCTTCTCCCAGGGCAGCCCGGAAACATAACTCTCATTTCCTGGCTCGGGGCTCTGTCTCTTTGAAGGCAAAATTGCCGCTTCCCTCCCTGCGAATCATTCAAACCAAAGCTCCATTTCAGTTTATTGACTTGGCTTAACCAAAAAAACCACAGGTAGGGAAAACACGGCTGGAGTAACCCAGGGTTCTTTCCTTTGGGAAAGAAGCAAAGGAAAACTGGCCTTTGCGCGGCTGCCCTTCTGCCACGAAGGTATCGCCAGGTTTAAAAACCCGACCCCAACTTTCCTCGGAGCCGTTTGTGGCCGACAAAATGGCAAGCATTTTCTCTCTATGGGCTGTTAACATTCCTTCGAGTTTACAGTCTGTGATGCTCCCCAGGGCGCGGTTCTCTTGCAGGGTTTCCCCACGTGACCTACATGTCGTCCAGGGGACTGAAGCCAAGAGGAGGCAAGGATGGGCACATTGGCTCTCTCTCCCACTATCTGTGTAGGGTCGGCACAGGATGTTCTCAAGTCCTGGGACTTTGAAGCTTGGCTTCAATTTAGTTAGACATTTTCCAGTTTCTTTCTTTCTTTCTTTTTTTCCCCCATGGCATCGGCAGAACTTATTGAGTTAGGAAGAAGCATCAAGAACATCTCTGTGATTTAAATCTAGCTCTGTTATTTGTCTGTAAATTCCTTCTTTCTCTTCTACATTTTTCTACAAATCATTCATTCATTAATTCACCCATCCATCCATCCATCCATCCATCCATCCATCCATCCATCCTTCTATCCATTTTTAGAAGCTCTTTCTGCGATACACTAGCACGAGTATACACTAGTTCACAGACTATATGTACTCAACTATCACTCAAACACCTTCAAAATACAGGACTCCTCTTTTCAGTTCTTTTTTTCTCTAGAGTATGTATATGAACCCAGAAGTGAGCCCATGATGTTTTCTTTTGTCATTACAAATTCTATTTTGTTTTTATAGTACAGCTGATCATGTATAACTCAGCACGTGCATTTCTGTACTTCCTTTTAATTCTAAGCATGGCTGCAAGCCATGGTGATCCTCTTGGTCTTGATGACTATCAGCTCCAGTTGTGACATCCCATCTGTGGCACCCGGAATACCTCATCCTCTCTTCTGCTCCTATAGCTTCCTGTGTGTGGTACCCAGTGTCTGAAATCCTCTCATTCATCCTGTTCACAGGCTGAGCTTCTTTCCTTCCTCCAGAGACCATTTTGGATGCTTACTCCTCCATGAAGTATCCCTGGGAACCCCAGACAATGCCAGACTCACCTCTGTGCTTTTATCGTTCTTGTCACACTGTCGACTGTCATCTGTGGTCTCTCTGAGCATGGGAGGTGGGTCTTGGCCACCTTCCTTAGTTCTATCGAGGATGCATCTGTATACACTAAAAGGAAGTAAGGCCTGTTGCTGACAGGGAAGAGAATGACTTTCAGTGAGAAGTTTACACATATGTCCAAACACGTGCTCTCTGCAACACATTGCTTTGGGTCATGAGTTGACATGGTGAGGGTACTGAATGTGAGTGTATGTCCATGTGGGCTTTGGGAATGCTTCTCCCATTAGTTAGTCTTTGAGGGAATTGTTGCCAGGGAATTGAAGCTGTGGCTAGAAGGAGTATGGGTACTCCTAAATTCTATTTTTATTTCGTCTTTAAAAACTCTCTCTCTGTCGCTGTCTCTCTCTCTCCTTCCCTTCCTCCCTCTCTCTCCGTGTGTGTGTGTGTGTGTGTGTGTGTGTGTGTGTGTGTGTGTGTGTGTGTATGTGTATGTATGTAAAGATATGGGTGTATGTGTAGGTGTGGGTATACATGCATGTGTGCGTGTATATGGGGACCAGGGTAAACCTTGAATATTGTCCCTCAGGAGCTCTCATCCATCCAGTTGGACAGGCGCTGTCCACTTCTTTTTTTAAAGACAGACTCTTTCACTGGGACCTGGGGCTTGCTTGCTGATTAGGTTGTGACTGACCCGTGGCATACCTGTGTAAACATCCCCTGCCCTGGAATTTATAGGTGAGCGTCACCATGTTCTACTTCTTGCATAGGTGCTGGGGACCAAATGACAAGCGCTTTACCAAATGAGCCACCTCCCCACCCTGTATCTGCTAATTTAAATAAACAATAAACGCACCAAAGTGAGGAATCTACAAAGGCTTTGGTGATAAAAGGCAAAGACAGGCCATAGAAGTAGCCTCCGCTCACCACATTTCTCTATACCCAAATATACACATTCGATCCCGAAGGAGCCTGGTGAATTGGCAAGGCACAGTGGCACCAACGCCAGAGGGCATAACAAAGCGAGTCTTCTTCAAGCCTGAGAAGGTCCAGAGCTGTGAACAAAAGCAGCCCCAGGGGAGCCCCAGGGAGAACCAGGGAGGGCCACTGGACAATGGTTGCAGCTATGTCTGGCCTGTGTCTGGGAGGCTTGGGAGGAGCTGCCTGGGGAGAGCAGGGTCTGTTGGTAAAGCTCCTTGCTACCAGTTACGTCCTGATTGTATGTCTAGTGCTAGAACCTTCCGTTGCCCAAAACAGACGGGAAGCTGAAGGATAAAGGGATTCATCTCTACAGCCCAGGTCAGCCTCCAGGGCACAGTGCACAGGAAGGAGCCAGCACAGTATACAGTATGGGCATTCTGCATCCAGTGAGCGCCCACCCGGCTCCCTTGTGCATCAACAATCAGCCTGATATCTGCAGAAGAGCTGACTCGCTCCTGAGAGTCATTTGTGACCAGCAGGGGCCCCTGTGAGCTGGTTCGCTCTGCCCCCAGATGAGTTTTCTTTAGGGGTCTTGGAACTCAAGCCTTGCACCGACTGGTAGAGGCTGGTCATTTCTAAGAGGCCACATTACATGGTCAGATGAGCAAGGCCTATAGAAACTTCTCTTCATTCCTCACCTTCCCTTGGAGATCTAGCCAGGGGGCTTTATCCCTGGGGCTGGGAGGTATAGGTAAGGTGAAAATGGAGTCTTGGTCAGAGACATGAGAACCGTGGAACTCTGCTCAATCAAACACTGGCATACTCAAGAACCTACAGTAGTAACTGTGTTGTGGGAAAAGTGAGCTATTCCCAGCTTGCTTGCTATTGGGACTAAAAGGACTGTAGCTGGGTGATCATTCACTGAATAGCTATGCTTTGGTGCTGGATGAAGCTGAGCATGGCTCTCAGCTCCCACACTGAACTTTAAGCAAGTTGCTTAACCTCTTGAACCTTGAGTTTCTGCAACATTAAAATAGGAATTAATTCTGATACAGGGAGCTATGTAAGAATTAGAGAAATACATGTAGAATGCCTACCACTGCCTACCATCGCTTAGCATGTGGTTCTATATTATGAGATAATTATTTGAGCAGATCTGATTGGCCAGCCTGTGCTTGCTTTGTTCTGTTCTAAAACATCTTTGCCTGTAGCTCTTTCCAGGTGGATAAGTCGAGGATAGACCAAGGCCACACATGTTATGACAGTGCTCATGCTCAGGCACACAAATCAGCTTTTTTTTTTTTTTTTTTTTAACTTTCCCACAATGCACACTTACTAGAAAAAAGTTGTTGAACACTTGATGTTCAGTTTACAATCCCAAGAACAAGAAAAAGCTCTTCTGTCAGCTTAAAAAAGAAGAGATGAATGTTGTTTCTGGGAGGAGGGATGTTGTACAGTGGTCCAGGAGGAGACAGTGAGTCAGAAGTGCTGAGAGCTGGGCCAGACCGTCCCCTCAGCCCACCTCCTGTGAGTCAGCACTGACCACGAGGCCTGGTGGGCAGCAAGCCCAGCAAGCTGCCGAGCCACATGGCACACTACTCAGGGACCTGCAGCTGCGCTGACTGTCACCCTGTCTAGGGGCATGAGAAGGTGTGTCCCCATGTCACTATTGCCAGGGTTGACCTGGTCCCTTCCATCCTTTTTCTGGAGAGTCTTGCTTCTAGATCAAATCTTTGGCTTCACTGTCTAATTTTAACCATATCCCACAGCCACCACAAGCTTCCCTCCTTTATTTTTTTAATCTTTGGGGACCTGTTAGAAGAGGTATTTGGTCTGTTAGAGGTGGGTATGAAGGGAATGTTCTGTTTTAAGAACTTTGCATTGCATGTACCTGGACCTGAAAGGCAGCCCTTCCTTCTAGCTACCCAGAGGAATGAATCTGGATCATAGAACATCAGGATTCACAAAGCGGGATGCCTGAGAAACAAGAGGAAGCATCTGGGCAGTCTTGATGAGAAGCTGCCTTTCCCAGAATGCATAGCAAGGTGGTTAGAAGCAGGAAGTCCATCCACACTCCATCCCTTCCTGGCTGTGTGTTTTGGATATGGAGGCAGACCTCTTTGATTCAGCAAAATAAGGGAGATAGTTACCTAACAAGGTTGTGGGATGCTAAATTGAGTACGATAGATTCTGTGAAAGCACATTGTGATACTAGGCTAAAAATAAAAAGTGCAGGATATTCCACAGTTAGATAAGGAGACTGAGCCTTTTACCCGAGGTCACATGCTGTCATTGCCAGAGCCAGGATCCAAGTGTAAGAGAGACTCTCTTTCCCTTGCTCCCTGTGGCTGTGGATTTAGTCATTTGTAAGAGAACCATTTGCAGAAAGCATTTTAATTAGTTGAGTACTATGCTCAGATTGCATGACTATATTTTACTTTGTCTATGTTGTGTGCATGTGTGTGTTTGGCTTTATACATGTAATATGCATGTATGTGTGTATGTATGTGTGTATGTATGTATGTATGTATGTATGTGTCTCTGTATGGAAGTCAGAGGTCAACCTTGGGTGTTTTTCCCAAAAAACACTCCTTTTTTTGTCATTGGGACCTGGAACTCAATGATTAGCTAGGCTGACTAGCCAGGAAACCCTAGAGATGGGATTACAAGGGTACACCATCATACCTGGGTTTTTATGTAAATGATGAGGATCAAACTCAGGACCCCATGCTTGTGTGTCACACACTTTACCTGTCTTGGAAGAGGGCACTGTAGTTATTGGAGAAGCTGGGCCCAGTGGACCTCTGCAGATGGGACATTCCTGTGGTCCTGACTGCCAACATGGTACTTTAGAGACTATCCTATAAAACACTCAGCCTGGGGTGGTAGCCCTGAGGGCACACTGGGCCATTTACTTAGCATCAAATGGAAACATGAATGGGCTTCAAAGAGCCACAGGGTACTTACTTCCCCCAGAGGACTTGTGTCTGGAAGGGTAGGGAATTCCCAGAGCGTACTGCTATCTGAGGTCCCTGCAGTTCCTCAGAGCTCAACAAGGGTATTTGCATTGATGATCAATCACATCAAGCAAGAGGCTTGACAGAGGGATACCCTGAGAGAGGAGGGGTGAACCTCCTAGCCTTCTCTAGGTCTGAGCAAGCTAGTGTACCTCCTTTCCATTAGAGAGATGTTTGTCACTGTTCCATTCTTGGTGGCTCTACCTGTAGATATAGCCCACATCCACTCTTGCTTTTCTAAGAGTCCCTCCGAGACTGGCCATGGTAGCTCCTTGTATTATATTGTGCTCTACCTTAGGGCTACAGAGCTCTGCCCTGCCCAAGTCTTACTCCTTTCCTGTTTTATGTCTTGGCTCCATGACTTCCTATATACACTACTCCAATACAGCACCAGGGACCCTTCTGGGTTTCTTTCCATTACAGCTTACTGTGTGGTGTTGGATCTTTGGTTTTTGTTGCAGTCTAGGAGCTGTCTTCCGTCCTGTTGGCTGGGGCTGCTCATAGGTCAGGAAGGTGGTTCAGTCCATAGCTTCCTGCCTGGCTATAAATAGTATTCTCTATGGAGCTGAGCTCCTGGGAAGGTCTGGGCCATTTAAGATCACAGATCTCAGGTAGTCAAAATGTGGAACCTTAGATTGTGATCCTTTCCTTGGACCTTCAGAGAAGGAGGGAACTGAATAAGGTGGTCTTTACTCTAGAGCCACTCCTCTTTCAAACAGGACACCTTCAGATTGCTATGAGAATGAGGCTTTATGTAATGAAAGAAGAGAATGCAATGGTCGATCTTCATTGTCAGCTCAACTGGGTTTGGAATTACCTGGGAGACACACCTCTGGGATAGGTCTATGAGGACATTTTCAAAGGGGTTTAATTGAGGAGAGATGGCCCATCCTGAATGTAGGCAGCTCTATTTTATGGGCTGGTAGACTGGGCTGCATAAAAAGGGGAAAAAAGAGGAAGCCAGGTGAGTACCAGAATTCACTGCTGCTATCTGACTGTGGATATAATGTGACCAGCTCCCTCATTTTCTGGAGACCAGACTGCCATGTCTTTTCCTGCCGTGATGGAGTTCCCTTCAAGCTGTGAGTCACCATGAACCCTTCCTGCCTTATGCTTTCGCCAGCTGTTCTATCACGGCAATGAGAAACTGAGACATCTACTGACTGAGAGATCAGAGAGGAGAGAAGCTGGTCCGCAGCACCTTGCGGGAAGTTTGATAGAACCAGGCCTGGCACCAGCTCAGATGGTGTTGCTCCTTAATGTATTCAGCCTTTCCACTCTCAGGAATTCCTTCCTTGCAAATATGTAAGTGGGCAGATGTACAGGTAAACTAACACGTTAGGTGGGCTTGGAATCAGGCCCAGGAGCATCAAGGCAGAGTGATTCATCTGACCGTAGTAGGTGAAGATCCTCACAGTCCATTGTCACATTGGTTTACCTAAGTTCTATGTTTTATGGCTGTGAAGAGGCACCATGCTCATGGAAGTGCTTATAAAAGAAAACATTTACTGGGGGCTTTATTTACAGTTTCAGGGGTTTAGTCCAGTATCATCATGGCAGGAAGCATGGCCATACACAGGCAGACATGGTGCTGGAGAAGTAGCTGAGAGTTCTATGTCTAGATCCACAGGCAACAGGAAGAGAGAGACTCTGGGCTTGGAATGGGCTTTTTGAAACCTCAAAGCCCACCCTCAGTGACACATCTCCTCCAACTAGGCCACACCTTCTAATCCTTCCCAAACAGTTCCCTGTTGACCATGCATTCAAACCTATGAGCCTATGGAGGCCATCCTCATTCAAACCACCACAGTAAGGCAGCGAGATGCAGAGCTGTGTTGGTCAGAACAGGAAGGTCGTTGACCTGTGTTTCAGCAGCATCACTATCACTGGCAAGGGGAAGGCAGGTTGGAGCCATGTGAAGTGGAATGCAGCCTGAATTACCCTGTGCATTCTAGCTGCTAATGGCCTCCAATGGATGTGGAACTTTGCGAAGCTTGCCCCTGTATTATCATGAGAGAGAGAGAGAGAGAGAGAGAGAGAGAGAGAGAGAGAGAGAGATGCTATCAATTCTTCAGTGAAGTCATGGCCTTATTTCCTGTGGCAGGGGCATTGCCAAGATCAATACCAACATGGATTAGGATCCTGGACTTGCTACCTCATTCCGCAGTGAGACTGTCAGGCTTCTCTGTAGCATTCTCCCTACCTGGATCCATAGCTTGTGGTAATACTTTGTGTATGCTCTAACAAATAAAGCTTGCCTGAAGATCAGAGGGCCAAGCCAACCACTAGTTAGCCATAGAGGCCAGGCAGTGGTGGCACACACCTTTGATCCCAGCACTTGGGATCTCATGCCTTTGCTCCCAGTACTTGGGAGGAGGAAACGTGAAGTGATGTGGCTGGGAAGAGAGAGGAATATAAGGCAGGAGGAGACAGGCACTCAGTCTGAGGAGTTGGTGAGGTGAGAGGTGGCTGTGGCTTTGCTTCTCTGATCTTTCAGCTTTTACCCTGATATCTGATTCCAGGTTTTTTTTTTTTTTTTTTATTAAGACCAATTAGGATTTGTGCTACATTATGTCTTTCTAGTTCCCAGGAGGTAACTGAGTGATTCCAGAGCCAGAGCTTATCAAGGCAAGCTTAGCATGAAGCAAAGACAGGTCTATTTCATCTAAGATGGACTCAAAGACCTAGTGTCCAGTTTTCTCCCCCATCAAACTCACCCTGACCTGGATTCCATCTGATAGATATGTGGGGCATTTACCCACCAACCCCACAGCTCCCCAGAGTTTTCTTGAGTGTGAGCAGCAGAGAATATTAGAAGGATTTAGATTGCGGAGATAAACAGATAGAAATAAAGGATAGCCTCGAGAGGGCCTGGAACCCCGACTGTCTCTGCCCCAGGGTATTTATAGAGACACCAAGGGGTGGAGTAAAAGACCTCCTGCCCCAGTACAGTCAAGTCAAGTGCAGACAATTTCAAACACCTGCACTCAGGCCCGTGGCCCCAATCATCCTCTATGCGGACCTGCTGGGTAAAGCCACGAGGAACCTGAAAACGGGCTCCCACATAGATATGCATTAAGGCTGGTTTGATATGAGGCCAAGCAGGGGCTCTTACGGTGTGAAAAGAGGGCTGTGTTTCCATAGTGCATTTAGTCTGATGGGTCAGACTTCAGGAGAACAGAGGCATCTATGGACATTGGCTTTGTGATTTATTGAACAGAGCTGGGAGCTTGAGGCCACTGGTCACATGGCATTCCATCAGGAAGCAGACAAAGGTGAATGCTGGTGTTCAGCTGGCTTTCACTTTTTCATCCTGTCCAGGGCCCCAGGCCATGAGATGGTACTCTCCATAGTTAGAGTAGGGCTTTGCACCACGTTTTAGGAACTCCCTGCTGACACGCCCAGAGGTTCGTCTCCCGGGTGACTCTAGAGTCTGTCCAGTTTATGATATTAACCACCGCAGGTGGATTTCCAGCCTCTACAGGATGACTAAACCCTGTGCTTCCTGTTGCCTGTCCCCCCGCAGTCCTCAGCTGTGCTGGACATGTAATCAAAGCCCATGGGGCATTGGGCACAGGTGGGTTAGAGATGATGTTTCTGTCTATGGAATCCTGGTCGTTTCTGTCCACTTTGACCCGAGGCTGGTCTAAGTGCTGAGGGAACAAATGGGAAAGTAACTTGGCTGTTCCACAGTTGTGGTCTCTGGCTGGATTGCTAGAGCAGGAACACATGAGTCTGTCTGTCTTCTTGTATTTTGCACTTGCCAGGAGTCCATCTCTTTAGGGGTCATCTGGTTACCAGAACAGCTAAAAAAAAAAAAAAAAAAAAAAAAAAAAAAAAAAAAAAAAAAAAAAAAAAAAAAAAAAAAACTCCTGAGATGGTATTTTCCTTCATTAATGAAGTTTAGTTAATCAATGAATTAATCAATGAGCTCATTTTAATGGATACCCATTGATACCAGCCTGTCATTCATTGCTTTGGGGTTGAGTAGATGCATCCCTGTTCTCATGAAGCCTGCATCCCAGTGGAAATACAGATGCTGCATGGAGCCATGCATGTCTGCTGGCTGATTTATCTCTATGTAATGTGTTAATTTAGAAAACATTTAAAGCCCCATTGTCCTCATAACCTTTGAAGTACCAGGTAATTGCTCCAGTTTAGAGAGAGCGTTTATCCGAATCCTAAATCATGAAACGTCTTCAGGGAAACACTTTTCTTATGCAGAAATGCCAGACCCTCCCTTAACATCTGTGATTCATCCCGCTTGTTTCATGTGAGGCAGGGATTCCTGTGGAAGATTGCAAGATGGTTAGATTTGGCACCAAGTGATGTACATGTTAGGGCTAAAACCTCAATACCGCAGGGCCATAGCAGGGAAAACCATTAGCATATTCATGATCTCCTGTTCTTCTATTTATAGGTCTATTGTCAAAGCTAATGATTTTTCAGCTTTCTTGAAGCCTTCTAACTTATTGTGGGTTCCTGCTGTGAAAGAATGTGTGAAATCCAAACATATCCTAGTGATTCTTAGATATTAATATCTTTAGAAATGATAGGAATTCTTTTTTCTGATAAAGGGTTTCTCCGTGTAGTTCTGGCTATCCTGAAACTTGCTCTGTAGATCAGGCTGGCCTCAAACTCAAAGATTGGCTTACTTCTGTCTCCAGAGTGCTGGGATTAAAGGCATATACCACCATGTCTGGCTTAAGAAATGATAGGCTGTTGGGGAATATTATTTTAAGGTGTGTTACTTTTGTTTATGTTGCATTTGTTTAACTCTGTGAAGCTGTGTTACTGTGCCTGTCTGAAACACCTGATGGTCTAACAAAGAACTGAACGGCCAATAGCAAGGCAGGAGAAAGGATAGGTGGTGTTGGTAGGCAGAGAGAATATACAGAAGGAGAAATCTGAGAAGAAGAAGTAGCCAGAGAAGGAGGAGGACTCCAGGGGCCAGTCACCCAGATATCAAGCAAGCCATGGAGTAAGAGAATGGGAAAAGCCCAGAGGCAAAAGATAGATGGACTAATTTAAAGTTAAGGAAAGCTGGCAAGAAACAAGCCAAGCTAAGGCTGGGCATTCATAATTAAGAATAAGCCTCCCTGGGAGGTGGGAATGGGGGGTGGGCTGGGGGGAGGGGGGGCGAGAGTGGGAGAACAGGGGAATCTGTGGCTATTATGTTGAACTGAATGGTGTTGTAAAATAAAAAAAAATAGTATTCTACAAAAAAAAAAAAAAAAAAAAAAAAAGAATAAGCCTCCCTGTGTGTATGATTTATTTGGGAACTGGATCGTGGGCCCCCAAAAGAGCAAAAACAGCCAACACCAGTAGACATTCTTACAACTGTCAGAAGATAGTGAGGAAACAGAATCCCAGATTCTTCACCTGCCCAGTGTTCTTCTCTGACTTCCACAGCTGCTGGCGTTGTTCTTTAATCATGGACTACAAACTCAGAATTTTGCTATTCATGTGTGGCCTGGGAAAACTTCCTTTTCATGTATAGTGATTTTTTTCATTGTTTAATTGCCTCCCTCAGCAGTAAAGAGAGGGTGAAGTCATCCAGATTTCACCCATTAAGTTGGTGTTGCCTGTTGGCAGGTGTGAACTGGAGGTTGAAAGATGCTTTGGGCCATGGCAGCAGGGACGGGTCTGACGATCTCTAACCCCATGATACTGTTCAGTGCTTAGTTTGAGCTGTGAAATGCTACATTTTTTTTTTTTTAATATACATAACAACAACCCTCCCCTTTACAATATCTTCTCTTTCCCACCTAGTTTTACTGATCCCCCCTCCCCCCGAGCCCACCCAGGTGCTGGGGAGGATTGTACAATGCTTGGTGTACGTTCCCACCTTTTGGCTTGAAGCATATCTGGCCATCTTGTTCTTTCTTTCTAAGGAAATTTCTAGCATTTTGTAGCTGATGCGTTTGGAGTAAAAAACGTTTCCAGGCTGAGAGGGAACATTGGCAACATTTGGGAATGCTTTTTGTTAACCTCCCCTCCCCCAGTGAAGCTGAGTTGTAACTGGGAGGAGGGTGTGAAAGTCTTTGATCCCTGGGGTCTTGTGGATTTGGCTCTTCCTGTACGGCTGCGAATGAACGGGAGCGTGGTTCCTAGTCAATAAATTGCTGATGTTAATACAACTTGATGTTTATGGAGCCTCACAGCCATAAGATAGATAGAAAAGAAGTTCTTTGGGGGTTTGTGGAGAAGATGGTCATGGGATGATCAAGACCTCTTGGGGAGGCTCTTAAGCGGGTGTGGAATGTGAATGAGCCATGTTTGGCAGAGGGAGAAGATCCTTATGGTAGAAGGGTTTTTCAGGCAGAAAGAGAAAGAGGAATACCTGGTAAGCTCTGGAGTGCAGAGTAGATTTTAGAGGGGAGAAGAAAGCAGAAGGAACGTAAGTTCAGAAGAGTGGGATGAACTGAGATCACAGATTTACCAATGAATAGATAGGAAATTTGTAATGCAGTGGAAGGGCCTTTGTGTGTGTGTGTGTGTGTGTGTGTGTGTGTGTGTGTGTGTGTGTGTGTGTGTGTTTGTGTTTTAATAGGTTTTAATGGAATAATGTGTTAGAAAACTCTTTTAACTGCTACTTCAGTGTGACTTAGTGCTCTTCAGAGACCTGGAGCACAAAGTACTCAGGAGTGTCTTGGCCCAGCGCCATCTGGACACTGGGTGGAGCTCACATAATCTGTTGAGCCACCTCTGTTGATTTCTAAGACCACACCAGTATGCAAACAGTACTCTTCCATGTATGACTTTGGGCCAGCTCCCCAGAGGGTAAGAGGGTGAAGCTAAGTCAGGACTGGGTAGAAGGTGTTCAGAGTTATTTACTGATGACATTAATGCCTCTGTTGTTGGCTATCCTGTGCAGGGATGGCGTGTCACACAGTGGTGGCTGTTGACCCCCTTAGTGGGCATATGTTTTCCTCATGTTTGTTATATCTTCAGGTATACTTCTGGGGTCACTTGCACACTCCACCTGCCCTTCTCTAGATCTTCTCTAGAGTCTTGTACTTGGATTCTGTCTGGGAAAATGTTGGGAGAGGCACAGAGGGGGAAAGGATGGGTGGGTTGTTAAATCCCCAGAGAGACAAGCAGATGGATGGGCAAACAGACAACCTGTTTTCTGCAGACTGGTAGAAGGACCTCTTAAACATCAGATGCTTGAAGTTTTTCCTGAGCCTCTCCAGTATAGTCTAGAGCTAGGGCTACCTGCCCAGCTCCAGCCTTGTGGGCTGCTGTGTGTGGAGCTCAGGCAGTGGCTGCCAGCCCCTGCATTCCAGGTCTATACAATCTCTGTAGACATGCATCATTATTTACATTCCCATATCCAAGCAGTCATATTATTGAGCAATAGCCCTCAAGTGCAAGGTTTATCTCATGGATTCTGGGCTCACATCTGAGTCTCCCAGTCTGGTCTGAGCTCTGTGCGAAGCACGTGGAAGCCTCAGCCTGGGTCTGAAGCTGACCGCAAGTTGGATTTAGTTTGCATCAAGGTTGAGCTACAGCTTGATGAAATCAGAATTGTTCACAGCACTATCTATGAAAGTGCCTGAGTGGGATTTTTATGTCCTAATCTATTTGTAAATAGGCATGTGGGTGGGGGAGGTACCTGTTTTCTCCATAATATAACCAGAAATCTGTAGAAAGATGACCAGAGTGGGAGTCCAGACTGCTGGGCTCTTGTCCCATGGTCATCCACTTGCTAAGTGACCTTGGATGAGTCTCTCAGAAGGTTTTAGTTTTCCATTTGCAGAATGAGGTAGTTAGACCAGATGAGTTCTGAGGTCCCCTCCAACTTTGGAGTGTGGCAACACTTAACATACCCTTCCCTTTCTGCTGCGCCCTGCCCTACTGGGGTCTGAGAACTGGAGGTGGTAATTAGACAATTCTGGTGTCAAACCTGCTCTCATTCCCCGACCACACATTAGGAAATGTGTCCCCACTTTTGGAATGGCAAGCACACACTGACAAGTCACACTGGGTGTGAAGGAAACCGCATCCTGCCTGTCTCTAGGAGAGAGGAAAGGGACACTGGCAGATTTTTCCTGCTGTGATGGAGAACAGAGAGAGCTCTAATAGGCCCAGTGAAGAATTAAAAACTGTGTCTCGGGTCTCTGTGAGTCATTTCAGAGAGGAAGACAGGCAGCAAAGGACAAAGAGAGTGACAGAGGAGCAGAAGGAACTGACCCACCCCATTCAACACAGTAGATGACAGAGGCCAGAGAAGGGGCGTTTTCTCCAAGGCTCATGGCAGTGAATTCAAACATGGTTTTCTTTATTTTGCAGTTATAGGTTTTTCTTTTTTGAGGATACTGTCCTGAGATGCACAGTTTTCTCCCAGGAGTGTTGACCCTCTGCTGGCTCTTACGTGGTTCCTGATGGCCGGGGATCACTGTAAGTTCTGTATGAAGTTGACCAACTTTTTTAGCCTGGCTGTCTTAGTTAGGGTTTATAAAGGAAAACATTTAGCGGGGTGGTTTACAGTTCAGAGATTCAGTCCATTATCATCTTGGTTGGGACATGGCCTCATGGAGGCAGACATGATGCTAGAGAGGTAGCTGAGAGTTCTCCGTCTTGTACAGGCAACAGGAAGTGGTCTGAGACACTGGGCATGGCTTGAGCATGAGACCTAAAAGCCCACCTCCACAGTGACACACTTCCTCCAACAAGGCCACACCTATTCCAACAAAGCCACACCTTCCAATGTGCCACTCCCTTGGGGGGCCGTTAGCCTTCACACCACCACACTGGCCATGGGAGATCTTTTCCAAACATTGTCTTTGGATGAACATAAAAACTTGTGTTGGCATTCTCCCAGAGAAGGTTTGGAAAAGGGGGACATTAAAACATGCCGCTTTACTTGACAGTGAAGAAACTGGTAGATGCTGCCTTGGTGAAGTGACCAAGTGAACAAGTTATGTTGTTAGCGGCAAGCCCAACGTGATATGATCAAGAAGACACGTGGCATTTTTCTTCAAGACTGGTCACCCGCGTCTAATCACAAGAAAAACACTGTGCAAAGCCAAGTTGAAGAAGGGATGCCCTAGGAGATACCCACTGCCCAAGACTTCTTAAAATTGTCAAGGTCACTGAGCAATAACGACAGTTTGACAAAGCATCGCAGACCTCAGGAGGCTAAGGAGGCACAAGACCTCAGTGTTACGTGGGTGCCCTGGAGTGGATCTGGAAACAGATGGAGGGCAGTAGAAGAACTAGGGAGATTCTAAGAGAATCTGGAGCTTGGCTCATAAAATCAGTCAAGGTTGCTTTCAGAATTTCGCTAAGTATGCAATGGGGCTTGGGGAGAGAAGATGTTACCAGCAAGAGAGGCTGGGACAACTCCCCACACCTACTTCGAATCTTTCTGTAGATTGAAAATTATTGCAAAATAAAAGATTCTTGAAAAGGCAAAGCACCTGCTTTGGCTTTTGGGGTCAGCTCTGTGACCTTACCCAGATGCCTTTGCCTGTTAGGCTGCTACCCTGTTCTGTTCTTATCTCTTCCACTCCGAGTGTTCCCCTCTCTCCTTAGTGTACTCCATTGTTTAGGGGGATGCTGTCACTCTTAGCAATGCTCAGATGCTCATTTCCTGAGAAAGCTGATGTGAAACGTCTTACTCAAAAACTCTGGTTAAAAAAAAAAAAATGGCTGCAAGACTGTGTGCTATTTACCAACCTGGTAGAGAGTGGCTGGCTCTGAGTCCGGAACGGTAACTTGAATGTGTCCTGGGAGTTCTTGATTGGCAATGCTCTGTTAGAATAAAGTGCCTTTCCCTGATGAGAAAACAAAGCCTGGAAAAATCTGAAGGCGTTCTGCAGATCTTATTGAGCATAGGTTGTGTGCCCAGCTTTCCAGCAGGTACCTGAAAACAAAGACACTTGGGGACAGGTGTAGTAGGACTCCGCTGAATGGAGAAGTCAAGATAGCCCTGGGCCAGTGTGGTCACACGTGTCTACTGGCATGCCCTTAGCAGTTCTCGGGGCTACTTGTTGTCTGAATATCAGAGTACCATGAGCAGGTAGGGTGACCAGCAGTTTCTAGTTTATTTAGGATTGAAGGCTTTTCCTGGATCTATGATTGTGGTATAGAGAGACAGTTCAGTAGCTGAGAACACTTGTGGTGTAAGTTTAGGGACTTGCGTTCAGGTCCTCAGTGCCAATGTAAAAAGCTAGATGTGGCCATATATGCCTACAACCCTAGTTCTGGAGTGTGGGGATTGTGGTGGTATTGTGTTCCCCAAAATATTGTGTACCTTAATAAACTTATCTGTGGTCAGAGAACAGAAAAGCCACTAGTTAGGCAGTGAGAGCACACGCCTTTAATCCTAGCATTCCAGAGGCAGAAATCCATCTGGGATCTTTGTGAGTTCAAGGCCACATTGGAAACAGTCAGGCATGGTGACTCACCTTTAATCCCAGGAAGCAAGCCTTTAATCCTAGGGAGTGATGGTAGAAAGCAGAAAGGTATATAAGGCATGAGGACCAGAAACTAGAAGCATGTGGCTGGTTAAGCATGTGGCTGGTTAAGCTTTCAGGCTTTGAAGCAGCACAGTTCAGCTGAGATTCATTCTGGATGAGGACTCAGAGGCTTCCAGTCTGAGGAAACAGGACCAGCTGAGGAACTGGTGAGGTGAGATAGCTGTGGCTTGTTCTGTCTCTCTAACCTTCCAGTGTTCACCCCAATAACTGGCCTCGGGTTTGATTTTATTAATAAGAACTATTAAGATTCATGATACAGGGGACAGAGACAGGGGTCTTCTGGCTGCCAGTCTAGCTTCAGGTTCAGTGAGGTTCCTTGTCTCAAGGGACTAAGATGGTGAGCAGTAGAGGACACCGGATGACCTTCTTTAGCCTCCACACACATGCACACAGGTGCCCCCTCCCATGTGTACACACATGTATACAACTGTCTTGGTACATACGATAATAAATAAAACAGAGACATCCCAGGCAAATTGGAGTGGTTATTTGCAGCTGATCTGGTTCCGAAAGAGCTGTGATGAATGGGCCTACAGGGACATTTGTTATCCCTGACTTCCCCCCGGGGCTTGTTAATCAGTAGAGAAGAAGCTGAAAAACATGATAGGAAGGGTCTCTTGAGCCAAAGAGGGATCCCGAGGGAAATGCCTGGGAACAAACAGATTGACTCTCAGTCCGATCTCTTGTCCACTCAATACCAACCATGATGGTTGATTCCAGGGAGAATGCAATCATCTCATATGAGGTGGAGCTGGGCTCTGTAAGGCCCAGAATAGAGACTCACGGGTCTCAGTCCATTGTCTAAGCCCCAAAATGGCTGACTCAACAGCCTGGCAAGATGGAACCAGGCACAGGGAGAGTTGAGTGTGTTTGTGTGTGGCAGCTTTAGACGATACCCAGAGGAGGACAGGAAATGACATAGATAGCTGCCACAGGCAGGAGAATGCTGTCTGTTTTTAGGGAAACTGGTGTTGCAGGACCCTGGGGGATGGCTGATGCCTTTGCATCTCTTACTGTCTCTTCCTCAGTCTGATTTTTTTCTTTGAAAAGATGTATTTCTTTTAATTTTATTTTTTTATTAAGAAAATTTTTTCATTCATTTTACACACCAATCAAAGATCCCCCTCTTCCCTCCCTCCAGGCCCCCCCCCCCAGCTTCCCCCTCCCAACCCATCCTCCCATTCTCATCCACAAGAAGGCAAGGCCTCCCATGGGAGGCACATCCAGTAGAGGCAAGTCCAAGCCCTTCCCCCTGCCTCAAGGCTGCATGAGGTGTCCCATCATAGGTAGTGAACTCCAAAAAGCCTGCTCATGCACCAGGGATGGATTCTGATTGTACTGCCAGGGGGCCCCCAAGCAGATCAAGCTACACAACTGTCTCGCCATGCAGAGGGCCTCGTCCAGTCCCATGCAGGCTCCACAGCCATGGATCCAACTTTCATGAGTTCCCTCTAGTTTGGTTTGGTTGTCCCTGCATGTTTCCCCACCATGATCCTGATGTCCTTGCTCATAGGATCCCTCTTCTCTCTCTTTGACTGGACTCCTGGAGCTCTGCCTTTTCTCATCTTATTTTTTTTCTTTTTTAAATTTTTTTAAAAACGCAACCTGCTGTGATCCTGGGCCCCGGAGCTACATGCCAAGCAATCATTTTGTTTTCTCTTCGTGGCTGCCCTTGTCCAGGGTGTGGCTTACTTTGTTGATTCTACCATCATAAGACGTCTATGACCTGTGTCTACTGCCCACATGC
This sequence comes from Peromyscus leucopus, assembly GCF_004664715.2. Classification (NCBI taxonomy): domain Eukaryota; kingdom Metazoa; phylum Chordata; class Mammalia; order Rodentia; family Cricetidae; genus Peromyscus; species Peromyscus leucopus. Next base: position 41,628,378 of record NC_051081.1, read on the forward strand.
TGGCTCAGATTCCACCAGGATCGCCTTGGAACCCATCTCCTCCCAGATTCTCTCTTCATCTTTTACAAGTTCCTGCCTTTGGCATGCCCTTCCTAGACCAATGCACTGTGCTCACATCTTCCAGGGCCCTACCTTCCAGCCCTTCTCTTGTATCACATGTGCCTGGGCCAGATGTCCCAGACCTCCTTGTAAGCACTGCTTTCCTCCTCACTCTTAGTGCTGGTTTTTCAGCAAGGACCTGTGCTGGGGAGTCTCCCCAATCATGGCTTCCCTGATTCCCCTGCCTGCTGCTGGCCCTGGCTCCACTGTGGCTGAGTCTGACCTCTAGGCTTAGTCATTTACTTAGCTGCCTGGTCTCCTCTGGAATGGAGAGTTTAACTCTAGGCACCAGCACAGATACAGGCAGAGCTTTGCTTAGATTCAAAGGGACACTGGGAGAATAAGATGTCTTTTAGGTCTCCAGTGGCATTTGTGGTGTCTTTAGGTTTCTGGCTCAGAGCTGTGTCCAAGGCAGGCATGGTAAAGATCCATGTCATCAGACTGCCTTGCACTTCTTGTACCCCATGTAAGACGGTGCATTCTCCTTATGAGGCCTGTGATGTGGCGGCCCTGGGGCTTGTGCCCTGAGTGGTGAGGCATGTAAGAAGGCAGAAGCTCTTTTCCTGATATAGAGGGCCAGTATGTGGGGTAAGAAGATGCAGCCCTCAGCTCTGGATGGGGTTGGGCTGGGTGCTGGCCGAGGCTCAGGAAACAGCAGACAACTGTCTGCCTCAGGGAAGTAGTGCCCCTAAGCAAAGCCACAAGTATTTTGGCAGAATGATTTTATGAGCTGGGAATATCCTGAAGAAGCTCCAGACTGTTCATGTAGCCAGGAGAAAAACACTAAACATAATAGAAATAATCCCTTACTTCAGAAGGGAGCATTCCTTTACTTTTGTAGTGTTTAGGGCTCTGTTGGCCCATTTGCTAGATGGGGTGACTGAGGCTGAGAGCCAGGAGGGTCTGGGTAGAGGAACATAGGTAAATGAGGGTTCTTTCTCTGTCCTTCCCAGGACATAATGATAAATAAATCCTGGTCTCACTGGTGTTCACAAGTGCCATGGGAAACGGATGCTGCCGTAGAGACACTCTTGGAGAATGTGAAGTGGAGGAGGAAGGGAGGAAGATGTCAGAGCAGAGGCCTCAGTGAAGAAGATGCTCTGAGGTCTGCATGGTATCACATAACCCGAAGCCCAGGCATTCAGTTCATGGGGACCCAGTTTTCCTAGAGCTCTGATTACCCAGGAGAATCTAGATGCATTTCCTCAGCATCTTCTGAGTGCCAGGTATCCTAGTGATGGATTATGTCTGGCTGTGTGTTGGAAAGAAAGGAAGGAAAAGGAAGGATGACAGGGAAGAAGGAGGGGAGGGGTAGAGGGGAGAAAGGGAGGAAAGAATGGAGGAAGAGAAGGGAGAGCAGGAAAGAAGGAAGAGAAACAACTGACCCAAAGAAAGAACACATCTCAGTTAAGCAAGAAGTAAAAAGCAGGGCTGGTCCCTCCTGCCCCCCACTCCCATGACATCACTGGTATTCTAGCTTGGTTTCAATCCTCAGGGGCTGTTCTTGCCAGGAGGTGGCAGCTTCTGCTAGGGTCTGTCCACACTGCGGACACAAAAGATGCCATGGAGGAATGGAGCGAGGAAGCTTCTCCCAGCACATTTGAGGTCCTCCCTCGAGGTGCGTAACTTCTAGTTCTTGTGTGGACCCCAATCACACTTTGCCTGCGACCTTGACATAAATCACACCCACTTTGTGTCTGTGATGACCGCAGCCCATATTTCCTATCTGCCCAGCTTCTGCTCCAGGCTCTTCCTCTGACCTGGGTATTCTCTTGGCTTTTCTGGCATTGTCCAGCTGTGACCTTTGGTCACTCACTCATCCAGCTTTGAGGCGGTGCCTCGTGAGTTTTGGGGTCCTCTTTATCCTAGACTAAGGTATGCTCTCTTGGGTTCCCTGGAGCACAGGCTCTGGGCTGTCAGGAAAGGGACTAGGCAGCCCTCAGTTGGTGCTCAGAATGTAGAGAATTCAGACATTCTTGCTTGATGGAGCAAACCAGCCACCCAGGGGATAAAGGGCAGATCACAACAGGAGACCATAGAAAACCAGATGTGCCCCAAAGGGCTGGAAAGATGGCTCCTCCTCCTGGGAGAGCAGGGACGAGGGAGAAGACGTTAATTTAAAACTGAAGACCAGTATGTTTTTGCTTATTGAGAAAGATGAGGATGGCTTTGTCCTTGGAAGGCATTGACAGCTCAGTGTGCCAGCTCATCTCTACCAAGAGAGGAGAGCGCTCTAGAATGCCACTTTTCTGTTCTCTGCCTGCGGAGCTCTTACCCCTGCCATGAGGCCCAATCATCTATGCTCTCTGCCCTTGAAGTAGGCAAAATAAATGTCTATTATTTTTTGTTTGTGTCCTGGAGCACTTTGGATTATGTTTATATTTGTCTTATTTTTGTCTTTGGCTTGCTGGTATATCCTCTCTAGAGACCTCTTCAGGTTCAGTGTATGCATGTGCGTTCGTTCGTGTTCGTTCGTTCTCTCTCTCTCTCTCTCTCTCTCTCTCTCTCTCTCTCTCTCTCTCTGTTGGCATTTTTAGATGGATTCTTGCCATATAGTCCTTACTGACCTAGAAGTTGCTCTGTAGACCAAACTGGCCTCAGACTTACACTAATGCTTCTTGAGTTCCGGGATTATAGGCCTGTGCCACCACACCTGGCTCTGAGCTCTGGCATTTCTTCCCCGTGTCCCTGGGGATTCGTGAGGGCCTTAAACCGAGGAGGTAGCAGTAACTGTGAGCTTTGCTTCATCTCCAGTCTCCAGGATACTTTCTAGCTAGTATCTGCCCTGACCACATCCAACTGCCCAAGGGCAACAGGACTTATTATACCCACTGCCGAAGACCTGAGTGGCCAACAGCCTCTGTCCCCAGCAGAGCCATTTGTAGATGTCCTTGTGGGGAGGACCATGTGCCCAGTGGGAAGACAAATGATCCCACAAGCTCGGCAATACTTTACCCAGCCCGGTAACCCACCATGCACAGCTCCTGATTGTCCTCTGTGTGACCCCGGTGCGGCATTTAGTGTGTCCTATAGAATAATATTGAGAGAACGAACAAATCAGTGGCAGAACCTTCTGAGATTTGCCTAATTGCGACTCAAATTGTTCCCATATTGGAAATTACATGGCTAAGATGCCTTTTGGGGAACCGAATATTAGGAGCCCAGGAAGGTCAGCCAACAATGGGTTGTTGGAGTTTTTCCTCCATGAACTCTTACCGAGACATTTTTCCTGCAATGAGACATGGATAGGTTGACTCAAAACAGATTTCACAATCACTTTATCCAATTTTGGACGGCTTAATTCGGCAATTCGCATAACCCTCTTTAATCAGCCTCACGTTTGGGGGTTGCTGTGGCCTCAGGCTCTTTGATGGTCAGATGTCATTCGGTGTGGCACCCCTGGGTGGGGAGGCCACTGTCAGCCCCTGCGTGGCTCGGGGAGTGCTGGCCCATGCTTGGGACTCTTACGGAATCATCTTCAGGTACTGTGGAGGCACCAGCAAGGAAGAAGATCTGCGCCTTTTGTCCCCAGCGTGCAGACGACTTGTAGGCTGAGCAGGGCTAACCTTGAGTGAAGAAAGCAATCATGTTTGAAACCGATGTGGGGGTTTTGAGGTCTTATGACTTTGATGGCAGACACAAATAGATTGGCTATGTGCCAAGTTCAGTGTCCCCAGGGAGCAGGGCACTTCCTCCCTTCTCTCTTTATAGCATTTGGGGCTCAAGGGGACAGATTTTATAATCAGAGAAGCAAGACTGGCTGGTAGCCTGTACCTTATGGGCTCTCAAGGACCGAGGAACACATATTTTTCTTTGAGGAAGACTTCTGTTTTTTTTTTTTTTTGTTGTTGTTGTTTTTGTTTTTTGTTTTTTGTTTTTTTTCGAGACAGGTTTGCACCTTTCCTGGAACTCACTTGGTAGCCCAGGCTGGCCTCGAACTCACAGAGATCCGCCTGGTTGGGATTAAAGGTGTGTGCCACCACCGGCCCGGCAGAGGAAGTATTCTATTAGACACTTGAACTTTTGCAGGCCCTTTGCAGTTGATGATCTCAAGGGCTTATAACATGCGCCCTGTGAGGGGGTCCAGGAAAAGAATACTCCCATGTGACAGATTAGGCATCTGAAGCTACGGGCACTCTAGTGTTCAGGGAGTATGACAGAATGATGCCCTGCCTCCTATGTCAAATTTAGGGGTGCCTTGTATTTCCTTTCTGTTAAGGAATCTGTCTTTCATCCACTTAGATAAACTACCATACTAAAATACTGCGAGGCCAGCCGGGCAGAGGTGGCACACGCCTTTAATCCCAGCACTCGGGAGGCAGAGGCAGGTGGATCTCTGTGAGTTCGAGGCCAGCCTGATCTCCAAAGCAAGTTCCAGGAAAGGCGCAAAGCTACACAGAGAAACCCTGTCTCGAAAAACCAAAAAAAAAAAGAAAAAGAAAAGAAAAAAAACTGCGAGGCCATATTTAGTCTGAAGTCTGAAGTATTGACACCAGGATGGATGACATCATCTATGGAATGTCCAAAAGAGTCACCACTGGGCTCAGTTGGTGTGTTCTTAGGAACTTTCTCGCTTACTCTCCACATGGTTGCCATTTCCTTCTTTGCTTCAAGGTCTTGTATCATGGTAAGGGCAAACAGCACCAGTCACAGAAGTAGGTGTATTTAGGGCCCTGGTGGCAAGAGAGAAGAGCTGTCATCCATGCAACTGCCACTGTACAGGGGCCGTGATTAGCGGGTACCAGTCAGGGTGTCTGCTTTCAGGAGGAGGAAAAGCAGGGCTGTCTGGATAGTAGGCGGGTTGTGTGTAGGTATGTAATGTATGTGTGTGAGCGATGTATGTAATATGCATAGTGCGAGTTAGGTATGCATTTATGTATAGTGTGTGTCCTGTATATGTTTATGTGGTGTTTCTGTATACTGTGTATTTTGCATGTGCTTTAGTATAATATTTTTATAAGCTACGTGGCGTGCACATGATATGAGTATATTGCTTGCAATATGTTACATGTATATGGTGTATATTTTTCTGCAATATATGTGTAGTATGGGAGGAGTGTATTCCTTATGGTCACATACAATGTAAGTATGGTGTGTATGTACATGTGTATGGTGTATATGTAGTATATGTTTATATGTAGTGTGTGTTTGTGGATATGTGTCTTAAGTAGGGTTTTTATTGCTATGAAGAGACACCATGACCACGGCAACTCTTATAAAGGAAAATATTTAACTGGGGTGGCTTACAGTTCAGAGGTTTAGTCCATTATCATGGTAGGACATGGCAGCCTGCAGGTAGACATGGTGCTAGAGAAAGAGCTGAGAGTCCTATATCTTGATCTACAGGCAACAGGGTGTGAACTGGGTGTGGCTTGAGCATATATGAGACCTCAAAGCCCACCTGCACCGTGGCACACTTCCTACAACAAGGCCACACCTCCTCCAACAAAGCCATACCTCCTGAGATTACCCCTCCCTAGGAGCTTATGGGGGTCATTACATTCAAACTACCACAATGTTTGTGTATTCTGTGCATATGCACAATGTAAATTGTGTGTATGATGTTGATATAAGGGTTTTTCAGGCATGCACTGTTTATATGGTGTGTGTATTTATCTGTAGCATGAGTGTACAGTGTATAGTATATTATGTATATCATATATTATGTGTTTGTATATTTTATATTTATATGTAGTTCATATGTGTGCTTATGCAGAGTGTATATGGAATGTGTTTGTGTATATTATCTATATGATATATAGGGAGTATTTAGTGTGTGTGTGTGTGTTTGTGTGTTTGTGATAGTGGACGACAGTGGCAAGGACAGCTCTTTGGGGGTTGTAGTGGCCAAAGAGGCCTGGGGCCTGGAAGTAGGGCTTGTTTACAGGGCTCCTTTGAGAGGTGGATGGCATCTTGGCATCTGCAGAAGGTGAGGGATGTGGTGGCAGGCAAAGAGGACAAAGGGCAGGGGCCTCCTAACACCAAGGGCACATCATCAGCATCCCTGCTAACACTGAGCTGCGATTGTCCAGACCGAGCCTTCTGGAGGTGTTCCGCTCTCATTCCAGCAGGAGAGCAGGGTCCCTTAGCAAGTCCTTTACCTGAAAACACTGTGCTCCTCCTCAGACAGTGGTCCTACCTGAAACATCTGCCGCAGAGAGGAAGTGAGAGAATGAATGGAGACAGATCCGAGCATGAAGCTTGGAGAGTTAGACCTCATGGTGAGGAGAATGGAGTTATTATCAGGAAATGATAATGGCGCTGCCCACGTATGACACAGAGCAGCTTATAAGCATTACATATTTTTCTCTCTGTGCATATGAATAGAGAAGCAAGAAGCTGCTGCCCAATGCAGTCTCTACTACAGGACCATCTGCTGGAAAGAACATGCCTTAGCCTCTTCAACATGTGGGCTAAATCTGAATCTCCCAAGCAGAACCTGTCTGCCGGGTCAGTTGACACTTCCCTACAACAGCCTGACATGGACTTCTGTATTTATCCTCTGCTTGACCTCAACATGTTTTAAGTACCCTTGGGAAGAAATTATTTATTTATCTATTTATTTATTAATTATTTAGCTAAATTCCAGCACCCAGTCTATGGAAAGAATCAAGTTATCTACGCTCCTTTACAATCCAAACTTCCTTTCCATTTGCCCTTTTGATTAAACATTAAATTATATTAGTGTTTTTCTCCCCCAAATGAAATTCATAGAGTTTATTTTGGAAATGAATTCTGTTTAGATCAAAGTTAACTTGGCAACAACAACAATATCAATAACAACAACAAATCCTATGAAGTGGCTTTTTGAGATCTGCTTTTTGCCCAGAAAAGCTGGCTGGCTTTGCTTTACTTTTAGATGGCCAAAGAGTCACCCTGTAGCAGAGTCCTCTGTGTGGTCACTGAGGTGGCCCTGGGTACTGCTGCCCTGTCATTTGCCTGAGTCTTGTTGGCCTGGCAGCACTGTGCTAAATTACATCAGCACTTACCCCACCTTTCTCTTTAAGTAGGGTTTGTCTGTGCAGCATGGGAAGAAGGGAGCCTAGGGAAGGGTCTGTAAGCAAAGGAGAGCAGACAGATGGGTTCAAGAACAACTGGACGTTGGCCGGCTGGACTATGGGGAGATAACAACGCTGCTGGCTAGACCCTAGAAGGCCTTGCACCATGGGCTAAGAAATCGAGACTTCCTCCTCTAGGGACCCAGGCATGATGGAATACTGAGGCGAAGGCAGAAGGCTCTTGGCCGAGCACCAAACACTGTGCCTTCTTATCTCGGGTAACTGGGATTATGAATTACATGAACACCCTAAAGGTTTGACCAGGCATCTCTGTCCCAGTGCACTCCCAAGTCCTGGCGACTTCCCAATTCTCATCTCTTTTCTGTACTCAAAACATGTGCAGCTGCATCTCCAGCATCCTCTCTCGGCAGTCCCACAGGCTCACCTTACACGTCTTGGAGAATTTCATTCTTTCTCGAACCTGCTCTATCTTCGTCTTAGCTTCTTCTATTTGTTTTTATTACAGGTGGAGTATGTGCATACCACGGCACGTGCAGGAAGTTCAGAGGACAACTTGTGAGGGTTGGTTCTTGCTCTCTACCGTGTGGGTCCCAGGGTTTCATCTCACAGATCCTACTCTTAGTTCAATACACGGTCCCTCCAGTTATCTAGCTATTCCATCTAGAAGCTGAGGCATCGTCCTCATTGTTCCTCCCTGGCTTGCCCACGTGTGCACTCACCATCAATTCTATCAATTCTACCTGGAAGTGTTCTCCAGACTTGTCCCTTTTTCCCCATGGTCTCTTAGCCCAGCCAACGGTCTCTTGAACTTCTGTGCCTTTTCTCATCTCACTCTCCACGGTTTCAATTTTCCAGACCTATCCCAAACTGGAGGAAACTGGATTGGTGTAGCTTCCTTGTGCAGACCCTCCATCTTCCCACCCCTGGTGGTTTTTCCTTTGCAAAGGGATCAGACACACACTGCTATGTATGGCCTCCAGCAGCTACGCTGGGCCTCTCTTCTGCTACATCCCCAGCAGCTCTTCTCTTTGCAGCCAATATTTTGCAAAGCCCAATGGCTTCCTTCTGGGACACTGGGTTCCTTCTGTCTTCAAGGCTTTTCTCCAGACAGCCCTCTTTCTCCCGTTCCAACTCTTTTCACAGCACAGGCAGGGTACATAGCATTTCTGCAGAGCAGTTTATCCTCTTACAAAGGCCTTCGATTCCCCTTCCATGTTTTATAATTCTTCCGTGTCTTTGTTGGATGCCTGCCTGCCCCACCAGACTGTGAGCTCCCTGAAGGCGAGGTTTTGCTTGCCTTGTCCTCCATTATGCACTCAGAGCTTGGATTAGTGCCCACCACAAATACCAAATGATTCAGTGAATGAGTGATGTTCTGATATTGTTCTGTGTTCAGGTTCTCTTCAATAATCTCCCAGAATCTTGTGGGCAGGGGAAAGGGCTAGTTGAGAGTTGCGGGAAGTTGGTAGCTTCAGGAATAATGACCACAAATCAACTGTCCCTGTTCAATAAAAATGGGTTGGGTCTCTAGTCGATACAAGTCTCTGGAGTCCCCTCTTGAATCCTGTGATGAGAACAACATGTAGAGACACCTGCCATACTTCCCCTTCACCCACAGCTCAGCCACTGAGTTACTTAATGACTCATAGGCTTGGGGGCTGAGGATTTGCTTCCCATGCTTAGAAAGAAGCAGTCTATCCAGGGCTCACCTGCTTTCAAACAGCAGCTCCCACCTTCTGATTAGGAAAGGCAGGCCACAGGAAGCTGATCTGAGCCTTTAGAGGTTCTGGCCCATCAACCATGCTGTTGTTGTTTTCTCTTATAACTTGAGGTTCTTCCACTGTCAAATCTGTGAAAACAAGGAAAAAACAGTGGCAGGAATAATGTGGACTCTAAACCACTCCCATCTGTTTCAACAGACTTGACTCCACTTCATAGTTGCCAGCAAATATCCCTAGATTGCCCCATATGTCACACATGTGCTCCCAAGCAGCGGCTACCATGTACCTTTCCTTCTTTTAGGAATCCTGCCTTTCTTGCGAGTTCCTCATGCCCCAGGGTCTTGTCCTGTCCCCTAAGCATGGCTTCTGAATCTGCTGCCTGCTTTTGTGGTGCCCCAAAGCCTCCTATTTGTCACCCCCCGCAGCCAGGCCCCTCCCATCAGGACTGTGGTCCTTGCTAGCCATAGTGCTGTGCAGGGTCTCTCACAGCCCCAACCTGAAGCCTGGTCTGTGTCCCTTTTGGTTTACCAGCTTGTCTCCAAGAAGATAAGATGATAGTTGTGACTCCACAGGGGACAGATTTGGGGGTTAGCCCAGAGCCTATTGAGGATCCCCCTTCTTGCTGAAGCACAGAAACCTTATATCATGATCTCGATTGTTGAGTCTTGCCTCAGGAAGAATTCTTTCCCTGAAGGCTGTTCAGTTATGAGTTAGATTTCTGGGAAATTTGCCCTGAACATGTCTGATTCTGACATAGGTCTTAGCAGCGACCCCTGCTATTGATCACTGTGTTCCAGGAAGGGCTGAGCTTAGGGGTCTTGGGTACTAAAGATGATATCCATGCTATGGGCTGACAAATTGACCCTGACCACTGCTGTCTAGGGGAAGATGCTGTGGGAATGAGGCAAACTTCAGTTCCTGGGTAAAGCTCCCTGTGTTTGGCTTGCACTGCTGGAATCGTGTTCAGGAATGGGATTCCATGTTCTTTGTTTCTTCCCTTTGCAAATTTGTGTTTTTCATTTTAGCATGCCTGGTCATCTGATGGTCTACCTTTCTAATTTCTCACCTGGCATGCAACATGCAGGAATATTCCAAAGTACAGGTTGGAATGCCCCCCCTGGGAATACGGATGGATTCCAAGAAGACGTCATGGATTTTTGTCTTAAGTAGATTACAGCTTGAGAGTCCTCCAAGTTGTCTCTGGAACTTGAGCTATAAACATCTCTGAACAAGACACATACAACTCAGCGTCTGTAGGAGAGCCCAAGACTGGAGTCATGACTGGCTGGCAGTTTGGAGCTCGTGGGAGTTTTGAGATCTGGCTCTGTTGAGCCAAGCAGGGCTGGGGTTCTGTAGCTGGTTTGATGGGCAGATGGCTTGGCAATTGACAAGGTGTGGCAATTCTGCCTGAGAGTGAATCACCTGCTGCAAGTTGGCGCTGGGTCCTTGAGGCCCTTCCATGAGCTGGAAGCACCTTTGCTTGGCTCACTTTCCTTGGCAAAGCTGATGCATATGGAATGTTCCCTTCAGAGCTAAGGCTGTTATCTTGTTAGGAAAAGGCCAAGGGCTTTCTCTGGGTTTCTAGCCCATGCAGCAGAGTTCTCCAAGGCATCATTCCCATGCTGCTGAAATCATGCTGGGCTGTGGCTAATAATTCAATCCATTATGCATGATGCTCTTTCCTTGGTGCCAGACACTGAACAAGATGATGAAGAGGCATAAGCAGTTAGGACAAGATTCCTACTCTTGGGACCATCTTGGTCAGAACAAGGTGGTGGTACAGAAAAGCTATTCTGGCAGGATATGATCCACTTGGGGTCAAATTTCCAATAATAAATATTTCAATGAAGGTATTAGATCCACCTGTACAAATGTACAAACACATCCCTCCCCAATGTTTTACCTATCACTGCATAGGATCCCATAAGTCAGAACTTTAGTATGACAAGTTCATACCAGAGAATAGAAGGAGCGGGAAGGTTAGAAGAACATCTGCTCTGCTGGAGATTCTTTGTTTTATCCTGGGCAAGGCAGAAACTTCTCGAGGAGACAGTGGCATTGAGGAGAGATGAAGTGCAATCCTAATTATTCTTATTAAATAAAAACCTGGAATCAGATATTAGGGTGAAATCTGAAAGATCAGAACAGCAGAGCAGCAGCCACTAGAGACTTCTTACCTCTACGAACCCTCAGACTGAATGGGTAGCTGAGAGCCTGTCTCTACCTCCTGATTGTGCTGGTATTAAAGGTGTGAGCCTTCCAAGTGCTGGGATTAGAGGTGTGGGCCACAAGCACCTGGCCTCTATGGTTAACTAGTGGCTAGCTCCACCCTCTGATCTCCAGGCAAGCTTTATTTGTCAGAACACAAACAAAATATCATACAATAGAGAGGCTAAAAGAGAGCCACCAGATGTCAGGATGTAGATGCCGAGGAAGGGATGAGAACAAGAAGATTCAAAATTTCTAGATGATTGGGTAGAAAGTGGGAAGAGGAGACAGCTCATGGTCTGGTGGGATGGGGAGGACATGATGAGACAAGGGACACTGAGACCACAGAAGAGAAGGTAGGTGAAGGACTCTTATGTCTCTAGATTAGGTGTGCTGGCTTGGACAGTGATGGCTTCACAGCATGGTCAATGATCTTCACAATTAATCTGGCCTATGGTTTCATCTCTTTTGTTCACCTTGGCCCTGGATATAACCTAAGGATTTCACCTAGTCTGGTGTCAGGAAATGGACTTGCATATGGCTATAAGCTATGTCCACATTTTCTCCAGGAGTGGCTGGGAACCATAGGCTCTTCGTGAAAATAAGGATTATCAGTAAAACTTTTCTAATTTCCCATACCTGGTTTCCCTGAGATCTGTTGATTGACATGGTCTGAGGTCTGGATTGGGATCACTTACAAAGTGATTCCGAGTTGATTTTAGTGCATATTCTGTCTGGGGACTACCAGCTTGAGCATGCTTCCCTTTTACAACTGAAAAAAATGGGAGCCTTAGGAGAGAAACATGGAGCTGAAAAAATGGGAGCCCAGGCCCTCTGCTGGTGTGCTTTGGCTCAGCATTCCAGGAGTGAGGCTATCATCTTAGGACTCTCCTAATAAACTCACACACTAGACATTTTGCAGTCCTCTGCCATACCCATATTTCTTCTCAGGACTGTGTGTCCCCCATCACAGGTGACTGTGGCGGTATCAGATCTTCTTAATGGCCTCTGGAGGATGTTGGAGTCTCACCAGCATGTGGATGGCTACTCTTGCCATGCTCCAAACCTTCGCAACCTTCTCAGAGAACATCACAGAGACCATCTTTCTTGCTTTGGCCCCAATAAGCCAGGGTCCCCAGAGAGAGCACTGTCTTGCTGGACCTGTTCCTTCCTGCTCTGACTCTAGTATGATGTGATTCTACGAAGCTGGAACCGCCAGTGCCCAGGTAGGATCTGCCAATGCTGGAGGGGAAGAGCTGCTGGGACAGTGCTGTTAAATCACAGGTGACACTCAGGAGGTCTTGAACATGGTTCTTATTTGGTGAATTCTCTCAAAGGAATTTCCTACCTAGAATCTGCACTCCTGGACCTTCCCTGATCCCCCAAAGTAGCCTCTGGCTCAAGTTCTTTTAGTCAGTTATATAATGTGAGAGGTCCCTCAGGGAGGACCAACCAGTGATGTCTGCATGTCATGCTTTAACTTTCCTTATAGGAAAGGGAGAAGTTAGCATAATACAGTCTCATGCCACACAGCATTTAAATCAACAGACCACATATACCAAAGTGGTTTAATAATTAGTTATTCAATACCAAATAGTCAGCCCTGGAAACATATACATACAAGTAACATTATACATCATACTGGGCAGGTATTTATACATTTAGGAATATATACTTACGTGTGTGTGTGTGTGTGTGTGTGTGTGTGTGTGTGTGTGTGAGAGAGAGAGAGAGAGAGAGAGAGAGAGAGAGAGAGAGAGAGAGAGAGAGAGCGCACAAATAAGAAAAAAGAGGCTGTGATTTTTAAAGGGAGCAAAGGGGATGGTACATGGGAATGGTTTTAGGGAAGAAAGGAAAATGTGGGGGATGTACTTATATTATACTCTCAGAAAATTAAAAAAAATATAACAATCAAAGATCTTATATTGTGCAGTGATGCCATAGCTGTCTTAATTTCTGTCAGGGTACACACACTGTTTACACAATGATGAAATTGCCCAAGGCTTCAGTTCCTAGCATCTCATCCCACGTCAAAGAACTCAAGTATCCTGTAAGTGACATGATTCTATGGAAAAGCCCAGATGAAATACCTTTGAGCACGTGGTCACTTTTGAATGGGCAAGGAATATGAATCTATGAGGAGGAAAACAGCTCTGGATACAGGGGGTCCTGCATAGTAGGAGAGGGTATGTCAGTCAGCATGATTCCCAGACGTTTCTCTTGTAGGAATGTGAATGCAGAAAGTTTGCCCTGGCGGAGGGCCACACCTGTAGACTCCCTCGCTTGGTGCGGACAGCAGAGGCCCATACCAGGACCTCAACCTGGTTACAGCACCTGGAGGAGTAGAAATGCAGCATATACACTTCTTAAATCTTTGGAGAGCTTAACCCTGGCACGACTCTGTGACATGGAAGACTCCATCATGCATTTTATCTGGGGAATGGAGAAGGAATTTGGGAGGCTCTTACATGGAAGGTTCCAAGTGGTAAAACTTGTCTTTCATCAAGTGAGAGATAAGAGCCAGTGAAATTAAAAAAGGTGGCAAGCCAAGGTATGAAGACAGGGCACAGAAAATGGAAGCTTTCCTCAGAAGTGCAGGGGAGAGCCAAAGAGCGGCTTAGAAATGTCTACATTGCATATTTGTGGACAGTCTCTGAGAACAGGGAAAAAGCATTTACAAACCTCTACCACAGATGATGGTACAGTTTGGGATTGGGATGTTTCTCAGAGGTTTGGTCCCAAGCTGGTGCTGCGACTTGAGAGATGATTGGATCATGAGGACACAGAGCTCATCAGTGGATGATTAGGAGGTAGTGTCTGAAGGCTCGTCTTGGAGAGAGATTTTTTTCTTGGACTAGCTCTCTCCTCATTCTTTGCTCCTTGGACCCCTTGAGGTGAGAAGTTCTCCAGTGCCTCATACTTTTTTTTTGGCCAGGATATTCTTTCTCAACACAAGTGCACAGTGACATGACCAACGAAAACATGGAAGGCCCGAACTCTCTGAAACTTTGAACTAAAATAAGCCCTTCTCTTCCTAACTTGTTTGAGTCAGACATTTCTGTTTCAACAACAGAGAGCTGGGTTCTGCATACAGTTTGAACAGACCTGTGCACATATGAAAAAACTCGGTCTCAAATGTTATAGAGTGGATGCCTTTATGAGCATTTAGTTACATACTGCCTTTGGAAACTAGTCAGGATTTAAGATGGAATTTCACTGTTGTCTTCAGAATTGGCCACAGCCAATCAGTTGACAGCATGAATCAAATTAGAAGCTTTATAGAGACAGAATGGAACCATTTGGAGAAGTAATGGGGAAGTGATGATTAAGACAGAACATTTAAAAATGTTGACGTATAACATGCACATAAAAATATGCACACCATGAGTGTATGGCATAATGAATTTTTGCGAATGGAATATTTCTGTTGAACACTCAAATGAATAGGAATGGCATTTAAAAGCCCTTCACAGCGTCCCCTTGAGTTCCTGAAACTTACTACTGCTCCTCAAAAGAAGCCAGTCTCTGGCTTTCAATATTAATTTTTTGGTGCCAAGTTTTGAACTTACAGAGTCAGGCTGCATGTGCTTTTCCAATGACTGCCTCTGCTTTTGTTGTTGCATTTTCTTGTGACATTTCTTGTCGGTGTTTCTGCATGGATCATTTTAGAGCCTTTCTATGTTTATGTGAAAATATATTCATCCCATTATTTGTGGACCTTTGAGTGGTGTATTAGTCAGGGTTCCCTAGAGGAAAGGAACTGATAGATTGAATATAGCTTGCAAGGGGGAATTTATTACATTGGCTTCCATGACACTGGCTGGGTAGTTCAGCTATCTGCATGCTGAAGAGGCTGAGGACTAGGTAGCTGCTTGGTGACGCTGGATACCTCAGCTGTTCCAATCTGGTGCTGAAGTCCTGGAAGGTTCCTGAAGAGCGGCTGGTCTTCAGTGCACATTTGAAAGCTGAAGAAGCTGGACTCTAATGTCAGTGAAGTATGAAGAGCTGTGGCATCGGTAGCAACAGGGTAGATGCTTTCACTGGGAAGGAGCGAAGGTGTAGGCAGGTAAAAAGCAGAACTTTCCCCCTAAGGCCTCTTTATATCTCGAAGGCCATGGGAAGGTGTTACCTACATTATGGGAGGTTCTTCCCCATCAATTGATGTATCCAGAAAATATGCCCACAGACTTGCCTAGGAAGGTGCTACCTACATTATGGGAAGTTCTTCCCCATCAATTAATGTATCCAGAAAATACACTCACAGACTTGCCTAGAACTGTGCGTCTCAGTTGATTCCAGATGCAATCAGGTTGATAAAACTAAGATTAACTATCACAGACTGTTGACTGTTTTCTGGCTCCTGTGAAAGGACAAAACTTTCAAGGATAGCCATTGCTGTCCTCTCTCTCTCTTAGTTTTTCTGATCTAAAAGCATGTATAGATAAACAAGATCAAGCCTACTGTACTTTATGGGCCCTTGAAAGGATCCCCAAGGTTGCTTTAGGGTCCATATGACCATTGTCTGTGAACCAGCAGCTATCTGTCTCTTATTATAATCTATATGAGAACTTGCCAGAATATAAGCTGACTGCTATTGAGCATACTCTAGCAGAGGCAACATTTAAACTTTTCACGGTAAGGGTTTCTCAATGAAGGAAGTGTTGTATTTATTTAACTTCTTGTCCAAGATTCTTATTATAAACCAATACAAGCCCTTCATGGTCTGGTTACTTTGAGTAGCATTGAGAGAGATCATTTAAACTTTAAAAATTTCCCAATAAATGGTGATGATAGGGCCAAGTATCCTCCACTCCCATGGGATGCACCACTGTGCAGTGTGCATATTGCATTGATTTGCAATTTCCTTTAGGGATTTATTTATTGCAGTGTTGTTGAGGAGAGAGACGGACTTGACCAGGAGGCACCAGTTTCCTGGAGGACCAGGGAAGCAGCAAGTACCATAGGGAATGTGTCTCAGGCAAGGCAACATCTCCTTTGGTAGAGATGATACCCTATCACTTACTCAGCTAGTAGGATTTAATCAGAATGTCAGTTCGTGGTTGAACAATGGTCACCACGTTCCTCAGCTGTTGCATTCTCTGCTTCCTTCTCTTTGTCCATCCTCTACATAACTAACTGTGTTGTGCCTTCCACTCACGATACCCCCATCTCCATGATGCTCCCCATGGCTCAGACTTTACTGCAAATCCGGCTTTCCTTTTTCAAGTCATATATTGAGATGAAATTCACACACACAAAGTGAATGATTGTAAAGCAGATGATTCTGAGGCATTTAGTGACTTTGTGATCTGCAGCTGTCACTTCTGTCTGGTTACAAAACATGTCTACCACTCTAAAGGGGTGGTTCTCAACCCACAGGCCATGACCCTTTTGGGGGGGTCACATATTGGATATCTTGTATATCAGAGTTTTACATTATGACTCATAACAGTAGGAAAATTATAGTTACGAAGTAGCAATGAAAATAATTTTATGGTTGGGGCCACCACGGCTTGAGGAACTGTGTTAAAGGGTCACAGCATTAGGAAGATTGAGAACCACTGCTCTAAAGTAAATCTCCCTCTTCACCATTAAGGGTTCAATTGTGTTTCCTTTTAAGTTCATTTACTGAAGTCCTAGCCCTTAGAGCCTCAAAATATGAACATTTTTGGAAATAGGGTCTTGGCAGACTTATCTAGTAAAGATGAGTCCTTAAGCAGACCCTAAATTAACATGACTGATGTCTGTATAAAAATGAGAAACTTGCATGCAAATCCATACATATAAGGGAAGGAATGGGAGGATGAAGACAGAATTGGGGTGATACAGGAGAATGCTAATTATACACAGCAAACACCAGAATCCCAGAAAGAAGTGTTGAACAGATTTCCCTTCTTAGCTTCAGAAGGAACCATCTTTCCAAGACCCTTACCTTACCCTCCCAGCCTCCAGAATAGGATGATGAACTCCTGTTGGTTAGGCAACCTAGTTTTTATTGATGGGTTATGTTACCAATCAACCAAACATGAGGAAACCAAGACTCCTTTTAAGGAAGTTTCCCCCCAAGACTTCTGCCCCACAATAGTTAATTTTATTCATGAACTTGACTAGGGCTGTGGTACATGGTTCATGGTCAAACGCCAGTATAGAATGCTGCTGTGAAGGGGTTTTGTTGAGCTCTATTGAACCTTTACATTGGTAGGTAGAGGAAAAGATTGGGCCTCATCCAATACATTCGAGTTGAAGACCTTAACAAAGACTGCAGGTTCAGACTTGCCTGCAGTCACCATCATGAGAGCCACTAAAGAATGAATCATTGTGGTTGGAATTAGTTGTATAGGCATATAATCCCAACTTCTCCAGAGGCTAAACAGAAGGATTTCAAGTTCAAGGCCAGCTTGGCTATAGAGTGAATTCAAGGCTAACCTGGCAACTTGGTGAGTACCTGCTTAAGGATGTAGTTTTGTGGAAGAGTGCTTACCTAGCATGCTTAAGGGCCTAGGTTCAATCCTTAGTTTTGTGTGTGTGTGTGTGTGTGTGTGTGTGTGTGTGTGTATACATTCTTTATAAAACATGGACTAATATGCCCAAATCGCTCCAGTTCTTTGAAAACTGCAATCCAGCAATCCAGCAATTTGTATTTTGTCTCTACAAATTTGCTCCAGATATTTTACATAAAGGGAATCTTAATATGTGACCCTTTGTGCCTGGCTTCTTTCACATAGCATATTTTCTTCTATATTCATCCATATTATACCATGTATCAGTGCTATTGCTTTTCTATGGATTATCAATACTTCATTGTATGTCCATACTGATATATATATATACATACATATACATATATATGTATACACACATATACTTAACGTGTGTGTGTGTGTGTGTGTGTGTGTGTGAATGTTCACCATTGTTTAACATTCTGGCTGTTTCCATATCTTGGCTATGCAAGTAGTAGCTATGACCATGTATCCACATGCATTTGTTTGAGTTTCCATGGTCAGTTCTTTTGGATTGATACCAAGAAGTGGAATTGTAAACCAATTTGTTTATTTGTTCATTTATTGAGAGACCTGGTCTTACTATAGCCTAGGCTTGTCTGGAACTTGTATGTGGCTCATGGTGCCCTCAAATCCATGGCAATTCTCTTGCTTCAGCCACCCTAGAGCTAGGATTACAGGCATGAGCTACTCTGCCTGACTCACACAGTAATTCTAGTTAACTTTCTGTGGAACCTGCCAAACTGTCTTCCATAACAGATGAGCCATTTTATAGTTCCATCAGCAGGATATGGGGCTCCAATTTCCCTACATCCTCAACATGTTGTTTTCTACTTTTTAATTATAGCCATCCTAGTGGTTGGGAAGTGGTTCCTCACTATGGTTTTGATTTGTATTTCTCTAATGACTAATAATGTTGAACATCTTTTCATGTGCTTTTGGCTGTTTTTTTTTTCTCTTGAGTTTTAGAGAAATGTCTACACAAGGCCTTTGACCATTCTTTTTGAATTGTTTGCCTTTTTGACCCTTCTCAGACACATGATTTATGAATATTTTCACTAAGTTTATAGGTTGACCTTTTATTTTCTAAGTAATATCCTTGAAAGTATGAAGAAGTTAATTTTATTTATTTTTTCCTTTTGTTGCTCATACATGAGAATATCTACATGTCTATGGCCAAACCCAAGGTTATGAAGATTTACTATGTATTTTTAAAGGGTTTATAGATTTAGCTTTTATTACAATTTTTTATTTTTTATTTTTATATATATGTGTATGTGTGTTGTATGTATCTCTCTATGTGTCTGCCATATGTGTGCATGTGCTGGTGGAGGCCAGAAATGATCATCAGATCCCTCAGGAGCTGGCATTACAGGCACTTGTGAACTATGTGATATGGCTGCTAGGGACCAAACTCAGGTCCTCTGCAAAAACAGCAAGCAGCTAATCTGTCTTTCCAGCCAATTTTCACAAATCTGGAAATTTGTGAGTCTTCCAAACTCACCCCCCACACACACTTAAAGATATCTCTGGTTGTTTATAGCTTCTTAGAATTCTGCCTGAATTTGAGGACTTACTTTTTGTTTTGTTTTTCAAGACAGGGTTTCTCTGTGTAGCTTTGTGCCTTTCCTGGAACAAACTTGGTAGCCCAGGCTAGCCTTGAACTCACAGAGATCCACCTGCCTCTGCCTCCCGAATGCTGGGATTAGAGACGTGCACCACCACCACCCAGCGAGGATTTACTTTTAAAAACTTAAAAGTATAATTTTATTTTGTTGTTGTTGTATATGTTATATGAATATGTGTGTGTGTGTGCACACATACCCACGTATTTGCATGTGTAGAGGCTGGAGGCCCACTTCAAATGCCTTCCTCTGTTGCTCTTTACCCTATTTTTGGAGATAGGATTTTTCACTGAACTTGGAGCTTACAGACAGGGTTTCTCACTGAGCTTATCATTTGGCTAGACTGGCTGACCAGTGAGATTCTGGGATCTACTTGTCTTTGCCAGGGGGTTACAGATGTGCATTGTCATGTCTGGCTTTTATGTGGATGCTTGGATCCCAACTTAGGTCTCATGTTTGCATAGCAAGAACGTTACCCACTGAGCTGTCTCCATAGGACTGGCTTCTGTCATTAAGCCAAAAGGCCCATTAAGAGTTCTTATAGGCATCGCATTGAATCTGTAGATTGCTCTGGATAGTATCAGCATCTGAGCAATATCAGACCATCCTATCCATGTATGTGGGATCTATTTTGGTCTTTCCATTGCAGTTTCTTTCAGCAATGTTATGTGATTTTTGGGTGTGTGAGAATTTTATTACGTTTGTTCCTGGGTATTTTGTTCTTTAGGGTCGGGCTGAAACTCATTGTCTTCAGTTACTTTTCAGATACCATTGCTGGTGTGTAAAAGCATAATGGAATTTTATATGTTGATTGTGTACTCTACAGCTTTGTTCAATTTGCTTATTTGCTGTAGTGGCTTTTTGTGAAATGATTGATATTTTCCTCTATTAAGATTGGATTATCTGTGAATAAGGATGATTTTTCTTCTCTCATTTCAAATCAGATGCCTTTCATTTCTTTCCTTGCCCAGTCACTCTAGACACAGAGAGATTCAGTACAGTGCTAATGAGTAGTAATATCCTTGTCAGTTCTTGATTGAAAGTTTACAGCTTGTCATTCACTGCTGAGTATGACAGTAACAGGAATACTCTGGAATCTTGAGGCTCTCCTCTCCCTCCATTACTTGACTCCTTGGTGCCTTTTTTTTTTCTTCATGAAATGGTGTTGGATTTTGTCAAGTGCCTTTTGTGCATCTATTGTGGTGACAATGCGATCTTGATTCTTTGCTTTATTAATATAGTACATTGCATTTACTGATTTTCTCAATTCCTTGCTGTAAATTGCATTTACTAATCAAGTGCAGGCCTTTCAGTCTTCTATTGTGCTTGATTTTCCAGTGTTTCATTGAATGGTTTTGTTTCTACATTTATAAGAGATATTTGCCTGTGGGTTTCTTTTTTTGTAATCTTTCTCTTGCTTTCATGTGAAGAAAATGAAGGCCTCATAGAATGACTTAGGCAGCATTTTCTCCTCCTGTTTTTTTTTTAAAGCAGCATTTATGTTAATTCTACTTTAAATGTTTGGTAAAATTCACCATTGAAGTTGTATGGCCAGGGAATTCATTTTGATTCATGATTTTAATTCTATTTGTTTTAGGCCCATTGAGGTTTTAATTTTTTTTCTTGAGTCAGTATTCATAATTTGTATGTTTCTAGGGATCTCTCCTTTTTATTTAAGGTATTTAATTTGTTAGCACACAGTACACTGACAACCTTTTTTAGTATGTAGCCATGTTCTCACTTTCACTTCCCATTTTATCTTTTTAAATGCAGCCTATTTAGAAGCCTGTCAATTTTATTACTATGTTCCAAGAGCCAACCTTTGCTTCCATCGATTCTTGCTACTGTGTTATGTTCTCTCTGTTCTCATCTTTAGTGCTTCCTTCCTTCTGCCAGCTTCGAGTTTAGTTTGCTCTTCTTTTCCTGGTTCCTTGATGTCTCAGATTAGGCTACTAATATAAAAATATATTCTAACTACTATGTATTTAATATGTATATTTAATAGGTGTTAGATGCTGTAAGTCTCCTCTAAGTGCAAATTTCACTGTAGCCTAGCTGCTTTGATCTGTGTTCTACCTTTCCTTGTATTAATCTCTGAGTGTTTTATAATTTTTCCTGTGATCTCCTCTCTGGCCCATTCATTGTTGAAGAGTGTATTGTTTAACTTTGATAAATCAAGGCACTTCCATTTTTCCTCTTCGTATTGACTTATCACTTCATTCTGATATGATGAGGAATAATAAGGAGTTTGCATAAGTTCATTCTTTTAAGTTCATTGAGACTGATTTTGTCACCCAAATGAGGTTTGTCTTGGAGACTGTCTCATAAGAATTTGAGAAGAATATGCACCAAGTCTGTTAACTTTGACTAAAGTGTTCTTTGTCACTTTGTAAGCTTGGTGGATGGTGTTAACAAAGTTATTTTTTCTATTGCTCCTTTATTTAGATGTTCTCTTCATTACTAAAAAATGAATTCTCCAGGTATTATTAAAAGCTATCCATTTTTCTCATCAAAACTGTCAATATTTATTTCACATATTTTAGAGCTCTGGTGTTTGGTCCACGTATGTTTATTGATTATTAATTCTTTGATAAACTGGTACTTTTAGCAATATGTAATGTCTACCTTTGCTGGTCTCAGTTGATGTTTTCACTAATTTATGCTTCTGTTACCTTTAGAATGTAAGTGACTGTAGAGATTGATTATCTTTTTTTTTTCTTCAGAGTCCTCCATTGGACCCTGTTCATAGGAGACATCTGGAGGTGAAATGGGCACTAATGAATATTTGCTTTGCTTTGTTATCATATTTGCCCAGGCACAAGTTACTTTCAGTGACATGGCACTTCATGAAGGAATCCCTTGCTCTTGCTTCCTATGATGCTGCAGATGCTATAAAGGGATTTCTGTCCTTGGTCTCTTCTGTTTTCCTAAAACTAAAATACCAAAGAGTATTTTTTTTTTCCAGAAAAAGTCTGACTAAGGTGGTGGGGTGCTGGGCTCTGGCTGGGTCTGAGGCCTTCCTCTTCCAGAGCGATCCCAGCAGCCATCACGCTGGTGTTGTCTCTTTGCCAGTGTGCGTGTTTAATGAACAAAGAGCATAATGACGTTAATTAGGTCTTTAGTGTAAATAATGAACAAAATTACAGAGCAAGCCCCTTTGTCACCCTCGTGGAATTTAGGGTTGTTTGGAAAAGTCAACACTCACTCTTAGCCACCCCTACCCTCCCTTCTTAGTCAACGCAGGATCCCCATCAATCAACGCGGTTGACTTCTACTGCCAAGGTGGAAAGTCTGAGCTGCTCTTTTCCACCTTGGAGTGACGATGGCTCACCCTGCCCCACCTCTGTACTCCATCTGACAGTTTCAGACTGAATGTGCAACTCCTCAGGATCCTTTAGAACAGTGGGCAGAAGTGACTACTATAGGGTTAGCAATGTCAAGGGTATGTTCTATGCAATTGGGCAAAAGCAGGAAACAGGTACACACACACACACACACACACACACACACACACACACACACACACACACATATGGAAACCCTACCCTGCTCTGCCAGTGGCTATAACATAGCCTTTGGGCACTAGAACAGCGGTTGCAGAGTAAGTTTCTGTGTGAATTGGGGTTGAAGTTATTCTTTGTGCTGCCAGGTCTTTTCTGGGCTCTAGTGGCTAAGAACGCAGTTTCTGTGGTTTGTAAAATTCTCTTCTGCCCAAAGTAGTTCTCATCCCTATTATCAATGTCTTATTTCTATTCCTGCGTGTCTCATTTCTTTTTTTTTTTTTTTTTTTTTTTTTTGATTTTTCGAGACAGGGTTTCTCTGTGTAGCTTTGCGCCTTTCCTGGGACTCACTTGGTAGCCCAGGCTGGCCTCGAACTCACAGAGATCCACCTGGCTCTGCCTCCCGAGTGCTGGGATTAAAGGCGTGCGCCACCACCGCCCGGCGCGTGTCTCATTTCAAAGGATGCTAAGTGAGCCTCACCCTTAATCTCCCAGCTCATGGCATAGAGATGTTGGGAAAGGTACACACTCTACCTCTGATCAGCTTTATTTCAGCTTTCCATCTCAGTTTGTAAGAGAGGCTTCTCTTAGTGAAGGCCTATGTCTGTTGGTGGGCATCTCAGGCATTGGGTAGCGATGAATATGCCTCTCTTCCTTGAGTGAACTCTTCCTTCACTGTCTCCATTGAGAGAGTTACCATTTCATTGGCCCCAGCCATGGGGGCTCTTCTTACCCAGGTCTCTGTGTCTCCTCTGCCCATATGTCTCAAGTCTGGCTACATGAGTGGAGTTGGCTTAGCTCTGTTCTCTGACATGGCCTGTCCCCCCTTGGAAGGGCTGGAGTTTGCCCGACAGAGGGGCAGTCCATACCCAGTCTACTCAGAAGAAGCTGGCAGACCAAGGCTCTTCTGGGCCCCACTATGTGCTGCAGCCTGGCGGTCATCATGATCTCCCAGTTATTTATTGTCATAACATTAATCATGCTGAACTCACTTGGCATTAATGAGGACGTAATGTGTACTTGGAAGGGAATTTTTATTGTAGTGCAGCATTAACTAACTGGCCTATTATTTAAAGTGTTACCAGACCTGGTATGTACAAATGGTTTACTTTGCAGTTTCCAAGTGTTGAAACTTTGTATGGTTTGTGTCAAGAAAATATGAATATAGAACACAAAAGAGGCAGGGGCTGAAATAATATCAGCCTGTCCCCTGGCTGGCATGGAGACAGAGCACACTCAAGGAGGGGCACCCACTGGATAGCCTGGGCGGTTTACCATTGCCTTGAGCCTCTGCTGGGCCAGTACCTATGTCTAGTCTGGGGGTTTGACTGGGGTGGTATTGAGAGGCTTCCTTAGTTACCACCGTGGGGATAAAGAGAAACAGAATAATGGGATTTCCAAGTGGTGAAATACTACAGCCCCTGTTGGAGGTCATGTGTTCTCCAGATTCTTCTATTATTGCTCTGTGGCAGTGACAGCCCTGTCCTCTGCAGATGTCCATCTGTAGGAACCCATTTTCCTCCACCATGTTGTAACCTGTGCCACACTGCACACCCTCACAAGAGTGTCAAGCCCTGAGCCGCTCCAGGCTTCCTGGACTCTGCATACATTGATTGCCTTGTTTGGCTACCGTCCATTCATCTTCTGAGAGTCAGCTCAGGCAACATATGCTTTCTGAAGTGCTCCATATTTCCTCTCTGAAATGCACAGTTGAGGTTCGTCTCTCTGCGGAACCCTGTTAAGGGTTGTCTGTTTGTGCTAGCACATAGGGGAAACAAGTTAGATGAATAAGGCAGTCCTTGTCAGTTTAGTGCAGAAGGCAAGCCAGACTGCCTCCATGCCATTTAGTCAATCAATGGGATTTTCGTTTAAAACCAAACTGCCTTTGAGATAAAGTGCTAAGCTATGCAACGCATACAGCCGGAGAGGAGAAAATAATGAACCATTAAAAATTCAGAAGGGGGGGGGGCGTGTAATATTAGTTTGAGCCGATCTTTGGAGAAGGGATGAGAGATAGAGAGGCACTTGTGAGAATGATGAGGGGCACATGGGGTACAGGAGGCGCTTAATGACACCTTTATTCTGTCCCAGTCAATTTGGCAGTGGTTAGAAAAACACTTCCAGTGTGCCTTCTCCGATCGCCAAAGCAGCGCGACAAATAGACAAGGAATATACTTTTGTGTGTTCGTTTGAACGATGGAGGCAGTGCAACAGGAGACAGACATGGAGGCTCAGGCTGGCTTGTTGACCATAGTCTGGCCCCTGGCTACCTGGAGTCAGAAGGAGACTTCTGGCACCATGCGGAGATTGCTGGTGGAGGTTCTGGATTAAAGTCGATTTTAGAATGCAAGAATCATGTTCGCCTCTGTTGGCCCACTTTGATTCAGGCTAGTGTCCTGAATGAAAGGAATTTTGCCTTCAGTCATTTCATCAGAAAGTGAGAGCGAATGAGGAGCTAGATAACATCAGCCTATATTCTTGCCTGGGCCTGTGGGTGTTGACCGATGAAGGGACAAGGACCAGAGGTGTGCAAAGCATCCTGCAGAAGGAGGCAGGTTGCTGGTGATACATCATTTGCCCTGGGTCACGTACAGTAGCTATTGAAACATGCACCCATATTGAGGGTATGGGAATTGGTCAGTGGAATAGAATATCCTGCAGTTAAATATGCATAAAAAAGTATGTGATATAAAATGAAACGAGGATTTTAAAGAAGAACTCGCATCCTATAAAGGATTCACAATGTCTGCATTCTTCATGTTTGTCCAGAAACTAACCATGTATGGTTAACCAAGACTAATGGGCAATAGTAACCATGCGGTCTAAGCGCAATTAGGCTGGAGGCAGAAGGAAAGGAAATAAAAATGTGTCAAGTTACTATGGCATGCTCATCTTTGCTTTCATGAGTCACACCAGTTGGTGATTGGAGCTTTCTCTATGGTGGTGGTTCTATAATTGTGGGGTGAATGTACAGCTAATGAATGTGAGCCCTTTGTGTTTTTTACTTTTGATTTTGACTGACGCTGGACCTACTGTTCTCATAAGCAAAGGCACAAGCCTCATTGTTTCCCTAATTCAGCCATGAGGATTCCTAGGAGGCAGCCAAGCCTGGCAGACTTGGAGTTGGGTGGGGTGAGGATATGGCAGCCTGTCCTTGGGCAGATGGCTCTTGGATTGGCGGGAGGGACAGATGTAATGCCAGTAAGGTCTGTCCCAGTGGAAAAAGGACTCCTGGAAATGGTCTGAACTAGAAAGAAAGGGCTGGGTCTCACAGAGAAGCTCCTAGGAGTTTGACTGAAGGTCAACGCTTCATCAAATTGGGAGTCAAGGATCCAGTCCTTGTGAGTTACCCCAGGAAATCAAGGTTAAGGACTTGTGAGTTAGAGTAATTTTAGTGGCTACGGGGTTGAAACAAACAAGCCCCAAGATCTCAGTGGCTTAATATAGTGCGAAGTTTATTTCTCCCCCACACAAAGTCCAGTGTGATGTTCCTGGTGACTCTCCAGGTGTCATTAGACATGTTCACTTAGGGATGTTGGCTCTTCTGTCTGTGGTTTTGCCTTCCCCTGGGGCTGTGGATGCTCCACTGGATTTCTGTATCTGGCTGACAGATGGGGCAAAGAAACAGGCTTACACATGGAAGGTTTTAATGGACCAGGCTGAGAAGTAGAGCACAGTACTGATGCCCACATTCCATAGGCCAGAGCTCAGACACAGGGCCACACCTAACTGCAAAAAAGGACTGGGGAATATGTTCTCTGTGCCTACGAGGGAAAGGAAATGGGCTGTATTCCATCAGTCTCTGCCATGCCTGGCATTGGTTCTAAATAGTTATAAATCCTATTTATAAGTTCTTACCATATGCTGGATACTATGCCAGTTTCTGCACATACATTATTTCTATCCTGGTGAGAGTTTGAGATGAAGTGCTTACTTAGACCCACTGGATCATAGGCTTAGGACAGAATGAACTTCCCTTTTGATGAGGGCTAAGGGTTTCATACACAGCCCAGTCTGCTTCTCATTGGCTCAAGTCCTTGGCCTCATCAACCTGAAGTTGGATGGTTTTTAGGTATTTGGGTACTTGTAGACAAGTAAGAGCTGATTTGTGGTTAGGGGTCTTGTATAATCAACTTTAAAATACTACTGCTGTATCAACCCTTAATCAAGCCCTCTCTTTAGGTCCAGCTAGGTCTTGAGGTCTTGAGGTCTCACCTTAAAGAGCCATTGGCCTGGTTGTTGCTACCAGATGATCACAAACCATTGTTTTGTGAAGTCTTTTTGTTTACTCTTTCTCTTTTCTGTGCTTCTCTGCTTGTCCCCCTGCCCCCCATGGTTTCTCCTGATTTCCTCTTATTTTCTTCCTAATTGACATTGTGGACAAGGTCTGCTGATGAAAGAGTTTACCCAGGCTGACACTGTGTTTATAATTGATAATTTATGTCTCAGCCTTTGCAAGGTCCTTCTCCTTCTTGACCTGTGGCCAGTGTGTTCTCTGCATGCTTGGCATAGGATTGTGGAGAGTGAGGAAAGCAAATATCTTGTTTTCAGTGGGTGAGATATTAATGAAAGCTGCTCTCCATGTGAAAGACACGAGGATACCATATGAGGGTGTGCACACAGCCATTGCCTATGCGTAGTGGCATCTTGTACCACATTCATGAAAACTGTCCAGGAGTTTGGGGGCATGCAATATTAGCATGCCAGGTGATTTTCCTCAGTTAACCTCCGACAGTCCTTGTTGATGATCAGCCTCTTTAACCTTGCTTTCAATCTTGCCTTTATAATGCCTCCTAATTGTGATAGAGCTGGGGTCCGGATGCACAAGGCTGCATCTGATCTCCATTTGTATGTACTTTTTGGTAAGTTAGTATTCTTCTTATAACCTCAGTTACTCTAACTGCAGGGCCAGGAAATCAGGAAAGATGTTATTTGAAGTTGCACTGAGCTCTGTATCCCATGAACCTTAATTTTGTCCAATAGTCGATGTATCTTTCTTTTCAAACAGTGGGATAGCATGGAAAAACATAGTGTTCTCTCAACATGAGTCTTCTCATCTTTAGAGTAGGGACAAGATCTGCTATGCTTGAAGACCACATGAGATGCTGTGTATGAAGAGTCTAAGGTGGTAGCTGACTTATGGATGCTGACAAAGCTTATGCTTGCTGTACCACTCACCCCAGAGTTAGGCTGGGTCAACTGGGTCTCTGTGAAAGTCCAGCCAATCTTCAGATGAGACAACAAATCCTCATGAAGGAGATGGTTGATTGGGTAGGTGAGATCATAGATCAGCTCTGGCATCTGGAGCCACCCATTGTTACACTATGAGTTTGGAAAGAAAAAAAAAAAGGCATCATTCCTGGAACTAGCACTGGCTTTGCCCTTTAGGAATCAGAGAAACCCCACCTGGGCCCTCGAGAGGGCAGGCTCTCTGCAGAAACACATGCAAATGTGTTTGTCATTAGGCTTTCCTTCCACGCCAATAATCCATATCTTTTTCTCTTTCCTTTGTTGCTTTTTTTTTCTTGTGGCCAGAAGCCAGACAAAACATACTGTCTCATAAGCTTCAACAGCCAATTCTGCCTTCCCAAGCTGAATGGGGGCTGCCTCCCCTGGCTCTGGCAGTTCAGGTGCTTTAGGAAGTCAGTTCGGGACTTGTAGTTGGTTTCGGAAATCTCTTGGTCAGCAGTGGCCTCCAGTTATCCCTGCCCCCAATCCATAATGATCCAGGGCATTCTCAAGTGCCAGTGTTAAGCCTGAGAAAGCAGGGCAGGGAGTTTGAAGGATGGGAAAGACATCCAGTGCAGGTCATTGGTTTTCTAAGGGTAGATGCGTGGGGTCCATTTCATTTAACTTAACCCCAACAATTCTCCACAAAAGGATCTACCTTCCTCTCCTGTTTCTTCCCTGTAAACTATTTGGTCTCTGAACATCTCATACCTGCCCACCTCTGGGTCTTGGCACAAACCAGTCCCTATCTGGGGAGCATAGATTGACTAGCATGGTATAAACACCAACCTAATGCCATGCCTTTGTTGGACATTCCACTAAGGCAACCACCCAAGGTCTCAACTTTTTTAGGCTCAACTCTAGATATGTGTCATCACTTTTTGCTGGTTGTTCAAACTCTGAGTGACCTTTTGTCCTCCAGTGACCCTTGGTCACATCTTCTTTTCCATCTCCTCGTTACAATGTTGTTTGATATCACCATGCCTGGTGTACAAATTACTGGACTATTGAAGTGTCTGTATGCATTGAAGTTTACTGTTGCAATGGTTGATACATTTTTCCACCACTATTTTGTAGGGTTTTAAGTTCAGAAGAGATACTGTATCTGATGGGTTTAAGGTGGTAACTGGCTCAGGGATGCTAACAAAGCTACACTTGCTGATCTATTCTGTAAAAGGACCTGAAATTTCCTTTGCATCCAAGCTAGTGGCTCTCTTAACACCAACCAGCTCAGGTTCCACGAGTTTACAGTCAGTGTTGTTTGTTCAGTCTTATTTTCTGATTTTACTTATCCCTAACTGATTAATTAGAAACCCTGGTCAGCCTCAAACTTAACAGTGCTACTCCTTCCGGAGAGCAGTGTCCAGCTTTTCTGGGCTCTAGTGACCTTGCAAGGAAGCAGGCCTATGTGCACATTTGAGTGTATGTATGCATGGATGTATGAAGTCTCTCGGCATGTAGTGCTGGAGAGAAGAGACCCTGTTGAGGTAAAGTATCCTGTTCTCTTCATCTGAGCAGCCAACCCCAGGCCAGTAGGCATCTTCTGTTCCTCTTGCAACCTGGGAAGACAGGAAGAGCTCTGGACCTCTTTTCCCTTTGGCATCTTCTCAGCTCAATTTCTCTCCAATTTTCTTTCTTGTGGCTCATATAACAAAGAGGCAGGTTAGTAAGTCTGATGTCAGAGCGGAAATGGAACGTGTTTGTCATTCTTGAAAAATATATGTGTATTCATTTTCTGGGGAGTGGGGTGCCTTGACAAAATGCTTCAAGCTGAGGCATTTAGAATAACAGCAATTCATTGTCCTGTGGTTATGGAGGGTAGAAGTCCAAAATCAGGGTGTTGGCTGGTTTATATTCCCCTTGGTTTTAGAACAGGATCTCTTTTACCTTCTAATAGTTCTCTGACTTTATAACATGTTTCCAGTGTTCACAGGTTGGTCTTATTTATACTGACTCCAGTCAAGTTAGATTAGGAGCATACCTTACTCCAGTATGACTTCATCTTAAGTAACTGTATCTACAGTATCTATTTCCAAATAAGTTCACATTCTGAGGAATTGCTAGTTCATCATATTCCCTGGGGGTGGAAGGGGTGAGTGGGTTCATACAACTCAACATATAATGACCATAACAGCTTACAAACTTTACAAGTGATTCATGGGGATTTTCTATTTCCTAGATTTGGAGAATGGACATAGCATTTATAAATATCTCACTCCCCACATATAGACCACTCCTACTAGTCTCCCAGTCTGTGGCGATGGAGGCTGGTGTCTTGCATCTGTAGAGCTGGCTCTTGGACCTTGAAGTAAACACTGAGGGGGAGCAGGTGACTCTGAAATTAGAGTGTGAGGTGTTCAACACTCTTTGCTTAGCACTTTGGACTGCAGCTGCTGTTCTGAAACAAGAGGCAAATCTTAGCTCTCTTCCCATGATACATCATTCTGTGCCTTAATATTTTCTGTTAGGGTAGGAGGAGTATCTCCTATATCTTTGGGTCAGAAAATTAGGCACGTCAAAGTAACATGTTAGAGTGCTGGGGGAGGTGAGGTGTAGTGTTGTATTCTGAAGAAGTAGCTAATAGAGCTGAAGCTGAAGAGGTCATGGCCATCTGTCTCTATTCTCAAGGATGTGGGCCACACCTTTCAACATTTATGGCATGTGAAGCTTCAGAGGAACAAGTAATTAGGGCTTTGGGAAATGAACATTCCCAAGAGCAGCATGACTGGTATTTACTTATCAGGACTACCCATGGGTGAGGAGAAAGTTAGACTGTCTGAGCCATAGACTTTTCTGGAAGGTCACCTTAGAGAGGTACTTTGTACAGTCACATCCACCTGATATGTCTTCATTGAGACTTGGGCTTTCAATGGGAAACATGAGAGGACTGGGATCCAGGGGATGTGTTCTTTATCCATGAAGCTCCCCTTTGCCAGGCCATCTGGTAGGGCACTTCTTACTTACCATTAACTTTACCCTTGTGCAGCCATGTGGGCTATTCCGGCACCTGAGATTTCTCCAAATGTAATGGCCACGGTGTATGCCACATGCATATGGTGGAACAGAGCTCTAACTCAGGGAAACATCTACCAGAGTGATGGCCCCTGTGTTCTCTTATAGCATAGGATGACTGGGGTGGGGGGCAGTCTGGGATTCCACAGTTGGTGTCAAGTTGCTTTTGTCCTTCAGGCATTGTTTCTCTTCTATGTCAGGTGTTTTGGTTTCTAAGGTCTTTTCTTAGAAACAGGAAGTCAGGTCTGGCTCTCTATAGTCTTCTACAAATCAGTGTTGTCTGCCCTGCCCCTTAGTTGGAAGTAATCTTTAGGGATGAAATGTATGGTGTGTTCACAGCTGGTAGTACCTGCAAAACTGGTTCCTCTGGTGGACCCATCAAGGTCTTGACAGTCCAATTGTTGGGGTGTGGTAGGCAACAGGGTTGAGGGTGGGCTCTCCAAACCTTTTGTTGCTGAGATGATACCAAAAGAACATCATCAGGCAATGAACATGAAACTTGAGGATTTGATGTTTGCAAGGTTTTCTCTTATATGCCCCTATTTTGGAAAGAGTATGCTTCCTGTGTGCTGTTGTATGTTGGAAGCATGTAATTTTTTTTTTTTTTTTGCTTAACTTGTACTCACAATTAAGAGGTTGTCTTAAGTTTCAGAAGAAACTTCGCAGCTTCAAAGTACATTGGAATGATTAAAGACTATAATTATTTTGGCAGTTGGAATGTATGGATTTTTGACATGGCCATAAGTCCATGGAAACCAGGGTGGGATGTTGTGGCTTGAAGGAAGAATGTCTCCAGTAGGTTTATGTGTTTGAATAGTAGGTCAACAGCTGGTGGTGCTTTATGAGAAGGCATGGAATCATTAGGAGGCAGAACCTCACTGGAGAAAATAGGTCACTTTGGGTAGACTTGGTATTTTATGGCTCAGGTCCAGTTCTGCTTTACTCTTATGCTTCTTGACTCTAGACACAATGTGACTAGCTTTACACTCCTGCACATCTGTCTTCCCCACAACTACAGACTGAGTCTCAAAGAACTATAAGTCAAACAAACCATTCCCCTTGAGAAGAAAGGTGATGTTGATACAGACTGGACCGAATTGCCTCATCATCAAATTTATCTGTTTGTTAGGTCCTTCATGAGTGGTGCTCAGAGATGGAGCCTTGGAAGGCTGGCTGATGTTCTGATGGCATTCAGTGTACCTATAACGAAAGGTAACAGAAACCCTGTTTCTTGTATTTACTCTCTGCCACATGAGAACACAATAAACCTAGTAGAGGGCTCTCACAAGAGCCTAAGCATACAGGTACCCTGACCTCAAACTTCCAGTCTCCAGAATAAGTAGACCTAATGTTTAAGCTATCTGGCCTATGATAGATTCCTTTAGAATGAGCTGAGACAGAAGTTGTTTTCTAAGGCTACAAATTAAGAACCACTTCAACCTAAGTTTGAAGATATGTATCAATTTAGCTTAACTTCTCAAGTATTTATTGAGTCCATCTTTTTCACATTCTCTTCCTTTTTATCCCTTCCCTTTTGAATGTTTTTGTGCTTTCTCTCTCTATCTTCCACCTCCACTAACTCCATCACAATGTTGTTATAAGGGCTGTAAGTTTAGTGTCCTGGACTCTCCTTGTCCTTCTAGTGGTACGCAGAAGAGCCCCAGATTATGGTGCCTGTCTAGTATTGCATGGTTTCTGGTGACTTAAAAAGAAGGCACAGCATTCCAAGCTCTTGTTGAGCTAGGAGGGTCTGGAAGCACATGAATAACTTCTATCCTCAGCCACCACCAAGCAGGCTTGAAATGCCCCTGACTCTGCATTGGTAAGAGCTACCATTGAACACGTGCTTTCTACTCAGCATCGGTCAGATCCTCTTGAACATTGGTGAGCAGAGACAGTTATCTTTAAGCCTCTATATGTCTTACTGTGTGCACCCGTGGGTTAATTCACACCCATGAAGCTAGCCGTGGTCTTGGAATCCTTTAGGGATCCATTTGGAGGGATATAAACTGCCTGATGCTCTTGATGGCCTAGCAGAGTATTTCCACTTAATTTTAGCCAGTAGGCAAAGAGCAGGTTAGTTCAGGAGGATTAAGGAATTATATGTGATTTAAAAGGCTCAAGAGCCAGAAGCCCCCAAATGACATCTTCTAAGAAGGAGAATCTAGCGGCCTATTTCTATTGATTTGTTTAACTGACATGAACATAAGCATTTTTTTTCCTTTTTGTTTGATCCTAGTATAGCCTTCCATGCCAATCAAGGCTTCCCCTGCTTGTGAACTACAGGGGCTTTGGATTAGAGTGGCCATTTGCAGAGGTACTGAGGGCCTCAGACATATCGGGTGTGGCATCAGCTTTCTGTGATATCGTGTGGACTATTCGCATGTGTCTATGGGTAAGACCTTTCAGTCTGGAGTCAAATTGCCCCTTCTCTGATGGTGAAAATGATACCTGTTCCTAAAGGGACAATCATGGGGAGATTTTTTTTTTTTCCCAGCAGAAATTCTCTCCCAGCCCTTCTCCCTTCTGTCTGCCCCATCAAGGCCATGTGTGACCCCGGGGCCTGGTTGTTTTCCCTTGTTTGGGTCTCTTCAGGTCTCCAGGAATGACTCAGGATCCATGATCTCCATCAGTCCTGGAGCAAGGCCAAGCTCATGCCTTCTTTTCTGCTGTCTTCATTAATACTGGGCCGGCGTCCCGGCATTCCTGAGAAATTGATAGAGACAGAACATCAATTGTAGTTTAGCTCTACAATGGGGAAACTCACGGTGACAGGATGGGGGATTTTTTTGCCAGGGAAGTCGCTGGGCCCTTTCCTGGAGTGGTCCAAGTCAAGGCTCTCTGGGCTTTCGTGAGGTCATCGAGTGGGATACAGGACAAGAGCAACAAGCCGCTAATCTGCTAATTGTGGCCTGGCTAAGTGATATTACATTTTTGTTTGGCTTTCTTGGACTTGATGAATGGCTATGTGTATGCAAGAGAACAAACCGAGGCACCCTCTCTCAGGCCAAGTGGATGCTGCAAGGCTGAGGTAAAAACTCGCTGGTCCAGGTAGAGGCCAGGTTGAGCAGCTGTGGTCAGACCTGGACCTCTCATCCAGGGGAGGGCACAGCATCAGCGAGGGAAGAGGTGATGGACAGTGTTGGTTCTGGGTAGCTTTATACAATGGCTGTCATGGTCTTCTATCGGTTTCCCACAATGCTGAGAAGAACATGGCTACCTTTTCCCATTCAGGCATTTTTGAGTCTCCAGGTGATTTTGAGAAGGCCTATGTACAGTGAGCTTATGGGTTTTTGAGGGACAGTTCCAGACTGGAAACACAATGGCATTTACACATGGATAGGAGTTTCCCATGCAACTTAGTAAGACTCTACCTCAAAATAAAAAAGTTAATTAAGGGGCTGAGGATATAGCTGAGTGGCAGAATACTTGCCTACCATGCACAAAACCCTGAGTTCAAGGACCTGCATTCTTAGGTTCAGCTTTCCTAGCATCAGAAAACAGAGAACTGGGTGGGAATAAAGGTGTCAGTGAAATTAGATTGGAGAAACGAGGTGGGAAGAGATAGTTGAATACCTTGGTGGATGGTCACAGACACTCTAAGGCCAGGATAAATCATGCTGAATTGAAGCTGTGGGCAGTTTGAGACATAAATCACGTTAGCCCTACAGAGTAGAGTCTTGTGTGAGGGGGTGGGTTCCTGTGAGGGTTTTGTGTGGTGAAAATAACAGACCATTACAACACATGGAGGAAAGAGTAAGACCCTCTAAGGAAAGGGATGTCACAAGTGGTTGAGCAAACATCAGAATGTGAGCTTTCCTTGAACGATGTGGGAACATGGGAGAGGCATGCCCAAGGGCGGGGGACAGATATTTGACAGACTCAGATTTACAAAATATGAGACTCCCATTAGTCCCCGGGTTCCAAATCCTTGCCTACCTCTTCAATGAGATGAATGTATGAGGGAGCTGTGTGTCCATTATTCCCTCTCTCGACTGAGCTCCAAATGTAAGTGTGTGGCCAGGAAGATGGCTGACTCGGTGTGTAAAGAACGGGCCACACAAACGTGAGGATCAGAGTCTGAACCTCCAGAACTCAGGTAAAGCCAGCCATGGTAGTACACATATGTACTCCCATGACTCTTACAGTGAAATGGGTGACATGGCCCTGTCATTCTGGTACACACAGATGCAAGCTTTAGAATGGAAACCCTTTCTAAAAAAATAAGGCAGGAGGTAAGGACTGACATGTAGCATTGTCCTCCGACCTCACAATGTGTGCTGCGGTACTGGTGCCTACACGTACACTGACAAATCGATACACATACGTGCATGCACATGCAGTACGCACGTTTCATGCAATGTGGGTGTTGGATGAACAGAGGAATAAAAAATGACGGAACTGTGAAATAGGCCTTGGCGGAAGGAACCATCTAAGGGTTTGGAACTATCCTGGATAAAACAGAGGTCAATGTAAGGATGGGAAGGAGACAGTTGGGGAGTCCTTAAGGATTTAAATCTTGTGTGAGCAGGAATTGTGTCACGGAGATCTCTCACCAGACTTCATCCTACTGGAGCTGGGCTCAACAGGACTAAGTTGCTGGCCCAGGGGATGAGGCCAGCTACCAGGCGGGAAGGCTAGAGAGAAGTCAGGGCTTACGTACGATGCATCTTTGGGGGCATTCCAGGTTAGAAACAAAGGTTTGGGAAACCCACATCCACTCATTTCTCTACATCTATCTGTGAAGTGTGGCCTCTGCTCTTGAGGTACTTGTTGCCCTGTTGGGAAGTGAGATATGGATGTGGGAAAAGAAGAGTCACTTGGGACAGAGTGATGATGAATTGAACTTCGGCAGCTCAGGGAAGGATGTGCTATCAGATCTTGTGAGTACTCTCAGACATGCCCACAGGTAGTGCCTCCTGAGCAAGATGGCGGAGCCTAGGCCCTGGACCAGGCCCAAGCAGGTTTCTTTTTACGTAGTGGAATGCATCATTGAGTATTAAGGAATGTGTGCTGGAAAAGACAGAGAGCCATGAACCTTTGCTTTTATATAGCCTGTTCTTATTTCAATTTGTCAATTATTCATGGTTTTCCCATATTTCATATTATCTCTCATAACCCTATTTTATGATGACTAGATATCACAGATATTGAGCTAAGTCTACCTTTTTTGCCTTCCACTTGTGAAATCACTAATTTTTTTTCTAAATCTAAATTCAAATAAATCTCCTTGTGTTTTGTCTTAAGGAATCACCCTTTGCCTTTCTATAGAGACTGTTTCTTCCTCTTTAAGAAAATTAAATGTCTCTGCAGTAGAATAACCTGAATGAACTGGAATGTTCTTCCCAATCTACTCTCACTGAAGACAACCTCAGAGCTATCAGGCTTTAACCAGACCCCTCTTTGCTCCTTGGAAACCTTCTTTTAGGACTTCTTGTAACCCAGGTCCCTTGGGACTTGGTCCTTTCTTGAGACCAGGATCAGAGCGGTTCTTTGGAAAGATGGTCTGGGAACAACTATAGTGAAGCATATGTATCTTTTACTTTCCCTGAAAGGTCACAGGAAAATTTTTTCTAAGGTTGACTGCTGAGGTCAGATAATGTGCCTGGCTCTGGACTGGGAGTTTCAGTGAGGGCACCAGGAGCTACAGCCTCAGCTATAGTGAGGGTGTCTCTATCCCTTCCCCATCAAGGGATGGCTGCCTTCTTCTGGACCAGACAGGCATGTCTCTCCCTTAGACTAGCCCTACACTGGGAAAGGTTTCCTGCACTTCCCTTCTGCCTATTGTATGGGTTTCAGTGGTTCAGCAAGGCAGACTTGGTATTTGACTCATTCTAGTAACTTGGACTTATTTCGAGAATATTTCACACCATATACAGCCCCTAACCTTCTTGCTCTGGCCCATGCTACTTTACTGCTGAGCTATCTTTTCTTCTTTCTCCCCTTGGCTGAATCGGCTTTCCTTTAAGGGTCAACTCCGTTATCAGCTCTACTTGGAAATCGTCTTTGCCCTACATTGAGGAGGACGCCACTTCTTAGTGCTGGTCATTCCCCAGCTCTGGCTACACTCTGTTGAAATAAAATTTAGCCTTGCTTGTGTTTTTCATTAGACTACACAATCCTTGAAAGCAGGCACACCATTCAACCTATCCAGCGCAGTATCTAGTAGAGTGGACACTCAGTAAATATATGTTGTTTGTGGGCAGGAAGGATATGGGGAGAATGGGTATGGACTAGAAAAAAAGGGGAAGGGAGAAGAAGAGAGAGGAAAAGAGAGGAAGGAAGAGAGGAAGAGAGGAAGGGTGAGGGAAACAAGAATCAGTGTACATGCTATTCATTTGGGGGAAGCTATAGGAAGAAAGACATGAGTCTGATGTTGAGCTTTTACTTGGCTCACTGTACCCCCCCCCCATCATACGAAGGCTCTAACCCAAGGCTCAGACTCCTTGAGCTCTTCAGACAATGTTAGGACCTAGAGTCTCCATACTGGTATTCTTGGCTCCATTTGCCATGGGTCGGCAAGATCTTCACTAAACGATCCTCTCTCATAAACAGGTTGCTTTGGCTTAGATCACCAACTGTCCCCTTCACACTCACTACAGTTTCCATCTCCCCCCCTTCTGCTCATATCATCTTCCCCACATGGAATCTCTACTTCTGCCCTTGTGATCTGTGTACACCATCACCATTTTCTTACCACAGATCCTATCTCTAGAAATCCACTTCCCTCTTGGCCACATCTCTCCCTGGGTTCTTGTAGTTTGAATTCTGATCCTCAACAATGCTCCTTGGAACCCACAATCTGTCATGGACTGATGTCTCACTAAAGAACCCATATTCCCAGGAGATGGTCAGTGAATCAGTGACGAAAAACCCAAAGATGTCCTCTTCCTTCTCCAGCCTGGTGTCTGTCAACTGAGGGACATTGGGACTCATTCCTTCTTAGACCGGCAGCCATGGCAGGCTGCTCCAGGCAAACTGAACTCTGAGCTGTATATTGGATAAAGATGCTTGCTAACCAGAAGTAGAGATGACAGATGTTTACAAGGGTGACATCAGGGAACATCCTCTCCCTATGATGACACCATTGATGAATGTATCTTGTCATGGAGAGCCTTTGTGGCACAGAAGGGATAGTCAGAATAGAGGACAACTGCATCCCTCTGGGGACCATCTCTGGGAGAATGCCAACAAGGAATGGATTGGACAGGAGAGTTCCAGTGAAGGGACGGCTGAGGGGAGACTCAACTCTGACCACTTTCCACCCGTGTGGACCGATTCAGCTACCCAAGAGGAGATCTGGGCCTTCCCCCACCTCTTCTGAGGAAATGGGGACCACCCATTCCAATCTGGAGAGGCCACTACAAATGAAGTGTTTCTTTTGAAAGGTCCCCTGGAGCCATCCCTATAAGACCAAGATGCAGAAAATAGTTTAATGAGGACACCAGCCTGCAGGTGCACCTGTTCCAATTCTGCAGACAAAGACACTAACCTGACAGCTCAGAGAGGAAGGAGCCATTAAACCTCTTTTGGGACACATCATTCCTGAAGGACAGACAGAAGCAACTCACCGAAGCAGGAGGCATATGGCAAAGGCATTCTGGGGACTCTTCTCCACTACCTGGCCTGTTAGCCTACCCCATGACTGACTCTCTAGTGTCCAAAGACTCACTAGCTGCTTGTCAGTAAAGTAGGACATCGGGAATCACTGGTGGGTGACGAGAAAACACCTATGACATGGAAGACGGAGAGAACAGGTCAGAAATCTTCGCAATTGTTGCAGAGGGACTTACACATTGTCAGAGATTCAGGTCCACACCTTCCAGAGATTAGGAACTGTGACATCTAGTGAAGAACATATTAAACATTATATGTTGACCGTGTGTGTGTGTGTGTGTGTGTGTGTGTGTGTGTGTGTGTGTGTATGTGTGTGTGTGTGTGTGTGTGTGTGTGTGCAGTTGCATAAATATAGACTTCACACTTATTCATGAGACTCAGACAAAAGTTTCATGAAACAATGTAGGCTGCACTCTGAACACAATGCTCTCTTCTTCCATTTTAAGATGCTTATGAACGATGGTCTGGGAACATCACTAGTCAATAAACTACTTGCTGTGCAAGCATAAGGCCATGAGTTTGATCCCCAACACCCATGTATAAAGCTAGATGTAATGGCTTGTGCTTATAATCTCAGCCCTGGGAAGGCAGAGATGGTCAGATCCTTGGGGCTTGCTGGCCATCCAACTTAGCTTAATCAGTGAGCTCCAGGTCCCAGTGAGAGGCCCTGTCCCACAGACTAAGGTAGGTGGCTTCTAAGAGAAGCCATGTTCTCTGCACAGGCATACGTATTATGTGTCCATATGCACTGCCTTCCCCACAGTTATCACTGTGGAGCTAGACTGCTTGCCATGTTGATTAACTCTTTGAGAGCTGAAGCTCCTCCGAGAAGCGAGAGACACACAGAGAAGGGTCAGGTGGGACCAGAGCTTGGCAAGGGGCTGATGTCAAAGCTAGGATCTGATCGGTGACACCCGTGAAGGGCTAGTGGTATGGCAAGATTCTCTTGTGCTCTGAATGGTAAACAGATGACAGAAAGAGACAGCAACGAAAGGCACAGGAATGAGGTCATTGAAAAACATCAGAGAGGAAGATCCCAGACATGGAGAGAGGTCTTCTGGGAAATAGCGGTGGACAGAGATCCCTCAGGCAGTAGTCACCAAATGGCTCCATGTTTTGTGGAGTCTTTTCTTCTTGCTTCCTTCCCATGCAGAGCCTAGCGCCGAGGCTCAGCTTTCTCTCCTAGCCTCTTCTTTCTAGCCCTGGAGTTGGGGAGGAGTTAGAGGACAGAAGAGACACATTCGCCTTACCTAGAGAGAGGGACCTCTGAGGCCTGTGGCGAAGGCCTCCTAGCTCAGGAATGAGCAGTCATAGTCACTTTGGGTCCAGCCAGGTACAAGTCCTCTTTAGAATCCTTTGGCTAATGCATTAGTTATGCTTGGTGTTGTGGAGTTGGAGTCTGAAAAAACAGTCAGCTCCTTGACCACC
This sequence comes from Peromyscus leucopus, assembly GCF_004664715.2. NCBI lineage: Eukaryota > Metazoa > Chordata > Mammalia > Rodentia > Cricetidae > Peromyscus > Peromyscus leucopus. The sequence goes on from NC_051081.1 coordinate 41,668,336, forward strand.
CTGTTCCTGTTCACACCGTACACATATGCTTCTAGCTTCCTCTTCCTTCCACAGATGACACCTAGAACCCAGCCTTGTATGGGCATGAGAGTCAGAGGCAGCATGGGGTGAAGTCTGGGCTGCTGGCTTCAACGGTGTGTTCTGGAGATGGTGTGTTTGACATCACAGAATGTTTCTGGGATGGAGGTGGGAGGTATTGGGTCTTAGTGTTGGGACATATATAACCAGTAGTTCTAAGAGGTATGTTGGGATATGCCTGGTCACCTATAAACCTGTGGCTTTCTGCAGAATCCCCTCCCTCCACGCACTGGTTAATGCCATCCCCCAGTGCATAGGGTAGTGGCGGTTCCCTCTGGACCTGGGACCCTGGCTGAGGCCCAGCCATTGCCCTTAAAGCTTTCAGCTACTCTTCAGTCTGGTGTATACTTGCTAGTGCCATGCATAACATCTTGCTCATGTAAGTCCAGAGAATTCTTTGGTTCGCTCTATGCCTGTTTTACGTGATCTCCCTCTTTCCCACTCTATAAATAACCTTCCAAGGGAGTTGCCAGATTTGAGCTGACCGCCAACCACCTACACACAGCACTCTGTTCCAGCAAACTGTTTCCGGGCCAAGACTTGGTTCAGTTGACTTAGGCAGCCCTGGCTTCCTAGTCTATGCCCTCTGTCTTTCTCCAAAGACCACTGAAGCTGGTTCCCTGAAAGATCGAGGGAACACGTTCCTGATCCATAGAGTCCTCGCCTTTTCTTTTATATGATAGGCCCCGGGTGTGTTGCGGGGATCCTAGCCTGGGGTTGTCCTCTGGAACTCCCAGCTAGACTCGGCAGGCATTGAAGTCTCTTGGAGAACTACTTGTATCCTGAAGAAAGGCTTGGGGGCTTGAGGGCTTGAGTCTTGAGGGTTTCTCTCTCATCCAGGGTTGGGAGCTAGGTGGAAACTTTATGGAAGAGGTTGCCATGGTGATTCTTGCAGGTGTAGGAGTCTCCACAGCAGGAAGGAGCCCGGTGACTTTGGGCTATGGCTGGTCCAGCAGGGGACAGGCCGGCAGTCTAATGGAGGATTGAAACATGCCTTCAGCTCCCCTTGGTCTTGGCTTTCAGGAACTGAGGGAGCCACAGGGCAGGGTCTTCCTGTAGGCTTGAGTCGGTGACTGATGTGCTGGTCACAGGACTGGCACAAACAGAAACGTCTTTTCACTTGTGGGTCTGCCTAGGGGTTGGGGTGGGGAGAGTGTCCACTGGAGGGCACTGCAGCACTGCCTTGGGCGCCTCTGGCAGCCCCTCTACCCTGTAGAGGAGCGTGCCCATAGGCTAAGCCTCAAGATTAGCTGAGGGGGCACAGAGACCCGTCACTTTCTACTGATTGTCCCCTGTGCCATTAAATCCGGTAGGGCCGGAGCCTCCGGCAGTGGACTTGAACATGTGTTCTGAGTCTCTCATGCACCCCACTCACATAGGCATACATGGATCCACGGATCCACGTGTTCACTACAACACACATTGGTAACACCCATCTTTATATATACTCCTAGTGTTGTGTATGCTCACACGCTCGTGATCGATCACATGACGCTCAACCTACTTCAGTGACTCCCATGCACGTGTGCCCACTCTGGGCTCCTGCAAAGCATGCTGTAATATGACCTGCTTCGGCCATGGGCCTTCCACATGCAAGCAGCCTAATGCAGCTGTTTGTGTGGAGGGGCTGATGTAATGTCAAGAAATTTCGGGTTATATTTAAAATGACACCTGTGAAAATAAGCTTCGGTTTGTAACTTAAATACTGTAATACTCAATTATGCGAACCGACAGGAAGTGTCCCGTGGCTTTGGAGAACAACATTCTTGTGTACTGCCACCTTCCAGTGTCGTCGACTCGGGGACCCTGAGGTGGGGATCAATCCAGCTTTCTTCCTGAGTGGCCCTCCAGGGGGTTGGAGATGAGCACTCAGGGCTTTTCACAGCTTACGCTGGTGCTCAGTGCTGTTGGCTTGTGTCCATATGTCCGCTGTATCTGTCTCCCCCATTGTTTCTAGCCTCTTGGGGTATTTGTGCAGGCAACAAAAAAATAATGTCTAACCTGCAGGTGAGAAGGCTCTCCAAGACCATCCATCTCTCTCTTTCCCTCTCTCCTCCCCTCCCTCCCTCATTTTCTCCTGTGTGTGTGCATGTATGTGTACCCAAATGTGTACCCACACATATGCATGTGGAGGCCCAAAGAGGACCTCAGATCTCTTGCTCTATGACTCTGTGCTGTAATTTCTCAAGACAAGCTTTTGCCCTGAACTGGGGGCATGCCATTTTAGCTAGACTGGCTGGCCAGCTGTCTCCGGGGACCTGCCTGTCTCAGCCTCTCACAGGGTTGGGTTTGTAAGGACATGTGTAGTGAGGCCTGGCTTTGTATGTAGATGCGGGGTATGGAGCTCAAGCCTTCATGCATATGTAGCAAATCCTCGTCCCAGTGTGAGGAATCTCCCCATATCTATCCACAGTCTCTTAGAACTCATGGCCTTTCATCTCTGCCCCAGGATCCTTGGGCCTTTAGAGTAGCTACCCTGAGCTATAGACTTCTGTCAACTCACATAGCATTCCACAACCTTCCAACCTTCCTTCCCTGCCTGATTAGCCTCTTGTGTGAATCACATCCTCCCTAGCTTACAACGCCCAGGCCAGAGCTCCAAATCTAGAGACCCTTAACTTTGTCTCCCATATAGCTCCCCAGTTCCTCACCACTCAGCACGAGCAACCCAGGTCACCCCAAACATGTTGATATCAAGTCCCCACCCCGCAGCCCAAGGAGCCTCCTACTTCAGGCTCACATCCCCCAGACATAACCCCGAAACAGGCCACAGCTCACAAACCTGGGCTGCAAACCCGTGGAATATAACATCCGATGAGCACTTTATGCTGAACACACCCAAGACTACGTCCAGTACCGCTTTGCCAGACCTGAGCCTTTCTCTCTCCTCTGTCTCTCTGAGTGACTTCTGACTCCCCAGCAGAGAGCACAAGAAAACAGGCCACTGATATTGATATCCCTGGTGTCTTTGCCCATGATTTCCCCAGTGTGTCGGCACCCGGTCTCATCCCTTCAACCCTTAAATATCTCTTCGATCGGATCCTCTCTGGATCCCCACACCACTACGAGTCAGGATGCTTGTTATTCTTCCCTGGCCTCCTTGCCTCTGATTCATTCTCTTTTCCACAATGGAAGAGGGTGCAATGGAACTTTCCATAGTGGTGCTCACAAACGTCCTACATCTGCCCTATCAAATGTCACAGCCATCAGCCACGTGTGGCTAGCCAGCTCTTGAATGTGACCTATGCCATCAAAGAACTGCATTTATGTATGTGTGTACAGGTTTATTGAGACAGAGTCTCTCTAGCTAGCCCTGGCTGACCTAGAACTTTCAGTTAGATTGGCCTGGCCTTGAACTCAAAGATCTTGGCTCCAGAGTATTGGAATTAAAACATGATCATGGGGTACCATATCTGGTTCTAGTCACTTATTTCCTGTGTGTATTTATATATACATATACATATGTGTGTGTGTGTGTGTGTGTGTGTGTGAGAGAGAGAGAGAGAGAGAGAGAGAGAGAGAGAGAGAGAGAGAGAGAGAGAGAGAGAGAGAGAGAATTACTGCCTGAGTTAGTTCCCCAGCGGCAGTGGGGGTATGTGTGTCATATTTTAATTTAATTTACATAGACCCATGTAGCTGTCAGCTGTCACATGGGACACTTCACCTCTGTAGTGTTGTCTGTGGGGCCCTGACCTGTCGGCAGCATCAGCTCCCAGCTGGACCTCTCTGTGTTCTAAGTATGTTCAAAATCATCTGAGCTGAGCACTCTGATGTTGCCTGTTGCCGGGACCCACACTGGAAGGTCTCCCTCCTCTCCACAGCTGTGCTCCTTCCTGACCTGCAGGACTCTGCAGCCCCCTGGCACCCTGTGCACCTCCGCTTACCTAGGCTGTCCCCTAGGCCCAGCTCTGTGTCCACAGTGGCCTCTGGAGCCTTCAGCATCCTGTAGTCCAGCCTGCTAGTCTTAATCTCTTGTCCCCTCCTGGACAGTGAATCCCCGTGGTAAGAACTGCTCTTCTTGTGATGACGCCCCTTGTGCCTACAGCAGCATCCTGGACACAGTGGGTACACACGCAGAGGAGGTTGGCTGAATCACTGAGTGGGAAGACTGTGTGGGCCAGCGCCCAGCCGAGGCATCCTCAGTAATGTGTGTCCAGGGAAGCTTGGTTGAGGTGAATGGAGGTTATCATGTTTCTGGATTATTAGGGTATCTATTTTGATCTCTCACTTTGAAAGAAGAGACCATGCCATTTGATGGATAGTCCACTGCTTCTTGAATTGCTCCTCCCTTTTCTGGATCTCACCTTAGCCCTGAAGGCAAAGTTACCATGTTTGGACCAGAAGAGGACTCAGTATGTGGGGTATACGGCAGTACCTCCGAATGTTTGCAGGGAGGCTGGAAAGCGGGATTCCAGGGTATGGTTTGGGTTTGGCTAACCCAGGAGCTCCACTTTCTCCTTCTCTAAGGCTTGGGTAGGACTGACCAGGATCCCTTTTTTATAGGAGTTAGTGTGAGTCCCATTGACTGAATGCTATCCATGTACCACGTGGTTTGCTGAAGACTTTATAGTCACCTGTCTAGTCTTCAATGCAAATGTTGGGGTGATATTAATATTTCCATTCTATAGATGGAGATGCTAGCTTAGAGAAGTAGGTCACTTTCCCAAGTTCACACAGGCTTTGTGGAACCTGAATTATAAGCAAGGCCCCCTTTTTTGGAAGACAACCCAGGAAGCCATGAAACAGGCTAAGTGTGTAGTAGTCAGTGTTGGCTGAGTGCTTTTGAATGTTCTCTCCCTACAGAGACCGACATGTATCACTTCTGCAAAGTGGGGGGCGGAGAAGGGGACAGGGATGCTACACCCATTGTGATGATTTGAATAAGAATGGCCCCCACAGACTCCTATGTTTGCTTAGTCTCTAGAGAGTGGCACTATTTGAGAAGGATTAGGAGGTGTGGTCTTGCTGAGTGGGTGTGACCTTGTTGGAGGGAGTGTGTCACTGGGGTGGGCTCCCAGTGGCCTTTGAGGTTTCAAAAGCCCACACCAGGTCCAGTCTCTCTCTGCTGCCTCCACATCAGGTTGTGGAATTCTCAGCTCCTTCTCTGGCACTATGCTTCCTGCCATGTTGAGAATGGTCTAACCTCTGAAACTCTTAGCAAGCCCCCAACTAAATGCTTTTTTTTTTTAATAAGAATTACCTTAGTCCCGGTGTCTCTTCACAGCATGGATGGTGACTACAACTGCCATGTCGCAGATGAAGAAGGAAACTGAAGGAATCAGAGCCTTCTTCATGTATGATTTGCATTTTGAAAGTGATGGGCCACCGACAGCAGATTCTGTCTAGAAAAATCAGTGGCAGTGGCTGGAGGTTACCCCCACCCCAGCAGTGGGTGCCCCGCGGTTTCTTTCCACCCGCCTCCTCACGTCCCTTCTTTTCATAGCACACTAAGTGAGATAAATGTGTTTTAGACCTTGCCTTTTGGATTTCTGCATTTTTTCCTAATTCACACCACACTGGGCATTTCTAGAGGTTGGTTATTCTTGGAAGCGGCGCCTGTGAGAATGGCCTCTTGTTTGGATTTCTTCTCTCCCTGGGAGTGGGGGTCGGTGGGGAGCCAGCAGGTCAGTGCCTCTCCCTGAGTGCTGCAGACAAGGCCTGAAGCTGAGGAGGAGGAGGAGGACCGTTGTCTTCCTCAGGATGACGGCCAGGAGTGGGAGCCGGTCTCACTGAGGACTTTGGGGACTGTGCTCCAGTTGGTTTGCTTCTGATGTGAAAGAATGATTCTGGAAACTTTTTCCAGACTCCTTGGGGGCAGGTGTACAGCTTTAGGATGTTTCTTGTGCCTTAGATATTTATATACTACCGTATAACAGAGACTGGGGGCAACATGAGAGGATTTCTTGCTGCTTTTGTATATGCATGTGTGCATGTGTGTGTGTGTACATGTGGTGTGTGTGTATGCATGTGATGTGTGTGTGCATGTGGGTGTGTTTGCATGTGGGTGTGTGCATGTGATGTGTGTGTGTGCATGTGGTATATGTGTGTATGTGATGTGTGTGTGTGCATGTGTGTGTGTATGCGAATATAGTGTGTGCATGTAGGTGCATGTACATGTGTGCATGTGGGGTGTATATGTGCACATGGTATGGGTGTGTGCATATGGTGTGTGTTCATGTGAGGTGTGTGTGTACATGTGGAGTGTATGTGTGCATGTGGTGTGTGTATGTGGGATGTGTGTATGTGTGTGCATGTAGTGTGGGTGTGCATGTGGTATGTGTGTGTGCATGTGGTGTGTGTGTGTACATGTGGTGTGTGTGTGTGCATGTGAGCATGTGGTGTGTGTGCATGTGTGTGACTATTTCAATCACAAGATGCTTACCATATGGAAAACAGCAAAAAGACCCACTCTCAGTCATTTTCCTTGAGGGGTAATGTGCCTTATCAGTGGTTGTATCCCAAAGTCCATAGCCAAAGGCCTGGCACATAGAAGGCATCTTGTAATAATTATTGAGTTAACTCCTTTCAAATTAATTAAGATACAACTGTATACTATAAATGCATGAAAACTGAAGTGTGCAGTTCAGTGAACTGCCAAGTGTGTACATAACCATGTAAACAGAATTCTACCAAGATATGAAGCTTGGTCCTCATTTGGAAGAGTTCCCAGGGCCTCTTCCCTCAGATCCTTCTTCCATCTGTAGGAAAAGTGGAACACAAAGCCCACGGTCCTGAACACAACCCTCAGATTCATTTTGCCTGCCCTGAAGTTCATACAATAGACCAAATAGTATGAACTTTGTTTTCCTCTGTTCCCTCAGCTTAGCATAATTTTTGAGACTTGTTTATGTTGTATATATCAAGCAATTCACTCCTTCTCATGTTGTATCATCCTCAGTTTGTGTTCCGGTTTGTTTCTCTGTTGCTGTGATAAAACACTGACCAAAAGCAATTGGAGGAGAAAAGGACTTATTTGGCTCAAAGATCATAGTCCATCATCCGTGGAAGCCAAGGCAGGGTCTCAGGGCAGGAACCTGGTGGTAGGAACTGAAGCAGAGGCCATGGAAGGATGCTGCTTAGGGCTTGCTTCCTCTCTCTTTGCTCAGCTCCCCTTCTTAAACAGCCCAGGACCACCTGCCTAGGGATGACACCTCCCACGGTGGGCTGGGCTCTCTGCCATCAGTTGTCAATCAAGAAAATGCCCCATAGATGTGTCCACAGTTTGACCTCATAGAGACAATCCCTCAATTGAGATCCCCTCTTTCCAGATATGTCTAGGTCTGTGTCAAGTTGACAAAAACTGACCAGAATGTTTTATTTATCTGTTTCCTCTTTTGATTGACCTCTTGGATTTTTTTTTTTTTTTTTGGCATCACAGAACTTTCACAGTGTTGCTGGGAGTATTCACACCAGACTCTTTCAGTGGACACAAGTTTTCATTTCTTTTAGATAAATTACGAAAGAGTAAGATTACTGGGTCATAAGGTAGACACATGTTTAAAAGGTATGCCCTTCGTAAAAAGCTTATAAATAGTTTCCCAAAGTAGTTGTGTTATGTTCTGTGTGGGCCATCAACATACTAAGAACACACTTGTTGCACCTCCTTCCCAGCATTTGATATGGGATTTTAATCAACGTGAAGCATTCTAGTAGGCATGTAACTACATACCATTGCCCTTCTAACTCAAATTACCTGTTTCTGCTGATATGTTTACCAACCACTTACATTTCTTCTTCATGAGACATCAATTTAAATCCTTTCCTGTTTTGTCTTATATCTAAAATAGTGACTTTATCAGCCATTTTTTTTATAACTACATTTTAATTGATTTGTGTGTGCGTGCATCTCCCGCCCCTTCTTTCTGGGGATGTGTGAGCTTCTGTTGTGACATTCATGTGCAGGTCAGAGGGCGACTTGCAAGAGTTGGTTTTCTCCTTCCAACATGTGGGTCCCGGGGATTGAATTCAGGTCATCAAGCTTGGCAGCAAGTGCCTTTACCCACTGAGCCATCTCCCTGGCCCTAAAACCAACTTCTGAGAATTTGTTAGACATATGCATTATGCATATTTTCTCTGGCCTATCTTTTTTTTTTTCTGTGTGTGTGTGTATCTTTTAAGGAGAACACATTCAGTATATTGGGGTTTTTTTTTTATGGTTTATGCTTTGTGTGCTCTGCCTAAGAAGCCCGTGCCTATCCTTTGATCTCCACTCACTCACTTTTTTGCTTACTTAATTAATTCTCTTTCCACCTTCCTCCCTCCCTCCTAGCCTCCCCGCTTTCTCCCTGATGGCTTTAGCACTTTCATTTACATTTGTCAAAATTAATCTGGAGAGAGTTTTTGCATAGGAGATGGGATTTGGATGGAAGTTTCTGCTTTTGATGGATGGCTGCTGCAGGCAAGCATTTACTTTCCCCCTGTACCCGTACAGGGAGCGGGCTGGTCACTAGCGTCTTCTGATGGCAGTGTGAAGCACAGGTGTCCCGGGCCGCCTCTGTCGGTGGAAGATAATTTCTCTGCCTCGTGGGAGCATTTGAAAGGCGATAAGTAAAGAGTTGTCATAATGGGGTCATGTGTGGCTCCGAGGGCAAGTGGCTGGAATTTAGGGGAGTTCCTTTCCTCTGAGGTCAGAGAAAGCTCTGGGGAGGAGGAGGTTCTTGAGATGGGATTAGAAGAGTGAAAAGGAATTTGGTATGCTAGATGTAGAGAATGAACTCAAGCAAAAGCTGCACTGTGTCTAGTAATGGAAAAGGGGGCTAGGTGAGGTGTGTGTGTGTGTGTGTGTGTGTGTGTGTGCAGAGTGTGTATATTTTATATGCAAATATGCGTATTTGTCTATATACATATCTACATATAAAATGTATATATATATATACACACACACATATAATCTATGTCTATGTAGATATCCAATTGAAAACCAAGCCTTGCCTGTAGCCATGCAAATTTCATGTCAACGCCAGTGTCTGCCTCTGTCTTTATCTCTGTCCATATCAGTGTCTGCGTTTGTATTCATGTTAATGCCCATCTCACTGTCTCTGCCCATGCTGATATCTGGGCCTGCATTCATGTCAATGGCCATGTTCTTGTCCCTGTCTGGGTCAGCATTCATATCTATGTCTGTACCCACAGATCTCCAGGTTTAGGAGTAATTGACAGACCAATGCTTTCATGGAACTTAGTGGTATATTACATGTACTTAACGAGGGTTTGGCAGAGATGAATTCTTCCAAACTTCTGGCAGATTTGTTAGCATTTTTCTTGTCTAAGTTGGAGCCTCATTGCTCAGCATGGGACAGGACATTAGAAATCACTCAGGCCATGCTGATCACCATCCAGCGTGGAGCCAGCACTTAGAGGGCATGTTGGTCATTGGTAAATAAGATGGAGACATATGGCTTACTTTGCCTGGTTCTGGGACCCTAGCTTTCTCTGCTTATGTCCCTCACTCTGTTAAAACTGAGAGCTATCTGTATCTCTGCATATCTGAGTCTTTGCCATGCTCCTTAATGCTTCACTGTTTGGAAGTCCTTTGGAATTAGAAGTTAACAGATGATCAGCCCTTGCTCATCTCCCTATGTAGATTTAGAATTATTGAGCCCCCAAAGCCTATCTCTTCTCTCCTGTTTGAAGATGGGGGCCATGTTTTAGTGACTGACACCCCCACATCATCAACTGCCCACTTGAAACATTGTTCCTTTTTTTTTAAACATCCTGGCCACAGTTTCCCCTCCCTCCTCTCTCCCCAGTCCCTCCGACCACCTTCTCTCTGCCCTCCACATCCGTTTTCCTCCATTTCCAATCAGGAAAGAGCAGCCCCCCCCCCTTGAACCATTCTTAACATGTAGCAGCCACACGTGCTGCTAAAGTTCTGTCTCTATAGGGAGACTTAATGTGGGCTCTGAGGATTTGAACTCAGGTCCTGACGTTTGTACAGCAATTGCTTTAACCCACTGAGCCATCGACTCAGCCTTCTTGTTTTTCTATTCAAGATCCCATCCACCTTCCCCCAAACCCTCAATCTGTGCTCTGGCAGCTCCACAGAAATCATACAACCTTGTAGTGGGTAGCCATCCCAGCCTTGATCTGGAAGTTTCAACCCCCATTGAGGCTTTGGTAACTGTCATGCCTACAAGGCGGGGCCCTGAAGACCCAAGATCTGGATGCACTGCCTTCTCTTGGTTCCTAGACCCTGGATGCTAGAGGTAGACTGAGCAGAGTTCTCCAGAGAACACCGCTGGACTGTGCTACATCTTCCCCAGACCCTGCAACCTACCTACCTCTTCATTTGTAAGTTATGTCACTAAATAAACCTCCCTTTTAACTATGTGGAGTGTCCTTAATAATTTCACCAATACAACCTCATGATAGAATAGTACCTTGTGGCCCAAGTTGGTTCTGTCTCCATTAGACTGCCTACACTATGGACCCTTCCAAAAGTTAGTGAGGGCAGCTGCCACATCCAAACCTGGCTCGGGCGTTGCAATTGCAGGGGAGGTGGGATCAGTTATGTATTTATTCTCATGAATCCGATTGGGGGGAGCAGTGGTGGTCCCAGAGAGACAGAGGACAAGAGGGGGTTGGTTTGGCCTTTGAGGCACAGCAGGGGTAGAATCTTCTGACTTGTCTCTTGGGTTTTCACTCACTCCTAAGTTCCTAATGTGTGTATCCCAAGAGAGTCCTGAGCATGACGCTTTCACTCCATCACTGGCAGCAATCGCTGCCGATGTGGCTGGGACTGTGGCTGTGAGAGTCTCTATAGCCCATCGTGCCCTGAAGGGGAAGACCTATGTGAGTATACTGTTCTTCTGGGAGCCTGAGTGTCCCTTGGAACCAGAGCCCCTCTGTTTATTTGCTTAGAGCCTTAGTGATGGGTTTCTGCTGACTTATGGGGAAGCTATGTGTCCTGGGGAGGAGGCAACGAGCCGCTGTTTTTTTAATCCAAATTTGGAGAAGTCTCCATGGCCCCTGAGCTCTCCTTAGGCACAGAGAGAGCTCGGCTTCTATCTGTTGCTGGAGGCTCAGCTCTGGGAAGGACTCAGGACAACGGAGAGAGCTCTTAGCTTGCAGCCTAGTTAGTCTGGATCTGGTCTCCACCACAGCCATGACAGGCTCACTTAAATTCAGACTGGATCATTCCTGTTGATGTGTCCCTGCTTCCCAGGGACTTTTAATAAGTCAAATCTTCATCCTAGAATCCTGGCCCATGTTGCTTCTTCTACAACATTCTCCTTGATTATCTCTGCCCAATTTAGGTTAATTTAATAACCATATCATGCCTTTATTGTGCACCAGTTTTTGGTTCTCTCCCTAGTCTTGCTTCTAATAGTGACTTCTATTTGTTCCCACAGCTGCCCTCATCTTTTCTGTGATGGATCTTAGAGAATGGTTGCAAGGGTCTCTCTCTCTCTCTCTCTCTCTCTCTCTCTCTCTCTCTCTCTCTCTCTCTTTCAGTTTCTTTTGTGTTTAGGCAGAACCATTCACAACTTTGTGTTCCCAGCATCCTCTGTGTAGATCTCTCTCTCAATACATACCCACAATGGAATACTTGTTTGTTTATAGATTTCTCTCCTTTTAGCAACTGAGGAGGTAGCTGGGGATAGGGGCTATGTGCTAGTCATCTCAGCATCCATATTTGAAGAACTGATAGTTTGATCCACACTCTACTGGTAGATGAACTACTGACATGCTGTTTCAGTAAGGATCTCTTTGGCTAACACATCATTCTGAGTCCAGCTAGCAGTATTGCCAGATAGATGCCACTCGTGTGACCAGATGGAATCACAGAAATTTCTCGGTTGTCTGTGTGGCCCAGTCACACTCTGCTTCTCATGGGAAGTGTAGGGAGTAGTTCTGGGTGGAATGGAAACAAATATGCCCACCAAGAGCTTCCTTATAGGTCTTCCAAGTGATCATGTCTGGGTTGACTAGACCTGAAATGTTCACATAGGAGATAGAGGTACAGGTAACCAGTTTGGTATATAACACACAGTAGGTGCTTAATGAATGTGGGTTCATCTTGAGGAAATCAACTGACAACATATAGGCCTTGTCACTTACGGGTTATGTCTTAGAACTGAGGCATGCATGAGACCTGTGTAGAAGCGTTGTAGTTGGCACAGTCCATGGAAGGCTAATTTCATCTCTGTTCCCTCTCCTCTCTCTCATCTCCTGGATTTGAAAGAATATTGCCTCTGATTGTCATTTGGATATAAAATGTGCCCCCAGTGCCCCTAAGTGTAAAGGGATAGTCCCCAAAGTAGTTCTATTAAGAAGAAGTAGAAATTTCAAAAGGTGGGGTTTAGTAGGAGATTTATATCATTAGAGGTATACCCTTTGAAGGGGATATTGGGACCTTGCCCATTTCTCTTTCCCACACCTTTGCTTTGAAGTGGATGATTTTAATACCTACTACTATTATGACATGCTGCCTTGCTACAGGTCCCAAAGCAACTGCCCTGTAGAACAGCAAGGCTTTCATCTTTTAAAGTTGATTATATGTGGCATTTGGCTATAGTATTATCTTGTTATAGTAATGGAATGTTCATGGACACACTCCCTGTCCAGGCCATACATGCCCAGAAGCTGAGTCCTTAGCAGGATTGTTCTGAGCTCTACACACAGAGCTTGGGTCAGGGCAGTGTCTTTGGCGGGGACTCTCATGCTTGTGGATTACAGGCATGGGACTTTCCAGGATGAAGACCACAGAGGCTGATTAGTGCTATCTGGGACGCATTTTGAAAGCTCCCCTTTAGAAATTCCATCCGAGTTGGGAATTCCCAGCATAGCCCACTTGAGAGGGGGCTGGATAGAGATGTGGGGTGGGCTATATGTAGATGAAGGAGGTAGCCATTTACAACCTCTAGGCACATGAAACCTCGGGTCAGCCTGAAGCCGTTCTGGCTTCTGCACATAGCAGAGTAAGTGGCCTGGAGGGCCTCATCCACGTGGCTAACAAGGAGCTTCCTAACTTTCAAAGTCCTCTTGACCCCTGGCCAGCTGTGGTCTACTCCCCAGATCCCTGAGTTTGTTCTGGGCTTCCTTAGAATATGCCTCCCTCCAACTTTCCGGCAGCTCTCCCAACATCTGAAATGAAGAGTGAAGTAAGTTGATATCCGCTGTAGCTCAGGGCCCAGTCAAGTTTAGCTGACACACAGTGGGACCAGTGCTGTTGGGATTCCCAGGAGGGGAGGGCTCAGGTCTGGGGCATGGAATCTGATGGACGATTGTTATTGCAACGTGTGTCTTGTTGAATGACATCATCCTATTGAGAGAGGGAATTTTTTTTTTTTTTTTTGCCAGTCTTTTAACCCAAGTTTATGTTTTTCAGACCTTAAAACTGCAGGTCATTTTTTATATTTGCTATTGAGAGCAGATGTGACTGATCCCTATCGGGTTCTACTGAAAAAAAAAAAAAATGACAGGGTTGCCGAGGGTCAAATACAGCGTGCCTTTCAATCTCTGTTATTATTTCCTGTAGTCGGTGGCCTCAGCAGGAAACCGGTGCTTGGTAATGGTAGCCTTCAGAAGATTCTCAAGCTTGCTCGTCCCAGGCCCTGGCTGTTGGGTGATTTTCACACTAGAAATCACTTCTAGGCTCAGCAGCCTGATGTGACAATGGAGCCCTGGTGGAGAAGCAGGAGATTCAAGCCTCGGCTTCCTGACTGTGTGATGGTAGTATGAGTGGAATGGTCTGTACTCTTGGATGTGGACAGGCCTGGATGTGGTACTGTATCTTTGGGAATGGTGTGTTCCCCTCCAGTGATTTTGGGGAAAGTCAGAGAGCTGCCATCCTTGGAGAGGATGCTCATCTTGCCCCTGCCATGGCAACTGGTAGATTGAACTGGTAGGAAGGGTAGATTTGGGGTCTTCTGTAGGAAAACTGTGAAGAGTATTCTCTGTTCACACCCATGTAGTGGGTAGCCATTCCAGCTTTGACCTGGAAGTTCCAACCCCCACTGAGGCTTCGGTAACTGTCACGCCTACAAGGCGGGGGCAAGAGAGGACCCAGAAGACCCGAGATCGGGATGCGCCAGCTCTCTTGGTTCCTGGACCCTGGATGCTGGAAGTAGACCGAGCTGAGTTCTCTAGAGAACACCGCCGGACTGCGCCACGCCTTTCCCAGACTATCCATTCACTTGTAAGTTACCCCACAAAATAACTACATGGAGTGGCCTTGATAATTTCACCAATAAACCCATCATCGGGCTCATGTGATAACTCTTAAGGGCAGCTCTATATTCATAGACCACATGTATAGGAAAACTTTCAGCTTAGACTTGGACATTTTTTTTTTGATATCTCTAAACTCAGATTCCCTTATTTGTGCAAGCATTGCAGGGAAAGAAAGGGTGGGGCTCTTAGTTCCGGTCTAAGATCCCATCTGGTGTTGGTACTTGTGCTGACCCCTGTGAGACCTGGAGGCCAAGACTTTGATGCAGCATCGGTGATGAGATGGAACAGAAGATGACCCCCAGAGAGACTACAGTTTCCACACAGAGAGATCACCCTTGTTTCTGAGAACACAGAAGTCCAGTTCTTGGCTGATGTGATGGAGCGAAGAGGAGCTATTCCCTTCACTGGGCTACAGCTGGGGTACTCATGGAAGTCTAGGCATGGTTGTTTGATTCAGAAAAGTCTCATTCTGCTGGATATACCCTAGTGGAATCAAATTCCTAGCCATGAGGACCTTTGTATTAACATGGGAATTAATGCATTCACTTATCTTCCTGTATATTGACTAACCATCCATCCCTTGGCCATATTCACCTACCCATCTGATTGATTGGTCCAACCATCCATCATCCATCATCCATCCATCCGTCTGTCCATCCATCCATCCATCCATCCATCCATGTATTCATCCATGAATCTATACATGCATCCATCCAACATTTGTGGAGCACAGGAACATCTTCTTTTAAATTCTTCTCTTTATAGATAAAAAGATGGACAAGCCAGGCCTCTTCTTGAATTCATAGAAGACTTACTGAAGAGTGCAAGTGTGTGTGTGTGTGTGTGTGTGTGTGTGTGTGTGTGTGTGTGTGTGTGATTGAGGCAAAAGGCAGGATGGGAATGAAGTACCACAGCAAGGCAGGCAGAGGGTGAGGAAGTGAGGCTGAAAGGAGACACAGGAAAGGTGGGGTCCACAGGAGGTGCCAGGATAAGGAGTTCAAGAGTACCACGTTCACTCCCTGGGCCTTTCCTGCCTCACCCCAGCTGTACTGACAGGGTAAATCTGGATCTTGTGTCCAGTTGGAGAGGGCAAAGGTTGAGGTGTGTGTATGCATGTGCATAGCATATTAGAACCTTAAGAAGCACTTGAAAATGTGAGTTTTTGGAGAAGAGTTATGAAATATCATTAAAAGGCTGCATTAGTTGGTACATTTACTTAAAATGTATGTATATATACACTATATATGTATACACACATGTGTTATATATATTCCTTTATATATAAATAAACATGTATCCCTCTATATATTATATTTTATATTATATGTATATAATGTATATAACATGCATATATGCATATAAAGATATATACATAATATATTATATATAAATATAAACACATACATAAATATATACATAGTATATCATATAAATATATACATAATATATTATATACATAATATATTGTATAAACATATACATAATATATCATATATAAAGATATATACATAATTATATTATATACAAATATATATATATATACATAATATATTATATATAAATATATAATTCCTCTAAATAAAGCTCTTCTTTTCATGACATGTTGCATACTTTCCCAAAGACATATTCTTGGGAACTTGGTGCACAGTGACAGTTCAAAAGGCTTGCTGGCTAAGTGAGGCCAACGCAGAGGGACCTCACTGAGTCTCTGGGTATCTCAGCACTGGTGGGGAAAGGGAAGCCCTGGAATTGTGGTTTTACAAAACTTGGCCTGCTGCAGTGGGTATGGCAAATAGCTTCCCTCGCCTCCGAATCCTTCGTTTCTCTATCTGAAACTGGGGCAGTTGGAGCCGTTTCCAGCTGAAGTCAGAACTGCTTGGCTCTCTTGTCATTCAGTTTTCTTGCTCTGTGGGGACAAGCCAGGGAGAAGAGAACTTCTGGGCAGGGAAGTACTTTGAGAAATGGTAAGAGCCAGCCCACTGTGTTGTGCTTATCGTAGGGGGCGGCAGGGGGGAGGGGGAGTGAGCAACATGGGAGTCACAAAGTGTTAGATATCTTGGCAGAAAGTAGGTTCTTCATTTTCCAGGGAGAACCTTCCTCAGATTCCCCAGGTTGGCTTCACTTTAAAGAGGACCTAGACGCTTTTAGGATCTGAGCAGAGGAAGGCCAATGGAACTCCTTCCTCAGACCTCATGGGAAATCTGGAAGGCAGCGTTAATAAAGGCATCTCTTTCTGTCTTAGATGTCAAATACCAGGCTAGGGTTGGCTAATGGCTGGAGCATTGGAACCAGTTAATCCTCTGAGTCCATATTTTTTACTGGCACTGTGGGAGCCGTCTTGGGTTTTTATTTCCAACAGTGGGATATCAAGGTCTGCCTCCTATGGTATATCCAGAGAATAATTCTCCTTCCCTTTGATGTTCTTTGGACATCTTGAGACACTTAGGGGTGCGCTCTCAGGGATGGTTGGAGGGCTGGGTTGCACGGCCCTCATTATGCTATTAAAATAGACCCAGTGGCAAAAGACCGAGTCTCTCATAAGCAGAGATCTGCCTTGCTAAGGGAATTCAGGTTCAGTCAGCACCCCTTGCCCTGACTTCTTGAACTAAGGACTATGTTTTATGGTCACTGAGGCAGGGATAAGCCGCTTTTCCGCCTACATAATTGTACAGTTGGAGGTTAACAGCGAATTGCTTTTCTTGACATTCGGAAAATTATATCTTGAAGAGATGTGGCTTAGGTGGGAAAAAACAAAGACAAATCCACTGTATGTTCATCACCTTGGAATCCATTTTAAAAGCCTGCTCTTCTTTGGAATGCTAGCGGCAGTTGCCTTAAACAGCATTGCCTTTCTTCATGTTCATTTGTGGAGGCAGCAGCCAGCAAGGCCTGGGCTTGGTTATTTTCCTAAGGGGATGGTGGAAGAATGTAATCCCTTTGCTCAAAGGGCTTGATGGTTGCTTACACTGCCTGCAAAAGAGAGTCCATCTTTATGTGCTGGGAACCCTTTCATCTAGCAGCCTTGTTGTGCCCCCCCCCAATATGCCTAGCCTTTTTAGCCCCACATCTATATTCAGCTTCTCTTATCGCCTAACGTCTCTCCTTTGCCATCCCTGGCTCTCATCTAGCTCATGGCCTCAGCTCTTAATGAGTTTTATTTACTTTAAAAATGACCTCTTTCATTTTATTGTTGCACACACACACCCTATACGTTTATAAATGCCACATGCTGAATTCACTTAATGTTGTGCATGTGCATATGCGTTTAAGCCTGACCACTGAGGATTGGATCGCCTATCAGGGGACCAGTCCCTGGAGCAGACCGATTCTCCTCTCCGGAGTCATTAACTGCCTGGAGGTCTTCATCTAGTGGTGGGGCAGGCCCTGTGAGAGTCTTCCCTAGCCATGTGAGCATGTCAATGGGTGTTGTTATTGTTCAGGTCTTGTTTAGGCAGACATTGTGGGGATCTTATGGGTTTACCTTCTCTGTCATATACAGAAGACACTGTGTCATAGGAGAGGCCCTGGTCCTCTAGCGCTCACAGTTTTCCCACTCTATCTTCTGTGGTGGTTCCTGAGCCTTGAGTGTACAGGCTGTATTCTAAAGATGTCATTGGGCGTTGGACATCCCATGGTCTAACAAGGCTTCTCTAGTCATCTCAGTCTCATGCTGACATAACAGAGCGAGAAGCAATTTAGTAGGAATAGTCGCCTGGACCTGGATTTGAGGCTTGACTCTGTTGTCAATTAGCTGTGAGGCTTTGGGAAGTGTGCCCAGACTTTTGGTTCTCTGGTTCCTTGCTCATACAATGGGGGTATGCATTGCATTTCACAAATAGGCAGTGTGAGTTCAAGAGGTGTTACGTTCAAAACGGTCTGCCCAACATCCTATGCTTGGAAGTTAGATCAAGAATGTTACTTTCTTTTACATCTTGTGCTATTTGCTATACTCAAAAGCTGTTTGTGTATGAGGAATTGTTATATCTCTGTCCATAGGACCCAAGCTATTGAAGAGTGGAGCTCATATACCACGATACTTTACACAGGATGGGATCAGGAGACATGTCGCTATGCCTCTGTACAGATGAAGGATGAGAAGATGATGAAGGATGAGAAGATGGAAGCCTGGGAGATTTTCATACCATAACCATGGTCATAAAGACATTAAATCTGCTGCCACTCAGGGCTGTGTCAGAGACGTGATTAATTTTGTTCCTCTTTCCTGAGTGGCAGGAGGAGACCCCAGAGCACCAGAGGATTATGAGTGGGGACAAAGCTGGCTCTAAAGCTTGTATCACCATGGAGACTCAGGAAGGACTCCAGTCACTGATGAGTTTAACCGGAAATCTCCTGTGGTGGTTTGAATAGGCACGGCCCCAACAGACTCATGTGTTTGAGTGCTTGGTCATAGGGAGTGTGGCCCTGTTGGAGTAAGCCGGTCATTGGGGGTGGGCTTTGAGGTCTCAGAAGTCCCGAGTCTGGCCAGTGTATCTTAGTCTTCTTTCCTACTGCCTGCTGATCCGTATGTGGAACTCTCAGCTCCCTCTCCAGCACCATGTCTTCCTGTGCACTGCCATGCCTCCCACCGTAATGGCAATGACCAAACCTCTGAACTGTAAGCCAGTCCCAATTAAATGTTTTCCTTTAGAAGAGTTGCCATGGTGACTGGCTAAGACATCCCCTGGCTGGTCTAAGAGCCTTTCTGCCATCCCCAGTGCAAAGCTCATAAAGGACTCTGGGAAACTTCGAGGGAGTCCTGGGCTTCTTTGCTGAGACAGGAACTAGGAGCATTTGTGGAGGTGAGGGAAGATGACGCTAATACCAAGGGGGCAAGAGGCCACCTCAGCACCCTGGGAGGTGGCTGGGTTGAGGCCCTGGAGTAGACACTGAGGTCAACAGCTGGTGGGTGGAAATGTAAGGTGCTAGCCCCGCCCTGGTGATATGCATCTTGTCTTCCATGCCTGACAGCCTGGGTAGTCTCTCACCAGGGTGCCACCTGTTGTAAGGACTTGCCCCCCATAGATCCCTCATACAAGGAATCTCACTCTCACACCCTGCTCTCAGACTTTTCTTGTACACAGTGGTGCTCTTGTCTGAAGCTCTCTGCAGTCAGCTGGGTCTCAGAGGCAGGTAGTCTGCCTTAGCGATCCTCTCTGTCATCCTCTCACACTTGTGGAGAACTCTCTGTGTCTCTGTCATGGTTCTTATGGGATAATCTTTTTGTACACTATGAAGATGTGTCTTTGCCAAGACACCTTCCGATTGGTTTAATCAAAGAGCTGACTTGGCCAGTAGCTAGCTAGGCAGGAGGTATGGGCAGGACAGTCAGACACAGAGGATGCTGAGGAGGAGGAAGAAAAGAAGAAGAAGAAGAAGAAGAAGAAGAAGAAGAAGAAGAAGAAGAAGAAGAAGAAGGGTGGAGTCTCTGGAGTTGTGAGCAGACACAGAGAGAAGCAAGATGAATGTGTCAAATTGAAAGAAGATACTACCATGTGGCAGAGTGTAGATAAAAAATATGGGTTAATTTAAAATGTAAGAGTTAGCTAGTAGCAAGCCTGAGCTACTGGCTGAGCATTTATAATTAATAATAAGTCTCTGAGTGATTATGTGGGAGCAGCTGCCGGGACACAAAAAAGCCCACTCACACATGGTCTCTTGCTGATTTACTTGACTCCTTCCATTTCCTCTTCAGAATAGGTGTTGGAGATAGTGATTTGAAACTAAGGATGCTGATGCTGAAAGATTTACCTTAGGTCATGCAAGCTGCCATGGGAGGAATCTCTGAACCCCCCTCCCCCCGCTCTAAAAACAATTACAACTGTAACCACTCTGGCTCCCATTATAGCAGCTACCACCATTCCTACAACTACCATTACTACAAGTGCTTCAAGTACTAAATAGACAACAGCTACTACAGTCACTACTCTGGCTATGACTACAATCATTTCTACGACAATGCTTACAACTACAACTGCACCTGCTACCACAGAGCCATGACTGCAACCGCAGTCACTTCCCTCTGGTTTGTCCTCCACATTTTGTAGTCAAGGGTCTGGCACTCAGTCTTTCTGCCCATGCAGCATGGTTGGGAGCATAGGCTCGAGGGCAGAGCTGCTCCTTCACATCTGGACTCGGTCGCTGTCTAACTGTGCAATATCGGGCAGGTCACTTACTCTTTCCATGCCTCAGTTTCCTAACTTGTCAAATGTTGGAAAGGTTTCACAAATTACTCTGCAGAAATGGCTGGCATCCAGCAGGACGATACAGGCAGGAGAGGCATTCTAATCCCCCTTCTTTCCTTGGTGCTGTCTCACCTCACTCTCAGCTCATCTTCCACTCCGGGAGAAGGCTCAAACGTGGAATGAAGATAATAGGTTTGTGGTAACCCAGAAGTATGAGGACCAGAGCCTTTCAGAAACCACCTTCACGACTGGCCATCTTGGAGAGTTCAGAGCTGTTTCTGGGCTGCTCTGGGTCAAGAGGGCTAGATTCATCATAAGGGATCACCTGAAGAGACAGACCCTTGGTTCTTCAGGATAGCGGGCAGAGGTAGCAGTAGGAAGATCTGGGAGATGGAGATCCAGCTTGCCTCTGTGCAGGGGAGAACCCAAGGGAGGATTAAGCCTGTGTTCTAGGCAGGGCTGCACAAGGACCATCCTCACTAACACTGTCTCACAGTATGCACTTTGTCTGGCTCATTGTTGTGAGAGAATCAAGGGCTCTGACCTTAGGCAGAGTGAGTTCTACATCCTAGCTCTCCCACCCCAGCATGTGAGAGGGAGTCTATTTGACCCCCAGCTTCCTCATCTATATAACACAAGTAGACTAGAACACATTCCATAGGGGTTTGCTGAAGATCAAACCGTATGCTCTTTGTAAAGATGTTGCCCACAGCTGATGGTCGGTAGAGGCATATTTTTCTCTGATGCAGTTTCTCTAGGTGTGGTCCTCAAGCCCAGCCTCGCGTAGGAACTTGTTAAACATGAAACTATCTGGGCTCCACCTATGGGAGCTACTGATTTTGGTTTTACTGAATGTAAAATCTGGGGCGGGGCAGGAGTCTGCTCTCCCAAGCCTTCCCAGGTTTTTTGACGCATGCTCTCAGCTGAGACTCATTAATGGAACCCAGGCCCAGGCAGTTTGGAAACAACGGTGGTGTGACTGACTGCTTTGTACAAAGCCTGGGATGTGTAGATGCTCAGGATCTGGGCTCCCCTACTTCCCTCCCGCCGGGGCAAGGCAAGGCCCAGGGGCTTCCTCGAAGAGGTTAATGCTACTGCAGACCTCCTGGAGGTGAAAGGGCCTTGTTCCTCTAGAGGATAGACACATTATAACGGCTTCGTTTGATTAAAAGGGGATGTTGATCATTAGTTATGACCCAAATTTCTTCTCTTCCCGGCAATCACTCAAACTGTTCCCAGATGCGCAGGCGAGCTGTTGGTTACCTGTGAATACAACATCCCTTTATAACAAGGATGCCCATGCTAATGGAGACTTTCAGACACTGGCTGGGGAAACCTCCCCACCCCCTCTGGCCTGCTCTGAGTTTGATGGAGTGAATGATGGAAGGGAAACATATGCATTCCAGATTGGCGCTGGCTTTGCGGAGGCGACCCGCTTCCACGGGCTGCCAAAGGGCCGTGGGGGAGCGCCTCAACGATTTGTTGTTCCCGAGGGGCTAGTTATTGACTTTTAGAGGCAAGTAGCCCGCCCCAATTTCAGTTAGCACAGTTGTTCGTTACTGCATAATTAAGAGGAAAGGAGGAGGTCTTGGTGGGGAACAAGGGGAAGAGAAGGCCAAATGCAAATAGCTTGAATATTTTTGTTGAAGGAGCCCAGGGCAACAGTGGCCAAGGTCAAATGTTCAGCTCTTGGAAACCGTGGGCAGGCTCCGAGGCCACTGGAAGGGGGAAGCAGGCAAGAAGAAGGATTCCAAGACTTAGTGGAGGTTTAGATGATTCTTGACGATTACTAACCAAGTTGCTCTAAGATGAGTTTAGTTTGGGGGAACAATGACCTTTGCTCCACAGTGCTTTGGTTTTAGGTGAGGAATCTGTATAGACAGATGGATGGGTAGGGCCTCTCAATGATGTGGTGAGAGTTAAGGAAAGCCTCCGGACACTGGGGTGTGGACAGAGCACCGTGAACTTCGGTTAGCTCAGCCTTGGAAAGGGACCTGGAAGGTGCCCAGGACACAAGTCCAGTTGAGGATTTAGGGTATCTTCTGGGTCAGGTGGGAACTGGAGCCTGGATGCAGGGGACCTAAGCTCACCCTCAAGGCTGAGGCTGCCACCCTATTTCTGTACTAGGAGCTAATGAGTCTGATGTCTGTAGTGATGGCCGCAGCCAAAGCGGTGTCAGACCCCTGCATTTGGGTGAGAGCATGATACCTGCCTGGCCTCCATGGAAGAAGGAATGGTGGAAAAGGGTCGGCAGGGCTGGAGGGGAATGTGAGCCGCGTGGACAGACGGTACAGGACAAAGGAAGGGTTAACTTCGTAAGTTTCTTTTTGTGGCAATACCAAGAAGGTCTCAGACGACTTATTTGAATGTGAAGCCCTGGCCCAAGTCACAAGCCCTAGTTTTTAACCGATCCTCATGTGTGGCAATGACCATGGACACCATCTTGTCATGTTAGTCCTATCTACAGTATTACAGAGAGGCATGAATGAGTGCCCAGAGGAACTCCCAGAGCGTAGGAAGTAGAGTTGGTATATGCTTTCTCCTTGACCTCAATGCTTTCCCCTCCCTTGGCTCTGCAGGTAGGAGGGATATTTAGAATGAAGACATCAGGCAGGACTGTGGCTATGACCCTACAGTTTATGTTTGCCAGGTCACTGGCTTCCTGGGAAAAACCTCTAGGGAGGAGAGGCCTTGAAAAATGTCTGCAATCAGGGGTGATGTAAACTTCTGGATGGGTTTCCTTCCCGAACACTCTTCCTCAACTTCTGTAATCAATTCCGGAAGGGAGGTGGGAGCCTGGGGGACAGTTGAGTTTCTGCCTATTGCTGTTATGAGGGATTGCCACACGCGATAACTGGAAATCATGCAAATTTGTTCTCTCACAGCTTTGGAGGTCAGAAGTCCAAAATGGTCTCATTGGGTGGACATGAAAGTACCAGCAGGCTCCCTTCCTTTTAGAGGCATCTTAGCTTTGCTGGCCCTCAGAGGCCACTGAAATTCATTGTTTCATAATCTTTTCCTTTATCTTTATATCACCAAGGGAGGGATGCACCCCTCTCACATTGCATTTCTCTGACTTTGACTCTCTTGCCTTGTCTCCCACAGTTAATGACTCTGTGGATGATGTTGGGACCATTTAGATAATAAGGATACCCTTGTTCTATTCGCGTGTGTGTGTGTGTTTGTGTGTGTGTGTGTGTGTGTGTGTGTGTGTGTGACAGGATTTCTCTGTATAGTTTTGGTGCCTATCCTGGATCTCGCTCTGTAGACCAGGCTGACCTGGAACTCACAGAGATCCTCCTGGCTCTGCCTCCTGAGTGCTGAGATTAAAGGCATGCACAACCACCTCCTGCCTCCCTTGTTCTATTTTAAGGGAAGATTGTTGTCAATTTCAGTTCCGTCTGTCTCTTTAGTTTCCCTTGGCATCTAATGTCATGTAGCCACAGGTTCCAGACATCCAGATGTGAACATCTCTGGGAAACCCTTGTCCTGCCTACCACAGATGTTAGTATCGAAGAGCCCAGATTGTTACCAGCTGTGATAACAGTGGCTTCATTCTGAAAATGGGTTCCCGGGAAGCCAGGATATCTGAGGCATTCTTCTCTACCTCCATCATTCCAGGTACTCTTGCCAAGATGCCCCTTCCCAAAATCATGGCTGTCTCTCCACTGTGGAAACTCTCATGTGCTTTGTGACCACTCATGGCTGTTGACTCCTGGAAATTCAACTTCCCCTGGAAGAAGGAGTCATTTTAGTCAGCCATTACCTTTTTCTTGCATGGTGTGTGTGTGTGTGTGTGTGTGTGTGTGTGTGTGTGTGTGTGTGCGCGTGCGCGCGCGCGCGCATGTGAGAGCATGGTGTGGTAGTTGAGAGGCCCAAACTATAAGTGAAGCAAACTTATTCATTCCACAGAGAAAGACTCTCACAATAGACTCCTTAACATCTGTTAGCTCTTCTACTGCGTGAAAGTTTAACTACCCTCAAGAGGTCAGCAAGTTCCAAGGCTGTGGTACACTCACCAGAGGTTTCTTCTCAGTTCCTTTTTGTCTAAGAGACGCCATGGAACTCTTCCCAAACTTTGTACTTCTCTTCACACTGAGTTTCTTTTCTCATCTGTTTGTTCAGCAAGAAAAGCGTTTTTTAGTGTTTGTTTATATTTTTCTTCTCTATGGCTCAGTTTTCAGGACTACCATCGCAATGGAGGAGCTTCAGTAAACTGTCTAGTCACTTGTCTTTCTTTTCACCTAATAAAAGTATCAGGCATTCATTCCTATTATGTTGGTGGCTGCTCTTCCTCCAGCCATGCAGAGCTCTTAACCTGGCAGAAGCAGGAGCAGTGTGACCCGGGAGCCTCGACTTGACAGTGACGTGGTACTCTACTCCCCCATTAAAGGATGAGTGCTAACTTCCAGGTGGAGCTACAGGGACAGGGACCAGGATGCCTTTGACATCTTGAAAAAGTTGGAAAACTTCCCTGTTGCCTTTTCATGTGCTTTGGGGGGAAACTGTTCAATTTCTCCAAGGAGCTCATGGCTGTGAGAGGAATCTCACTTTGTACTACTATATTAACTTTTGTTAGAACAAGTGTTTGGCCTGAAATTTTATTGATTTTTAATTTTTTTGAGTATTTCATAAGTGAGTGCCATTTCTTTTTGAGATTTCTATACACGAATACTGTATTCTTATCCACCCCTCTCTCTTCCTCCAACCAGCTCCTCAGTGTGGTGTCTCTGCCGCTGTCCTTCTCAAATTCATGACCTCTTCTTGAATTAGCTGATTTCCCGAAGTCAATTGCCTTGAGTGTCCACAAAACACACGAGAGTTTCCATACTGTAGAGGTAGGGATGCTCTTGGAAAGGGCATTGAGGGAGAGAAGAGTACCCCTAACTCTGAAACTGGGCAACTCACTTTTTCTGGTTTCCTAGCAACCAATCTGCTGCGAAAAGAAACATTGATGAGGGATGGGAACTATACTTGTCTGTAGGTATAAGGATAAATATTTGGAATGCAATTAGAAATTTTACTCTTTTTATAATATGCACATGATCTAGTTATCCTCTGGCTATCCACCTGTCAGTCTCACCCAATGGTAATATAATATAATCAACACACATAATTTAGAATTTTACAGCAGCCACATTAAAAAGAAGAAGTCAGGAATGTAGCTCATGGTGCAGTGCTTGCCTAGCAAGCTTGAGGTTCCATACTGGGAGTAAAAAGAAGAAGAAAAAAAAAACATTAAATTAATTTTATGATTGGGTTTATTTAACTCAGGTATATCCCAAATATTATCACATTGATATGTAATCCATACAGAAACCTTAATGCAGCCCTTTACTCAGCCTGCGAAAGCCCGTGCATATTTTACACTTAGAACAGATTTCTGTGTTTCTATGCAGATGCTGAATTTTCATTGGCAGACTTCATCTGTATTTAGAGTTCATAAAATTGAGTGTTGAAAAAACAGATTCACACATCTAAATTGTTCCAACCATACTTAGATGTTTTCCAATAACTTCACTTGAGTAGGAGTAGGCGTTTTAAAACTTAAACTCTTTGAAATAGAATAAGGGGAAAAGCTCACCTCCTCGCTTGGTATGGTCAGGAACCCAGTGCTCTCTCTGGCCACATGTGGCTAGTGGCCATTGCAATGGGCAGTGTAGAGCAAAAATGTCACTCCCCGGGCCCCAGAAGGAAACCTGGGACCCAGGGCTGGCAGCACAGTGGAACCATGGCACTGCCTTTGGCTGTAGCTCCTGAAGTAGTAATTTGGAGCCTGTATGTTGCTGATCACAAGTCCAAGAGAGTCTAAGAGGCCCGAGTCTTGCACCTGGGGCTTTCATTCTCCTTGGCTCAATCGTGGAATAACACCTTCAGCCATGTGAGCCAAGTGTTCAATAGGGTCAACTATTCTGGGTGAGTCGCCGAGTTTACCGCAACGCTGTAAGGAGACGGCAGGAGGTATATAAATAGACAAAGGTCATTTCACTTACTTACAATTGCATGGGAGACCTGGAGATAATAAGCAGATACAGTGGGTGGGAGGATAGAAAGAGAAGGTTCCAGAACATGGCCAGGGAGACATCGCTGAGGATAGGCCACTGGAATTGAGACTAAGAGTAAGTAATTTGTCTGGTCATGAGCAAGTCAGTGCAGTGAATGTTTCTGAGGGTCACACACAGGCCCTGGGGTGTTTGAATATTAGCTGACAGCTTGTGTGGCTTCACCTGCAAACCACTTAACAGGATATAACTGCATGGGACTCCGGTGTCTTCAGTCATCAGCACACCAGCCCACTCACCTCCCTTGCCAGGAGAAGCAGAATGGAATGGTGTTAGACCTTCAAGTTCCAGATTTGGATTGCCTTGCTTCAAACTCAGTTCTAGCCACTGGTCTGTGGCCTGGAACCGTTAATCAGCCTTCAAGTTCCTGTTTCCACATGTGTAAAGTGAGGATAACATCTATCTAAGGGATTCTGGGAAGATTAACCTTGCTAGTACATGCAAGACATCTGGCACATTCAAGGTGCGCAGCACTGGTAGCTTCTGTCATGGTTCATGTCAATGTGTTCTAAGTATGAGCCACAGCAGCCGGGACCAGAGTTGAGGACTCACAGTTCTAGGGTGGATATGGATCATAACAGAGAGTCAAAGTTAGATCAAAGGTTGGCTAGTTATCCCAACAGAGGTATCCGAGCTGTACTTTCTCTTCCAGGGACACCATCCTGCTGGCAGCTGAGAGGATAATTTAGTAGGCTTGAAGGAAGTGCCTAGCACTCAGGAAAATTCATCATGTTCAAGTTGGCTCATGCAGCAGGCCAATGGAGCCTCCTTGGGATGGTAGACCAATGTTCCTTGGTCTGTAGCAGTGGTTCCCAACCTTCCCAACACTTTGACCCTTTAATACAATTATTCTTGTTTTGATGACCCCCCAACCATAAGATTATTTTTGTTGCTACTTCATAACTATAATTTTGCTACTGAGCTGGGTCTCAGTTCCTAAGACTATCAGAAACACGTGCTTTCTGATGGATGATCGGTGACCCACAGGTTGAGAACCGCCGGTCTGGAGGGTCCCCCTTCATTTCTGAGTCCACTTACTTATTGTCACTGGCTTATTGACACTTTATGATGGTAACAGTGGAGGCACAGCAATGGTCAGCATTGGCTAAATGCTGAAGGATTGGCTTGGTTTAGCATTTATCAAAACTCTGCCTCTGGATTCTCTCTCAGGTCTTGGCTCGTTGCTAAGCCTTGTGTCTCTGTGTGTCCTGTTCAGAGAACAAGATGACTTACAAAAAAACTCTTAGCTCTAGAAAAGCAGTGATCTCTTTTTCCACACTTAGAACACTCACTGAGGGAGACAGGCTCTTCTGGGGACAGGGGTATCAGGGGAACCTGCAATAACTGTTCCACCGCTTATTTGAGGACCTTGTGGGGGGTGGGCGGGAAGGACTGTGATGGCCATGTCATCATTACTTTATTTTGAAAACCGTAATCAAGGCCTGCCAGTGTTCAGCATTTCCAGTTGAGTACTAGGAATGTTTCAGAGATTAGGGGGAAGGCCTAGTGAAGAGCCTTTTCCAAGACCCTAATTACGAGTGCATGTGACACTCAGGACTTTTGTTGGGCTCCAAGCCAGCTATGTGACTAGGAGAGAAGGCTCAATGCCAGGTTCCAGCTTCCCCAGCCTCTGCACTCAGAACAAGATGGATGGGAGCCCACACAGTCTCAGAAACAGAAATGCTTGTCCCAGGAGCAGAGGAGAGACCCCACTTCATCTATGTCTGGATGTCATTTATTCACCCATTCATCTGTAAAACTCATGTTTATCAAATACTGCTATGGTCTGGATGAGTCCACACCTGCTCAAAATTCATATGTTGAAATTCTGATACTCAAAGTGATGATAGTGGGAGACGGGGACACTGGGCAGTGACTGGGTCATGAGGGTGGAGCTCTTCTGAATTGGATTAGTGCCATTATCAAAGAGGAGCCAGAGAAACTCGTTGCCTTTCTGCTATATGATTTCAGAGAAAAAAAAATGGCTGTCTATGAAGGAACAAACACTCTGCCAGAATCTTAAGCTGAGACTTCAGGCTTTCAGGCCTACATTTTTGAAAAGTCATATTGAAAGTAGGTAGTCTAGTCAGGAACCGTAGTAACCCTGGCAGGAGGGAGTGGTAGACTGCATCAGAGCAGAGGAAGTACAAATATAAGATTCTGAATATAACACCTGAAAACATTTGCACTATATGTGTTGTATCTTGTATAATATTAGAGGGACCAGCCTTAATATTATACATCCCAGGGGCTCAGGAGAGAGAACTACTAACGGCGAGGACTATTATCAGGAAATAAAATCTCAGCACACCGAGTTCTATAGTCCACTTGCTTTAATTCCTCTGGCATAACATCCTTTATACACAGCTTTAGTTCTGTTCCCATGTCTAGCTCCTTTCTTGCCTGATTTCTCTATATTTATCTACTGTCCCCTCTATGTTCTATCTTAATTCCTTCATCTAGTTCTGTCCCTTCTAGGTTCTCATCTATCTAGTTCTTTCCCCTATCAGCTCCTCTCCCGTCTCCTTCTCTCTCATTTGGCTCTTCCTCATCTTGTTCTTCCCCATCTGGCTCTTCCTCATCTTCCATCTCGTTCCTCTAGTCCTCTCTTTTAGCTCTTCAATCTAGTTCTTCCCCATCTCAGCTCGTTCCTCTCAAGTTCTTACCCATCTCGTTCTTCCATTCTCTTCTCTCTTCTCTGTGCCTGCTGCCCTGGGAGTTCTGGTATATATACACTTACAAGCAGTATTTCCTTAGCAGTGCAAAGCCAGGCTTCCAGGGTCAAATGGAGGGGTGATAAGAATAGGCTTAACTGACACATCCGCCAGGCCTTCTCAAACAGGTAACCTGGATGCTTAAGTCTGTTCTTAGAGAGTACAGAGGTATCTCTGATAAGGTACTTTCCTCCATCCGGTGATGGACCTGGCCGGATGCTACCAATAATGATAATTACAGGGAGGCTTGAACTGGAGTTCTGGCTGAGCATAGCTGTTATCACAGAAGGTTATCTAAATATTCCTAGAAGTGGTTAGGTAAGTAGTTAGAGGTCTATGAAGTTAGTAAGGCTGTAAGAAAGGAGGGGTCTGAGCTAAATTGTGTAAAGCTATTACTTAATGTCTACCTGACTTGGGCGGTGTCTCCTTGTGGAATTTACCTTAAGTCAGGAGACTTGCATGTGGGCTGTTATCATTGTTAGTCCACCTGGGACTAACAATGGGCGCCCACCTGGGTGGTGTTTCCTGTAGTCCTTGAAAGTGGCCAAGGGAGATAATCTGATTCCAGAGAAAGCCTTTCCTGAGGCTGTTCTCCAAATACCTGGATTGTGTATGTCCAGAGAGTGATCAGTCTACACTGTTAGCCCTTCTTAGGGAAAAGTCAGTAGGGAAAACTATGAAGGCACACATGATTTTCATAACAGAAGACAGCTGATATATAACAAGCCAAGTAACACCAAAAACTCCTTGGGATTTGGCTTCCTCTGGAGGAATTCCTTGATCCCTCCAGGTAGTGACTGCCATAACCAGCTGAGTTCTTATGATATATTTCTGCGGCCCGCAGCAGTTGTAGGCTGTGGATATAGAGGAGCAAGGCATGCCTCTTAGTCAGGGATCTTCGAGAGATAAAACCAGTAGCGTGTTGGCATGTGTGTATGAATCACACACACACACACACACACAGTCCTAAATAGCGCCTAATACACAGAAGCACCCTCTTAGTCTGTTGGAACTGCTATAACAAAATTCTACACACCAGGCAGCTCATTAACATCAGAAGTTGGTTTCTTATACTTTTGGTCACTGAAGGCTTTGGCCAAAGTCTAGGACCATGCATAATCTCTGCCCCCACCACACAACCACCACAGTTTGCCAGCTAGAAGTAAGGCCTTGCTCTGCCTGAGGAGACAGCCTTGACAACACAGTCTGGGTCTGGTGAGAGGTGAGGACCTTGATTTGGGACAGGCTAAATTTGAGTTGCGCATCAGGCTTTGAAATGGTTGTTCGTTGTACATATCTTGAGTTTACAGTGAAGAGGGCCGGACAGGGGAGAGCTGTGTGGAAGCCAGCAATGCCTAAGCGTGACATTTAAAGCTGCAAAGAGGGTTGAGATCAACAGGGGTAAAGGACAGAAGGAAATGTTGGGAAGTCAATGCCTAGCAGCTATCCACCATCCCAGCGCTGGGAAGAAGTATACTGCTTTGGTCTCTTTGCCATGACATTGAACTGGACCAGCCAGCGAGCGACTGGAGGAACTGAGTCCATCCTGAAGCACTTGAGGAGTTGAGTGGGAATCTCGGAGAATATGTATTTTATGGATTTCAGGTGTTCTCGGAGCTATGTTTTCCTTTACTCAACACAATCATTCTGGGCTGAGACTATTTCATGTTAGGTGTGTCACATAGCACCACCACCACCACCACCACCACCACCACCAGCAGCAGCAGCAGCAGCAGCAGCAGCAGCAGCAGCAGCAGGTATTGTTTGGTGAGACAGATCCAGAAACACAAATGAAGAATATGACCAATGTATGGGGGAGGGATGGGAGAGTGCATGGGATGCATGGGATGACTGGGATGCATGGGATAGTGATGGGAGAGTGCATGGGATGCATGGGATAGTGATGGGAGAGTACATGGGATGCATGGGAGAGGGATGGGAAAGTGCATGAGATGCATGGGAGAGTGATGGGAGAGTGCATGGGATGCATGGGAGGGGAATGGGAGAGTGCATGGGATGCATGGGAGAGGAATGGGAGAGTGCATGGGATGCATGGGAAAGGGATGGATGAGTGCATGGGATGCATGGGAGAGGGATGGGAGAGTGCATGGGATGCATGGGAAAGGGATGGATGAGTGCATGGGATGCATGGGAGAGGGATGGGAGAGTGCATGGGATGCATGGGAAAGGGATGGAAGAGTACATGGGATGCATGAGAGAGGGATGGGAGAGTGCATGAGATGCATGGGAGAGGGATGGAGAGTGCATGGGATGCATGGGAGAGGGATGGAGAGTGCATGGGATGCATGGGAGCGGGATGACAGCATGGGCTCCAGAGGCAGGGCAGCTTGCTCTGTTGCCTTCTGCTCAGAACCATCTGCAGTTGATGTCTTCTAAACTTCCAGTGCCCTCTCTGTCCACTGCATATGACAGGCTGGTTTCAGGAGTTGTGGTTTCTCTAGCCTCCATACCCTCCTGCCTGCTGACCTGTTGACTGCCCTGCCGCTACTGTTTACCTCTGTTCTCCTGCCCCAGCCCCGCGATGGGTCCACGTCATATCATGTCTCTTTCTTTACATTGGAGAATCAATTCTTGTCTCTCTCTAACGTAGGAACTAACCTCCTGCCATGAACCCCAGTGTCATTAGCAGGGACAAGACTTAGTGTGGAGGAATCGGGGAAGTTCTGTTAATATCACGTTTCAAGGAATTTATGAGCTGAGCTGTGGGTAGAGGTGGGGCGGAGGCTCAGGCCTGGCTGGCAGAGACGTGGAGACACTCTGCCCTTCCTGGCCAGCATTGCCCCATCTACTTTAACTAGCACCTCTGCCTCGCCTGCTCAAAGCTCTGGGCTGACTCCGAAATGCTGGCAAAGCTGGGAGCTTTGTCACCACATTCAAGTGGTCCCCCCATGGCAGGGCTCCAGCACTCACTACACAACCCAGGCGTTTTCACCCCCCTGAGTGCTTGTGCCCTCTTTTCTGGCCTGCACTGTAATCTTGCTCACATTTCAAGCGTAATTTCATCCATCTGGGCCTGATTCCTGTATCCCTAGTGCTCCAGATAGAGTCTGAGGCACCAAGATTTCCTCGCAAGCCCATTCTAAGCAGGCTCCAAGTAGGCTCCAAACCAGAGGGCCCCTATGCATTTTTTTTTAGGTTAGATGCTTCTTACCCACCAGAGCACAGGGTGGCCTTTAGGGAGAACTCATGGCAAGCTCTCTTAGGTGGAGAACACTGAGGCTGGGAAGGAGAAGAGGGCCTTAGTCAGAAACCTGGATTTTAATGTTGTATGTGAGAGATCCAGAGCTGGGGAAGGACAGAGAACAGATCGATGGTGTGGGAAGGCCTACTGGCCTATTTGCTACTGATTGCTGTGGGATGTCCTGTATGCTGTGAATATATGTTGCTATGATGGATTGATAAATAAAATGCTGATTGGCCAGTAGCCAGGCAGGAAGGGTAGTGTAGGTGGGACAAGGAGAGAGGAGAAGGCTGGGTGGAAGAAGGTTGAGTCAGGAGACGCTACCAGCCACCATGATGAGGAGCAAGATGTAAGTTACGGGTAAGCCACAAGCCACATGGCAAGGTATAGATGAATAGAAATGGGTTAATTTAAGATAGAAGAACTAGGTAACAAGAAGCCTGCCAAGGCCATACAGTTTGTAAGCAATATAAGTCTCTGTGTTTACTTGGTTGGGTCTGAGTGGCTGCGGGACTTGTGGGTGAGAGAGATTTGTCCTGACCATGGGCCAGGCAGGACTGGAGAAAACTCCAGCTACAACTGATCTTTGGTTTCTGGGTGAAGTCACATCTGGCTTTTCCTACTGTGCTTCAGCATGTGTTCCCTTGTGTTTGTCCCCTGGAAAGCAGGTTGTACATGGTCATAGAAACTGGAGAGAGGGAATTGGGGAAGGCCTAGGAAGAAGACACATCATTGGCACTGAGGGTCCTGACTTAGATCCCAGAAGTTCCCTGTTGCCAAAGCACCTCTTTAGGCCCTTTGTAAGGACGGACAGTTGCTGTGCCTTGGATCGGAAGGGCAGTCAGTTCCAGGGAAGTTCACAGGGGACATTGAACTCCTCTTGGGCAGAGTTTTCCAGGGCAAATATTTGGGGATTCAGGACTATGCTTCCAGCATCCATGTTGTTATCAGCATCTTCTCCCAGTCAGTGCTCTGGCAGTGAGTGCCACCAGGGAATCCCAGAACCCTTGGTGCCTGTGTGCTGTCACACCGTGTTCTTCTGTGACAGCATGGCAGAGTGTGCGGCAGACTCAGGCTGCGGTGGGTCTCAGATAGTGGCATACTCTGAGATGGCTATGTCCCGAGACGAATGGACTCAGAAATACCAAAAGACCATGGAGTAAACTTCGCTGGAACCACTTGAAGTAGTGCTCCACCAGAATCATGGATGAGTATGTTCTTCCAAAGCTCTGGTTTGGATAGAAGTTTATGGAGGTCGGAGAGTAGCTATCTGTACAGCCAGGGAAGGTCACAGAGGAGGAAGAGAATCTTATTTTCATGAAAGGAAAGAAATTTAATTATTTTATTTAAGGTTCAGGCTTCCAAAGTGCTTGAAAATGTTGGTTTGGGGTTCCTGAATATTGCTTACTGGCATTATTTGCACATTAGAAAAATAGCACGTCATGTCATTTCTGAGCCTGTGGGGCAAAGTTTGAATTCTGTTCTAACTTTGGAGGGATACTGATGTCTTTTGGAAGGACGTATATGCACAGAACAATGGACCTGCTGATTGGCATGACTTGGTCTGTTCAGTACACACTCCCATTTTCTTCCTTCCTCTCACCAGTATCAGTAAAGACCTTCACCTCCCTCACCAGGTAGTGGGTCACTTGTTTGGGAACATAAAATAAGGGTTGCTTGTTCTTCATAAGGTGAATTTGGCTTGTGTGTTAATGATGGTGAAAGGTTTTCTGTAGCCACCCAGTCCCTCTCATCTGTGGTTTGACTTTCCATGCTTGCAGGTTAACTGTGATCCATTAAATGGAACATTCCAGTAATAAATCACTCGTATTTTAAATCATAGGCCCTTCTGAGTAGGACAATAAAATCTTGCTGTGTCATATGAGGTCCTGCCCAGGACACAAACCAGCGCCTCTGTCCAGGGTATCCACGATGTACACACTCCTTGCCCATCATCACCCAGTCACTTTCTAAGTTGTAAAACTGGCTGGCATTGTTTTACATTGCTGGCATTCAAGCAACCCTTATTGTACTTAATAATGGCCATGAGTAATGATACGGCATTTTATTATAGTATTAATGTTTTGTCATAATTGTCCTATATTATTGTTATTAATCTCTTAGAGTGCCAAATTTATAAGTTAAACATAGGCATATAAATTCAAGAAAGAACATACTATATACACGGGCCTGTCCACTGGGGCTTTTGAATGTCCATTCTATAGGCTGTTGTCATTGGTTCTTTTTGGCTAGAATGGACACACACTCAGTCTTTATCACGGGTCTTATTCCCTGAACTGGTACTCAATCCTCTTGAACCAAACAAAGTGCAAGGACAGAGTCCTCATCCTAGGATACAGCTTCAATTTCTTCCTTTACCTGGCCTGAGAGGTGTTTCTTCTTCAGGGAAATCCCTTCTACGGCCAAGTTTCTTCAGACAGAAAGGTTGCAATGCCTGATGGGTATTCACCTGAAGATGCCAGGTAAGCAGTTGGGTTCCCCATTCTAGAAGGGGTACACTGAAAGTTGGTGTATCTATTTTGACAGACACATAGTTTGAAAGCACCTAGGGCAGTTGTTCTCAACCTGTGGGTCACGACCCCCTTGGGGTTGGCCAACCCATTCACAGGGATGGAAGATCATCGGGAAAACACAGATATTTACATTATGACTCACATCAGTAACAAAATTGCAGTTATGAAGTAGCAGCCAAAATAATGTAAGGTTGGGGGGGCTCACCACAGCATGGGGAACTGTATTAAAGGGTCACAGCATTAGGAAGGTTGAGAACCACTAGTCCAAGGGGTCACAGAGTATGGAAAGAAAATGAAGGAGTAGGTGGCTGATGTCAGGACAGTCGTGTATATAGAACTCTGAGAACCTGGGGGATTTGTCTCAGGATCCAGAGAATTTGTCAGCCAGGAGGAAACACAGAAGAATACAGAGTTGAAGATGTCCACAGACAACATTGTACATTGCTGCTGCGGGCCTGCCAAACCAAACTGAGTGTGCAGAACAACAGAAATCCTCACCAGGCCCAAGTCCAGGTTGTTTGTGGTAGCGCTGGTGTCTGCTGCTGGCAGCGAGGGAGGATCTCCACCAGGATTCTCCCTGCCCGCTGGTCTTTGCTTATCATGTATTTTCTTTGGTGTCCTTGGCTTGGAGTGTGTCACCCTTCTTTCTGCCTTCTTCCTCACATGGCACTTTTCCTCATGTGCCCTACCTATGGTCTATAAGGACTCCAGCCTTACGGGATTAGGAACCTGTCATATTCTAGTATGGGGCTGTTTCTGTTCACTCCATCTGCAAAAGAGCAGAGTGTCAGAAGAATTCAGAAGACACACAGCTCTGACATGGTGCTACTGGCCCATCTCTCCTATGTACTTCCACTGTAGTCACTGTCTCGATTCAGCTCTGAGACAAGGTCCTAAGTCTCTTAAACTGAGACAAGAATTTCTTTGCTAAGAGCTATCGCATAGAGGTACCTGATATATAATGGTTTATCGGCAGCATTTGTCTTAATTCGAGGTCTCGGGACTGACAATTTGCAAATAGTGTCTCCAGGGGCTACCCTGGGATACTGTTGTTAACTTTTTGGTCTTTTTTTTAAATTCATTTTTATTTTACGTGTATATGTAGATTTGCCTGCCTGTATGTAAGTGCACCACGTGCATGGAATACCCATAGAGGCAAGAAGAGGGCATTGGATCTCCTGGAACTGGCATTACAGATGGTTGTGAGTTGCCATAGCAGTGCTGGGAACTGAAGCCAGGTCCTCTGTAAGAGAAATATGTGCCTTTAACCACTGAGCAACCTCTCCAACTCTGTGGGTCCATTTAAAAAGAAATTCAAAGACTTATAATGATGAATGACAGTGGCATTTCATGTAGATGTATGAAGCCAAGGGAAGAAGACACTAGGTTCTCTGAGAAGCCATTCAAATTCTTCCATTGCCTCTTTTCTCATAGCATCTCAGCTGCGACTGTATGCTTTACATACCCAGTGTTATATACTATTCCATACACAGTGGTCACCAGAGGATGCCACAAGTTCATTCTAAGCTGTTCTAGTTTCCACCTTGGAACTACCTTACCTAGCTGGCCACTCTGAGCTGGCAGTCTTTATATGAAGCACGGTACTCACTCTTCCTTGGTTCTCCCAAAAGAAGATCCAGATAAAGGAGGCCAGTACCTTCTGAGACCAACACAATGGTCCTACCTTTCCTGTGGTGGCTTCAGGCAATCACTGAGCCATGCAAGTTTCCTGTGGGCAGGGAAGGGATGATGATTTTTGATATTCAGACAAGCACTTTTCCTATGCAAAGAGATGGTGTTTTTATGTTTTCTTTTTCTTTTAACTTGAGATCCACAAATCTGGAGGACTTGGAGAAGAGTTTTAGCTCTAATCCCTTAGGTCTTTGTGGTGGGCATAACCACTACACCTGCGTTTCCAGGGGCTGGAGAAACAACAAATGGATTGGTGTAGGCTTAGGGAGAAAAATTCCTTAAAGCTCAGCAACGGGACAGAGGAGAGTCCTCATGAAAGCTATTGTCCCTTAGCCTGGCCTCCCTGGAAAGGACAGCTATCTATGGATGGACAGGTGGTTGGGGTGTGGGGCTGTCTTCAAGAGTCCAGCATTCCAAAGCCTTCCAGTCTCCTACCTAGGCAGGCAGCCATCTCGGAGTAAGGCAGATTTGCTTTGCTTTGGAGCAAAGAAACCGAGAGAAGGGGGTGCTTACTCAGTGCTGTTTCCATGATGAACTGAGTGCTGACATCCATATTGGGAGCTGAGTCCCAAGAACTAACAGGAGACTCTACAGCCTGGTGGCAGCAGTTAGCACTGTGGTACCAATGACTAGCTTAGGGTGCTGGTTTGGAGAAGAATGCATTTAAGTAAAATAGAGGAGAAAGATCAACTGAGTCTGTCTGTAAGAGAGTGTGGTCCTTCACAAGTAGAAAGTACCCCCTCCCCTTGTAGAAGAAGTTTTCTTGCTCAGTTGTTGTGGAAGCCTTACCCTTAGGCAAATACCCTTAAAGAAGCCAAAAAGTGTGTGTGTGTGTGTGTGTGTGTGTGTGTGTGTGTGTGTGTGTGTGTGTGTGTGTGAAGAAGCTGTCTGTCTGGTCAGATGGGTGTTTACCTCTTGTGGTGTGAACAAGATTTGTGATCACAAATTCCCAAACCATTTCCTTGGCTACCAGGCACCTACATTTCCTGCCAGCCAGGGCACTAAAGAGAATTCTTCACCCCTGTTTTGTTTGGAATTCCTTTCTTTCCTCTCAGACTCTCCACACAGGCGATAGATTCCCATGTGCTCCTCTTGGGGAGTTCCAGCTTAGTCCACTGGCTTGCTGCGTTGACAGATGGTAACAGATGGACATGAACTGGCCATGGTCTAGGGGGATGGGTGTGGGTCTGCTTCCTATGATTCCTGATCCATGTCTAGTGCACTGTAGGCATACATAATGCTTATTCAGTTGGGTGGGCTGAGCCATAGAAGTCCAGGGAAAAAGGATGCAGTCTCCCTCTGGGCTGTCTGACATTGTGAGGGGCCTTTGAGGTCAATTAGTTAATGCTCACTGGCCACAAAGACACCTTTTAGGGTGTTTGGCAGTGCAGGTACTGAAGGACATGGTGTAAAGCAAAGAAGAGTGTCCAGGGGCCACTAAGATGACAAAATGAGAGAATATCAGAACCATGCCCGGTACTTGTAAATGCTAGTAGAGTTGGTTGAGGAAGTCAAAGCTGGGCTGGTTGTAGGGGGCAGACTGGGTAGAAGTGTGGCCTCATTTCTTACCAGCGATACATGGACAGGTTGTTGAGCTTTTCTGCCTCTCACATTCACTGTTTCACAGGATTTTTTTGTCCCTTGTGTTGCGTGCAGAGGTCAACGTGAGAAAATGAACATTGGGGAGAGTGCATTGTGTACTTGAGGGTGTGCATGTAGAAATGCTCTCCTATGGATCATTGTCTATACAACTCTCTGGCTGGGATGTCCACTGGCTGGCTGGATCTGAAATGTCACCCAGAGGCTCATGCATTAAATAAAACCGAGATGCCAGGTGATGGGCTTTAAGTGATCGGATCAGGACAACTATGGCTTCCTCAGTGGATTAATCACTGATGGATTAGTAATTTGATAGCATTATTGGGAGGTGTCTAGGAGGTAGGTCCTAGTTAGAGGAAGTAGATCACCAAGGGAATACCCCGGAGGTTATATCCTATCCCTGCCTCTTCATCTCTGACTCTTCTTATGCTGCCATGAAGTGAGCAGCTGTACCCCTACAACACATTCCCCTCCCCACTGGGATGGTCTGCCTTTCTATGACCCAGAAATAGTAAAACAAAATGAACACAGGCTGAAACCTGGGAAACTGTGAACCCAAATAAACCTTCACTCCTTGTAAGTTATATTGGCTGTTTTGTCCCATAGATGAGACCTGACTAACAACACACTGAATTGGGGGGTCTTATTCCTTGGTTTTGTGGGCACGGTTTCTGCTGTTTCCTTGACTCCTTTGCTTCTGCATTTCTTCCGACAGCTAAGATTAATTATTCGCTAATGCTCGCCGAGTGTCCCGTTCAGGGGAAGGCTGGGGTGGAGGTGGGAGGGCAGGACACACGGCTTTCATCCTGATGCAGAGTCAGGAGGGAGAAGGTGGTA
The DNA here is from genome assembly GCF_004664715.2 of Peromyscus leucopus. NCBI lineage: Eukaryota > Metazoa > Chordata > Mammalia > Rodentia > Cricetidae > Peromyscus > Peromyscus leucopus. The sequence goes on from NC_051081.1 coordinate 41,707,411, forward strand.
GCTGGATCAAATATCTGTCCCTCACGTGCAGCCAGTGGACACTGATGCTGGTGTTTTGACACCTGTCAGCTGGCTTTAATTCCAACAATTACTTGTCAGAGCAGCGAGACTCATTTGGATAAATCAGAAACAGCCTCAATCTGAACTCTTTCTTTCACTTGACAATGGAGGTCGCCCCTTTTTTTTGGGGGGTCTCTTTCGCAGCTTCCTGTCCACGGAAGTGGCACATCCAAGTATAAGTGAAGGCTTTGCCATTCTCCTCTCTTAGCAGCAGCCAGCACATGAGGCTAGAACAGGTTTTGTGTGGGTGCGGCTGGAGGTCTAGCTCCCTCCTGGCACTGGCAAGAGTAGGCACCCTTCTTTCTCAGCTTCAGAATGGAAGCCATTTGGGAGGTGATGGATTTTGCACATCTCCTCCCCGCGCTCCCAAAGAACAGCTTTGTGATGGATCTCACAAGCTAATATTCTGGGAGCTTTTCAAGGAGGGGTTGATAGAGGTTAATGGGCTTGACCCCTAGCAGCAGAAGAGATTGGATCAGGTTTGTACCATAGAGCCTGTGAGGCCTTTGTCAAACAGAGCAGCCTTTGGGGTCGTATTTACTGCTGGAGAGACTCAGAAAGTGACCCACTCCTGAGATTACTGACTGCAAAGTTACTTCTGGAAAGCTCACAGTGAGGTGAGGAGTGGTCTCCAGGTGACCAGCAGAGCAGTCCTTACCAGACCAGCCCATTCAGTGAAAATGCTAATGAGACCTCACTTCCTGTGTATCATTGAGGCCATGGAGATAGGTGGACCTTGGTTCCAAGGTGAGGAAATTCTAGTAAGAGAGGTTGGTAACAAAAGGCATCTTTCCTAAGGGAAGTGATTTGTGAGAGTGGAGGCTGGACCAGGCAGGTAGCAGGATAGGGGGAATGCACTTCTTGAGTACAGGGTGGTTTTGGAAGCATCCTGGGGTACACAAAAAAGGAACTGTGTGAAGGAAGAAAAAGGCAGCAGTAGTGGATAGAGGTATTGAACTGTGGAGTTTTTCTTTGACAGAGAGGTTTGCTGGGATGTGGAACTCTTGGTGCTGACCATGAGACACTTACAGAAAAGTGTGGCTGGTAGGCCAACCACCCTAGCTACTGGAAGGGCCACACTTTGATTGTTGGAAAGATTTGAATCCCAGCTCCACTATTTGGAATCTAAGTGACCTTTTAGGAGGAAAAGAGTTTTCAAATGCTTGGTAGAATGTAGTTAGAGCAGGGTATGATAAAGAAAAGCATGGGAAGAGGTCAGATGAAAACAAAAAAAGGCCAGATCATAAAAAATTTAGTCCCTCCATGGCAGTGTTTAATCACTGAATTTTACAGGATATGTAAAATACATTAGGCTATCTGATTCTTGCCTTGGAGAGATTCCACTGGAGGTAGGGGGCAGAGCAGATTAAAATCTGTAGGGGTCAGAGGGGACAAGAATGATGTGTTATGAGTAGAAGCAGAGACCTAGACTGTGAAAAGAAACAGGAAAGCAGAATTGAGAATCCACCAAGGACATCAGCAAGTTCAAGGTCAAGCTAGGGGGCCCTGGAGGACAGGAGGACCAGGAATTTCTCTCCTATAGTTGAGGCAGCCACATTCCTGGCTGGATGGGAGGGTGTATGTTTTCAAACAGATCGAACACCTGGGATGTTGTATGTACAAAAGTGACTTCATAGATTCCTGGGGATATATTTAGGGTCCTTGGGCTTCATCCCTTCACTTTCTTCCTCGACTTTGTCCTGCCAGTGTTTTGACATCTCATCATCTCCATGGTGATGGACCAGTGGTATCCTAAACACATGATCTCACCTAGTAATTATGCAAAAGAGTGAGGTCCAAAAGGATCTTTGGGGACTAAAGAGTCTCCTTGGGATGGGAAGTCCGCCAGATGCCTGTGAAGTGGGCCACTTGGGGAAGAGGGGCCAGCCCAGCAGTTGTGACAGCTGTCTTGGCTCCTTGAAATCATGAAGGCCTTTCTGTAGATAACAATGGCTGGAAGATGTTATAAAAAAGAGCTGAATGAATTGTCGGGCCTCATGTCATAGCATTCTTTAATATGTAAATAATCCAAGACAAAAGATAAATTTGATAAATCATTTGCACTAAATATAAGGGGATTATTATTCTTAATAGCAAATGAAATTAAAACAATCACTAAAGGAAAGGAAAACTTTGGTAGAAAACATGACAAAGGACACAGTCATTAAATTTACAATGGAAAAAAGATCCATTCACAAATTTAGTCATTCACCTATTCATCCTTTCAACGAACATATCGATGTATAACAGGTACTTTTCTTTACATAAGTTGTAGCTGGGCTATTAGCTTAGGCCTATGACTGACTAGCTTTTACACTTAACTCAGCCCATTTCTGTTAATCTATATGTCGCCATGTGGCTTGTGGCTTACCGGTACTTTACATCCTGCTCCTCATCGTGGCAGCTGGCAGCATCTCCTCCTCTCCGCCTTCCTGTTCCCCCAATTCTCCTCTCTGCTAGTCTCACCTATACTTCCTGCCTGGCTACTGGCCAATCAGTGTTTTATTTATCAATAAATCATAACAACATATATTCACAGCATACAGGACGTCCCACAACAATAAGTGATAAAGCAAAAAGGAACAGGAGAAAATTCTTATCTTTTATGGAGTTTCAATGCTTTTAATCATCATCTTCTCCTCCTCCTCCATGTGTCTTCTAAAGAGTTTTTTGTTTGTTTGTTTTTCATTTTGCAGGGGAATTGAACCTAGGTCCTTGCGCATGGGATTTAAGTACTCTACCACTGAACTATACTGTCCAGCTTCCAATTAGTTTTTTCTTTTTCATTCAGTTCCAGGCACATTCATGATTTACTTTGGATTATTTCCCATGATGCTGAGTTGAGAATTTGTCTCCACTCTCAAAGCAAAACACTTTCCCTCACCATGGATAATGGACTTCTTCCTTTCCTCACTGAGGTACTGCCCTTCTCAAAAAGTGAGTCATGTTGGGTCTGGATGTTCTATTCAAGTGACTTGTCTAACAATTCTTAGCATACCTCTCTGCAGTTTTTGTCATGTGGCTTTATGCTCTGTCAGATGTCATCGGTTGTTAACAGGGTTGGGAAGGATGTGACAGTGATAACTCCAACATCCCTTGCAATGCTTTCCCTGTGGTTGGTGCTCATGTTTTATTTGTTTAATTTCTACCTTAATGACTAATTCTGGATTTTTGAACAGTTCTGAACTAAGAGAGCTTATCCTTAATAATTTCCAAAGCTGATTTCAAATATTCTCATATTCTATGGTTTTCCTATAGCCTGTGATGTGACCTCCTCTCTGGGATGTTAGTTCATCACATGTGGTCATTGTCTGGATGGGGACGCTGTCGCCTCTATTCTCAAATGCCACTATCCAGAGGACATACAGGACCTGTTAGAAAACATCTCTGTTCTTCCCCTCCTTTAATGGATAACTGTTTTGAAAAAATTTGAAAAAAAAATTCAATTTTCCTAAAGGGGAATATGATATTTGTGTAGCTCTGTTTTTATGCCTCATAGAAAATTTGAAAGAATGTCAGTACACTTTGCAGTGTTTTTCTTCTTATGTTTTTAGGTCTTTAAAAATTATTATTTCTCTATTAACAAGTGGAATATTTTTCCATTATATTTTCTAGCCAGTAGATAATAAACTCCTATTCTTAGTTCTTATAGTTTTTCTCTTGGGGATAGTTGTTCTCTTAGATTCTGTTTACATTAGTTATAATAATGACATTTTATCTCTGGCCTTTAAAAATATCATATTTTGGAGGCTGGGCATAGTGATGCATGCTTTTAATCCCAGCACTCAGAAGGCAGAGGCAAGCAGATCTCTGAGTCTGAGACCAGAGCCAGTTTCAGGACAGCCAGGGCTACACAGAGAAACCCTGTCTCGAAAACCAAAATCAATCAATCAATCAAACAAACAATCAATCAATCATATGTGGGGCCTGTGAGTTGGCTCAGTGGGTAAAGGCATTTGCTACACAGACCTAACAACCTGGGTTTGATACCTGGAACTCACGTAAAAGTGAAAGCGGGGAGCTGGAAAGATGGCTTGGTGGCTGAGAGCATTTGCTTCTGCAGAGGACCTGCATCTCTGCACCCATACGGTAGCTTACAATCACCTGCAACCCCAGTTCCAAAGGAGCTGATACCTTCTTCTGGCCTCTGTGGGAACCAGGCAGGTGTGCAGTACACATACATACATATAATACACATACATGCATACACGCAAGCAAAGCCCTCATACACATAAAAAATACTTTTTAAAAGGTGGAAGGGGAAAATTGACTCCATGAAGTTGACCTTTGACCTCCGCAAGTGGGCCATGGCACATATATGCCACCCCTAACCCCAGATACATGAACAGCAGCAATAACAAATAAACCTGAAAACTAATATAATATTTGTATTTCACGTCGCTGGCTGGAAGTGGTGCTCGACCTGAGACCGTGACAGAAGTCTTACCACGTAGCCTTTCTTCTGCCATGAGTGGACACCCACCTGTTGCTTTACTGCTCATGGCATGTCAGTCAGCTACAGGTGCAAGGTCCTGTCTTCTAGTGTGATACATGTTTTTCTTTTTTAAGTCACAAAATTGTTACATTAAAATATCCCTAGACTCTATTAAAATGATCTTAGAGTTTTTTTTCCTAGTTGGCATGTAGATACAGAGTACTGAACACTCCATACTCCAGTTGTCATAGCAGTCCAGGGGTAAGTACAGCATTTATCTGCTAAATTATTCATTTTTAAATCTCCTGAATATGATTGGATTGAGATTGGCTTCTCCTCATGTGAACACACACACACACACACACACACACACACACACACACACACACACACACTCATACTCACACATACATACACACATATGAATACACACATACATACACACACATACACACACATACACACTCACACACATACACATACTCACACACATACACATACACACACACATACACATACTCACACACATACACACACACACACACGTACACATACTCACACACATACACACACACACACACACACACACACACACACACACACACACACACACCACTCAGTATTTTGCATGTATTTTTTCCTGTGGTGTATTTATCCTTGCCACATTTTATCGTAAGATTATGTCAGACTTACAGAGGAATTGGGAAGCTTTCCATACCTTTCTCTGCTTTAGAACCATCCAGAAGAACTCATCTATAAAACTACCTGAGCTCAGAACCTTCCGTAGGGATGATTTTCCCACAGTGTTCCATTTCTTTCATGGTTAATGGTCTGTTCAGAGAATAGCCTTTTGATTCGGTCGTGGAAACTTGCTTTCCCAGAAAATGGTCTGTTCCACCTAGTTGTATGTAGAATAAACATAGAATCAGGTGTGACCAGCCTTTGACACTGTGGCGCAGTATTGACACCCACCAAGAACACACTTAAAAACTGTGCAATTGAGTTACAAAACCCCAAAACCCAAAACCAAAGCCAAAACCAAAAACAAGCAAACCCAAACCCTAATAGTTTTAAAGTAATTTTAGGATTTTCTTGGTTGGTTTCCATTCCCAGCTATCCTCAGCTGTAGGCCCTGGGCTGGATAGTTCTCTTCCTGAGCACTTTGGACATGGAATGGGTGCATGAGTTTGTCAGTTTTCTTTGTGTTTCTGAGACTAAATTGCCTCATATAAACCATTTTAGGCAAGGATGGGATTCCTTTGGCTCATCCTAGAGAGGCTTCATGCATGGTCCTGTGGCTCTGTGCTTGGGCGGAACACCATGGTAATAAGAAATCGTGGCAGAGGAGCTTCCTTACCTCATTGTGGAAAGGAAGTGACCCAAGAGAAGGAAGAAGTGAGCAGAGACCAGGAAGAAGTTACCCTCAAGACTCACCTCCAGTAATAATCCACTTTAATCAGGCAGATTTTAATTCCTAAAGTTTCCAGACTCTGCAAACAGGACCCCCGGCTCGGGACTGATATCTCAAGGCATAGTCTCCCCTACTCCCCTCCACCTTCCGAGTCAGAAGCAATCTTTAGCCAAATGAGTCACAGTGCCCCATTCTGTTCTTCTAGGGAGCCGAACAAAGAAAAGACTACACAGAGAATTTAGAAAGCTGTGGCTCTCACAGCACATTCCCTAGGCTTTTAACTTCTGATCATGAACATCTAAATTCTAGCCCTAAAGGGCTGGCAGCTGTTTAGACCCTTGGCCCAGGTTTGAACATTCTAGTTCTAGGAGGACTTCAATGGAAGATTCTATTTTCATATGGGAAATCACTCTTAGACATCTTGACATTCTTGTGGCCAAGGCCACATGTACTAGAAGTACTCTGATCCACTCCTCACCCCATTACTTATTTCCTGGTGTTTCATGTGAAGGTAGCCTTCTCCCTTTAGGTGGGTAAAACCTTTCAGGCTTTGAGGAGTCTCTGCTCCAGGACATTACTCACCCCGTTGGTGTCCATTCAATCATATAACACAACACCAGGAATACCCGTTACTATGTTAGAACACAGGAGAATAATATCATTATAAAGCCCACACTTGTTCACTTGCGAGACAATATATTTTGTTAGACAACTCGACAAAGTTTTCAATACACTATAAAATTTTATGCAAAAGAGAAAAGTGTTTCTGGTCTTCAGGATGAACTAGTCGAGCTTGAAAGAAAAACAATTCTAGTTTGTGGTTAGCTCTCCTTCTTCATTTGGGTACCACTTTGCATATCCTGTTATGGTTTCAGCTGGAAATGGGCCTCACAGGTATGTGTGGGATGTCTGGTCTTCAGCTAGTGGTGCTTTGTAAGGAGGTTGTGAGAACTTTAGGAGATGAGAGCTGGCTAGGGGAAGTAGGTCCCAGGGAACATGCTCTTGAAAATTATACTTAGTTCCTAGTCTTTCCCCACTCTGCTTTTTGGCTACCATGCAGAGAAGAGCCTCCCCAAACACACTCCCACCACACTTGGCCCAAGTACACAGAGATAAGCAGCAGTGACTGATGCTCTGAAGCCGTGAACCAAAATGTATCTTCCGTCTAAGTTATGTTGGGTATTCCGCCACAGTCATGGGGAAACTAACTAATAGACCTCAGCACAGAAAGAGGGAAAATGAAGTTTGCATACAGGAGAGGTACAATTATAAATTCGTTCAGCAATTGGCAAAGAGAGATAAGCTGTGAGTCTAGGGATCTGACCTTTGAAGGCAGGTCAACTTTAGGCAGCTGCTGGCATTACTAGGGTGCTGCAGTTAAATCACTGGGAAGAGCCTACTCTTGGGGCTTGGTCTCCTTACCAGAAAGTGAGTTTGGAAAGCTTCCTACACTCATTCATAAATGATTACCCCTACACATCAAAGGATGCTAGAAGATCATGATGAATTTAAAATAGCCCTACCACGTTGGAGCCTTTCATGTTTTTCTCCAAAGCGTTAGCCATGGCCAGTGAGTTTGACTTCCAAAGGAAGCTGATCTTCTCATTTAGTACATACACTCTGTAGTTGGAAGAACTGACTTTCGAGTGTGCATCTTTTCTGACACTGTCAAGATTCAATACTTGTGGATTAAAATCCCCAAGCAGCCTAGATGTGGGAAGCAAACACAACCGTGTGATGGAATCCTGAAATGAAATCTGAGCACGGAGCTGTCTCTCACTGGAGTAACTCTCCAGGCTCCACTTCCCTTCAATGGCCAGCTCAGATTTAAGCCTCTTCAGAGCTGCCTCTGATTAGCTGAGTCTCCTTTGTCCTTACCCTATTACTTCATGCAGGGACCCCTGGATCTCATTCAAGAAATATACTAGTAAATGTCATGGTGATGATAGAATATTGAACCAAGATTTACCAGTTTTGAAAGCAGCCTGGCTCTCAGTTGGAGAGTTGGAGGTTCAGAGTTAGTTTGCATTATGGAAACTCTTCTCCCTGTAGCTTCTTTTTATAGTCTATTACACGGCTCTAGAGCAATGGTTCTCAACCTTCCTAATGCTGAGACCCTTTAATACAGTCCATCATGCTGTGGTGACCCCCAACCATAAAGTTATTTTGGTTGCAACTTCATAACTATAATTTTGCTACTGTTATGAATTATAATGTAATATCTGATACACAGGATATCTTATGTGCAACCCCTGTGAAAGGGGGTTGTTCAATTCTCAATGGGGTTGCAATCCACAGGTTGAGCACCACCGCCCTAGATAAAAGACTTCTGGTATCATCCGAGGAATCTTCCTTCTGGATTCTTAGAGGTACCTGTGGGTACAAATGCATAGTTTACTGAGGTAGTAATCCCCAGACAGTCAGGCAATCAGGGTCCACATCCATACCACTTACTCAGTTTGGCATGTGTGGGCCAGAGTTCCACAGAGAATTTGCTTTGTGTGTGTACGGGTCGTTCAAGACTGACAAACCTGAATCCCTCAATGGTATGTGATCAAAATAGCATGAGCAAAAGCTCAGCCACTACTACTATATGACCCTGGCTCATCTTTTCCTTTTACAGTGTCTTGTAGGACAGGCTCTGATGGATGGGGATTAGACTCATCAACCCAAGACTGGTTCCTGTTCCAAGGTTCTGTGCCTCACATTTGGAGTGGCCAGTGGAAGGACTCATCCTGAGTGTGTTGGTGTCCCAGGACTGCGATTGCAAACACTTCTGACCGGATGGTTTAGAGCAGATACAGATCTTGTGATTGGAGAGGCTTTAAGTTCAAGAGAAAGGGGTCACTCCAAGGCTTTTCTCCATGAGTTGAGGATGGCTGTCATCTCATTTACTGCCCATCAAGTTTCCCTTTAAAGACCCAATCTCCTAAATACTGTTGATTATTCATTCTCTCTCTCTCTCTCTCTCTCTCTCTCTCTCTCTCTCTCTCTCTCTCTCATTTTTGTTTTGTGGTTTTGAATCCCCTCATGTTACATCTCTATTGGTGAAATTATTAAGGCCACTTCACATAGTTAAAAGGAGATTTATTTAATGGCGTAACTTACAAATTAAGGGATAGATAGGTTGCGGGGTCTGGGGAAGGTGTATCGCAGTCCAGCGGTGTTCTCTGGAGCTCTGCTGGGTCAACCTCCACCATTCAGGGTCCCGGAACAGAGAGAGCACTTGTCCATCCAGATCTTGGGTCTCCTGGCGCCTCCCTTGGCCCCGCCTTGTAGGTGTGACAGTTGCCGAAGTCTCAGTGGGGGTTGGAACTTCCAGATCATAGCTGGAATGGCTACCCACTACACATCCCAAACAGTTTCCCCTCCCTCCTCTCTTCCCAACCCCTCTACTGTTGGAGCTTACCTACTGCAGTTTAGGATTTCAGTGTATGCATGTTTGGAAGGAACACATTCTGCTTACATTTTTAGGGAAAGATGAGATAGCATTTAGAGGTGAAAAACACACTTTAAAGATTTTTTAAAAATTTATTTGGAGAGTTTAGTAGCAAATAGAAGAAAATCTGTATCTGTCCATGCTATCACTCGTCAGCAGTCCCTTATTTAGAAAATCAAACCTGAGATGTCTGGGGGAATCTGTTGACCAGGAAATCTTTTTTTTTGCGAATATTTTTCTGTGTCTCTCATGCCTACATGTATACATATACATGCACACACACACACACACACACACACACACACACACACACACACACTGTGCTTTGAGCTGATCCCTTGGGCAGCTGGGTATGATTATGGCTTCTCTCTCAATGTCCTAAATGGGGTCTCAGAAGCTTAAAGACTCAGTTACAAATCAGATCATCCCCACAAGAGCAGAACCCCTTTCTGGTGAAAGCTGAACCAAGCTGAACCTCTTCGGATCCAGCTCCTCTCTGCAGCCCAGAGAAGAAGGCGTTAGTTCTCAGCCAATGTTTTTCTCCATCCAGTTCAGTTTGGCTCTGGCCATCCAAGAACAGCATAATGCCAGGCCAAGGCCACCCCATCCCATTCACCTACCCACTTCTCCTTCTCTCCCTGGACCTCTGAGTCTTTGGGGACAGTGAGGATGTGTCTGTGCACACAGACCATGGTAATTTTAAATGTTTTACTTAGGGACACAGTCATTCTCATGGAGCAGGCTGCAAGGCGCAGGCACACTAGAGATGTGTGCGCAGCCCTTGGAAGGCATCTGGCATTTGGAGCTCTTCATGATGACAGAGCCAGCCACAGGGCAGGGTGCCCCTAGCTGGCCAGAGAGAGGGCACACAGTCCCTCGTATGGAGTCTGTGTTGCCAGGAAGAATGGCTTTTAATGGGGCCAAATATGTGTGTAGCCGGGCTTAGAACTGAGTCCAAGAGACTGAAGATCCAAAATATCCTTTGACAGTTATTAGTGCTTTTGTTATTTTTTTGGTGTCTGTTCATTTCTTTAACACTGCAGCAACTCCTTCAGGCTGAATTAATTATAAATACCTTTATGTCTTATTTATACGAGAAGTGCGCATTTGGTAGAGAACTAATTACCTCTCTGCATATTAAAAAATGTCAAGGCTGGGAGGTCTTAGAGGTTGTCTAGTCTGATTTCCTCTACTAGATGTATCAGACATTGGAGTGTGGTAGGAGAGGTGATTAACCCGGGATTACCCAGTGAAGCTGCTGATGGGACTGAAGTCACCTAAACCTGCCGTAGTCGGGGGTTAAGCACTTTGCACATAGCTGGCGTGGACCTTAGATGGTCTCATGAGTGAGCCATGGTGGCTGACTCAGAAACCTTGCCTAACTGGCCAGTGACTATGGACTATCTGGGCAAATGCATCTCAAGCAGGTTTTGGTGTAGCCATTACCATTATAACATGTTTGCCTCATGGCGTTCTGCATGCAGGATCCTCTACTATTACACACAACTCCACTTTATGGCTACACAAGTGTGGGTTGGTTATCCCTGGAAAGGATTCCTGATGTAAGTGCAAGCTCAGGTCTGTTCCCTCTCTTCCACCCTCTCTTCCCACAGAAGACCTTCTGCCATGCTTTGATATAGCAAGAAGGACCTTACCAGATGGGACTCCTTGACCTTGGACCTCCAGCTCTCAGAATCATTGAGCCTTCTGTCTTTTGCCCCAAGATGGTACACCAAGTAGGTCCTTGATAGATGAAAGGCTTATGATCTTGGACTTCCCAGCCTCTAGAACGATAAGAAATTAATCTCCACAAACTACCCAGCCAGTGTGCGAAGCAGCACAAAATAGATGAAGACACCATCTACCCTTGAGATGCGTGTAGGGCCAGCTGCATATAGGGTCTGATGTGTAGCCGATTTCCCTTCATTGATCTTCCATCTGTAGCATGCCTTGGTTTTCTCCTCTCTACTGGTGGCTATACTCATGGTGCTCCTGATAATTGCGCTTCTAAGTCTCCCTGTTCACTGATGTTGACTTGAGTGAGTAGGGACGTCAGATTTCCAGAGGAAAAGGATGCTTCTTCAGAGCTTTAATGTCTTAGCCATCCTCCTTATGATGTTATCTCATACCTCGGTACGGGAAACCCTATGTTGCTATTTCCACCACCACCCTAATCACAATCCTTTCGAATTTTAGCCCTAGGTTCTTTGCCCACTGAAGGCCAAAGTGTGATTCTAGGGTCTTTTCCTTTCCCTTTTGTGTCTTGTGACCAACTCTGGAGTAGCGGCTTCAGTCTTGACCACTAGGTCATTTCACTCCTTCCTTGTGGTTCAGAGTTCTCTTCCATTGATCTTAAGGCAGAGACCTCTGTTGTCTCTGTAGCCTAATAATTGCATCTGCTCTCATCATGACTGCTGTCAGCCCTATAATCTTAGGAAGGGACTTAGGCCCCGAGACAGCCAGGGACTTCACCATCGTCTAGTGAGTCATTGAAAACATCTCCCAATAGCTTATTCCTCTGGGGTGTTTCAAGGCTCTAGTTTCCTCGTGACACTGGGAAGACATTTGAGTGTGAGAGAATGAGAAAAGAGAAAGCGGGGTGTTGAAAGATGGCAGCCAGCGGGGTGTCTGCTGACTGAGTGTGGCCACTTGTCACTGTTGGTTTGGGTCAGCTATCTCTGGGGTCTGCCAAGCCAAAACAAAAAAAATCTTGGATGGCCATAAATAGAGCAATTTAGCTCTAGCCCAGAGTCCCAGGACTGGGAAGTCATGGGAGGAATTGGGGATCCAAGGAGCTCCTGGCATGCCCGGGGTGTGCTAACATGCTCCTTCCTTCTGAGAAGGGCTGATTCAGTTGAGTGGAGCAGCTGGGGAGCTTTGCCTCAGATGCCTCCCGCGGCTCTCGGGCTCTGGCTGGCCAGCCTTGGCTGCCTTTTGTCTGATTGGCCCTGGGAAGCCCTGGCTGTACGGCCTGTGGGGCCCACGATGCAGGAGGTGAGAACGCCTCGTCCTGAGCCTGGCTTGCCCCGGCCTCACCAGTGCCAGCTTTTGATTGAGAGGTCCCAGGGGCTTGGATCTGCAAGCCGAAGTTGCTGGGTCGCAATCAGTTCTTCACGCTTGTTAGTTCTGTGAAAGGGGCATGGGCAGACACCGTGGCGAGGCAAGGTGGCTCCTGCTGGGGGCACAGAGGGAGTAAGTAGCCGCTGGGTGCTGCTGTTCTTCAGGGTAGCGTCTGGGTCCTGGGGTTTACGGCCTCATAGAATGGGAAGGCCCAAGAGTAGAGGAGGGCCGTTGGGAGCCGAAGGCCTATACTCATGGGGACAGCTTGTTCCTCTCGAGTCCCTGTTGATCAACTTTCCCTTGCTTATTCTGTCCCTGTTACAGACCCTCACTTCCCCCGGCTGTTCCTTGCATGCATGTGCATTCCATCTCAGGGCCTTCGCTGGGGTCATCCCTTTGTCTTTCACACAGTCTCCTCTCTCTGGGTCTACCTGGCTCATTCCCTTGTTTTTTGGATCATCTTCTTCGATTTTTCCCTTCTCAGCGAGAGCCGCTGTAACCACCCTGTTTAATTCTTTAACTATCTCCCTTACAGTGCACTGACTTCCCTTACCCTCCCATCTTATTACCCTGTAGCATCCTGTGAAGTTATTGGTTTCTTTTGGTATTGGATGAATACTATCCGTCTATTATAATGCTTTTCTGATGGCATTCTCTTTCCACTAGGAAGCATACTCTCTGAGCATAAGGGACATTGTTGCATTCACTTTTAGAAGAGTGTCATGTGTGTAAAAAGTGCTTGGACAACAAGTGAACAGAAGGGATCTCTGTCTGCAATGCACATGGGACCTAGGCCTGTGCTATTATTGGCTGTTCGGTTTGGTAGTCCAAAAGGGTGACACTCACCCTGTTTGACATCTGGTACTGTGGCGAGCTGAGCTGCGAGTGTTTCGTTAATATTCGTAGCCAATGGACTGACATGGCAGTGGATTTGGTGTCACGGTGATACGCTGGGAGGTGGCCCAGTCATTGTCAGCCCCCACACGTGCTTCAGCCCACATCTCATTTGAGTGTCCGTGCAAATGAATGACATGTTTGGAGAGTGGAAACACGTGGCGAAACACTGTCCTTCTTCTGGATCATGCCTCACAGGTGAGGTGCTTTGGGTTCAAAATGCAGAAGGCAAGAATCGTCGAGTGTGGTGGGTATCATAACACTCCTCTCATTGGGTTCCTTGTAGTGATGGCTGCCCACAGGCTTACACAGCATTGGCCTCTGCAGCATCTTTGACCTTTGACCCCCATCACCCTGTTGAGGTTTAGTTCTTCCCTTCTCAGACCCCTGATAGTGGAAACCTTGGGTTCTCTACTGGTCTAGAATGGGTGTAGTTTGCCCAAGTTGTGAACATAGGCTCAGCATTGTTAAGCGCTTCCAAAACAGTCCCACTTATCTTGCAGCAGGCCCTAGAGGCCGAGGTTGATCTCATTTTTATAATCAAGAAGGTCTTTGCAGTGATTAAAGAATGGTTTCCTGTTGACATGCCGATACCAGCCGCTTCCAAGTAAGAGAGGAGCTGACAGGCAGTGCCCTGGGAGAATGGAAGGTGTGGCCAGGGCAGCATCTGGGGTGGTCCACATTTAATGTGCAGTTCTCTTCTGAGAGCATCCTAAGCTGCTCTGTGAAGTATGTGCATGCTTTGGGGGGATGGTTCACTATTGTGGGGAACCTGAGACAGAGGTGGTCAGGGTGGGATTGATTCTGCATGGACATAGTGGGTGACCTGTGGTTACTTTCCAGTTGTTGACAGAATTTGGAAGAACTAATGGACCCAAGAGGAAGAAAGAGGCTTCCCTTTTACACGAGAATGCCATAAGACACCATGGGCCTATGTACTTCAGGGTGGCCTTTTTTACTTTTGAAATGTGGTGAGGGCCCATGGGAGGCCAGAGCTCAGCTAAAAGCCAAACACTCAGAGGGAGAAATGAAACTGTAGGAATATACTTTTAGATGCAAATGATAAATACATAATATCTTAAGCAAAGAAGTAGGCTTATTACTAGATTCAAGAACTAGGGAAGAGGCCTTGGTAAAATGACATCATCAGGCCTCCGTCCACTCAAGGCCTTGGCTTTGCTTCCCACTTGTTTCTGGCTTTCTTCTGTGGACTGCTCTGTCCTAACGCTGAGGAAATGGTTGCTGACAGCCTTGAACCCAAGCACATCTCACTTGACACAACTCAGGTACAAAGAGACTTCTGTGTCCCAGCCTGTGTAGAGAAGACATAACATTGGTGCTGTGTTGGCCATTTGTCAACACCAGTCTCATCTCCATAGCTAGTAGGTGGGTCAGGGAGAGTATGTGACACTCCTATAGGAAGAACACCATGACCATGTGACCAAGATCACATGCAACTAGAACCAGAACTCTCCACCCACTGCCCCTTCACTGGGGATTCATCTTGCATTCTATTTAACTCTCTCCAAGGCTGAGAGTTACCAGCTTTGGGTTAGAATTAAAAGGGGAAATTTTACAAGAAGAGATGCAACTGCTTTCTTTTTGCATTTCTAGAGCTACTGCACTTGTTGGAAGGAAACAGCTCAGGAGTTGCTATAATGTGTGTCCTGTCCCTCTTTATTTTTAGACAGGCCGGTGTATGACCATCACCTGGTACCCATTCCACCATATGAAACTGAGTGTGTAGTGGCCAATAATGTCTCATTCTTCTTCTCTGGTCTTTATATCAAGGCTTCATAGAAACACATATGGGGGAGGTCTCCTTGGCATCTGGATCTGATTAGAAGAAACGATCTTAATATCAAGCTGGTGCCCAAATGGGGTAAGACCTCAGGATCTGGGGGAGAATAGGGGCGTTTTACAGGTTGACAAGACATGAATGCATGCTACGTGACAGGTTCTGTGTTGAATAGATGTCATGACAATATCTTTAGCTTGTGTGTTTGTTTTGTAGTGTGACTGTGCTGCTTAGATTTTAATTGTCAACCTGCCACATCCTAGAGTCACGTGGGAAGAGAGGCTCAGTGAGGAATTATCAAGATCACATTGGCCAGTGGGCCTATCTGTAAAGGTCTGTCTTGATTGTTAATTTATATATATAAAACCCACTGTGAGTGGTATCATTCCCTAGGCAAGATGCTCTGAATAGTATAAGACAGGAGAAGGATAGTTGATAGTAAGCAAGCAAGTATGCATTCATTCTCTCTTGCTCTTGACTGTGAATAGGATAGGACTAGGTGCCTGAGTTCCTGCTATGATCTCCCTGCCAGTGATGGCTTATAATCTGAAACTGGAAGCCAAATAAACCCTTTCTTCTGTGAGTTGCTTTCTTTTGGGTATTGTATATATGTTCATGGTTTCAGAGTTGACCACTTCATATTAGATAACCAGTTGGGGCTCATCCCTAGGGAAGACTAGTCCTCCCATTCTCAGCCATCATTAGCTGTCTATAGCTCTTTGTTGAAGATTTGGACCACATGCCATTTCCCCATTCCGGGTTCGTATGTCTGTTAGAGTTTTCACTGTTTAGGTTTCGTTTAGTCAGGTATCCTGATATTGAGGTATCCTGGGCGCAGCTTCCCTGTCATTTCTTGGAGACACAGTATCATCAGGTGTCCTGGTCTTCTGTTTCTTAGAGTCCTTCCTCCCCATCTTCCACGACATCCCCTGGGCCTTAGGTATGAAAGTTATGCCGAAGATGTGTTTGTTGGTTCTGAGTTCCCCATTGATCTCTGTACTGAGACCAGATGTGATTTTCTACAGTGGCCTCCATTTGCTGCAAAGAGGAGCTTCTTCAGTGTCAGCTGAGAGCTCCATTTCACCTGGGGCCCCAAGGGTAAGTTTCAGAATACAGTTAGGAGTTATGCTGTTCCATCTAGACTCTAAGTTACTTTTCGTCAGGTATCTGTCACAGCACGAGAAATGATATTAGGCCAGTGACCTGCTTAGCCCGTTTTTAAGAAGAATCTGTGGCCCCTCACCTTGCACCTGGGAGGGAATTTGTACTTGCTTCAAATGTAGATCATGGTGAAACAATATGGAGAGCTCTGAGGATAGGTCATAAAAGGTCGGTGTAGAGTTTCAGCTATCTCACACCTGCTTCCTCTCAGGTAAGAGACCTCTCTCATTGTGTTAAGAAGAGCACACTGACTAGTTGCCTAGTGCCTAATGTTCATCCATAAAAACACACATACAACTAACATTATAATACTGAACAACTTGGGAATTCGTGCGCGCGCGCATACATACACACACACACACACACACACACACTCACAATAACAATTAGTTTTTTTTTAAAGAGGCCCTAACTTTGAAGGAGAACATGGAGGGGTATATGGGAGGGTTTGGAGGGAGGAAAGGGAAGGAATAAATGATATAATAATATTATGATCTCAAAGATAAGAATACTAAAAGTAAGTTTAGAAACAAATGAAGCTACATGCTTCTGGAGCAGCCAGTTGCCACATTGCCTGCACCTGATCTAAAAAGCACTTTGGGTCCATCAGCGAGGTAGACCAGGTTTCTGGAAAAAGAGCAGTCTCTTTGTCCATGGCCTGGGACTGTTTTCTCTCTCATGCACTATACTGATGGGGATAATCATCTGGTTGCTGGTTTCTTTTAGAATGTGGTCTCTCTGAAGGAAAGGACTGCCTTGGGTTAATCTAATCCCTGTTTTTGTCAGTCTCCAGCCTGCCATTCAGTTGGAACTTCTCAGAGGCAGGAAAGAATTTCTCCTTCCTTCACGAGGCTGCATTCCATGCGTGTTTCCGGCTTGCTAAGAAAGCTTGCAGGAGACATGATCATCTGTGAGAGAGTTGGTTTAGCATGGGCTCTGGAGCCAGCGTAAGACCTGGTCTGAGCCACATGCTCTTGGAGCAACCTCCATAGCTGTGGGCAGCTCCACTCTCTGGTGAGGAGGTTCGGGGGTCAGGGGCAGTAGCTGGGTGGTTCCCGTGGCAGCAACCTTGGGGTCCTTGGCAACAGTAGACCAAGTCTTCTCTCGGCACTGGCTTCTTTCAGCCACTGCCTCAGCACAGTGGGGAATGGGATGGGGATGGGGATGGGGAGTCAATGGTGGCTGGTCATTTCTGCTCTGCATGGGACCTCTTATAGGCATTTTTTTCCCATCTCTGTTGGGCTCCTGAAATTGTCTCAGATATACACTTAGGTATGAGGCTCTTCTGAGCCCTCTCAGTTTATTCTGCCTCTTGCAGATTATAGACCTGTGCTGCAGTCTGAAGGCCCCATTTCTACCGCTCCCCCCTTTACCTTTCATGGCTATTATCCCAGTAGTTCTCTCCTTCTTTTAATTTGTATTGATGTCACGATCCAGAACCATGATGGATATATTCTGTGACCTTAGATAAACTTCCTACTCAGTTCCTGCCTCAGAATAGAGTATTCATCTATGAAGTGGTCATAGCACTAACAGTGATTTCATACTCTCAAAATGAGAACACAATCAAACAGTATATGTTAAGTGTTTGCTATAGTTCTTGGTACATAATAAATACTCAAAAATGTTACAGCAGCTGTCTATGGTACCAAGCACTGCTAACCCAAATAGACATTTCTGAGCACCCAGCATCCAGGTGAAGATCTGAACCACAGCAGGTGCTCAGGTCAAGATTAATAAAAAATGGAAGTTCATGAGGCCCGATGATGCTTCTCAGTTGGATTACCAAAGGTGACTGCATTTGAGCCATTCTTTATGAATGAGCCTGCTTCTAGAGTCACAACTCACTGAGATAAAGACTCCCTTGAGTTGATCCAAGAAGATATATGCCCGAGAGGCCAGCAGAAGGATTCATTTGCTAGTCACTCTAGTCAGTGAGTAGGGTTTCTATATCATGAAGCTGTTCCATCCTATGGCAGAGAGAAACAGGGAGTAGGAGAATCCTACTCCTTCTCTGTGGGAAGAGGCCTGATACCTTCATCTTGAAAGAAGTCAGCTTCCTGGCACCAATGTGGTATACTGGGCCAGGCCAGCTGTCAATCTTAAGGGGTATGGCCAGGTGTATCGAGCTCAAGATGGCACTCTATCTCTACTCAGAGTCCTTCTGTGCCTAGAAAGTAACTAATATCTCAATTCAGACTTATAGGGGGCTAAAAGGGGTGATGGGGGGATGTAAGACCAAGAGATACCTTTCAAAATTTATATTTATTTATTTATTTATTTATTTATTTATTTATTTATTTATTATGTATACAGTGTTTTGCCTGCGTGTATGCTTGCAGGCCAGAAGAGGGCACCAGATCTCATTTCGGATGATTGTGAGCCACCATGTGGTTGCTAGGAATTGAACAGGACCTTTGGAAGAGCAGCCAGTGCTCTTAACTGCTGAGCCATAATTCCAGTCCAAGAGATACCTTCTTGTTTATGAGGTAATAGGTAGTATGTGCTCCAACCACTCTTGTGGTTCAGGATTTCAGAGGCCGAACATCTGTCCTGATGGTGATCCATGAGCCAATGGGAGGTCAACGTGCATGTACCCAGCCTTGGGCAGAAAAAGCCCCAGACCTAAGTGGCTTCAATTAGATGTCCTTGGACAGTTCATTTATGAGGTGTGCATTTGGAAATAACCTTTGTTGAGTATAGATGCTGCAAAAACCATTTTTGCCTAAGAATCTTTCCTGGCACAGTGGACCAGAGCTTTCCCAAGCTGACCTTATGGCTGAGAGAAAGCTGTTTTTCTCTCTAGTTTCCTTGGATCTCTGGGCCGAGCCTCAGAGAACCAGCCACTTGGTGGCAATACAGCCGCCATCAACTCTCAGAACCTTCCTGTGTGGAACGGAGGTTCATAAACACTGCTGCATGCTACTAGCAGTTCCAGGAGGGATCCCTGAGCATATCCACTTTATAGATGAGGAGTCAGCTGAAGCTCAGAGACAAAGTAACCTGTGGAGGCCAAAGAGCTAAGAGAACAAGGGCTTGTCAGTACCTGTGTCTAGATCTCAGCGCACAGCATCTTCAAATGCACCACCTCTCCATCTGTTCAGAGAACGGAGGAAGCTGGAATTGCGAAAAGACCTTTTAGACATTCAAAGCAAAGGGTTTCTTGTAGGATCTCCTTTTTTTTTTTTTTTTTTTGACCCCAGCTTGAAATGTTCTAGTGCAGAAGTTGCAATACGCATTTGAAGCTGACAGTCTACTGTGGCTTGGTGCAGTTGCTTTGTGGGAACAAAGATGACTAGTGTGACTTCATTGTCCCTTACGGGGATGTAGTGTGAGGGTTCAGTGACTGTTAGAATAGGACCCCAGCAGCCAGTGAGATGTATGCACACTGAGTCGCCAACTGGGTACCTGTGAAGTTCTGCACTTGGTTTATAATACATCTGTGTTTGAAGGGACATGGAAATTATAAATAAGAAAGCATCATTCTAGGGATCTAGGTAAACACTTTGGTACTTTCCTACATATAACCTAGAATTGAACAAAAGGCCAATGAGTTCAGATTATAGTACCAGGTTTCCTACTGTTAGAGAATCAGGTTATGCATAAGCATAGAGTTAAGGTTAGGGCGTCGGCCATATCTATATGAATTCATGGCTGGTTCATATGCATTCAGATAGATATGAGTAGAAATGTATGGATGTGTTTAGATGAGCAGGTTGGGACACAGGCCACCTGATAAAGCCTTGAAGCAAGGACACCTCAGAAACAGGAAAGGAGCCCCGAGGCTGCTTCTGGGTGGGGGCAAAAGGCAAGACATACATAAGGTGAACCTGCAGCATTTTCTTGAGTCAATAAATAAGGCAGTGTAATAAATAGCGAGAGCAAATATTTCAGAGGATGGTACACTTAAAACGAAGGTGTTCCCATTGGCCAAAGCTGAAATAATTGAAATAAGAGCATAAACAAAGTAGTAGTGGATTATAAGCCAAAATATAAAATGAACATCTAGAAGATCATACTAGTGCAAATAAAATGACTGATAGAAAGATAGTTTGGGGAGAACAGACAAATCTCCTGTATGGGATATTTCCAAATAATTTATGCGAATACTGTGTCCTTGAGGGGTGTAGTATATAACCACTCATTCTCAAGTAACTTCATGGTGTAGAAACCTAACAGGTATGACTGTAGTCAGGTGATCATCGTCCATAACTGTTAGGTCAGACTTTTATTATGATGGGATGAGAGTGTCATATTAGCTCTGCAGTCTTCCCTTCCAAAATGCAAAACAAATAAGGGAACATTTTACCAAATACCTGACCTTTACTCATCAAAACTCTCATGATCACAATTAATAAATGGGACCTCTCAAAACTGAGAAGCTTTTGCAGGGCAAAAGACACAGTCAACAAGACAAAAAGACAGCTAACAGAATGGGAAAAGATCTTCACCAAGCCCACATCTGACAGAGGATTGATCTCCACAGTATATAAAGAACTCAAGAAACTAGACATCAAAATACTGAACAGTCCAATTAAAAAATGGGCTAAAGAGCTAAACAGAGAATTCACAAAACAAGAACTACAAATGGCTGAAAGACATTTAAAGAAATGCTCAACATCCTTAATCATCAGAGAAATGCAAATCAAAACGACTCTGAGATACCTACCTTACACCTGTTAGAATGGCTACGATCAAAAACACCAATGACAATCAATGTTGGAGAGGATGTGGAGCAAAGGGAACACTCCTCCACTGTTGGTGGGAATGTAAACTTGTACAACCACTGTGGAAATCAGTATGGCGGTTTCTCAGAAAATTAGGAATCAAACTACCTCAAGACCCAGCCATCTCACTCTTGGGTATATACCCAAGGAATGCTGATTCATACCATAAAGATACATGCTCAGCTATGTTCATAGCAGCACTATTTGTAATAGCCAGAACCTGGAAACAACCTAGATGCCCATCAACAGAAGAATGGATGGAAAAAATGTGGTACATATACACAATGGAGTACTACTCAGCAGAGAAAAACAATGAAAGCATGAAATTTGCAGGCAAATGGATGGAACTAGAAAAAATCATCCTGAGTGAGGTAACCCAAACCCAGAAAGATAGTCATGGTATGTACTCACTCATAAGTGGAATCTAGATATAAAATAAAGAACAATCAGACCACAACCCATAGAACCATGGAGGCTATATATATATAGCATGGAGGTCCCTAGGACGACTGTGGCTTATAATAAATTTCGGTTTTACTCAATTATTGAAAAAAATAGCCAAATGAATGGAAACACATGAACTATAAACCAAAGGCTGAGGGGCCCCCAGCTGGATCAGGCCCTCTGAATAGGTGTGACAGTTGATTGGCTTGATCAGTTTGGGAGGCAACTAGGCAGTGGGACCAAGTCCTGTGCTCATTGCATGAGTTGGCTGTTTGAAACCTGGAGCTTATGCAGGGACACTTGGCTCAGTCTGGGAGGAAGGGACTGGACCTGCCTGGACTGAGTCTACCAAGTTGATCGCAGTCCTCGGGGGAGGATTTGCCCTGGAGGAGGTGGGAATGGAGGGTTAGGCTGGGGGTAAGGGGAGGGGGAGGGGGGAGAATAGGGGAACCCGTGGCTGATATGTAGAACTGAATGGTATTGTAAAATAAAATAAAAATTAAAAAAAAAAATTAAAAAAAAACCTCATGATCATCAGATGTAAAGGGAATGTCTATCACTGAAAAAGTTGCTTATAGAGAAATGAGAGCTAAATTCAGTGTATCCTTGAGGGGTTCCTGGAGCAAACATGTCATCAGGGGAAAGGTAAGTAAAGTAATAAGAGTAATAGAACCCACCCATGCATTGATTATAATGAATATACTGTAATAATGTCAGATGTTCATGCCGGGAAACTTGGTAAATATACAGGGCTCTGAGCCGTCTTCATGATGTTTGGAGAAATCTAAAACTGTTCAAAATTAATGTCTCTTTGAAAACAAACATTCCAGCAAGTAGACTGAAGAAAAAAGCTGAGTTCGAGGCCAGCCTGGGCTACCAAGTGAGCTCCAGGAAAGGCGCAAAGCTACACAGAGAAACCCTGTCTCGAAAAACCAAAAAAAAAAAAAAAAAAAAAAAAAAAAAAAAAAAAAAAAAAAAAAAAAAAAGAAAAAAGCAAAAAGCTTTATTGATTCCTACATTTTATTTGTCTCTGTCTGTAGTGTGTGCATGTGTATACATGTATACATGGTGCATGCGTGTGTGTGTGTGTGTGTGTGTGTGTGTGTGTGTGTGTATGCAATGCATGTATGTGTGCATGAGGTAGATTTTAGGAATCTTCTATCACTCTCCACCTCATAATTTTTTATTTATGTGCAGGTGTCAATGGTTGTGTAAGTGTTTTTCACATGTGTGCAGAGGTCTTCAGAGGCCAGAAGAGGGCATCAGTTCCTTGGAACTGATGAGGATACTGAAAACTGAGCTTGTGTCTTCTGGGAAAACACTAAATGTTTCTGACCATCTCTCCAATTCTGATCACCTTATCCTTTCAGACAGTGTGTCTTACAGTTAGCGACATTGGCTGGCCAGAAAGTTCTGGATGTCTTCCTGTCCCTGCATCACCTGAACTAGGGTGACAGACAGGTAGCACCAATGCCAGCACTTTTACATGAGTGTTGGGATGTGAGCTCAGCGTCTTGAGCCTGTAAGCCAGGCAGTTTGCTGACAGAACCACCTCTGCAGCCCTGTTTACTATTTATTTCTTGTTTATTTTGATTTATTCTTGGGCAATATCATACCCAAATACAGTGCATTTAGATCATAGTCACCTGCTGCCCACCCCTTGAACGTCCCTTGCAATTTTCCATGTTGAACAAGGTTGTTTTTCCCCCCTGCTCTTTTGTGCAAGGAGCTTGCAGTTTTGACATTAGTGAGAGCAAGAATGTATCTGAACGCTCTCCAGTGTGTCTCTTGGAGAAGCTGATTGGTGAAGATTGAAACTTGCTGAGAGCACTGGCCTGCCGTGGTCTCACATACCTCATGTTCTTAGCCCCCCTTTCCCTCTTGACAAATGCTATGAGCAGTAGTAGAGGATGTACCGCCAGCCAAGCTATGCCATCCCAATTTAGACTTCTCAAAGTGGTATCCACTTGGCCTAATTAGCTCCCCCTAGAGCTCACCTTGAAACGCATCCATTTTAACACCACTACCTTGGAGGCTAAGCCTTGGGCAGCTGAATCTCTGTGGAACGAACTACAGCAACTAGTATGCGGATCGTTTTGAAACCGTGCCACAAGAATTATTACAGCGGCGGAGATGGCTCAAAGGGGTAAGAGAGCTTTCCAGCCAAGCATGCGGGTCTGAGTTCAAATTCCCAGAACTCATGTAAAATGCTGATGGTGACTGTGCATGTACCTGTAACCCCCTAGTGCCGTAGGGCAGGGTGGAGACAAAAGGGGAGCTGGGGATTGCAGGCTGCCAGTCTCGTTCCAGGTCCAGTGAGAGACCCTGCCTCAGGGGAATGAAAGATTAAGAGAGTGAGACACCTGATGTCTTCCTCTGGCCTGTGTGTGTGTGTGTGTGTGTGTGTGTGTGTATGCGTGTGTGTGCATGTATCTGGGTTCAGTAGTACAACCTGAGAGGCTGAGGAAGAAGGATCATGAGTTCAAGACTTCCCTGTATCACAGAGTGAATTCAAGGTCAGCTTGAAGAGCTTAGGAAGAACTGTATATAAAAAGAGTGTTCTCTTATGACGTCATTGGAGCATATCAGAAGAACCTCTGGCCAGCCTTGGCGGGCATAGAACAATGCCTCCTGCAGAACTTACAGCTAAGAACTCAAGTGGAAGCTCTTCTGGCTAAAAGATGCTGCCTAGACTTGGGAACTTCCCCGGCCCCCAGGAGAAAGAATTAAAGAACAGTTGGGTTCTGGGCTTGAGAGAAATCAGAAATAACAAGGGAGTTTAGATCAAGGGTTAAGTACAGTTCTCAGTAGCAGGCCCTAGGTTAGAATTCAACAAGAGGGCCATCTGAAGGAGGACCGATCCAAGAGCCCTCTCTCCTCCTCCTCCTCCTCCTTTCTCATTCCCTCCTTTCTTCCTTTGTCTCAGGACAGGGCTGAGCTAACATGAGTGGCTCCATCTGGGCCCGGATAGCCGCAGGGCCCTGAGCCATCAGCCTGGCCTTTGTCATAAGCTCCTTGGCAGGGTCCTATGGTAGAACTGCTTGTCCCACCTCAGCTGGGGTGAATGGAGATGGCGCTGAACTGCCAGCCGAGCCTCTCTCTGCACTTCCCTCCACGGGTCTGAGCAAGTGAGAATAAACAGTGAACGTTTAGTCCAGCCCTGAGGGGCTTTGGTCTTGACTGGCCAAGGCCATTCCTGGGCAGTCTCCTCCACTTTTGCTAGCCAGATTTGCTGTGTTTGTGCAAAAAAAAAAAAAAAAAAAAAAAGGAGGTTGAGCTCATTGAAGATCCGGTGTGAATACTCTGACCTTGACTCTGTAGAATGTTCTGGAAGCCTTGTGCCAGAGTGTTGTGTATATTTTTCAGGCCTCTGTAGAAATCCAAGTGCTGTAGATAGTCAAAGCTGAAATGGGTCTTTGAGAGCATGCCAACTAATCCCCTTCTATGAGGATTCTTGGTAGAGGTACCCACTAGAATTGGGCTTAGGATCGGTTAGGGAAGGGGAGGGCACTTTAAAGAGAGCAAGCCTTTCCCCGAGTGTTCATGTGTGATGGTAGTGGTGGGATAAGTATAGATGAACGTTGAGTTCGAGTAGCCACGTGACTACAAGCCATAGCTACCCAAACCCATCTCCCAGCTCCTGCCTGGATACCTCGGCCTAGGAGACTCTCTGCCACCTGGGCACGTGTGTTTTCATCATTAGACATCTTGACCACTTGGGGATTTCCACTTTCTTGAACTTAAACCATGGCTTTTATTTGGAGGGAGAAACAGATACATGAAATCAGGCAAACCTGGAATTTAATTCCACTTCTGCTTAGCAAGACCCCTGGTCCCAGGTATCTCACATCTATAAACCTTACTCTTCCCTTCTTAAAAAAAAAAATAGGGCTAATGATGCCACTGTCTCTGGCTTCTCAAGGGGATTCTGGGAAATGAGAAGTGGTAAGGATTGGCATGTCTTGTCTCTAGATCCCAGGGACGCAGCTGTGCATCACGGCACTCCCTTTTTTCTGTTTCTCTCTCACATGAGGAAGTATCAGTCCATTCTTATTAAACACACAGGATGGCAAAACAAGTGTATTGGTCTTTTGGAACTGCTGTAGCAAAGTGCCAGAGGCTGGGTGGCTTAAACAACAGAAATTTACTGTCTCACATTTCCAGTGTCCAGAATTCTGAGAGCAAGGCGTTGGCCGAACTTGTTTCTCCCGGGGCCTTTCTTCTTGGCTCACAGATGGCTGCCGCCTTCCTCTTGTGTCCTCATATGGTCTTTGCTCTGTGCCTATCTGTGTCCCAATCTTTTCTCCTTACGAACCAGCCAGTCCCATTGGATCAGCTCCTGCCCATCTGCCCTCCCTTCGCCGTAATAACCTTGTTGTTGATGCACAGCATTTGAGATACTTGGAGTTAAGGCTTCAACGTACGAATTTTGGAAGACACAGTTCGCCCCAATCACGAAATGTTAGCAGGAATCACACATTGCGGGAAGTCATGTGGTGGCAGCGATAAGCTGGACGCGATTTTTTTTTTTTTTTTTGATTGCTTCGGTTGAGTTGCCTGGTGGTCTTGTCCTGAGGCCCAGCTGGATGGATGTTTCCCACCCAAGGCTTGGGCAGCTGCTGGAGTGCTTGGCAGTGTGTGGGCAGCCCTGTCTTGCCTGCTGAGAGGCTGCAAAGTGCACTCCCATCACCGACACCTTGAAACGTTTTATAGGGCAATTCCTGCTTGTCAGCAGCTGCATTTCTTAATCGGTGGCTCATTCATTTCTCTAAAGGCTCCTGACACTTCTGACCAGCTCCAGCGGGTTTCGTGTGGGCATGCCTAGCCATGTGCTCTCCAATCCAAGTGTGCTCACACCCTGGGAGCAAGCCAGAATTCCTGAGTCCTTCCATTATTCTTAGCCTTGAAATGGTGGGAGCGGGCGTTTCAAACCCAGACTTGGGGCTTTTGCAAACATAGTTTGGCCTTCCTGCCTACCTATTTTTACTGCCTTCGTATTTGGAAAGGGAAAATTCCCAGACAGGGGCCTGGGAAGCTGGCCGTTCTCAGGTCATCCCCTAGATGTAGCTTTTTGCCCCTGCTTTGGGAGAGAAGGCTTTCATTCTCTGTGCTCAGCTTCCTCGGTTAGGCACCAGGCAGTCACTCTCTTACCCAGAGCAGAGGCTGGTGGGAGTTCTGGCTTGTAGCAGTCACTCTTGTGTTCTAGCACTTGTGGTCCCTCTTGGTTGAGCAGAGAAGCCAGAGCCATTGATACAGTTCCCTGGGAGGTGGCGGTAGTGACAGTGGTGTGAGGGTCCTGTCCTACTTTGGTTGCAGTAATACTTCCCAGACACCTCTGCACGAATATGGGCCTTGCAGAGCAGCAGGTGGGTCACTACCAACTTCATCAGAATCTGTATCTAAAAGGAGCAATGGTCAGCTTTATGGGAGCAGGACCATGCTGTGTGTCCAGCAGGCTGGGCTTCTAAAGTATCCAGATGGCTCCTTCCCTCCACTGTATGCTACAGGGGAATCTATGGAAGAGTCTTGACTGTCACGTGTCTTTTCTGAGTGTAAATCTAGTGTGATGGTTAGCTATAATTATCAGCTTGACACACCTAGAATTACCTGGAAAGAGAGTCTCAGTGAGGGCTTTGTCTACATTGAATAGAAGTGTCTGTGGGGGATTGTCTTAGTCAAAGAGATGTGGGACAACCCAGTCTACCGTGGGTGGCACCATTCTCTAGGCAGGGGTCCTGAGCTGTAGAACAGTATAGGAGTCTAGCTGAGCACAGGCAATTGAGCATGTATCATTCCTCCCTGTTCTTGGCTGTGAATATGATGTGAGTCTCTGTTTGAGGTTCCTGCTTGACGTCTCCACAGAGACTATAACTCAGAATTGTCAGCTGAAAGAAATCCCTTCTCCCTTAGTGGCTTTTTTTGGTTAGGGTATTTTTAATCATGGCAGCAGAAATGAAACTAAAGCTCCCTGGAAACCCCACCTCCTTAGGTACTTAGTTGATATCATTTGTGGGTGAGGACAAGAGCATCGTTTATCTTTTTCAGTCTAAGGAGATAGCTTCGGTGGCAGTGGGTGTTTGAATGGACACTGACCCAGGCCAAGAGAATTACTGTGATCCTCATCCATCAGCAAGAGAGCTTGGGTGTGAGTGAGACCGAGACTGCCCAAGTGTTTGTTTGGCTTTTACACACATCTGTTGAAACATTCTTTTCTTCCCTGCTGTGTTTTTTTCCAGGACAGGCAGGGGAACTATCTTGTTGTTTTTTAATCTCCTCTAGCCCTTTGGTAGTTTGCTTGAGGAGAAAGTGTGCCTTTGATGAATTCCTAAGGATTAATGTTTAGGAAGAAGATCACTAATGTATCACCTGCCAGTCTTGACCACATTTAACAGACCAAGCATATTGTCTTTGTGTTTTCAAAAAAAAAAAAAAAAAAAAAAAAAAGATTTATGTGTGTGTGTGTGTGTGTGTGTGTGTGTATTTAGGTGAGTTTATGTGCACCACTTGCATGCAGGTGACTGTTGAAGTCCTGGGACAAGTAGTTGTGCTACTGTGTGGGTGATAAGAACTGAATAAGGATATTCGGTAAGAGCAGCAAGTGACTTTAATAATTGAGCCATCTTTCTAGCCCTGAATGTTGTCTATGTTGGTGTGAGAAACTGTGGTTGATAGCATGCTATGGGTCTAGAAAAGCCTGAGGCTTGGTGGCCGGGAGAAGGACCATCAGAACTCTTCAAATATGCTCAGTAGGATTGTGAATTATCCTAAAACCAGGACATGGAAGGGCCAAGTCGGGGCTCTCATGTGGACATGGCATGGGGAATCTTCAGTCCTGGAGAGGCTTTCTTGGGACCCTCCTCTATGTGACTCTGGTAGAATTTCAACTCCCTGTAAAAGTCAACTTCGTCCTGGGGTGCTGTCCAGCTCAGCTGGATCATCAGTCTGGTTGAGGGCTAGGCTGGGGTGGGCAGGTGACCTGAGTACTGGAAACACTGCTGTGTCTCTATAATTCCCCTTGAGCTCCATGTTCAGTCTGAATACTTATTTCTTTCCTATAACCTAGATCTTCTTTCCCTCAGAATTCATCCTCATTTGGGGTGGGGATCTCTGAGACAGAGTTTCAGGAAGGCACACATTTAAGCATTTGGGTTCAGTATCTTCCACTGTGCCCAGTGGTCTCCTAGCTTGCTATGGCCCAGCTCTAGTCTGGTTACTGCCCTAACAGAAGCATGGGGGTCTGTTCTTCAGTGCCAGTTCCCTGGGTTGGGACTTCCTTGAGTCTTCAATAAAGGATGTAGCTAATGTAACAAAGCCATCTGCCTTACCTCTCCTGTACCTCTAGTGGGGTGGAGTTTTCACTCGGAGATGGGCAAGGTAGCAAGGTAGGTGAGAGTAGGTGCTTTATGCAGATGGCACCTATGAGGGTGACTGACAGAACTCCCGGAGGAACTAGATTGTTCTGGAAAGTAGGGCTCTATGTCCTCCCTAGCACCTCCAAGTGCGGAGTGAACAAGAATTCCTACCCTTCTACTCACATGCAACGTGGAGTTATCTTGCTATTTTAGGTACTTTCCTACAAATGAGTAATTACCAGCTGGGGAGCCAAGCATTCTTGTATGCCACTCCTTCATGTTTGGTCTCCCCCCCCCCCCACTGCTTTCTTCTCTACATCATGCCTCCCTTCCTCCTTGCCCTGATACTCCTCTCTAGGCAGAGTGTGTCTGCTAGACAATGGCCCCCGGCCATGCCCAGTGATGGTCTCCCTTGCACTGTGGGGCTCTTTTCTTTACAGTGCATGCAGCAACTAGTTTGGAGCCTAGAAAAGGCGTGGGACTACAGAGAGAGCCACGAGGTGGGCATGGCACACCAGAAGAAAACCCAATATCTTTTGGTGGAGAAGAGCTTGAATCAAGAGTGTCTGCGCTTCCTCTGAGCCTTGGTTGTGTGGATATCATGTGATGAATGTTTGAAGAACACAGTGAGCCTTCACAAAGCCAGCAGACTTGGCTCCAGGCACAGTCAGGTCAACTGTCCGTGAAGTGTCATGTCACCGAGGAGACTTGGTGACCAGGGAGGGATGCCAACCAGGAATAACTTGTTTCCTTCTTCCATGGGAACTTCTATCTTGTTAACCACTGTGCTGGGAAGAGCTGGGTTAGAAATGGAAGGAATTGGATAATTTGGAGGAGATTTGAGTGGAACATGAGCC
The DNA here is from genome assembly GCF_004664715.2 of Peromyscus leucopus. Lineage (NCBI taxonomy): Eukaryota > Metazoa > Chordata > Mammalia > Rodentia > Cricetidae > Peromyscus > Peromyscus leucopus. The sequence continues at coordinate 41,737,049 of NC_051081.1, forward strand.
AGGGTTGGCTTATGGGTGATGGGGACCCAGTTTATTTGGCCCCTTCTTATCTTAGAGAGCTCTCTCCGTCCCATGAAAATCAGAGCCAAGTGGGGTCAGGAATGTAACAAGAGAAGAAGTAAGGAGGAGGGCTGAAATGTTTGTGGGTCCCATCATGCAGGCATGGGGCTGTGTTTGCCACTATTAGATAACCTCAAATCAACTGCATATCTTTTTTTGGCTTCCAGTTCATGAACTCTGAGTGAGTTTTATATGGTCACAGATAAAAGATAAGGTCTTTGGTTATACTTTACAACTTATACAGATGTACACCTTCTCCTAACATTTTCCAGGTGGGGACAACACTACCTATATTCTGATGTAGCACTTACGGGCAGAGGAAATTTCTGGGGTGCTTAGCTGATGGAGGGGAGAGGTGACTTTCTCTCATAGACATAGGGCTGAGCTAAAGTTCAGAACTCTGTCCTCAGCACCCCTGGGGCTAGAGACTGTATGGAATAAAAGCAGCATGAAAGGAGAATAGGGAATGTGATGGGAAGGAAGGGAGGGATGAACATAGGATCCGGGGGGTCTGTCAGAGACGGAAACAGACCACAGGCATGACAACCAAAACCTCCTCATGAGCTGTTTGTAAGAAATGCCACAGAGGACCAAGGGATGTGGGAGATAGTGATACTGAACAGTGCAGGCAGGTACACAGGCCTTGCTGGGGACAGAGAGGCAGAGCAAGACATGATTGAGTCATCTTTTTGTGGAGTGTTGCCTCACGCTAGCATCTTGACAACTTTGTGTAGCCTGACCAATTTTCAGCGGGGTCACATTATAATTCTCAACTTCTGATCAAGGAAATCATGGCAGTACTCCACGGTGAGTGACAGAGCTGGGAATCGAAGTCAGGTGGGTCTGACTGGGAAGCTGCTCATCACTTCCTGTAGCTTCTTACAGACTCAGAGTGCCCAGTTCTTCTGGAAGGTTCCTACAAGCACATGAATGCCAGCACTTTGCTAAATAAGTAATTAGAGACTTCAAAAAAAGGGGAGGGGCAAATCCCATAATGTCATCATACCAGCCAATAAGAATAAATAAACAAACAAGGAAATAAATGCCTAGTTCTCCTGGATGTAGACTGCAGAAATGTTAGCATCCCAGCCTTGAAATGCCACATTCCTGGTGGCCGTACCTGTCCGGTACTCATCTTGATGGTAACTATCTTTGACAGCCTTACATTGACATGAGTAAATTCTACATGAAATTTGAAATGATTTTAGCATATACATTTTATAAATTATTCATAACATGCTTTATATTGCTCGTCTTAAAGGCAAGAGAAATAGAACAATAGCTTCTACTTTTTTTTGGCTTTGACCTTATATTTTACATTGTATCTCATTATACGCAGATGTATGTTTACATGTACAGTATACATAACTGAAACATATGCTTTCTGGAATCCTCCTTGCCCTTACTCTGTGTGATTCAGTTCAACATTTTCTATTATTGTCTATTCTACTCTATTTTTTTCTTAAAACTATGCTGGTTGCGAACCATCTAAATTGATTTCACAACAAATTAATGGTTCGTGACCCACAGTTTGAGACACCATGACCTAAACAATGTCTTAATCAGACATGGTTTGAGAAGAAAGTCATTATGGAGGAGATGCGAAGTTGCCAATTATCTTTGGTTATAAATGTTAAAATAGTAATGCAAAAATCATGGTTTTCATAACATCAAAAAGGGAATTGCATACACGTAGAAAGAATGAAACAGGACAAGCTTGAATTTGCTCCAGACCTCAACAGATTTGTGATGCTCCTGGTAATGTGTGGAGCGGAGTTTTGTCTCCTGCCTGCAATTCTCAACTAACTGAATACAGGTACAGAGGCGGAACAGAGGCAGAGGCTGCAGCCTAGAAACTAGGGCTCCATAGTTCAGACAGCCTGCCTCTAGCAGGTTCTAGAAAATGGCCAGTGTAGATGCTCTGGGCCCTCATCCCACATGCTGCTGCATGACGAGGGTCTGATGACGTATGCATTCCCTGGGAGCATGTCCTTGGGCACCTGACCTCCACCAGGCCTCCCAAACCAAATGGTGTTTCATCTGACACTTTGAGATCTCTTGGGTTCTTTCTGTGCCTTCCAGCAGCTCCTCTTTGTTCTGTCTCGTTCTTTGTCAAGGGCATGGGATGATAGCTCCCACTGACTCTGGACTCTTATTTCTCTTTAACTAGCACCCCCCCCCCATTGCCACACTAGCTTTCTACCTCATGGAAACAAAATTCTCTTTCACTCCTTTTAGGATCTATATTCTCTGCATCCACTCAGAAGTCTTAGGCATTAGGGGGACCTCTATTCTGGGTTGGTATTGTTTATGGGATCCAGTTCCTTACCCTTTGGCACTGTAGGCAAGTCTGGTTTTTGCTGAGCTCTCTCCTTGATTATTCCTAATCTAAGGACAACAAATTGGGTTGAGTCTTACCCTAATAACCTCAACATTAATAATTACATTTTTACTTTTTGAGTGAATGAATGTGAATGTAGTGTGTGTGTGTGTGTGTGTGTGTGTGTGTGTGTGTGTGCTTACACATTATGTGCATGTAGAGCCTCGAGGTCATCAGATGTCCTCCATTGTCTGTCATCTTATTCCATTGAGACAGGGTCTCTCTCACTGAACCTAAAGTTAGGCTGGGAGTTTGCAAGCCTCAGTGATCCTTCTTTCTCTGTCCCTCACGGTGCTGAGCATTGCACTCAAATGTAGCCATGCCCATCTTTTTAGGCAAGTGCTGGAGATTTTAGTTCAGATCCTCATGGTTGTACAGTAAGTGCTCTTCCCATGGAGCTAACTCCTCAGCCCACTAATTACGTGTTTTTAAATCTGTCTATCTGTCTGATTATCTATCTATCTATCTATCTACTTATCATCTATCTATCTATCTATCTATCTATCTATCTGTCATCTATCACCTATCTTTATGTATGTATGTATGTATGTATGTATGTATGCATGTATGTGTGTGTGTATACATACATGCTCACAAGCACATCTTGGGACATGTGAGGATGTCAGAGGATAACTTGCAGGAGTGGGTTCTGTCTAACACATGAGTTCCAAAGTCCGAACTCAGCTCATCAGGTTTGGTCACAAGCACTGTCATCTATTAAGCCATCTTGCTGACTCTTAATTACATATGTTTTGTAGACTTCTAATAATGATTATTCTCAGTCATAATTTATAGGTTGATAACCAATCCAAGATGGAAGCAGATGACTAGAGACCTGGCAGAGAGAGATTGTAAGAAGGAGTGGCAAGATCAAGGCCCCGTGATGGGAACAAGCCTGGCATATTTGAAGAATGAAAGAAAGAAATTGGCCACAGCATGGTAGTCGTGGTCAGGCTGGTACCAGATGATAAGGTGGTACAAAAATATGAAATACTCAGCATGGATTTTGTTGAGGAAATAGAACAAATATGAATAGGTAGAGGCCAAATCATGCAGGTTCTTATGGGTAAGACCTTTGAGATTTATTTTTGTTTCAAGGGGGAAATCTTTGAAAAGGGGCCGAACACAATGAGATTTAAGATTTAGAAAGGCTATTCTAATCACTAGATACATGCATACACACCTGTTAGAAAGGCTAATATTCAAAATAATTATAGCATCAAATAATGGTGTGGATGTGGAGCAATGGGAATCCTCATTTGTTGCAGATGGAAGTGAAGGGTGGTACAGTAACCTCTCTTCTTTCTTATGGGTCAGAACACATCTGATCTAGCCATTACACTCTGGTATTTGCTGAAATGAGTCTAAGACCACTTCACACAAAAACCTGGACAATGATATTGATAGCAGCTTCACTCATAATTGTCTAAATTTGGAAGAAGCCAACGTGCTCTTCAGACAATGAATGGATAAGTAAATTGGTATATCTAGACAATGGAATGTTATTCAGTGCTCAAAAGAGTTATCAAGATACTAAAAAAATATAAGAACACGAGTTTGCATATTATTAATCAAAAAACACCATCTAGAAAGGGCTACATACTATGCAATTCCAACTCTATAACAATTTGGAAAAAGCAACCCAGGAAGTGGGGACTGGATGAATGGATGGAATAAAAGGAATACAGTGGGTTTTTAGGGTAGAGACACATCCATGTGTTGTACCAGTGGATACTTGTCATTATACATTTATACAAATTTATGAAATGTACAAGAGAGTCCTCATGTGGGTGGTAGACTTTGGATGAACCGATGCTGCCCTTCACCTGACACAGACGAGCCACTCTGGTGTGAGTGGTGTTAGTGAGAGAGGCTGTTTCTGTGTGGGGACAAGCAGTGTATGGGTGTGGTCTGCCTTCGTTTTCCTCCTATTTTTCTGTGAACCTAAAATTGTTGTAGAAAATGAAGTATATTAAAGAATTGTAAAGATCGCCCCAGCTGGCACGTGGGTAAAAAGTAGATTGCATGGGATCCAGACAGGGGACAGAGGCCATTGAGAAGATCTGACAGTTGGCCACTTGAGAGACGTTGGTGGCTTAGGTTAAGACTGCTGATCAGTAAGGTACAGTGCAGTGAAATTTGAAAAATGTTTGGAAACAATGTTGCTGAAACTTGCTGATAACGTAAGTGTGGGAGATGAAGGAAAGGGAGTAATCATATGGGGAACTTTACTTTCTCAACATTTGTGTGTTTGTATGCACGTTCTCATGAATATATGAGAGTATGTGTCTGTGGAAGTGTATAGAGGCTAGAGGCTAATGCCAGGAGTATTTCTCAATCAATCTCCACTTCATATATTGAGACAGAGTCCCTCAACTCACCCAGAACTCACCAGTTCATCTAGTCTAGCTAGCTAGCTTGTTCATGGAGGAAGGAAGGATCCCTTGTGTCTGCCTCTCCAGTACTGGGATTACTGTGGGCTGTCCTGCCTGACTCTGGTCTTCATGCATTTTCCTGGTGCATCTTCCCATCCCCAAAGAGAGTGTACAATCACTGTTTTCAATAATTGTGTGAAAAATGGTGTAGTTTACCAAGACAAGTAGATGGGCTTCGAGTAAGAAAAGGAGATGGAAGGTAGGGAGGGAGGGAGGGAGGAAGGGAGAGAGAGAGAGAGAGAGAGAGAGAGAGAGAGAGAGAGAGAGAGAGAGAGAGAGAGAGAGAATCTGGAATTCACAGATGTATGAATTAGATTATTACATATGAATATATATTATATATGAATTGGTGATAAAGGTTTGGCATCATCAAAATCAGAATACTGTTTATGCTCACTATACAGAAATCATCAGTTAAGTCTGGGGGTTTGGGAGGGGGAGATGGGAGAAAGGGCAAACCGAGACTTTGGCAGAGCATCTCTGTGTTTCAGGTAGGAATGCTGAAAGTGAGACATCGTGAGAACCCACAAATGGATGTATTTCAGTGTCCCTGCTACATGGAGGCTTGGTGTGACCAGGACAAAAACAAAAAACAACAAACAAACAAACAAACAAACAAGCAAACCTCTGCTCCTGTCAAAGGTAAACCATTGGTACCCTTAGCAGGGCCATTTTGCGGAGTTAGCGATGATGTAAATCATGATGACTTGAGATGATGGAAGATAAGGACATGTCCCTGGACAGCATCCAGGCAGCTCAGAGGAGATGCTTTCTGGGGTAAGAGCATGCCATGCTTTCCCTGGAGCAGCCACAGTGTTTTCCCCACCATGTGCCCTTGCCCAGAGGATCGGGGATGGCATTTGCTGAGAATGAGGATGTCTCCCACATTTAAGGGGTAAAGGAAAGGTTTGAAACCATTGTCTCTGAGATTTGGGGAGTTAGTGAATTAGGCCTGATGGATTAATGAAAGCGCCTGCCCATTGAAATCAAGTCCATCCAGCAGCTACAGCTACAGAATGCTTCCCAGTAGATAGGTTCCATTAAGTGTATGCATAGTGAGCCAAGGGTTAAAGTCATCCGTACATGAAGGGAGGTGGCAGGGAGGACTGTAAATGACAGCAATTTGCAGAATCAGGCCCTTCCTGGTCAGTGGGGCAACTGAGAAAGAGGTAGCAAAACATCTGTAAGGATGCAGAGAAAGCACTGATTAAGGAACTAAGGAGTGAATTAGGAAGGGAGTGAAAAAGTGTGTGTGTGTGTGTGTGTGTGTGTGTGTGTGTGTGTGTGTGTGTGTGTGTGCTTGCACACACATGTGTTTGGCATTGAAGAGGTGGTGCTGAGGAGAATGAGGAGAATGAGGAAGAAAAAAAGCCATCCAGCATCCCAGTGAGGTCAGTGCCACTCAGGTGGGTGTTCCAGATGACAGGATGCCGTGGCCAAAGAACGCTTGACATTTCCGAGGACATGCAGCAATTGCATAAAACTGGATGGAACGCTACGAAGCCCGACCGCAGGAGTTGGTGGATAAGGTGGCACGAGGGACAACACCATGGGCTCCGCGCAGCTCAAGGAGTGGAGATAAGAGGGTGTTGGAGACGGGCAATCTACGAGGATGTCAAAGTCGCCCAGAGTGACAGGGGATGCTATGGGGAGGAAGACAGTAAGCCAAGTGCTAAAGTCATCAATGAATGAAGAGGGTGTCAGGCAGGACTGTAAATGACGGCATGGCAAATAGTGGGTGGTAAAGTCTGATGACTTGCACTTCAAAGAACCAAGGACTTTGAAGACGGAGGGAGAAATGGCTTGGAGACGCCATGGAAATGTGTGTCTTTCCTGCAGACCTTTTAGTCCTATGAGAAGAAAGTAGATGAGAAGATTCCATGGCGAGTGACATATCTGGGGACAGTCTGAAGACATGATGGGGGAAACCAACTGTCCCCCAGCGGTGTGATGGTTGAGCAGACCGGAAGTACCAAGATGGTTACTCATGTGAAGAAGACTGGAGGACTTCCTTTGCAGAGAGCAACTTGTGCAAATTTCTCAGAAATAAGAAAAAGAATGACATAATTGAGGAAGCATAAAGAGCCTTTACAGATGGGTTTACGATGGATATGGAGGGAGGAAGCATCAGGGCTAAGACATGGTGATCCTGGGATGCCAAGGAGCTAGGACTTGGGGAGCCACCAGAGGGTTTACACAGGCAAAAGCCATGGTGTTTTAGAAATATCACCCAGCTTTAGTGTTGAAGGTCAAGGGATTAGAATCCACACTGGAGGCATGGAGATTGGTAAGCAGGCTGTTAGAACAGTCAGAAGGACTTTCTCTCCCCATAGGGATATTTTAAAGCCTTTTGCAAGTTTTGGAATTTGGGTTGGCTTTAAGGCTAAGTGCTCTCATGTGTGCTTATAGGATGGACTAATACTAATTGCTTGTTGAGAACTAGACTAACTAATTCATACTCAAAAAGGGGGCTGGACACCCATGGTCATTGTAAAGAGCAAAAAAAAAAAAAAAAAGAGGAGAAGAAAATAATGGCTTTTCCTTCTCGTTTGTTCTCTTCAATGGAGTTTGCATCAACAGAAGGACAAGAACATCAAATAACAGTGCACAAAAGAACAATGCCTGTTAGGCCAGGAAGGGAAGAGAAGAGAGTCGTAGGTAGGATGGCATCCTCTGGGTGCACATGTGAACAGGATCCAGTTCTGCTATTGTGGGATTTCCCATGCACTCCATTAGAATTGTCCCTGTAGAACTGTCCTTATAGACCATCACTTTTTGCTATCCTTTGCCTGGGGTAAAAATGTCTTAGGTGTTGACCCTGGAGAGTAATTATTCAGAGGCCCTTTCTTCCACATGACTCCAATCCTGGGGCCACCTTGGTAGGTAAACTATTAGAATTACTCTGTTATGTCAGAGTTCAAAAAACAAACAAACAAACAAACAAACAAAACCAAAATTCAATCACAAACAACTTCCCAAGACATTAAAACTCATTAGAATGGGAATAAAAATGACGTGTCGCTTCAGAAATTCTTTCAGTCTTCCCATTCAATGTCGAGTCCAACATCAGTCCCTAGGTTCAGTTTTCAGTGTTTTCTCTCTCCCTCCACAGGACAAAGAGGATTCTGAGTGGTCCTCTGCCCTGAACATGGGAGATTGCCCCCTCTTGTCCAGGTGACTTGAAATGGGAAAACCGTGGAAAGAACATAATTTAGTTGGGAAGTGACATAAGACCCTGCATGATCTTGGAGCCTTGCCATGGGATTTGAATCTTAGAGATGATAACAGTGGTCAAAAAAATTCTCATATATGTAAGGAAGTGTCGTGATTTGATCTGGCCCCATGTACCCAACTGATACCTCCTCTGAGACAGTCCCCAAGTAAAGCATTAACTATCATGTGGTATCCTGGACAACCTTCCACAGTGTCCCCTTCTCTGGGCCTAGGGAAGTGATGTATAGGGATTATGAAAGTGGACTGTGTCTCCCTTGGGCTGAAGTCATGAGTGACAATGTGGTACCACAGATTGGGACTAGTCACAATCCTCTTAGGGGACAAAGGACTCTAGCATCTTCCCCAGGCTTCTGGTCCAGAGTAACTGCTACTTATAAGCCACACAGTAATTTTGTCTTTGTTAATTCTCTTTGAGTACATCCATCTGATGACAGACATAGAGCTTGTCCAATTACAAAGTCTGTAGACTCAAGGCTGGGTCTCAGATTTGCTCCTGGAATATCACAGCTCCTGACCTTCCCTGGAGTGACCTGTGCTCCTGAAGGCCATCTCTGTCTAACCCAAGAACCTCTCTTATAGTAGCCAAGATGACATTTGAAATAAAAGATTATTTTATGTATATGAGTGCTTTGCTTACATGTGTGTATGTATATCACATGCATGCTTCATGCCTGCAGAGGTCAGAAGAGGACATCAAATCCTGTGGAACTAGATTTATGGACGGTTATGGATCACTATATGGTTATTGGGAATTAAGCCTGGGTTTTCTATAAAGGCAATAAGTGTTCTTAACCACTGGGCTATTTCTCCAGCCCCTGCCAAGATGCCATTTTGCTGTATACTTTTTCATGGCCTCCTTAAGTTTAAACCCTTCCTACCCTCCATCAGCCATGTGTTTTTTACTACACCATTCATATACCTCACACTCAGCCCCTTATCCACGTAACACACATGGCACAATCTTCCTTATCTCAGAGACCTCACATAGAGCCTTAAATGCTCCCCACATCATTCTACTGTATGTATCCTTACACACATCATGACACATTACAACTGCAGCATGTCTACCCGTGGTTTGTTACTTCCCCCCATCCTTCACGTGGCTACATACACTATTGCCATAGGGGGCACGGGACAACAGCACACTGTGTCCTCAAACTTTGATGCTATACTTGACTAGCTGCCTTCTGGAGTCAGTGCACCCAGGGTTGGCCCTGCCAAAATTATTGGGAGGGTGATGATGTCTAGAAAGGAATTAAAAGTTTAAAAAGAGAGAGAGAGAGACAGGAAGGGAGGGTGAGAGGGAGAGAGAAAAAGAAATGATTTGGAAAATATCTCCAGGATTTGAAAACAAATGTATGATATTTGATCTGTTCAGGATCCTTTTGCAGCACTCATGTTGCTAAATACTGCTTGATGGGGAAAATACTTGGCAAGCACTGTGAGTTTTATTTAGAGTTTTGGGGGAGTTGGGAGGGAAGCTTCTGAACTGAGAGTGAGTGGGATCGGCTGGTAGAAATAAAGGGAAAGACTCTAGTGGAAATGGGGTACCAAGACCCGCTCCCCAACAGAGCCATTAGTGAGTACCAGTCCGGGAGAGAGGGAACTAACCCTTTTACCCCGGCTAGCTCAGCTTTGACACATGCTTTTCCTGAACTCACCTCTAGGTGGCACCCTTCCCGCTGACAGTTCTAGCTACCTGGCAACCATTTCTGGCATCCTCAGAGACACTGTGGAGAGAGTCATTGGCGGTACTGGGGTCCTCCCCTGTCGCTCATACAGATGTTTGTTCTGTTCTATTTCTTTCATTTTGCTTTGTTTTTGATTCTGGGGAATAAACCCAGGGATTCTTGTATGCTAGGCAATTGCTCTGGCAGACAAGCTGTAATGTCCAGACCGTAAGTGTGGCTGGTTTTGAAGGCCCAACTCCAAACCTTCTCCAAGAATGGTTTCCTGGACCCCAGCCACGACAACTTCTGAAAGCTCTGTTAGCACTGAGAACCTGGATCCTATGGTTTACCCATTCACCATTATGGATGCAAAACTGCCATGTTCTTCACCAAGGTGGCTATGATTCTGCTAATTTGGGCTCCAAACTACTCACCAATAATAATAATACATTACAGGTGGGAAAGGTAGTAAGTACCAAAATATTCCAGTTGCTGGTGGAAGATATTAACAATCATCCGTGACAGTTGGGAGACTGGGCAGAAGCAAGATGAAGGGGTGTGTGTATGTGTGTTATAACTGTCAGGGAACAAGAATTGTCTTAGGAACGACAAGTGTTATTCTATATAACAGGGAAGAAAGTGGGGGAAAAAGAACCCCGAACTGTGCATCTGGGACAGTGCTGTAACCCTTTCTCCCAAGCCATTTCAGATGGGCCGGTGTGGGCTCCTTCGGGAAGCACAACTCTGCTCCCGAGTCCATGGCACCTTCTGGGGCAGCTGCAAGGGCCCAGCCCTTCTGGCAACTGTAGTGATCAAGTACAACTGCCTAGTGCCAGGGTGTGAGATTGCTGCTCCAGTGCTGTGTTGACCTGAAACAAGGTGGCAGGACTTACTGCCAAGGCGGAGACGTTTCTCCAAGGAATTCTCCGAGGATGAGATGTGCACGGACTGAGCAGTGGCGTGGAGCCCCGGGCTGTTCTGAGTGGACGGGGCCTTTCTCCTTCCACCCCGAGAAAGGCTAAGAGTGAGAAGGGATGGATTCGTGATGGCGGTAAATGCAGTGAGGGGAGCGGTCTCTTGTCATTACGCCTTCTGTGTTACAGTCCATCCATTCTGTGATGATCATCCCTTACCATCTGCTTCCTGGGTACCATCATGTCTGTGTGTATGTGTGTGTGTGTGTGTGTGTGTGTGTGTGTGTGTGTGTGTGTGAGAGAGAGAGAGAGAGAGAGAGAGAGAGAGAGACAAAGACAGAGACAGAGACAGAGACAGAGAGAAAAAATTAGTGTGAATACCTAATAACTTTTGGAATCTTACTATCATAGACTTTCGGACTGAACCATGCTTAAGAGTACCCAAATGTCACAGTTTTATTGAAGATAGATGGTGACAGGAGGTTCAGCAAGGAGGAAGAACTTGGCTAAGGTCATAGAACAAACTTAAGAGCCGAGATGGGTCTCAGGCCCCTCCTGGGACAGGCCATGCTGACTTTGCCTAATTACCCAGCTCCATCCCAAAGTGAAATCAGAGTCTCTGGCTGGGGCTCCAGCAGCATTCCGGAACCTGGTTGTAAATTCTGAGCCCTGCAGCCACTCTGCACTGACGTTTGTTGTGTTTTTACTGCCAAATGCTGCTGCTCGGGAGATGCCATCTCCGGAGGGAGAAATTCTTGAAAGAGACACCCCTTTCCCCCCTTCCCAAATTAGGAGTTAATTAGTACCAAAATGTGCATGGAGGGGGTTGTCTTCACTGGCCTCGCAAGGGCTTCCCAAGGCAGAAAAATGCCTCCTTTTCGAAAGGCGTCTAATTGTGCTCGCATCTCTGTTTGGAGAAGGGAGTCTCTTGGTCTGGGCCAGGCACCCTCAGGGACGGATCTGTTAACTCGCTGTCACCTCCTTTTGAGATAGGATCATCCTGTAACTCTGAGCAATAAAATGAGTAATTGTGGGCCTTTTGAAGCCAGGCCCTATACCCGAGCCAGTTTGTTTACCCTGGAGGACCGTGGTCAGCCTGTCACCCTGTGCCTGTGCATTTGCTGGGAGACCTCTTCCAGTCCCCCCCCCTCACTTGAAGCTTCTGGGTACCCTCTTCTCCTTCCTCACGTTGTGTTTGTTCTGAAAGCGCCTGGGTTCAGAAGTCAATTTCCTCACCCCAACATCTAGATCTTATACTGGGGAAGCTTTCCTCCCTTCATGGGAGTTTGAAGAAAGCTGTTTTCTGTCTGTTAGAATGCAAATTTGGCAGAAAAGTAGCAAGGCTCCCAATTCCATTCTTGGCCCCTTCCTAGCTGCCCAGCAGGCCAGCTGGGAGCTGTGTGTGCTGGGGGTGCTGGGGTGGTGGTGGTGGTGGTGGTGGTGGTTGGGGGTCCTGAGTCCGGGGAGAGGAGGGGGTTCAACGGTATTTGTGTTACTCAGAATTTAAATGAAGGTCTCCGAAGACAAAACTAATGAAGATTTACTGAGGCTGCCATTGCCTGATAATTCAATACCAGCTCGTTATTAGAACCACATTTATTGAGGTTTAATCACCACGAGACGGGCAGCTCTGGCACAGCTGTCAAACCGCACGCAATGTGTTCTTAATAATTAATCAGTACGGTATCTTGTCATCCTGACGTTCAGCGTGGGCTTGGGTGTGTTTTTAAAGAGATGCTGTGAGTGCCGTTTTTGGAACTCGCTGGTCTTTTGTTTTCGATAACTTGCTCAGATCCTTAAAAAAAAAAAGGAAGAAAGAAAGGAGGAAAAAAAAAAAAAAACGGGTTCCCCCTTCAATTCTCCCATGCACCCTCATGGTGGTGAACGTATCCTGGAATGTGATTGAAGCTTCCAGGATCCGGTTCTGAGCCACTGCTTAGGTTTGCTGTTGAAAAACAAGAACAGGCCTCCGATGATCCGTGCTCCTACCCCCTACCCCCACCCCGTGCATTTGGGATTTATTTTCCTTTTGTGGAATCTACAGGCACCCAGAGATGGTGGGGTGGTTCTGCCCATGAAGCTGCCAGCTCAACATGTCACAGTTACCACATCGAGGCACCAGGCAAAGATTGTTCATTCTTTTCTTTTCTTTTCTTTTCTTTTCTTTTCTTTTCTTTTCTTTTCTTCTCTTCTCTTCTCTTCTCTTCTCTTCTCTTCTCTTCTCTTCTCTTCTCCTTCCTCCCTCTCTCCCTCCCTCCCTCCCTTCCTCCTTCTTTCTTTCTTTCTTTCTTTCTTTCTTTCTTTCTTTCTTTCTTTCTTTCTTTCTTCAGTAACATCTTTTCTATTCATTCTAAAGAGGGATGACTGTATTGAGAATGCTATAGTCTTGGGAAGAAGTCTGCACAGTGAAATTAGATGTGTCCTGCTTTCTTCACTTGGGCTGGGAAAGGACAAGGAGGAACCGAAAGGGATCAGATGACATTACCCAACAGATGCTCTTTCTCATCCTCCCAGTGTCTTTCTGAATCTTGGGGCTGGGGGGCGGGTATTAATTTAATGCTGAGACAACCTGGGGTTGCTATGTAGTGGGCAGGTCTAGATTGAATGGGTGTGAGTTGAAATTTTTACTGCAATGCCAGGCAGCTATTTGGTCTCAAGAAGACCTTATCCATAAGTTTCAGGCTCCCCACTTACAAGATGGAGTAGTGTTGGTAACTATGTCATAGGTTCTTGTGGAGGGCTGATGAAATGATTCTAGCAAGAACGTGGGGCTCCAAAGTGGGGGGGATGAGTGGCTATTGATGATGGATCCATCCCTTTGTCCCATTATTCTTCCTCTCTTCTAGCCTCTGCAGGCATGAGGATGTGGGGCTCTAGTCTCTTAGTGACTTTACCACAGTCAGAGACGCTCTGACTGCAGCTGAAGTCCTGCGTTAAGCCATTTGTCTTCTGTCCCTACCTACTTTTGCCTAAGACCTCATTCAGGGCCTATCCTGTCTCTCGGGGGATTTTGATAACGTTTGAAGACATTTTCAGTTATGACAACTGTGGACGGAGTGGCTGGTGGACATCTAGTGGATAGAAGCAAGAGATGCCATGAAACATCCCACAATGCACCAGTCTGCCCCTGGGATAAAGAATGCCCCATCCCTAGATGTAGTGCCCAGGCTGTGAGGCTCACTCTTCTCCCAGTTAGGAGGCTCTAAAGAGCCTGAGTCTACATTCACATGCTGATGTCCTCTGGAGGGGTTATAAAAGGATATGTTATTGGCAGACAAGGAGACACTGGTACACTAGAAAAAGACAGAAAGTGCCATCTGGTCTGCTAACTTCATAGCTGTCTATTGTTTCCTAGGAATTCACCAAAAGAGACGAGGACACTCCCTTCTACCCTAGCTCTACACTCTGTTCTGGGGCTGCTGTTTCTGGCCAGACAACAGGATCTTAGTGTCCCCCATCTTCCCCATGAAGCCTTCCAGAGATCCAAAAGTGGGGTTCCTGGCTCCCCACCAGGCCGAAAACAGCTTCCTGAGACCACTCACCTCTCCATTTGCCTTTCTAGAGACCCACATTCTAAGTTTAGATTCCGGTACTGTCAAACGGCTATATGACCAATGGGTGCCTTCAGAGAGACCCTTGTGTGATAGATGGCATGCAAGGCAGCTTGCCATCTTTACTACGTCCCTTGGGTGCTGGTGGCAGCCATGAGTGCTGTGCTTCCAAAACTACTCCCATTGTGCCCCCATCTGCTGCCCCAACGAGATTATCTGGGAAATCCTTATCTGTGGTAGAGATTCTGCCCAGGATGAAGTTCAAGGTTTAAGAGAGACGGGCCCATTTTGATTTTCTGTAGACAAATTAGGCCCAAGATCATCTCTGCTTCCGGGAACCTGCCTAGTCCATTTCCAGAGGGAAAACCCTTAAGTACAGGCTGTGGGACATCTGCACTTGTAAGGTGAACCCCAAGGCAGAGAGAAGGAGGGAGAGATGATTCTAGCTGGACTGGACGCTGACAAGACCGAGCAGTGTGTTCCTAAGGGGTCTTTGTAGCCACAAGCTTGGATCATAACTTATTGTGATGAGTGTCTTCTCCCTTTTCATTTCTGAGGCCTGGGTTTGAGTGAGAAATGGATGGCTGTCTCTCTCACCCTACAGGTTACCTTATTTCTACTTGGTAGAGTGTCACCTAGTCTATCCCAAGTACAAGGGCCATCGAAACTCCATTCTTCTCTCCCAAACCTAATGAGATGCATGAGAGGCAGGTGGTTCAATGGTGGATCTCTGCAGATCTGGAGAAAGGCTGAGAAGGACAATGGAAATGGATGATGCTCATGAGCCGCCACTATGCCTGACCTCAGGTCTAACTTCTTGTGTCTTATCTTTTTCCTTTTCCTTGAGACAGGATGTCTTGCAGCCAAGGCCAGCCTTGCTGTGTAGCCAAAGGTGACCTTGAATGCCTGATTCTCTAGCCCCCACTTCCCAAATGCTGCGATTACAGGACTATGTTGTCATGCCTGTTTTTTATATATAAACCTTTGTTAGCACTCTGCGCCCTACCTCACCCCTTAAGGTATCACTGATTCTCATGCTACCTCCAGCCCCCATTGTATTTGGAACAAATGCAACCACGGTGGATGAAGGAAGTCAGGGTGGCAGCTACGTGGCTCTCCACATGTGACGCCACAGTGATGATTCTACTTTTCCTGTCAGACCAGTGGCTTCCAGTTTTTTATGACAAGGGCCATGGAGCCCTTGGAGACTGTGATGAGAACTCCAGAGCCTCTGGCCACAGAAACATCCAAACATACATTTGCATGCTATTTTAGGGAGGTCAGAGGCTTACAGAAGATTACACACGTGCTTGCAAGGTAATGCTACAATCAGAAACCCAGTTGGAATGTATCCCAGTAACCCAGAAAAGCACTTTCTATGACACAGAGACAAGGGATACATGTAGAATGAAGGAAGAGTCTGAGAGGTCTAAGGTCGATGCATTAGAGGTGGCATTAGAAGTGACCCCGAGGAAAAGCTGGAAGGCATTAGGAATCTTACCAATGACTCCAGAGTGGGGATGCTGAAAGGGCCAGGTGGACATGATGAGTCCTGCCTCGTGCTGGCGGGGAAGCCAGGCCACAGTGCGGCTACCTGGGGAATGCATTGTGAAACCTGCATGTAGAAACAGTCACAGGCAAGGATTCTGGCATGTTCCTATATGGAAGACTAGGAAAGCTTTGAGGAGCTAACTGAAATCGTGTGGAGTCACATATTGTTTTTCTCCGAAAGATTTCAAGTAGGCCAATTCCGCCGCATCATTCCTATGGATGCTAGGAAAACAAGCCACCGCAGTAAACAGACAGCTCCTAATTCTCAGAAGAATGAGGAGGAGCAGGAGACCGGCCACCTTGGGATAGACCCCACATACTGGCGTGGTTTAGATTTGTCACAAGCTCTGAGACCTGGGGAGTCATACTCAGTACAGACTTACTGAATATAAAGCTTTGGCTCTAAAATCCCCAGACCAGTGCTGGGTTTCCATATCAAACAGGCCTGTGTCTGTCTTTGTCTTTGGTAAATCCTGGGGTGGGGGTGGGGTGGAGCATTGTTCTCCAGTCACCACAGGCTCCTTCCTCAGTTTAGATGGGGGGGGGGCTTTCTCCTCACACAGGCTAGTATCTGGGGCCTTCAGTGGCAGGCATCCTGGAAAGCCTAGTTGGGTTTCAAAACTTAGGTAAGCACCGCATTCCGCGAGGGCAACAATTATGTCCCCCCAAACACACAGAAGCATCAGACAGAGTTCACAGCGTGTGCTTTACAAGGGCAATAAAGTTTTATATGCAGCTCAGTGAAATACTGAATACAGCCAATTATCCAGCAAAATAAACTGATGGGAGCAAGAATGGCTATATTTGGCTCGGACTTAATTATTTCGCATCTGAACTTTTCAATTCCATGTAATAAAATTCCATTCTGCCCGTATTTCCTGGTTAAGTTACTTAATCTCAACTCTGGTAACCGAGCCCTCGAGTGGAGTAGACTGTCCAATGTCAGTGGTAAGAAAATGTGAAAGGTTTGACATCAATCACAACATTACACACAACATAAAATTTAACAACTTGAATCAGGTTTTCATTGCCCTTTAAAGAGACCGTATGGCTTTTTAAGATCTAGAAATTAATCAGCTTCGAGGACTCATACCTTCTTGGAAACTCCTAGATGTTTTACTTTTAGCCTGGGATATAGGAGGCCATCTCTGATTGTGTCTTTATCTCTCCTTTGCATTAAAAAAAGAAATGCCATTTAACTTCTTTAATTTGATTTTTTTTCCCCTTTAATGGCAGATGGATGGATCTAGACATCGTATTGCTTTTCTGAGGTAGGAAAATCGTGGGGAGACTGAGGAAAAAATGTAACGATTTCACATTTGGCCACAGTGAGGGTGCTCTGGGCATCGGAGAATGGTTTCCTCAGGAAAGCTTTGACGGCCCATGTCGCAGAGTCTGCGTGTCAGCCTGCATCCTGTCGCTCCCTGACACCGGATCGTCTCATAAAACACCACATGTAATTCAGAAGGGGCCAACGTGCCTGAGAGTCGGGCTAAATGACCTCAGTCCTTTAATAAGTTTGTTTTCCATAGGCCGGCACTGAGGTCAAAGCCAGAGTGACCGGGCAGAGGGGCAGCAGCTGTAGATGATGGCTGGCTATGGGGCCGAGCCTGGGGAAAGCTGGTCTGCTGCTTTCTGCCTCCCTCAAGGTGACACTTTACAAAGAGAGATCATGAGTGGGTGCGACGCAGGGCTGTGTTCTCTCAGCGTTTGTATTCGCAGTGCGACTTGGAGCCTGGGCACACGTCATGTGTGTGAATGAATGACTTGATAACATGCCGTCATAATCTCTTCACACAGTGCTGGCATGGATCTCCTTGAAGAAAGGCATGGATGGGAAGGTTTTCCTAGCTGTGGGGCAAATACTGTGTGCTTCTGGGGAAAGAGACTGTGCACACGTGTGTGCTGGGGACTAAGTGGCCACAGCATGGTTCTTTCAAGGTCCATCCTGAAGTGTCTTATTTCTGGAGCTTTCCTGTGAGTGCCGCCCACTCTGGAAGACAGGCATTTTTCTCTGTGGATAAGTCTTCCTCCTCCTAGACATGGCACTGTTACCAAAAACATGTCAGGCAATAGCATTGTGCCCTAATATGTTTTTGTGTCTCGCTCAAGGGGTGCTTTAGAAATTCCAGCAATTGCTCTGACTCTCTGGCCTCTGTAGTCTTTTAGGAAAGGCTTAGAATAAAAGCTTGTTCATTGGATAATGGTCACATGCTGTCACTTGGTGGAGTGGTCCAAGAATTAGAGATCAGGACTGGGGTGGCATCTTGTTTCTGTCGACCTCAATTTCTAAGGAAAAGTTTAATGTGGCATGGCACCCTTCCATCAGTTGGACACCAGACTTCATTCTAGGTTATGCCCCACAGGCAACTCAGGCCGGTCTTCTTGGCGTCTAGTCCTGTCTATGTGACATTTTGGAAAATGAGTTCCCTGTACCAGAGCAAGGATGAGAGTCACCATGGCTAGCATCAAGACTGATCATGTTAGCATGGTTTGCAACATATTATGAAAGGGTGAGATAGAACAACGATTAAGCTTGAATCATCTAGTATATAACCATCCCCATATACACACATATGCACACGTACACACATGCACACATACAATACACATGCACACACAATACACATATGCACACATACAATACACACATATGCATACAATACACACAATATACAATATACACATATAATAAACACAATACATACATATGTACACATATACACACACATACATATAATACACACATATGCACACAACTACACACATGCATACATACATATGCACACAATACACACATATGCATGCATACACACAATACACATGCACACAATACAATGCACACATATACACATATGCATACATACAATGCACACGTGCACACTCACATACATGCACATACATAATACACACATGCACACATACAAAATACACAATACACACAATATACAATGCACACATACAACAAACACAATACACATATGTACACATATAATACACAAATGCATACATATAATACACACATATGCACACAATACACACATGCATACATATACACATGCACACAATACACACATATGCACGCATACACACAATACACATACACACAATACAATGCACACATACACACATGCATACATACAATACACACATGCACACTCACACTCACATACATGCACATACATAATACATACGTAAAACACACACACATGCAGATGTGCATATACACATAATATACACGCAATATACACAGTAGATACATACAAACACATATACACACAATGTACATGTACACATAACTACATACAAATTCATATAATATATACAATACACCCGTGAACATCCACAATCCACATAATGTATGCATATATGAATATACACATGTATACACAATACACATATATAAATATACACACAAAATATATTCACAGGAACACATGTGAACATATGCACACAAACACAATGTTTGCAATACACATACATACATGCACACACACTTTTAAATCTAGGTTCTGCATTTAAAAGCATTTCAAGAGGAGTTTTATTTTGACAGCAAAATTGGACAGGAACTACAGAAAATTCCCATGTACCCCTGCCTCTACATGCATGTTGTGTCCCGCCATCAGCAGCAGCACATGGTGGCACATTGGCGGCAACTATTGAATCTACACGGATATCCATGTTGCCTAAAATCTCTGTTTACATTCGAGTTCCCTCTTGATGCTGTTTATCCATTGGTTTGGACAAATGAATGACAACCTGTATTTACCAGTGAAGTTTTTCATTTAGGCAATTTGGGCAATATCAACCTTCCCAACTAAAAATAGCACACGAAAATAAAGAAAACTTGCTACTTCAACTCTTTTAATTAAAAAATGTAAGATATGAATTTATTGACATTCCTCTTGGGATCTTCATAAATCCCCTTGGACTAAATGAACAGGGACAGCAGCGGGGCTATCTTTTATAAAACATCCACAGTTGGGAGAACCAGAGGCAAGGGGACATTTTTATTGCTTGCTTATCACAAATCCCCCACATAATTTTATGAGAAAGGTCATTAAACTTGTAGCCACTACACGGATCTTTTTCCTTGGACCATTTCTGAAACGACATTCGTTTTTTTCACACTTCTTTACGTTTCAAACATTAAGAACGCCTTAATCAATGCTTCTCCATAAAAAGCAAAGGACTAGCTTTCCCATCATAAAACGTTACGTTGTTTACACAAAAACTGCAGTGAACCCCATAAAACTCTAGGGTTTCCCAGTGGGGGTCTGGAGGGCCACTTGGCCATGGTAGGCGCCACACTGGTTCCTGGTGCTGACACAGAGCTGACTGCCTAAGGACCTCTGGATCCAGCCGTTACTAATCAGGCTTTTCAAGGGTGGCATGCCAAACAGGCCTGAGAGGGACACCTCTGAGCAACTAGGAAAACAATCTGAGGTGGAAAGATGATGCCCAAATGGTGTCACGTGAGTCCGTTTTTGTCATCCTCTCCCTGCTTTAGAGCCTGGAGGCCACATCGTGTCTGGCTCTCTGATAGATCCTTAGGTGGTAACCGTTTTCAGGATGAGTCTTCTGGGTGAGAGAGGTACAAACGTCTTCCCAGAAGGGGACTGTCCACTGGTACCCCACTTTCCTAGAAATCACTTGTTCTTTCAAAATCTTCCATTAGGTGTCAGCGACTCTTAAAATATTAACAGTGAAGATATTTAGCTTTGTGGAGATACTCGGCTAAGCTTCCGAAAGCTAAATTAAGAAATCAAGCCCAGATGCTTTGAAAAAACTAAGTCATCGATTCTTTTCAAGTGAATGCCCTCCTTGGTAGAAATTGGGAACAATATTGAAAAGTTGATTTTTGCTTTTCTTCAAGACACGTTGACAGTACAGAATATGAAGCTTGGATCCTTGCTGTCTCTCATATAAAATAATTAATTTTTTTGTCTCTCTAAAGAATTGTTTGCACAGGGAATACTTTTGCAAATAAGGATTTTTTTTTCTCTTGAGACAGGGTTTCTCTGAGTAGAGCCAGCTGTTCTGGAACTTACTGTGTAGACAGACCAGGCTAGCCTTGAACTCACAGAGATCCACCTGCTTCTGCCTCCCTCATGCTGGGATTAAAGATATGTGCCAACACTGCCTGGCAAGATTTTTTAACACGTATTTTTATTGAAACATTTTTTTCACATAATATATACTGATCATGGTAACCTGAGGTCGGACTTGCTTCTGTTGTTTTGTTAACTGGACATGTTATCAAACAGCCTTCTGGATACATAGGTTCATGCCAATGGGTTAGTGCTGCTTTCAACCTCAGCCAGAGAAACTTCTGAGTGGGCAACAGTTGATGGAGAGACTCAGAACTGGTCAAAGTACCAAGAATAAGGGATTGGCTGAGTTCTCGGCCTTAAATAAGACACCTATGTGAACTCCCTCCAAGGTTCAGGGAACATATGTAGGAGAGGCTAAACACAATGTAAGAGACAGAGGATGGGAGGAGTGCCAGGAAACACTGTCTTCTGGACATGGCATGGCCATCCCCCTCATGAAGACATGGCCATCCCCCTCATGAAGACATGACCATCCCCCTCATGAAGACATGGCCATCCCACTCACAAAGACATGGCCATCCCACTCATGAAGACATGGCCATCCCACTCATGAAGACATGGTTATCCCCCTCATGACATGGCCATCCCCCTCATGAAGACATGGGCATCCCCCTCATGAAGACATGGCCATCTCCCTCAAGAAGACATGGCCATCCCCCTCACGAAGACATGACCATCCCACTCATGAAGACATGGCTATCCCTCTAGTGAAGACATGGCCATCCCCCTCATGAAGACATGGGCATCCCCCTCATGAAGACATGGGTATCCCACTCACGAAGACATGGCTATCCCTCTAGTGAAGACATGGCCATCCCCCTCATGAAGACACAGCCATCCCACTCATGAAGACATGGCCATCTCCCTCAAGAAGACATGGCCATCCTCCTCATGAAGACATGGCCATCCCCCTCACGAAGACATGGCCATCCCACTCACGAAGACATGGCTATCCCTCTAGTAAAGACATGGCTATCCCTCTAGTGAAGACATGGCCATCCCACTCATGAACTCACAGCAGCTATGGCTGTTGGCCTGAGACCTGCACAGCCTCAAGCCAACAGGATCAGTCAGTGTTCCAGAAGGCTGTACTAATTGGACTCAGTAGGTTAAAAATCCAGGGTGGGGTAGGGTGGGGAGGAGAGGACATGAAGATGAGAGGGGAACACATTGGGACTGGAAGGGAAGTGGGGGATTGATAAGATCAGGATACCTTTTGTACATATTTGAAGTTGTCAAAAAATAAATAAGATATGTTTAAAATGTCCTCGGCCTGAGGAGATAGATGGCTCATAGGGTAAAGTGATCGCTGAATAAGTTTGGTGCTTCATTCTAATCTCTAGCTCCTACATATAGGAGCTGTGAATGGCATTGCCTAACTGTACCATCAGTTCTGAGAGGCAGAGACAGGCAGATCCCAGTAGCTCACTGGCCAGCCAGTTAGCTGAACTGGTAAATTCCAGGTTCAGTGAGGGATTGTCTCAGAGAACAAGGTACAGAAGTGATTGAGGAAGACTTTGGGGTGATGAACACACACACACACACACACACACACACACACACACACACACACTCACGGGGGGGGGGAGACAATGCAAACAAGTGAAAAAAATCTACCTATATGCTTATTTTTGCCTTACAATTTAGCCTTCATTTTCTTTGTTCCATTCCTGGTTATAAAGGCGGCAGGCACATAGGTGCAGTAACCTAGCAACATCTTTGGGCCACCTAAGACGAGCAGTTTGTAGCCTGTGTTGTATAATTTGATTCCATAATGTCTGGATGCTGTAGACATTGGGAAGAAATTTAGTATGGAGGCCTTCTGCCTCCAAGAGCTCTTGCATGACTGCTATCCTGCTGTCCAAAAGGTAGACAGGGAGAGAGAACCAGGCCTGGATTTCTTGAAGGAAAGTTCAAAATCTTGTTGGGTATAGAAGACAGTGCCACATGCACAGTGATAAATAGTACAAGGCCACAAATCATAGAATAATGTTAATAGGTGATGACAAGGAGGCTAAGGCTGTTATGTCAGGTGACTTGGGACTTGTTTTTGGCCTTGAAAGGTAAGGCTGAACTGGGCAGAAGAAAGGGAAGAGAGCAGTGAAAAGCAGGTAGATCATGTAAGAGAGAAAGAGAGCTTTAAAACGGAAAGCTGGTCTAGGTCAGATCATGGGGCATCTTGATGACAATCTAAGGATTCTATAGAGGTTGAAATAAATACTTGTTAATGCCTTTTCTCCTCCTTCTCCTCTTCCTTCTCCTTCTCCTTCTCCTCCTTCCTTCCTTCTCCTTTCTCCTCCTTCTTCCTTCTTTCTTCTTCCTCCTCCTCTTCTTCCTCTTCCTCTCCTCCCTCTTCTTCCATCTACATCTCTTCCCTCTCCTCCTCCTTTTTCTATTCTTCTTCCTTTTTTCCTCCTCCCCAGTCCTCCTCTTCTCTCCCCTCTTTCTTTTCCTTTCTCTCTGACAATGTTTCAAAGAGGATAAAACAGGAGTTCTAGCTGGGCTACTTTGTTCTGAACACCCATCTCTATTCTTGGTGCCGAATAGGTAGCTGAAGACATGATTGTATGTTTCCAAAGACCTCATTGGCTAGTGGGATTAAGAAATGTATCCAGAGACTTTACAAAGCACCATCAAAATGCAAAACTAGAGCCATGCACAGAAACCCAAAGAAACTGAAGGAAACCTGAGGATAATATGATTAGCTTATGGAGTCAGAAGAAGGGAAGGCTTTGTGTGAATCTGTGTGACTCAGTAGTACAACAGACCATTGCAGAGATATAGTGGAGAGACTGTGGGGGACATTAGAGGATGAAGCTAGGGTCTTTCAACTATGTTAAGGAATGTTGCCATCTGCTACAGTCAGTGTAGATGAAAAGTTCTCAATTACGCCATCAGCAATACTGAGAGACTTCTAGATGAGGGCATGTCTCTAGGTCATGTCTAGCAAGGTATAAGGAGGTATTGAGCCTGCTGGTGTCAGGTCCATACTCCCACAATTACTGGAGATTGGAGGCAAGCCTGGAAGCCATGGTCTATATACAAAAAGCAATGCTGGTCTAACTATATAGAAAAACTGTTGTACTCGGGGATAAATTTACCATTTAAGGTCTCAAGGCCATAGCTCGGGCTCTTCAAGCATCTGTGAAGGAACATCCTGGATCAACAGCATCTGTTTTTATTAAAATCTCAGCCTTTATTAGAAAATGATATTTGGACTTGCACAACTGTAAAGTGTACATATAAGGATTAACATTTTCTATTTAAAAGCATTTTTACTGCTGCAGGGAACAAGAATGAAGTTCTTTATTTCGAGTCTACAGCCTTAGAGCTCTTGAACACAACCCTGGTCCTTCTCTAATTGGATTTTCACTTTAAACAAGAAGGCTCCATGCTTCTTCCAAGGCATAGAAGGACAGGGGATTCTAGTCATATGACCTGCAGCTTGACTCTCGAATGCAACCATTCAGGTGTAAACTTATTCTGGTCCTTTGGGGATGGTCAGCTTGAAAGCTTCAGGAAGTGAGACACAAGATGACCATTTCCCCATTTTTTTCCTTCTTCTTTTTGGTAAGAAAAAAAATTGGTGGAGTTAGTTATTTGGCAGTGCATGCTTGGGGCTGGAAACTTAGGGTTCTTTGCCAAGCTTCCTAAAAATAATCTTTCTTTAGGCAAGGGCCATCTCAACACGAGCCACATTCGTTTGAAGCACGGCATATTTTGCGAACGTAATTGCCTGTTGTCCAAGGATTTCAGTTGCAAGGAAACAAAGAATGTGGAGTTATGTTTCTTGCAAAGTTCTGAGCTCGTCCTCTGTGTGTGTGTGTGTGTGTGTGTGTGTGTGTGTGTGTGTGTGTAAAACAATAAGTTCTTTATGAGGTGACACCATGGCAGTGGGTGGTGAAAGCTGATACCTGGCAAAAAGACAACGAAATTATATAATACCAAAAAAGTCAATTGTTTTCCTCTTGGCTAATTAGGTCCTCTGAGTGGAGAGTGCTGAGGATGAGGTCAGCCGCTGCCTTGTGTTCTCCAACCAGTTTTCATGTCCTTTTAGATTCTGGGTAATATGTGGCTGTAAATGGAGGCCTAATGGCTACCAGAGCAGTCCATAGGATGGTTACAGTTAACGGGGGTGGGTTGGTGGCAGCTCTGTAGACTCCATGGATGTGTCTATGCTAAGATTCTGACTTGCTCTTGGGCTTGGGCCAGTAAGCATGACTACACTCTGTTCCTGCTTCACGCCCCCCCCTGGGGGGGGATCTTTGCACACTGCTCTATAACAGTGCAGAGGGCACACGGGACTTTTCCCTTTTGAAAAAGATTTCTTTTAGTGTTTATTTTATGTGTGTTATGTGTGCTTGAGTGTACATATATGTACTATATGCATGTGGGTGCCCTTGGAGACCAGAAGAGGACATACGATCTCTTGGAACTGGAGTCACAAATGGTTGTAAGATATTGGATGTGTGTGCTGGGAAATGAACCCAAGTCCTAGGCAAGAGTAGTAAGTGTTCTCAACTACTTGCTGAGCTAACTCTCCAGCCTCCTGCCCAAACTCTTTACAAAAAGATTCTATCAGCTATGGACCTGATGTGAATTTGATATAAATTGGGTTGTCCTTATCTTACAGATGAGGACATGGAGGGCATAGAGCATCATGTACATGGTAGCTCACTGAGATGGGAGTAGAGATTTGCCTCCAATATGGATCATTCTTTCTCCTAAGCTCAGCCATGCTCACCATGGAGTGCACTAAGCAAGAGGGGCTTTAAATAGCATTTCCCTGGTGGGTGATTACCCTGAAAGGATGCTAATAATTTTAAGAGTTGTCTAAGAATATACTGATTTGTGTTCTTTCAGCTCTCCCTCGGTCTTCTACAGTAATCATATATTACTTTTAGGAGAGTCACAGGTGATCCTTATGATGTTTTTTAAATATCAAGGAAGAGTGATTGCAGGTACCAAACCCATGCATCTGATGTCAGATTGACTAGGAGGAAGCAGTTATGGTCCCAGAAAGGGCAATCCATAAAGCAAGGTACCACATGGTACAGTTGCCTGTGTTAATCTTAACTTCTGCCCGACCAAAGAAACCTTAGGAGAAGTGTAGACTCAGGAATTGTTTTCAGTTCGTGAACCAGCTAAAGATTAAGTTCTAGGACATATGCAGAATCCATACCAACTAGCAATGGAAGGGGAAATACACACACACACACACACACACACACACACACACACACACCCCACATATACATAAAATAGAGATTTTACTGGGTAAGTCACATAGGTACAAAACCCCCATAAATATTCAGTAAAAATATAAAATACCTCAAGTTCACCAGGATGAATAAAAACAATAAATATCATTACACGCTCATCCATTTGTCAAAAACAAAAAATGGAAAAATCTGACCTAACCAAGTATTACCTGTAAAGATAAGGAAAATGAGTAAATTATCCATGGCTGGCAAACCTATAACTTGGTAGAGGTAGCTGTCTACACACAGGCACTAGAGGAAGTTCCATGCATGTGTGCAAGCCAACAATAACAAGTTGGTACACAGTAGCATCATCTATAATAGAAACAGTGGGGAGTCAACTACTTTCTTCTGGTATATCATCTAACAGATAAAATGAATCACAAATGGACAAGCCTTGAAGAGATTCATTAGGAGAAAAAGGAATTTTTAAAATAGTGGGTTCAACATATCATTTTTATACAGACAAATTCATAAGCAATGACTTATATTACTATTTATTTACCATTTGTGGTGAAAGAAGAAAAAAACATGCTGAGAGCTAAGACACACCCATCAGCTTTTCAGTGTGTTTGCCTCTGCAGAGGAGGAAAGACCATAGATTAGGAACTGAGAAGTAACCAACCATAGCTTGCATGGTTTCTGCCCTTTCAACACAAATGATCCCCTTGCTCTCCCAAAAATGGCAAACTGTGGTGAGTGTGGGAGGTACATATTCAATTCCCCCTATATTGTTTCCAATGCTTTTCTTTTGTGTTCCTTCAAAATCCATGTGTTGAAATCTAATCCATGTGTGGATCCTAGGAGACGGGACCTTTGGGAAGTGGTTAGGTCATATGCTGGGTTCTAGCCATGACTGATCTTGTAATGAGGACCAGAGAGTTGTTGTTTGGTCCTTTCAACCACCTGAGGAGGCTAGAAAGCATCAATATGACCAAAACAGAGGGACCTCACCAGACACTAAACCTGCTGACTCCCTTGGTCTGGGGCATCCCAGTCTCCAAGAACAGTGAGAAACAACCAGAAGTATAGCATGGTACTCAGTTGTTTCTACATGACTCCATTGATGTGTTGTGCCAACCTGACTGAACTAAAACATTGTAATACATATTTAACACAGTTGATAATCCAAAATTTAACCAAGTATTATTTAAGTATTAACAAGTAAAATAGCGGAACAAATTGAGAAGGAATTGACTTACTATCACCATATAATTCTGTAACTAAGGGTTTGGTTTTTTAAAATTATTTGTGTGTGTGTGTGTGTGTGTGTTACATGCATGTATGTACAAAGATATGACAGTTGCTTCTTTTCTTCCATCACATGGGCGCCAGGGTCTCCCAGCTTGGCAGCGTGCACCTTTACCTGCTGAGTCATCTCATAGGCTACAATCCAGAGATCAATGGAAAGCTGGTTTTTGCCTCAGAAGAAAGAAACTAGGCTAGGTATACAAAGAAAACCTTATAAATTGTAAACACTATGCTACTGCTACTGAAACTGTCTACTATTTGAAGCTTGGGATGCCATGTAGAAAGGCTGAGCTTCTGTCTGCTTCAAATTGTTTAGGTTAAAGCTTTCATTTGAGATTCTTCTGATCAAAACTGCAGTGCTCCTCGGGTGAATCAGGCAGGCTCTGCATTTTCTAGGAGTCTCACCTGGGGCTGGTGTACAAATGTCATCCTTGGAAATATCTCCCATGGACTCCACAGGCTGAACGTCCATCCCTGAGCTGGAGTGCTACAGGGGCTCATTTTACAGACTAGAGAGTGAGGAATGCATTGAGAAGATGTCACCCAACTCATGCACAACCAGAACCAGGACAGGAAAACCCACTGCTCACTGACCACATCTTCTATTCCCATTTGGCCTCATGTCTAAAAAAATGCCAATGTCTGGATATTTTTATCTTTTTCATTTTGTTGTGCTACGTTTTCTTCTTCTATCAGAAATAGTGGTCTATAGAAAAGTGATTTTTTTTTTGAGACAGGGTTTCTCTGTATAGTTTTGGTGCCTGTCTTGGATCTTGCTCTGTAGCCCAGGCTGGCCTGGAACTCACAGAGATCTGCCTGGCTCTGCCTCCCGAGTCCTGAGATTAAAGGCGTGCACCACCATCGCCCGGCAGAAGGGTGATTCTTATAGGGAAAAGATCACTCAAAGACCATGGATTCATTCACAACAAGTGTGTTGAGCTGTTTGCTTGAGGCAAGATTTAAGGAAGGGTTTGTACTTAGAAACATGTTTTAGTTCCCTTGTAAAACTCCAGAGTAGTTGATTGAGGGTGACCTGCTGTTTTCCCCTTTGGAATCGGTAAATATGAAAATATTGCCTGAGCAGTTAGATGTGTGAGGCAGTTGTTCATTCAGCCCAACTGATAGGTAATTACAGAGGTAGAATGTCAGCACATCAGTGTGTGCCCTGTGCCTCCTGCCTCTAGCTTTTCCGTTTACCATGTGTGGAGTTTGAAGAAGCTGGTATAAGAAAAGGTAAGGAGCAAACAGTAAGCGTAAGACAAAACCAAGATGAGGTTAGCCTCACTCACCAGCCAGAGCTTTGATCTGCATGTATCCTGACTGGAACAACTGGGAAGAAATCCCTGCCTCAAGGTGATCCTACCTTGCGAGACCATCCTACCAAGCAATTGTTGCTTCACAGAGAATGAGGTTTTCAGAGTGCCAAGGACCGAGGACTTTTATAGTATTTCAGTAGGCATCTGAAACCAGAGAGAACTAGATTAAATTAGACTAGTGACAACTCATTTGACAGTTTTTAAACTGCCTTACTTTCATCATGGAGATGGGGAAACAAACCAGTAGCTTCCTTGAGCATGAGTTTGGGGGGATTAAATCACATAGCAATACAAAGCCTGAATCATGATGTGTGAAACTTGTAATGAGTGCTCAACAATCAGTAAAATTCCATGATGTACCTGGCATATTTGATAAAATAGCCATAGACCTTGATTGCCCAGCTGCCTTAAACTTTAAAGTCCTTAAAATCCCCACTGCATACCTTCGTGGACTATTCATTTTCCAAGGGCATGCTCTCTCCTTTTTCCTTGTAAAGCTGTGCTGAAGTCTTTCTCCCTAACTGTTGAGGATTGAGTATGCATGTCCCCCACAGGCTCATATTCTGAGTGGTTGGACCCTACTTGGCAATGCTATTTTGAGACACGAGAAAACATACGGAGCTTGCCCTAGCTAGTGACAGGTCATCAGGGTATATTATCTGTGGCTGCTTCCTGTCAGCTCTCTGCCTCCTTGCCTGCTACAGTGTGACTTGAATGGCTCTGCCATGCCTTCCCTGTCGTCACAGATAGGCACTTCTGAAGTGGAGAGCTGTAACAGTCTTTGCTCCTTGTAGGCTGTTGGTGATGATTGTTTTATCATAGATACATAAAAGCAAATGATACGCTAAAGTAGAATAGGGAGAGAGTTCACATGTTCAGGAAGTGAGGTCTAGTGCATTTTCTGTTAAAGACAGAGTAGAATATATTCAACAGAATTTCACTGAGCAAGTAGAAGTCATGATTTCCATACCTGATGACCCTCAGAACCAGAATAGCTCAGAGTGACTCTAGGGTTGTAGCTGATTAGCACTATTTATAGATAAGAGAAGGAGTCTAGATAAAGGGAATGAGATACAAAGACAAGGATGGTAAAATCTTGGATTTCCTGATTTGAACCTGTTTGAGTCATTGGCTGAGATGTTGACTACATGTCACTGTGATTGGCTGGGATTTAACTACTTGTAATTACTATCTGTTGGTACATTAAGTTAAATTATAGCTCACTGTGTGCAGAGACACCATTAGGCCAAACTTGAACTATGTACAGAGGCTGCTTTAGGCCAAACTTAATTAAGTTTAACAGTTCCCTTTGAAGATTTACAGTGTGCACTCCCATTGACTCCCGTGAAGAAACACACTCAATGTTGTTTAATGTGGTGTTTCTAAAATTAACTGGACCAGGAAACCCCAGCAGATACTGCATTCTGTGATGTACTCCCAGGCTTTCCTATCTTGCACGGACAGTTTGGTGGTCTGTTTGGTAGCTGTGACGACTTAGGTTCCAGCAAAGAGGCTTCTGGCAGCTAGGAAACCCCCACTCGATGGGCACTCGACTGAATTGAGCTTGTCCTTAGGCACTTTGAGAATCTTCTTGTATGCTCTTTGAAACTCAGACAAGCAA
Organism: Peromyscus leucopus; assembly: GCF_004664715.2. NCBI lineage: Eukaryota > Metazoa > Chordata > Mammalia > Rodentia > Cricetidae > Peromyscus > Peromyscus leucopus. The sequence continues at coordinate 41,767,407 of NC_051081.1, forward strand.
AACACAGCAGGCTGGGCTCCCCCGATATCTGCTCATGCCCTTAGAGGCTGCTGTGTGTGTGCATGGTGGTGTCACTCTGCCCTGTGAAGCCAGGAGGCCAGATGTCTACAGTGCTGCAGCAGCATCTGGTGACCCAGGTTTCTATGCATCCAGAGCCAGTCTTAGGGCTGGCTTTCAGAGTAGGGCCTCTGCAACTTGAGCTCCAGGTGATGACTGTTCCTGAATACAGCCCTTGTTTTGAAGAGACCCAGCTCCGTTTGAAGTCCACAATATACCTGGGTACCTCTGGTCCTTACCTTTGTATCATGACTGTCACTGTGCCCCAACAAAGATTTCCTACCCTGTCATGTTCTAATTACATTATGTAAAGAGTGACCAAGATGAGTGTTGGTGTACTTACATCAGCATCCACACAACTGGGGATGGAATGGGGTGGGGATGCTGCTGATTGAGTCCAAGAGATTGATGAGCCTCCATAGTCCCTGGGCCATACTTTGAGTTTCAGTCAGCTAGGTCCAGAGGAGGATTCCTTATAAAGAGAAAATGTAGTATATATTGCCTAAGCATTCTTAGGCACTCAGCAATAATAACACATGTTTTCCCATTAGGATCTCACAACAAAGCTACATGGTGGCCTTCCAGATTCTTCTATCTATTTTAAAAATGAGCATTAAGAGTATGAGAAAACTGTGACTTACCCAAAGCCAAATCTGAAGGGAGAAATCTGTGCAGGCTCCTGCTTCCTGTAGCACAATTGCTTGATCAAAAATAAATGGAAGGTTTGGTGATACATGTGTTTAATCTCAGCACTTAGGAGCTCAAGTCAGGTGGATCTCTTCTGAGTTCCAGGACACCCAGGACTATATAGTAAGAGCCTATCTCAAAAAACCAACCAACTAACCAACCAACGAACGAAAGAATGAACCAACCAACCAACCAACCAACCAACCAACCAACCAACCATAGGAAAAGTTCTACGCACCCATCTCTCTCCTTCCCCTCCCTCCCCCTCCCTTCCCCCTCCTTCCTTTTCTTCTTCTTCTCATTCCTTCCCTCTTCTATGCTCTCTTTTTATCTTGAGTCATGACCATATCACATTAAGTATATTAGGATGTCCTTATATTTCTTTTGCAGCCCAGGCTTATTTAAAAACAAAATTCAACCCTCCTTCAGCTTCCCAAGCGTTGAGGTTATAACTATGTACCACCACTCATGGCTTAGTGTTGCATTCTATTGAGATGTGGCATATGATATCACCACTCTGAGCAGACAGCAGCTCTCCTGCATGTGGTGTCAGGGTCCCATCACAGACATCTGTACACTTACCCAGCTCCAGCCCCTGCGATTGACAGTCCGGTGCATGAGTAATTAACTGGATTTCTGAGAGTGATTAGTAACTGGGAGTGGAAGAAATAAACCTTCTGTTCAGTCCAATTTTGCAAGGTCTCCTTCTTGCTTAGGCCAGTGGCTCTTCACATTTGATGGAGTCAGAGATTCCCCTGAAAAGTCTGACAGCATCCTTGCTCTTCCAGAAGGGTAGGTATAGGAAACCTTTTTGTGCTTACATTCCAAGTGTGTTTGGGGTACAGTGAAGCCTGATTCTATTGAAAAGAAAACTTTGAGCAATAAGATTAAAAATAAACCCAGCAGCCTGCATGGAATGCTTCTTAGGATGTAGCTTTCCCCATAATATACTTTCAAGGCAAGGGGCAGGGCTGAACTATTTTGAATTAATTTAATATAAATTATATTTATTTCTGTTTTTTTGACAGGGGAAGGTTATTGGAATAGTTTATAGGATTGAAAGAAGGATTGGAAAGAGTTAAGGTAAAGTAGGCATTCCAGAACCTTCAGTAGGGCCTGAACAATGGGAGGATTGTTCTTATTTATTTATCATATTTATCAATATTGTAGGGACAGGAATATGGCCAGCTTCAGGTGCTTGTTGCATGGTTCTGCAGACAGAGAACAAAAGGTGATTTTTCTACCTGTTTTAATCATAAGTAAAGAGCCCCAAGGGAAAATCTTCCATTGACTTGCTTTGTCTCAGTGCTTATCCTCTGGACCAATGGCTATGTCTGCAGAGAGGCAGGTTGGATGTTTCCATTAGGTCACATGGTCACAATCCACTCAATACTGTGTCTAGGAAGGGAGGCAGCTCCCTCTGGTACTACATGGAGAAGGTGGGGCAAAGCATGGGAGGTCTCCCTGAAGTCTGGGAGGTATCAAGGTATCTCCTCCTTGGTGAGATGGGCCCCAGGTAATGCTTGGCATTTGTTTTCTATATTTCCCCAATGAAATTCTTTATTGCAACTGCATTTTTCCATCCCCTGTCCTTTTCCTGTACCCCTCAGTTTCATCCCCAGGCTTCCACGATCCCTCCTCACCTGATTATATATCTGGATTCAGCTTCATTCTTTGTTTTTAAGGACCAGTGTAGGAAAGAACTATAGCATGGGTCCTTAGAATAGCAGCAGTTTATTTTCTCAGTCATGAAGGCTAGTGGTTTCATGTCAGGTATCATCAGGACTGTCTCCTTCTTGGAATTCCGAAGGAGAAAGTATTCCATGCTCCTCTCCTACCTTGTGGTGGGGCCATCCTTAGTGTTTCCTGGTTTGTAGGTGCTATTGCTCCAGTGGCTGCCTTCATTTTGCCTGGTATTTTTCTTCTCTCACTTCACATGGCTTTCACCTCTTAGTCTCTCTTCACCAGCCATGTTGGGTGGAAAGCCTTCCCACAGCATGACTCATGCTGATTAAGCACTCACTCTGCATGCAACCATCGCATTTCCAAAGAAGGCCATTTTCAGAAGCACTGGGCCCAGGGCTCCAGTTCTGTACGGTCCAGAGAATGAGCTGCAGTAGTTGTTCTTTCCGTTTCAAATGAGTAAGTTGGGAAGCATGTAGTAGGCAAAAGCAAAAGCACAAATAACACAGTAGATAGATATATGCAGCTGATAGAAAAAAAAAAAATCACCAAATCAGCAGCTTACAGCGTCTCCCAGAAACTGAGGAAGTCATAGTTATGCCAAGTTCCTGTGCTGTGGTATGTTCTGTATGGCTCTGATTGGTCAATAAATAAAACACTGATTGGCCAGTGGCTAGGCAGGAAGTATAGGTGGGACTAACAGAGAGGAGAAAAGAAAGAACAGGAAGGCAGAAGGACTCACTGCCAGCCACCACCAGGACAAGCAGCATGTGAAGATGCCGGTAAGCCACGAGCCACGTGGTAAGGTATAGATTTATGAAAATGGATTAATTTAAGCTATAAGAACAGTTAGCAAGAAGCCTGCCACGGCCATACAGTTTGTAAGCAATATAAGTCTCTGTGTTTACTTGGTTGGGTCTGAGCGGCTGTGGGACTGGCGGGTGACAAAGATTTGTCCTGACTGTGGGCAAGGCAGGAAAACTCTAGCTACATTCCTGGTTGAGCATCCCAGGCAGAGTAGAACATCACACATGGATGAGTTTCTGGCTTTCTGTTCCCACTGCACCCTTCTTAATAACCATGGGAAAAATAATAGTAACCTTTGTTGGCAGTGGCTAGTCTCAATCATGTGATGTTTTTGATGATGGCTTTTTTTCTTTCTTCTTGTCACAGATTAAGGCCTAGCCTGATCAAAAAGAGAGAGTTGGGTTTTTTTTTGTGGGTGGTGGGGGGGAAGAAGATAAATCTGTTTGAGTGTGGTATGAGGTAGGTGGAGAGATGCTCCCCACTTCCAGAGTCTGTTGAAATAGCACACAACAATTTACCAACGTAATTTATATTATAATTTCAATGTCTCTTTTTGGTGGCATGCTTCAATCGTATGAGGATCCCCATCCAGTCCCAGCACTGTCTATCTCAGAAGCCTTTGTGACTGCACCATCACAGCTCCCTTTCCCCCTTGACTTGTCTGTACAGCTGCTCCTTGGCCTTGGAACCTTAGCTGTCTATGTTCATTTCTCCCTTCTAATAGGTTGGAATCTCTTTCCAGGAAAAAATAAATATAGTATATACCTTTAAAACCTTTTGTCATGGTGTTTAGAATAGTGCTTAATACTGTGTGTGTGCTCGGCAAGTGTGGTGGCGACTGAATGATCGTGAGTGCTTACGGGTCCTCCCCAACTCTGTTTTGTGGACTCTTCCAAGAAGCTAGAGTAAGGTATCCTGCTCAGGGCATTTCAGTGAGGTCTTAGGCAGGAGGGCCCCACACTCCTACTGATATGCTTCACCTCGGTGAGTCTCAGAAATTTTTTGCCTGGTCTCCAGTCTTATCTTGGAGCCTAGAAGCCGTCATGGTGAGAAAAAGCCTCATTAGGGAATGCCCATATTTGCTCCTGAGAGCCAGACCATGTACATATGTCCTGGGACTCTGTTCGAACCTTGCTTTCTATGTTCTTGCACCAATTACATACCAAGCTCAGTTTCTTGAGGAGCCCTGCCTACACCTAAGGACCATTTTCCTGTAAACGATACATGCACTTCATATCAACTGTCAGCACCAGGAAAAGCAAAGGACCTCAATGCTGTGTAATAGTTGGTGACAATGTAGTGTCACAGGAGCTGCTGTAGGGGACAGAAGCTGTCAGCAGGGCCAGTGCTGTGTCGGTACGTGGGGGGACACAAGGACTCCAAGGTACTTAGGAAGTTTTATTTCAGGCCCGGTGTTGAACAGACTTGTTCAAGGTGACACACGGTTAACCAGGAGAGATCAAAGCCGCTGGGCGCCTCGGCTGGGGTGGTAGCCAGCCACTGTAGTTCTGGCCTCCCCACCCGCTCTATAAAGCATTTCTGACAGGGTGGCATCTCCGGCAGACTGGTGCCGAGGAAGGGAACACATGCAGCCATATTTCAGTCTAGACACCAGGACTTTAATGTGAACGTGTGCGTGTCTGAGGTGAAGCTGGGCTGAAGCTGATTTGTGGCCATCGGAATTTACGGCCTCAGAGGACAGGAGGATGCAGGAACGAGACCCATATGTGTTTAGTCCCCAAGTCCGGGTCTCCGGCAACACGGGGTGGGAAGGACGAGGAGTGGGAGATTTTATTATGATTCCCGCCGATAGGTGATGAAATTGAGTATGGGGGGGGGGAATGAGAAAGGCATTCTAAGGATACCTTTCCTCACTATCTTCACCCTGCCTTTCCCACCCTCATCTGAGGTTGCCTTTGAAGCTCTGAGCATGAAGGGATGAGTAAAAGATAACTCAAAACTGCGAGCATACCCCATGTGAGAAGATGGACATCCCACTCACCTCATTGGCTGGGTAACCCCAAAGCTGTGGTCCTCATGACAAAAACTCTATGAACAGAGCTAAACTCCGTTTCCATTGCAAGGAGGGACCTCTGGAAAGTTCGGCACCATGCTGTGGAAGGAGGCCATGCCTTGCAGAGTCAGAGCGGTAGCTGTGCAGGGAGGTGGTCATTCCTGGTAACAGGTCTGACCTCTCCAGAGGTAGGGAAGGTCCACAGCCCCTCCTGTGTCTCTCCAGAAAACTCCAAGATTTCTCAGGCGGCAGGCACTCAGGGGGATCTGCATAGCTCAGTTCTAAATGGCTACTGGTCATCTATTCTTACTGCAGAGAGTCTAAAACACTAGCCTTCAGAGAGAGGCAGCATAGACCACACTGGACACTGTCGCAGGGCTCGATATTACTATTTCCTGGGTATAGTAGCATAGTGTATGTAGCGGAGTTGTGTAAAGATTTGACAGGGCTTAGAAGGGGAAAGGGTGGGGTGGTCCTCGGCATCTAATATTCTACTTTGATTTACCCTTGCAGGTACCATTCTTTAGAGCAGTGGTTCTCAACCTGTGGGTCACAACCCCTTTTTTGGGGGGGTCACCTATCAGATATTTACATTTTGATTCGTAACAGCAGCAAAATTATACTTATGAAGTAGCAACAAAATAATTGTATGGTTGGTGGTCACCACGACGTGAGGAACTGTAATAAAGGGTGTCAGCATCGAGGTTGAGAGCCACTGCTCCAGAGTGAATGTGGCCTGCCAGGCAGCAATGTCTGTACGAGTGTGTGTGCACACTCGTGTATGAAGAGGTACACAGTGGTAGGAAGGAAGAAGCACAGATCAGGACAGAAAAGTGCCTGACTCAGAGGATGAGGACCACATTGGAAGCAATAGCCCTGCCATGTTTGAGAGTGTGGCTTTGGCGGAAACCAGTACCCTCCCAGGATGTAAGTTTGTTCTGGAAAAAAAAAAATGGGTGATAATCTCTGCCCTTCTTCACAAAGTTGTTAAGACAACCAAAAGAAGGACACATGGTACTAGAGTGTCTTATGTATTCTAAATAGGTACACTAACCATAGGTGCATATATTTGTGTACATACGGAGAACATTATTGTATATGTCTAAGGAAACAAGTGAGGGCCATGAAGGTCTTCTAGCCCAATCCTTTCACTTTATGTTAGGGAAATCTGAATGTGAAAGGTTTGCCAATAATATATATCAGGCTGATTCACTGAGTGGTAAATGCAACATCAAGTGGAACTAACAAGAATATATTTGGGAAGTCAAGGTCATTCAGAGAGACTCATCTCTATCATCTGCTCTTAAACCAGAGCTCAAGGTCATTTAGATAGACTCATTTCCATTATCTGCTCTTAAACCAAAGCCTAACAAAATCCCATCATGGGGCTGTTTTGGATTTGTTTCTACTATTGACTGAGACTGTTTCTATAACAACCCAAAGTAAGCCCCTCCCATTTTTACCAGCTATGAGGTCTCTCAACAGCAGTCTGGAATCATCTGTGTGATCCCTGGTCTCCCCCTACCCCTGTGCCCTCATCCAGGGAAAGATCCTGACCCCTGATGGTGAAGTGTGGCTCCTTGGCAAGTTTCTTAAAATAATGATGCAGTATGAAAATGATGTTCAATTAACATAACTGGTAGTGAGTCTCTGACAAATTGTCTTTTGTTCAGTAAAATAACTGGGTGGCATTTGGGGGTATGGAAGTGAGATCCCCTAAGGTTACCACTTAGGGGTGCTACATGGAGGGCCATTCTTACCCTTGACTGAAGAATATTTTTAAAAAATAGTCTACAAGGGCATGCCCTACCTCCCAGCCTCTAGTGTGTTTGGTATGATGTTTGTGACATGTATGCGTGTGCGTGTGCATGTGTGTGTGTGTGCATGTGTGTGTGTGTGTGTATGTGTGCGTGTGCGTGTGCGTGTGCGTGTGTGTGTGTGTGTGTGTGTGTGTTTCATACAGATGAGGCCAGAGAAGGACACCAGATACCTTTATTGTTTTCTACATTATGCTCTTGAGACAGGGTTACTTACTGACTGACTACAGTGGAAGCTTTACTTTTCAGCTAAGCTGGCTGTTGAAGGAGCTCCCTTGACCTGTGTGTCACAGGCAGGCACTCACAGGCCTGCTTGGCTTTTTATGTGAGTGCCGGGGAATTGAACTCATGTCCTTACATTTGCACAGCAAGGTCTCCCTCCCCACCCCCCACCAGCCATCTCCCCTCCTAGAGGCATGACATTTTTTTTTTTAAGAGCTTCACGGGAGATGGAGACTCCCCTGGGCCAGAACTAACAAGACGTTCAGGGGAAAAACGGAGATAAGAACTCGGGTTTGGAAGCCCGAGGAAGATGAAAGGTGGAAATAGAGACAATCTGGGTAGTGAAGAGTTAGTTTCTGATCGTGAGAGGACTAAGAACCAGGAACCCCCCGGCAAGCCATTTCAGGTTGGTTGCTGGGCTGCAGCTAGCCCAGAATGTATCTGCAAGTTTTCAATGAGATTCTCTGTACCCGCAGGACTGTGGAGAAGGGCTGGGACCTCGGCAGGCTCTGTGGATGGGTCAGAGAGCCCAGTACCTGCAGAAGATGGGAAGTGCCAGCCAGAAGAGGAATTCAGCAAGAGCAGGAAATTGAAGTCAGAAGAGGAATCCCCTCAGATTTTGGAAACGTCCTGCTGTTTGTGGCTGAGGCGTTCAAAGGGCTGCTCTTTAAATCTCAATGGGTAATGCCCAGCCACTGGAGCACTCCAATACAAAGAGCTGAGACATAAGCCAAAGGATAATAAATAATTCAGCACCTTCTACTCTTGCTGCTCCGCACAGTCCATGTGCCGAATGTTTTATAGTTATCACAGTTCATTCACATCCATCTCATTTTGAGCCTTCCAGCAGGCCTGAGAGGTGGGTAAGGAAGGAAGGAATTTGTCACGTTCCATCACCGGGAAAGGTTGGGACTCTGGAAGTAGCTGGTGGACAGCAGGTCACTGCCGCAGCTGGTAGCTTCAATGCAGCATGCCGCTGCAGTGGTGGGCTTGGGATCTTGATGGCCGGGGCTGGCTGTCTCACTAACTTCGAAGCATCCCTCCCACTCTGAGCTGGACAGCCATGTAAGGGCTGCAGAGGACAGCAGAGCAGGCCAAAGTTCTTGGGTTTGAAGACTTGCTTTTAAAGATGAGACTGACCCAGGCTGTTCCCTCTCCTGTCACTTTTTCTTCTCTTACCTCTCTCTCTCCCCCCTTTCTCCTCTTTCCCCAATTATTCATCTGCAACCATCCTCCTCCTCTTGAGCACCTCTGTGTCTTTACTCTTATTTCACAGATTGCTTCCTGCAAAGTTTATTTCTGCGGATGCACATATAAAAAAATGTTTCTACCCTTTGTCGTAAGTTGTACTTCTTGGTTTTATCATCCATCCATCCATCCATCCATCCATCCATCCATCCATCCATCCATCCAGTGATACAGACTCTCCTGCTCCTGTAGCCCAGGCTGGCCTCAAACTCACCATTTAGCCAAGGATAACCTTGAACTTCTGATCTTTCTGCTTCTGCCTCCTGGTTTCTGGGGTTCCAGGTGTGTACCACCACACCCACTTTATCTGGTAGTGGGGATCGAACCTGGGGCTTTGTGCTTGCCTGGCAAGCACTGTATTACCTGAGACACATCTCCAGGCAGCCTCCCTTGTTTCTTTGGCCTGTGCCCACCTGGCCTGGTGGTGCTGTAGCATCTGAGCTGGCTGCTCCTTTAGTGAGACAATTTCTTTGCCTCTCCTGGGTTTGCCTTGGACCTTCACAGGTAGGCGCAGCATCCGTTCTCAGTAGATAAGAGTACTCAGTCTGTGGGCTGGCTTTAGCTGACCTTTGTTCCAGATTCAGAGAAGAGGAATGGTGACCCACTTTATTCCCACATGGAAGTAAATAGCTGAGTGTTTTTATGCCCAGGTGTTTGCCATATAGTTTGATACAAAACCTTGTCCTGGAAAACTATAGGCCAATCTAACATATAGAAATAAACTGAGTGAGAATCATTATTTTTTATTGGTACCACTTAATGCGAAGAAAATGCACATTTTCCAAAAATATGGAAAAAACGTTCTGTTTGCCTTATTGGGTCCAAATGTTAGGTTTAAATTATTTTACTATGCAAACTTTCTTTCATATCTTGGCAGTGGTGATTTCCATTTTTATTCCTTTGGTATCCATAATCTTATGAGAATCAAAAACACATGCTTTGAGATCCCTGGACAGCTCCTCCTCCAACGTTAACAAAAAAAAAAAAAAAAAAAAAAAAATGCACAGGGAAGCCTATGGCTCTGGTAGCAAAAATAACAGAGATGCTATGGGAAAGAATCATGGGGACATGGAGGCTGGATGGGAAAGAGGTTCAAAGGTGCGCTCCGGTTTCCATGCTTTTCATTTGCAAGCCATTAGGCTGGATGAACAGCTGCCTCCTGCTGACTGCCACCAGGAATGCAATTTTTTTTTCTTCCCTGATGGAGGATGCTTGCTTATTCAGGGGCTCCAGGTTTGCTGCACTGGAGGGGAATGGGGGAACTTGGAGTTTGCAGTATTTATGGAGATTGACACTTGTTGTCTGGTGGTATGGGTCTAAGTGGCTGGACTTTTGGTCTCTATAGGAGGACAGGGTATCTGACAGAAAGGGAGGTGTCTTAGGCTTACTATTGCTGTGATGAAACACCATGACCAAAGCAACTTGGGGAGAAAAGGGTTTAATTGGCTTAGGCTTCCATGTCACTGTTTATCACTGAAGGAGGTCAGGACGACGGGACCATCCACAATTGGCTTGCCTACTGCTTGATCTTGTGGAGGCATTTTCTCAGTTGAGGTTCCCTCCTCTCAGATGACATTAGCGTGTGTCAAGTCAACTTAAAACTATGCAGGACAGGAACACAGTACACATTTCAGACCTAGGAATTTTAGCTTCACGGAGATGGTCTTGAGTTGGAAGAGAGGCTGAGTGTTCTCTTTTGAGAAAATAGTCATTAGAGAAGAAAAGTGAGAACAGCCAGGTATCGACACTTGAGAATGGAAAGATTAGAAGAAAAGCAAGAGCAGAAGGTCCAGGGCACGTGGAGACTGAGGGAAGGGGTGGGGGCTTGAGCCAGCATTGCCCCTTATATTAGATCCTAGTCCAGAGTTTATATCTACAGGCTACAGAGTACTATCATCTAGTCTGCCTAATTTTGTGACTTATTCTACGTCTGTGTACTTGGAAGTTTTACTTCAGTGTAGTGTCAGAGGATCTCGGTGGTAAGATGTGAGAAAACTGATCCTGACATTGTGTTTTGGACTCTAGATGTACCCATGTGGCACACAACCCAATTTGGATGCTGGGAGTTTAAGCCCTTCCTGCCTCTCAAGCAGAATGTGCCATCTGTAGACATCATTGCTTTTCTCCCATGGGTTTGGACTCAGATCTGGACATATTTAAGCCTCTTCCTCATCAAGTATGATGCCCAGTTACCTGCATGATGAAGCATCTTGGGGCCTGGGGATGCAGCTTGGTTTTCAAGATCTTATGGAACCTAAAGCTACATCCTATGGGCAACCTTTCTAGCCTGAGGTCTTGTCCTTCCTTCCTCAACTGTCCCTCCAGGATAAGTCTCCGATGTTTTCAGAAATGCGTCCTGCCATTCCTCATCTCTTTCTTTTTCTCCCATGCAAGTGTTAACGAGGCCCCATCCTGCATAGTTTCTGAGATTGTGTTTAGTATGGTGTGGCACAGGCTCTGCCTCCTGCTTCATCTTCTGTGACTCACAGGTCTTGATCAATGTGCTTATTTCCTCAGTTTGTGATTGATGAACAGGTGTTCCAGTCTAGCAGACATCTTGCCTGTGTTCCTACAGCACACTTCCAGTCTTTCATTCTCAATGGAGATAATCCCATGGAGCAGAATGTCCCATTTCTTTTGGTCCGTTTGGAAAACTCGCTGTTACTTCAAAACACACACTGATGTTTTCTCTTTGAATCACTCCATGATATCTGTAAGCCAAGCCGTTCTTAGGTTCTTTGCCAGCCCCCACATACCCACTAGGCAGGTGATGGTGACTGCCTAATTTCTCTGTCTCACTTTTTTTTTTCTCTGCATATCTGGGAGCTCTTTGTATGTGTAGGAAACTACACCTTAATTGCTTTCCTCTCCCCTCAATTTTAGTACCTATCAAATAATAAGTCCTTAATAAATGCAATGGATTGCAATTGCTCATTTAAGCCCCTATAGGCTGTAAAGATGACTAAGAAAGCATTTATCAATATATAAGTATAATGGGAGTGTTAGAACTACTAAAATGTTTTTGCACATTATCATTTCAGATGCTTTCTGTATTCTAAAAGTAGGGAATTAACCACGGCATGGTTTCTAACCCTTTACCCACACTTTGCTTGAGTTTGAATCCCGTAGCTTTGGCTATGAATATTCATCAGATATGCTGAATACTTTCTGCATGTGATGTGAGTCCTCCTGACAGAAGTGAGTTCCTGTAGGATGCTTACTTACATCAATCCAGTTGGCAACTATGAACAAGTGCTTGCTTCCTAAACTGTGTTCATCTATGGAAGCAAATGAGATGTCATGTCCCCAAATACTAATAAAAGGGCCCCTTTTAGCATTCATTTTTTTTATAGGATCCTCTATTGATCTTGGGAATCAAGATATGTGCAGACAGATTCACAGCCTCAAGGGAAGCACCACATGGTGATGGACTCTGGAATAAGTCTTAGCATCTGGGCCATGTGTGATGGAGCCCACGATGCCTCATTTCTAGTCTCTATTTCCAGTTACAAGCAACCATCAACTCATTCTGGTCAGCTAACCTCAGAGACTGTAAAGTCATGAATGAAGAGAAGAAGAAGGAAACTGGGCTTTGCACAGATCTCTGAAGCACAAGAACTTCCAGATTGTGATTTTCAAGTTAAAAATCTCAGTCATCAAGAAGACTTGGGGTTTCATTTCCACACTGAAATGTAGTTGCCACTGCTTACTAAACTGTAGTTTAATGAAGGTCACTGTTTCAAAACCGCTGTTGCTACTTCACACCACATTTTAAATGGGCTCCTTTTGTATAATTGGAAATTTAGCAACATTATATTTCATATATGTATTACTTATTACATAATGAATATTACCATAAAACTTTATATTCGCCATTTAATTTTTTAAATGAATGACCTTATATATTATAGAGTATTTTATGGGCAATTTAAGGAACACTCAAGGGTAATTTTGACAATACTCAATTGTTACCTTAGGGTCTAACTTTAGGTCCTAATGACTGAACAAGATGCAACCCCATTGCCACCCAAATTTAACAGGCTCTCGCCTTTACTTTATAACCCAGAACTTCTTTTAGTTCCCCAAGTGTTTCTGGGAGTTCCCAGTGAAATGCCACACAAACTCATGAATGGTGTTTCCCCAGCGTATCAATGAGGAACAATGAAGAACCTTCATTTGGAGTGAAGGGCTGGAGAGGGGAATCAAAGAGGATAGCGAGGGCCGTGTAGAGCACACACCTGCAGATATCAACCCAGAAGCGGTGGAACTTCTCACTCACTCGTAGGTCCTCCCATTGCTTGTCTGCCCCCATGCAGGGCAGAGCCTCTGACTTCCTAGAGCCCAAGTTTGTGCACAGAGGCTCCTGGACTCCATCTTCTCTCTCTTTGGAGGGCTCACACCTGATCTCACACACCAGGTGTGAGTATCCATATCCCACAGAGATAACCATTTATCCATCATCCCAAGAGTTTTCTGCAGGAATATACCTCTTCTGCTAGGCTTTTGAGAACAAATAGAGAGAGTAAACCTGAAAACAAAAAGGAATCCATCTTCCCAGTGACTACCCTCAACACAACAAGGTCGAAAGTCTTTGCAGCAGAGGCCCCTGGTGTTTCTGATGTTCCAGGTCACCAAATATTCCCTTAAAACCCTACTTGGACTTCCCTGTGTCCTCCAGTGCCAGAATGCTCTGAGCCTCCCAGGTAATATTTATGTATGGTAAGATGAAATCTTTGTAATAGATGACTCTTGCGGGCACTAGATGAGAGTTAAATGATTTCACCTAGTACAGCCTTCTTTTGGGGGGGGGGGAAGAGAAACAGTTTCATTGAAATAATTTCAGCTCGTCCCTCAGACTAACTAAAAATATAACAGCACATGGTTATTAATCTTCAGAAATCATTGAAACTAGTTTAAAGACGGGCATAAAGTCTCCATAGACAGTCGGCAAATTTCAAACTGAACATTTAATTTTCCCATGATTTAGCAGAGACGCTCTGCAATTGGTAGGTTTGTGAAGGTTAAAATTCATCAGACCACATGGTTTCTTGAGTTGCAAAATCATGACTGGGGGCTTAGGAAGGGCGTCTTCAGCAGCAAATATTTGTTGGGGTGTGTGTGTGGTGGTGGGGGGGAGCCTCGTTTTAAACATAAGACAGAAAGTGAAACTGATATTCTTTATGCATTTCTTTGAGTTGCAGCCTGGTCTGGCATTCATTTAAAGCAAATATTGCTGGTGCTCTGCCTCTGCTACAGCAGAACAACCCATTGACTGGAAGCATTCAGAGACTCTTGATGTGGATCGGGGCTGAGTCTACTGGAGAGCATCCTCAAATTATGTGTTCCGTGTTTCAAAGAAACCGCAATTTCTCTTCCCTTCTTCTGGTCCCCATGCTGTGGAATGTGGCATGTGATGATGCTGGGAAAGGAATGAGCTTTTTTGGGGGTGGGGTGGGGGGTAGGGAGTGTCAACGGCTGAGATTCACATCTCAGAAGCTTTGCTTACTCGCTGTGATACCCTGGACAAGTCACTTGGCTTCCATATTTAATTTCCATCATTTGTAAAATAAGGCAGATTCTTTTTGTCTTTCAAATATCGACCATACTTACCACTAGGAAAACTTCTTGGGCAAATTGATGGGATACAGAAGATATTCAAGGAGCATCCTTTGACTTCGGCACTGCACGATTGTGCCTTTTCATTGTAGTTGGACTGCAAAGAAATGGAAGGACCTTCTAGAACTTACGTAGAAAAAAAGAAAACAAACAAAAAACAAAACAAGCCATTTTCCTTTGCATTGGCTTTGCCCTCGTTAATTATAACTGAAGGCCCTAGGCGTTTATATGACCATGAGGGTATCCCTGGGAATCACACAGGTCAGACTAAGGGGAAGTAAAAGCTGGCAGGAAGAGTAAGGGTCTTGAGTGGAGGAGGCCACCCTCAAACAACTGTAAGAATACTCGGCTACTTGGTGCCCTAGTCACCTCCACAAGGGCATTCTCCCTGTGTAGCTGCATGTCGCAGCCTGTAGCTGAACACAAGCTGTGTCACCGGCAGGGTGTCACACATGGGACAAGTCGAACATCGGCTTGCAGAATGTCAGCTGAGCTTGGATTTGGAGAAGGCCTGACTAGAAGATGGGGGGGGAGAGGTGCTGATGGAAACTTGTTTATGGGAATGCTACTGCTAACAGAAAAGGAAGCAGCTGCCTGGCTTCCTGTGGTTACTGAGTCAGTGGCAGAGATGGTTTGTGGCTGCCCCAGGCTTCTAGCACTGACCTGCAATGCAGAATGAATGAGAACGAAGTATTTTAGGTCCCCTAAAAAGGCTCCGTTGCCATAGATTTCTCCTTTAATGCTTCTTTGCCTCTAAACACAGGTGGCAGCCACTTGGCCTCCCATAGAGATCAGTCTGTTGGGCTAGAGACTCATAAGCTTGGGCAAAGGTCTGAGTACCTCCATGATAAGTCCCTACCCTCAGTAATTCTACCTTCCTGAAACTTCTTGGCTTAGAGGCTCACGGTCTCCACCCTGATGCTTTTGTGCCATGCTTGCTTTCCTCACGATCTCCTTTCTTTTCCTGGCTAAGCTCTGGTTCCTTAATCAACACCATATCCCCTTCCTCACATTATCCCATTCCATCTCCCCTCCTCCATCCTTTCTCATTTATGTCATATTTGGCCAGAAACTCGCAACATGGTTAAACCCAGCTATTCATCTATACTGATTTGAACCTAAGCCCCTGGACACAGTTGAAAACAAACAAGGAAAGAAATTCACGTAATTGTGATGATTGCACTGTCTTTAAAGGTTTTTTTTCATGTGTAAGTATTTTGCCTGCATGTATGTATATGCACCCTATGCATGCAGTGTCTATGGAGGATTGTTAGAACTTGAGTGACAGATGGTTGTGAGTTGCCACATGGGTGCAGAGAACCAAACCTGGGTCCTCTGCAAGAACAGCTAGTGGTTTTAACCACGGAGCCATCTCATTTGCTCTGAACTATGCTTAGATTGATGGCCACACGTCTTCAATTTTGTAACTTTTATTTTGAAAAAAACAAAAAACTCCCAAAGAGCCTCACTTGAAGCTAATGTATCTGCTCCATACTATGCAAAAAAAAAAAAAAAAAAAAAAGATGCATCACATTCCTATATAATTCAAGCCCTCAGTGTTCTTGGAAAAGTATGTCTACCTGAGTGCCATGCTCTCTTCAGCAATGCACGGAGGAAAACTACTTATCTTTATATCCATGGATTAGTTCAGCTCGGAGCCTTCATCAAAGAAACTTCTTTTTGCATTACATGGCATTAATCTAGAGACTTACAACTAGTTGGTGTGTAGAGAATGAGACTTCTGAATGCTCAGTCCTAAATGGAGCATCTATATAACATCCTTCCCCAAAGGCTCAGAGAGCATCACAGAAGAGGAAGATTATAAGAGCCAGAGAGAGCAGAGGATTGTTATGGGAAAGTGTTTGCTGGTAATGACAGGGATGTTACAGACATGAACTCATAGAGGCTGTGAATGTAGGCCTAGGCATGCCAAGATCAAGCCAACCAAAACATCAGTATTGATAAAGGGGCTCATGGATCGCCATTCCTTGCTAAGAAGCTGTTGGCAGTTGGTAGCTGGTGGTGGAGAGAGTTGATGTACATTGGATTCGGACTCTGGTAGACTCTCCACGGTCCAGTGGGTATCCCTAGACCCATGCACACACTAGCAACCCTAAGTAAACTTAGTGGGGTTAAAATAACAAACAGCACATGAAATTGGAGGGGAAAATGTTGTCAGAGATTAAATACCTTAAATCATGATTTTTGTCATCAACAATCAAATGTCACCTACTAAGCACCCCCTGTCCCCGGCCTTGGGAAGGTCCCTCAGGACTGTCAGCACTGATGGCAACCACTGGGAGGGTACCAGTTATGTGGCAGGGATGGATCTTGTCACAGAAGCTTAAACTCTGTGATCTCTGGAGATTAAAGCATTTCTGGTTCTCTGCATCAAATCTTGGGAATAAGGGAAGTTTGGTTCCTCTGAAACCCTGGCTTCTATGGGCCACAACTAGTTTGGAGACATCACTGCCCTCAGTTCTCTTGTTCTCAGAAACTTTATTCCTCCTCCTCAAGAGTACAGAGCATGGCATTAATCAGGGTTTTTATTGTTATTTTTGTTGTTGTTTGGTATTGTTTTGTGAAAACAGAGTGTCAGGGAGTGGTTTGCCAACCATAATATCCACTTCCCCGGTGATGGGTGACCAAGCTGAGGGAGGCAGAGGCTGTGTCTCAGAGTCTCATCCTTATGGGAGTGTTGTACATCAGAAACAGCTGCTGGTGGTCTCAAGGAGAGGGATGGCTCTTGCTCCTCATTTCATAAGTGAGAGTTAGATGATTAGATTTTTAAAATTAAAATATAATTACATCATTTTTATTTCCCTCTTCTTGTACATTTACTCTCCTCCCCTGCTCCCTCTCAAAACTCAAAATCATAGCCTCTTTTTCTTTGTTTATTATTATATATATGCATATATATGATTGTAGTGTGTGTGTGTGTGTGTGTGTGTGTGTGTGTGTGTGTGTGTGTGTGTGTGTTTAGTTCTGGATGCAGAGTGCCTGTGACTCCACAAGTCTAATTTTAATAGCTATTTTGAATGATACCTGGAAAAACATCAACTAAAAATATTTAGGGTTCTTGAATGTAAAGTCTTAAGAGAGCAGGCTGAAGTGTCCAAGTCTTCGGTGGCTCATCTGTTTCCTGGTACTAAAGCCAGTCTGTGAAGTGCCACAAATATCTAAGTTCTGATGTGTCACAGTTGTGAATTCACAACTGAGTCATAGGGCCACACTTTTACATGTCTTCTTCCTCAAGGGAGACAGAACAATTCATGCTGAGGCGTGGGCATGAGGTTTCCTCCTTTAGACAGTGATTTAAAGGTAGCCCAAAGCACTGTCTTTAACAGTAGAACCTGAGAACAGGTCCTGAGGACTCTTCTTTTGAGCTTGGAGTTCTTCCTTTGTGAAGAAAGCAAAACATGTTTCTTTCCTCTTTGGTTGTTTTGAAGAGCTCTGGTCGTGTGAGGTTCTTAGCACAGGAAAAGCCCTCCATACATGTTATCAACAGTGATTATATTATTTATTGTAATTATTCCTGTTGAGTATCAGGCTGAAAGATGAAAGGAGCTGTTCTTACAGGTGGTGATGGACTGGGGGTGCAGGTGTCTTTCCTAGTACCTCTGATGACAGCCGTATAGCTACTTCCCCTGTTTGGTAAGCTCAGCTCTAGTGATCATCCGCACACCCACCTCTCCTAAGCCCTCAAAGCTGGACTCCTTTGCTCCAGCACCATAGAGAACTCACTTCACTGACTTCTGTTGCTGAGACAGGGAGTATCTAGAAAGCTTGTTCTGACTCCTGGGAAAAGTGATGAGATGTAGAACATACTCCCTCACCATGCCACGGAAGCCACTTTCTTCTCCTCAGTATGACGAAAGGGACTTTGCTCATCAACATAAATGCAGACTTGGCTTGGATGTCTCTCCTCCCTCTCACAGACCATGACTCTCCCCATCTCTCTACATCCTGAATTGCTGTGGAGCTTAGTGTCCCAACTTTACAGCCCAGCCGTCCTCTGGCCTTTGACCTGTGCCCTCACAGAACCAGGGGAAGCCTGAAGATCTTGAGCCACTGGTCCACTCATTCTCCAGATTCTTGGCTTCTGGCTAGGAACTAAACCAGTGGTCTTGTAGAAGATTGGGCTTGGCACTGGACAACCTGGAATCGATCTACCCTGCCCCCATTCAGTAGCAAGTAACTTAGGCAGAAAGCAGAATCTTCGAGAATCTCTATTGGGGACAAATATAGGGTCTACCTCTGGCGAGAGGGTGAGTATGATTAATGATATGCAGGCTGATGTAGAGTGGCCATTGCTGGTGAATATACCCATGACGGGGCTTTAAGTATAAAGGAAGGCATTCAGTGTTTTATATGGTATGATCCTAGTTGTTGTTTGCAGAAAGGTAATACATACATCCCAGAAAAAACAGATGAAAAGAGAGTCACCGAGAAGTTCATGTGGTTAGGTCACTGTTGTGAACTGGTCAGAGTTTTTGTGATAATAAGTGGTGATTTCCTGTAAGGATTCATGCTCTTGGCAATGTGAAATAAAATACCTACACAAAAGGACCTACTCTAAAAGGTACAACTTTCTTCAAGGTGTTTGCATCCCCATAGAAATGATAGACCTACAGTGAAGGCTGACTCTGGGGCACTCTGGGAATGACCAGGTGAGTAGTGCTTGCTCACTCCTGGGCCAGACTTGCAGGAAATACTGATAGGAGTGAGAGCATCTTGAACTAAACTTCACCTTCAGTACTGCTAATCATGTCACACAGGTGTTTAGGCAGCTCACCAACCCCGATTGCTGAGGATTCCAAAATGGCTGTGGTCCAAATCAGCGAATTATGTTTAAGTATCTTTGGTGTTTTAGGTGCTAGAGATGAAAGTCAGAGCCACTTAGTTATTAAGGATACACTCTTACACTAAGCTACACTTTGAACATCACTTATTTTTTTTATGTGCATTGGTATTTTGCCTGCATGTATGTCTGTGTGAGGGTGTCTGATCCCCTGGAGGTAGAGTTACAGGCAGTTCTAAGCTGCCATGTGGGTACTGGGAGTTGAACCCAGGTCCTCTTGAAGAACAGCCAGTGCTCTTAGCCATGGAGCCATGAACATCTTTTAGTATGCCTGGTCTCACACTAGATTCTGAAATTTTTATCCTGTTTTCATGTTTTTATAAAAGTAGAAGCAGGACAAGAGAAGTCCTTTGCATGCTAGAGTTAAGGTCCTGATAGTACTCACAGTACTTGCTTCTTAGAAATGAACAGTTACACATACATTTATTCATTCCTAGGGATACACAAAATTAATTTCCATCCCTTTCCATGGCTACAAATGATAAACATATAGCATGAAAGGGAAAAAATTAAGAGTCCTGGGATTAGACACAGCTTATAAAAACAAGACCATTCCTGGATGGGAATACCTGAAACTTGGGGACAAATATAGGGTCTACCTTGATATCTGAACCTCTAAGAAAGAAGGGGCTGTCTAGAGTGGGTCACAGCTAGGCATCATGCCTATATGTTAGTGAGCATTCTGTGACTATGAAAGAAAAAAAAAAAACACCTGAAAAGTCAATGTATTGAAAGAAAAGGTTATTTTGGCTCACAGTTTTGGAGGTTTCCATCGATTTCCACTTGGTCCCCTGTGTTCTAACAGGTACAGATGATGAAGGAGGTCTGCTCACTTCATGTCTAGGAAGCAAGGAGAGAGACAGAAAGTACTGGGATCCCAATATGACCTTCAAAAGTCTGCCTCTAATCGCCAAAATTCAACAACTAGTCCTCATCTATTTAATGTCCCATCACCCCCCAATAGCACCACAGATGGGGGACCATACCTACAATACATGAACCTTTGGGAGACAGACATTCAAGATCTGAATGTTGACACACCCTGGGAACACTGCCCACCCATGTCTTAGCTTCTCTTGGTCTTGTCTCTTGTTGACATAGATGGCAAGAGAATATTCTGGAAGGCGAGACATCCAAAGGGACTCAGAATATCAAAGCAACCTACATTTGGAGGAAGCACAAACATACTTAGATATTACTGAGTAGATTCAGGGTCACCAGTGACGTGTCACCACATACCCATGTGGGGCTGGCTGTATGTGGTCTCTTCCTTCTGTACCCAGCATTCAGCAAACCAGGGACGCAAAGGATGTGGTCAGAGGTGGGTTAACTCTTTGGTCCAGCATGCTTGCTTTGCTTTAACAAACTGAAGTTTAACCCCCCTTCCCATATTCTTGGTCCATATCTGCCTTTGTTCCATTACCTGAATATTAAAAGAGTTATTCCTTCATTTATCTCTGAATACCCCAAACACTGTTATTTCTGAAGTCTTCTCGATTTCCATAAAACTAATTTCATCTGTTGTGAATTCAACACTCTTGTACTCTTGCCTACTTCTGAGATTTGGGTTTCTTCCTGTGTTTGGGATTTGCAGTCTCATGTTATACACGCTATTTTCGTGGGTTATATTTTTTTTCCTCTCTCCTCTGGGCTCTCCTTTCCTTATCTAGCAACCTCCTCCATTTTAGAAATTCTGAGTTCTTGCTCCAGTGATGAGTTAAGGGTATGTTGTATCTCATCACCAGGAGAGCTGGCCCTTAAGTCTATTCTGGGTCTCAAGTCTCTTGCTTCCAAAGCATTCCCAGAACATGCCCTCTGTGAGATCATCTATAATTGGGCGTCTTCAGTGAGAGGATGCTGTGGAATCCTGTCCTGGCCTCGGCTTTAAGCAGAGACCCTGCATCACGTGTGACCCTGCCATGAGGCATCTGTCTGATCCCACACTCACAGCCACCTGCCACTCAGCATCTTGTCACTGGGTGTTGCTCTTCTGCTTCTAGTCCCCCAGCAGCACAGCACAGTTTAGCTTTGAAAGGGACCCAAGTTCTCTGTTTCCCTTTGCACAATTTCCCTGCCTTCGCTCTGCATGCTGAGCAGAGGGCAAGTGGATTTTGGAGGGATTGCTTCTTGACAGGGTGGCTCTTCCCTTCTGAGATGCTGACTGTTCGCACGTGTCTGGAACTTTCTCTCTAACAGGGTCGGGGGGGGGGGGGGGCGTGCTCTTTTCAGTCTCAGGAGAAAGACTTCAGAGAACTTGTTTCGATCTTGTTCACTTGTTCTCACGGTTCGTGGGAGAGGATGGAGGCAAAAGCAAGGGGAAAATGGCCGTTTATGTGGGAACGGATTTCATGTGTGCTTAAGGGCCGTCTTGGCAGGCTGCATGCACTCTTGGCAGTCTGTTGCCATATTCCCTGATCACTTCTCTTCAGTTGGTTGGTATGTTTTGGTGCAGCTCCTGTTCTGTATAGCAGGCTGTACTGGCAATGTAAACACTACCAGTTTCTAGGCACCTCTCTGCCTATGCTGACCTTGCTCTGTTCCAGAGGACATTAGGGAACCAAGGCCTGGGAGACGACAGGAGCCGTATGATAGTCTGACTACTTTCCAGTCTGGTTTCACACCAGGGCACTGGATGGGGTGGGCAGGGAGGCACCTATTTGAAGCTCTCATTCCTCTGGTCTATATAGTTCCTTGAAGATTCCTTGAATTTTTTTTTTGCTGGTACCCATGCGGGCAGCTTTTTAGGGACTCTGATTGGCTCTGCTTGACTCCTGTGCCCAGACCTTGGACATATCACTATGGCTGGGATTGGGGCTACTGCAATTCTATCATGGTTCCTAGGCCTTGGGACTAAGAGTTCTGCAAAGGAAAAGCAGGCATTTTATTACCCACATACATACACTCCATGAATATACATATACTTCATGGGCTAGGTGTCACTACAGGCACCTGTGGGGAATGAGTGCTTCAGTGGCACTTGGATCCTACTAGCAAGAAGTGCTCAGATAAAAGAGAACACTGCACATGGGAAAGGCTATCACGACACAAAGACAGCGATATCCAAGAGAGTCCTGAGGGCTGGGCTCGAGAAAGCACTTCTAGGAGATGCAGTAACATCTGATAACAAATACCACTCTGCAATCTATCAGTCAGAAGAAGTCACAGATAGGTACACACAGAGATATGTGGGGAAAGTGGTCCAGGTAGATGTAGTAGCTAGAGCATGCCCTTCAGGCAAGAACCAGGTTTGTACTGGGCAGTGGTAGCACACGTCTTTAATCCTAGGACTCGGGAGGCAAATCCAGGTGGATCTCTGTGAGTTCGAGGCCAGCCTGGTCTCCAGAGCGAGATCCAGGACAGGCACCAAAACTACACAGAGAAACCCTGTCTCGAAAAACAACAACCAAGAAAAAGAAAAAGAAAAGAAAAGAAAGAGAGAAAGAGAAAGAAAGAGAGAGGGGGGGTTGGTAGCACTCCTGCTTTTCCTGTTGCTTCTCCATCACCAGGCTTCCTGAATGTTCTCATTTGGAACGACTTAGCACTATAGCCCCTTGCTTACACGTTGAATTTCCCAGACATTCATTTTCCTTGGCTAATTGTTCCTTGCTCCATCTTTTTGGGGGCCGCTGGGTCATTATTTTTAACTTTGACACAGCTCTGTATCTTCTAGGTTTTTTTTTTTTTAAATCTATGAGCTCTAAATTTGCATCATTCTCACGGGAGCATCCTTTTAGTTGTCCTGTCTTCACACACAGGGCTTGAAGGACCATGGAGGAGATTGCCAGAGCTCTGCCTGAGCGCTGCAGAGCTCTGATGCCAACAGTACAGCTTGCTATTTGATGGGGCAATTTGGGTACGAGCATATCATACATAGTCATAAGAGGTCATTTCAAGGTAGAAGTCTACAAAACTCTGAGAGTCAATATATGGAGCAACAGCTTGTGGAGGGCAAGACCTGTGTCTATTGTCTTTTCAGTTTCTTCTACAGGCTGAGTACTCTTCTTGGCACCCAGCAGGCTCAGCAGACTCCTTGAAGAGTCATAGGGAAAGAACAAAGGCATAAGAGTAATCACCCCAAAACAGTGTCCAGCAGGGATGCTATCTCCCACTATCTAATTAAATATCACCGATGATTGCTGTTCCTGCCACATTTTCCTATGCAGCATGGAAGCAATTATATTACAATGCAGTTGGAAAGTTCAGTAATCTCCTTGGAGTAGACAAACAAACTTTGAAATCATTTACAAATGATGTACCAAATCTGTGTGGCATCTGCTCATTGTAGGGGGAAAAATGTGTTTCTTTCAAGAGGCTGTTCATGTGATGAGACTGCTGCTTTCATGCGACAAGGCAGGCAAAGAGGAGGCCGTTGCCAGGCGACTTGTCCTTGCCTTGGGTTTGGGCATCCTCAGCAAGGGATGAGGATGCTGAGAGCTAGGACTCTTGTCCAGTGTTGGCCTGTCATTCTCCAGGGACTGCTCTGATATGAGGCGGAGATATGGGGACTGGCCATCATTCCATCCCTGGGAAGATGTTTCCTCAGTTTTCCTATGGAGAGGTTGGGGATAGAGAACTGGCCTTTGACAGGCTTTGATAGTAATCCAAGAAGCTGGGAGACACATACTCCTGGCATGGCCTTGTGTTTGGCCCCCAAGCCAAAGAGGAGAGACGGTTGTGAGTAGCTACACTGAGTATGAGCTTACATTCTTTGACTAATTCAAGTCTTACATAGTTCAAGACTAATTTTTCTATCATTTTCCCCTTAATAAATAAAATTATTCAAGGATATAAATAGAATATATTCTTGAAGGTTGTAATTTTCAGCTTTTGGCGTTAAGGGCATACATTTTACAGAGAAATTTCTGAACAGCTATGTCGGCTCCAAATTTTCCATTATCTTTTGATTTAAACAATCATTTCATGTGAACGTCAGTACCTCACAATAGAAGAGATGATTTTGCCTCTTTTTTAACCCTATAGCTATCCGACCTTGCTGCCTGCTTAATTAAATATTGAGAGTAGAATGGTAGTTGTTGACTTTCTTTATCAGATGCCATTGCATTTCAGTTCTGTGCCAAAGTATTGTCACTCATGGATGAATATTGCTTAATAAATGCTTATGTGATACTGCTGTAAAAGAAAAGGGTTTTATGTTATAATAGAAAATATTTTGTAACTGATAGAGGTTGTGAATGCAAATCCCATACCATGATTGAGCAGACACCCTGAGATGGTGGATTGCTTATTAATAGAAAAAAATGGCTGTAACATATTATCTTTTTAAATTTCATTCCTTTCTGAAATAGAGTCCATGCTTGTTTGAAATGCACAATCTTTCTTAGCAGCATCAAGAGCTGGGGTTATAGGCATTCACCACAATGCCTTACTCTTAATATATTTCAATGTGGCATGCACTTTGTATCCATTCAGCCAGAAAGCTTAGGAACCATATGAGCCAGAGGAATTTTCAAGAATTTAGAGAATTCACATAATTTCAAAATTTAAGTACAAAGTTAAATTTTAGTTTTGAAAACAAAATGTGCTATTTTGAATTTGGAAAATCCCAACTCATAGGAAGACAGCTCTGCTATTATTAGCTAGAATTGTTTGGGTTGTAGATTGTGGAACAACTAACTCAATGCTTTTTAAATAAATGAAGGACATGGCCAAAGGATAATGGTGTGACTCAGAATGTACCCAGTCTTCGAGAACAGCTGGAACCAAGGGCTTTGCTGTTAGCAAGGCTTCTTCCTTCCACTTCCTTTGCTTTGGTCTCCTGAAGGGAGTTGGACTTGATCATTCTCCTTCACAAAGCTGGCTATGTGATTTGCGGAGCCCTCTGCAAACGGAACAGGAGGAGAAGCACAAGAGAACATTCTCCTTATTATCATGGTTTTTCTTTAAGTCTTCTGTGTTTCTAAATAATCATATTCTCTGTCTCTTTCTCTCTCTCTGGCATGGGGGTGTTTTCCCAGCAAGTGAGTATTCTTCCAGGTATCCAGGTGGGCACTGTGACTCAGTGCCTGAGATGGGTATCTTCTGAGCATCCATGAAGCCTCCCATGGGAAGAAGGGTGGCAGATGTCACTGAATAGAGATAACCAAGAGTTCGTGCTAGGGAAGAGATGTCCTGAGAGCAACATGAGCTAGGGTTCCCAACTCTCAAGGCACAAACTATTGTCTCATTCAGTTTCATTTGCTGTCATCTTTCTGAGGTTGTCCAGGTAGCTTAGACAACAGAAATTCACTGTCTCACAGTTCTAGAGTTTAGAAGTTTGAGATCAATATGTCAGTTGGGCTGGGTTCCTACCTATGAGAAACTGTCTAGATGTTTCTCTGAGTTTGAAAGAGGTCTCAGACATTCTTAGCTTTGTAGGTAGAATTTTCCCTGTGTCTCCACTTTATCTTCTAAGTGTATCTATCCCTGTGTCCAAATTTTCCTCTTTCATAAGGACACCAAACATAATGGAGAAGGGTCCCTTCCCACTCCTTAGTGCCTCGTTTTAACTTAGCTAATTATATTTGCAATAATCAAATTTACAAACAAGCTTAAATTCTTGGCCCTGGGAGATGGGATTTCTACATGTAAGTTGGGATGCAGGGAGGGAAGTCATGCACAATTTGGTTCACAGCAAGTATGAAATGCAAACTCAAGGTTAAAACTATCGAGCATTTCAAGATGGCGGCTGCAGAGCCAGCCCAAGGTCCTGTATGGCGAGGCCGATTGTAAGATCTGAATGCTAACTTTTCCCATTGGGCGGAACATGTGTTTCTTTAGACTGAGCTTTTTGGAGGAAGGTGACTCTACCTTCTGATTCTTAGCTATGTTTTTTGTCTTAGGTTGAATGTATCTGTGACCTTGAAATTTATCTGTGACCTTGATGTGCTAGCATCAGGGCTCACAGAAGAAATCAGTAGATGCCATAGGCTTATGTTCTAAGGACAGTTGCCATAATTAGAGCCATAGTTCTAGCTGCCTTGGCCAGATGCTATCAAGTCCTAGTAAAACTATTCTTCACTTCCATTACCTATTCCACCACCCATACCCCTACTTACTTCCTTTCTCTACAGCAGAGGACTGGGGCCCGTGGGCCTGTGTCACTGTCCTTGTCAGATTTATAGTGGCACCTATGTATTTGTACTCTCTCCAGGCAATACCAAGGCATCAGTGACAGAATAAGACAGAGCCCAGAAGATGATGTGACAGTTTTCTTTCTTTTGCTGTGATAAAACACCTTGACTAAAAACAACTTAAGAGGAAAGGCCTACATAGGGAATGGTGCTACCCACAGTGGGCTAGCCCTTCCCGTATTAATCAACCATCAAGACAATCTCCAACAAATATAACTACCAATCTGATCTGGGCAATCCCTTGATGGAGGCTCCCTTCTCAGATGACTCCAGGCTGTGTCAAGTTGACATTTAAAGCTAACTGGGACAAATGGACAGTGAAAGTGAACTTCAACTTCCTTTCCCAACTCAGGCTATAGAAAGCCAGGGGGGAGGGATTATTCCCAAACAAACCTGGGTCAGAGTGGCAGGCAGGGTGAAAGGGGAAGCCAGCTTCAGTTTTGCTGCCCCAACACCAGTTGTAAACCAAGCCTTTCCTGGAGGGAAGGAAGAAGCGAACCACGTGTGGAGTATCAGAGTGCAGACTCGCCCTGTACCAGATGGGCCTGGCCTAATTACCAATATGAATTACGGTGAAGCTATGGCCTGTACCCTAGATGGGATTAAGTAAGAAGAGGGAGCTCATGGCGGCAGCTAGTGCAGCAAAACAATGGTCCTTATACTCCTACAGGGCTGAGATGTTGTTAAACAAAGGTACAATATCCGGGTGAAAATTTGTCTGTTGGTGATTTAAAAAACACCTATCATTTTTAGTATGTTTCATGCTGTTGTAGTTTAAAGGTGGCAGAAAGAAAAGTCAGAGAGGGAGGGAGAAAGGGGGAGGGGGAGAGGGAGGGGGAGGGGAGGGGGAGGGAGAGGGAGAGGAGGCTTGCCTTTTATAAAGGGATACAGCACATGCGCACAGGGAGTTGCTGTACCTGATGATGTAGCCTGTCAGGACCCTGAGCAGGCCAGCGTAAATGCCTGAATGTTAACCCGTGAGATATAAAATATACACAGTAAAATAAAGTTTAACTTCTCAGATGTCAGGTAAATGTCTGTTACACACCTGAAATGAGCGATTCAGGAGAAGCCACAACAAAACAACCCCGCTACTTGTGACGGATTACCAGCAAATGTTTGGCAACCTTACCTCCGAACTTCCTTCCCTGCAAAGACAGAGCATCACGTTTGCCTGCTTCTCTCATCATCGTCATCATCATCATCATCGTCATCATCATCATCATCCATGTGTTCATTAGCTAACAGTGCTCCAGCAGGCCCCCACTAAGGACGGCTGCCTTTCTGATTCAGAGCTTGTATGACCACGTTTGAGGAAGGTGTCCACCCAATTCCCCCACCCATTAGATCCTAACCTGATGTCTGCTGCAGAAACCAGTGTCTTCAAGGCAGAATCCACGTGTGGCTTCCAGGAAAATCTTCCTTCCGTCTCTGATTCTGTGAAGATGTTGGCTCAGGTGTAAAAGGCAGGGAAAAGGGAGCTGAAGCCTGAGCTAGCTGTTCGCCTGGTCCGAGGAATTACTTAGGAATAAATTTTTGAGACTTTCTGTTCATTTCATATGCAGTATGCTATTGTCTCTTCTACTTTCATGGGGCGGGGAGTGGGGGGACGACAACAAAAATACAATGTCTTTCTGTAACTGTTAGTATTTAGCCCAGGAGCTTCTGTTTGGATTTACTGATTTGCCTTCGGAAAAACCATAGGTATTTAAATACTAGTCCAGTGGTGACGAAGTTTTACTTAGAAAAACAAACAAAAACCAAGTGGTGTCATTTAAAGCAAATAAATTAAAATTTGAATATATATGAATTTAATATATGTATGTATATTGGTTTTTCAAGACGGATTTCTCTGCGTAGTCTTAGTTGTTCTTGCCTGTCCTGGAACTTGCTCTATAGACCGGGCTGGCCTCGAGCTCACAGAGATCTGCCTGGCTCTGCCTCCTGAGTGCTGGAATTGAAGGTATGTGTCACCACTGCCCAGCTAAATCGAAAGTTAATTTTTCGTGTGTTTCATTATTTAATTTCTAGACAGCAGTAGAAGCAAGACTTTAAAAAATATTTAACAAAAGTCTGAAGGACAAAGTACCACATGCTATTCAAACACTGCACACCACAGGTAACATCTGCCAGCTGTTGATAGAAACATGAACATAATTACAACAAAGAAAGAGATAGTGTAAGCACAGAAAACAGACTTTAGAAGTGCTTCTGGATTTTCCCAACTGATGGACATGTGAGTTCCAATGTCATTCACTGTGTTTAGAAATGGCATCATCCAGACCCTACTGCACACTATTGCTAGTCACTTCCACGTAGTCACTATGAAAGGCATTCACTGGTGTGGCACTGAAGGAACATTGGATGCCTCTGTCCTGTTGCTGCTGGCATCTAAAGAGCATGTGGAATTCACAGAGTATTCTATTCACCTCCCAGACCTCCATGCCCTGTGACAGCTGAGTCCACGGGACTATTTCCTGGTTAATATAAAGTAAACATGCAACACACCCAGTCACAAGTCACAAAAAGCCCACAATATGTATTTCAGCATCTTCCTGGCCTCACTGCATCAGAGTTGGGAAATCGACATGTTCTGCATGATACAGCTGCAAGAGGTGAAGCCTCAGCCAACCTGTGCTGTGATGGATTTCTGGCAAATATAAGGAAGAACTTTCTGCGGTGGAGAGGGCCTTAATTTAAAGGCTACTCATACTGGAGCGTGGTCCAGGTTCTGATAGACATGGAAGCTTCTGGAGAGCTCTGAGTGATCAAGGGTGGGTGTGCTCTACCTCATTCTGCCCGAGCTGACTGCCCACTGCAGCAGCATTTACTAAGAAGTAGTCATTTGAAATCTGTACTAGAATTGGCATTACTCTTATTGTGAGAGGTTGCAACTCTCCCTGTCTCTGATGCTAGCTTCTCCCCAAGTCTCTGTTTCATGGTAAACCCTTTGTGTGAGATGGAAAGTATTTGAATGAATTAATTCACAGCGTTTGAATGACTAGGCCAAAGTATTAGCATTTTGATGTAAGAGGTAACCTGAGGCTTTTGAAAGAATGGGTTTCTGAGTTGTTTAATAAATGCATGTGTGGGATGTTAGATCACAGGATAGAAATGGTTTGGGGCAGTAGAGAAATGTCCTTAGGCTCAGCCTGCCTATGTTGGCTAGGAGTTAGCAGCCCTTTAGAATTTAGGCTCTTGCTCACTGTGTGACACTGAGCAAATTATTCATCTAGAAAAGATGTGGGGTATGTGTAGGTAGGTGTAAGTACTTCCCTGATATTTGTTAATTGATGTTTTATATTATTTATATTTAATGCAATTGTATTGCTACTTAAATTTAACATTTAAAAGTTTTTCTTGGGGCTGGAGAGATGGCTCAATGGTTAAGTACATTTTCTGTTCTTCCAGAGAACCTATTTGGTTCCCAGAACCAAATAGGCAGTTCTGTAACGCCAGCTCTAGGAGACATGATGCCCTCTTTTGGCCTCTGCAAGCAGTGTACTCATATGCACACACACATACACCAACTGAAAATAATAATATAACAAATTAAAAGGTTTTCTTCCTATTTGTTCTCTCTACAGCTTGTTTCTGTTTTTTTTTCCCATATCTTATTGTGGATTACTTAAACTTTTTGTGAAATTCCTTTTTGATTTATTGACAGTGTACTTGAGTGTTTCTTTTGGGTATTATTTTAGGGGTTCACACACACACACACACACACACACACACACACACACACACCATATACTGATTATCCCTTTATCCTTAAATTGTCTTTGTTCAATGACACTTAAATTATCACATGTATCTTCTTCCAATTCATTGAAAGCTGTATCAGTTTGTACTCAGGAAAGGAATTTTTGTGAAATTTACTTTTTTTTTTTGCCTTTTATTTCTTTTTCTCTTATGTTCCAACAACCCTTAAGAAATATCCCTTGCCTTTCTGTTTAGAAAACATTTTTCTAGCCACATTTAAGAATCAGGAGCCATGTAAGACAAATGGAATAACAGGCCGAATCTCACACCGCTGAGGTACCTGGCTTTAGTGTCAATAGACCGTACAGCACAGCACTATGACAGTGACGGGGATGACTGGCAGGTGACTTTCCTGGCCCTGCTCAGCCCTTTGTGCAAGATCGTGGCACTGTGTGATGTTACAGGTTAGGCTTATTTTCGTCCCCGCATCTGTCGAAGTTCAACACATGGCCTTTGTCACGCCTCTCCCAGGGCGCTTGCTTTTAATCTATCAGCTAAGGAAGTTTCAATTTTCACACTGGGTTTGGTTTCCAGAAGAAACCGATTCTGATATCATTTTCCGGCTCGTCTGGTTAGGGTCTGTCAGAGTCCAGTGGTTTCTTTTCCACAGGTCATCTCACAGGAGCCAGTCAGGAGCTGTGGCTGCTGAATCATAAATTCCAAATGCATATGGTTCCCGAGTCTTTCCTGTGGCCACCGGGTCATCCTCCGTGCTGAGCGTGACAAAGCTCTGACTACTGAATGGGAACCATATTTCAGAGAACCAAACACTGTGGTGGAAAGCAGACTAGAGACTTTCTCGAGAGAAGATCTTATTTAATGGAATGAGAATTCTATTGGTCTCTTCGGCAATAAGGCAATCTTTTAGGTAGAGTTTCTCTATGGGGTGCCAGGGCATGCTGAGCTGCTACAAATGGGTTGCAGGTGTGTGTGCAATGGGGGAGCCCTGCAGTTCTTGGGGCAGCCAGGCAGGTCCTCTGTTCTCTAGAGTTGTAGCCCAGTTATCTCCAGCTGTGGGCTGTTTCTTGGATTCACCCCAGGGAACCATGCACAAAGCATTGTTTTCTATGTGTTCCAAGAAGAGGAAAAGGAGAGAGTTTGTTTGAGGGAATGTCTTCAGAGTGTGCTGCCATATTGTGAGGTGGGCTTGAGCCATCCTTAAAATCTTCCTAAATGAGGACTATTGGACTTTCTTAAAGTGTGGGACCTTCTGACTGAAAAGATGAAAAACATGTGTGACCTGTCTCTGAAGTCATGAAGGGCATGGATAGAAGTAATGTGGCTTTGTTCACAAAGCATGGAATTCTGGGACTAAGGCATTACTGGAATCTCAGAAAGATCGATGGGTAAAAAGTTAATACAACTAGGCATTTCACCCAGTTGAATTAAAAATTAACAAATGAAATTACTTTCAAGCTGAGAAGAGAGGATTCCAAAATGCTCCTATAAGGTCACAACTGGCATTGCTCAAGCATCTGTAAAGGGAAGTAGAGCACTCAGGGAACACTGATGTTGATATTATATAGAAAGCCACATACAGTTAAGAGTTCAGTAGACAAGAATAGAATATCCAGCTGCATGGGTTGTCTTCATGTCTGTTGGATTCTCTCAGCCCTTTCAAACAAACACCTTGGGAGCCCCCTTTTTTTTCCACTAGCCAATACCAGGCCCCCAAGTCAGTGTGCGCTGGCCTCATCTTCCCATGCAGCTGAGAGAAGAGGTATTTTCAGAAGTTAGCCTTTTTTTGGAAAGTCAGTAGAGAAATAGAGTGTTAACCAATGGCCATCTGGTGGCTTTGATTTTATTTTTTTTTTAACCAAATCATTTCCCCCAGATTAGTCTTCATTGGGAGTAGATGAAATGATTTCCTTGGGTTAGAGCATAGATGATGTGGAGAGACCACAATGGAACAAAGGAGGAAACAGTTTATGGGAGAAACTGACAATGGAGTTCCAACTCAGGCTGTGGGAGCAGAAGGCCCCTGTTACAAGGTGATCGCCACTGTGGCTTGTTTCTTTTATTGTTACTTCCCTGACCCACCTCCAGCCTACTTATTTACTAATACCGTGATTACTTAGGGTGGACTAATCATGAGAAGAGTCCTGTGCAGGAAACGAATCCTCCCGGCAGCTGTGCAGCTTTGGTCACATTGTCCAGATGAGGAAAGGGAGGGGTGGAGATCGGTGACCCATTCTCCACCCCACAGCTGACCCCCATGGTTCCTCAGTAGTCGAAGAGGAGTGTAAACTACTTTTCATCCCAATATTCTGACTTCTCAACTGGGTAAAACTGCAGTCAGGGACTGAAGGAATGTTGCATGGGGTAGACTGAGTCACGGAACACTGAAGAAGAGAGACAAGGTCGTAGATGAGAATCTTGCCTGGGACTGTGGATTTGAGAGTCGTCAATATGTCAAGGGCATGGCAAAGCTTTTCTAGCAAGCTTTTTTTTTTTTTTTCCGGGACAGGGTTTCTCTGTGTAGCTTTGGAGCCTGTCCTGGGACTTGCTGTGTAGCCCAGGCTGGCCTTGAACTCACAGAGATCTGCCTGGCTCTGCGCCACCCCACCCCCCCAGTGCTGGGATTAAAGGCATGCGCCACCACCACCCAGCCAGCAAACTTTTCTTAAAGAGTAAGGAAAGCAAAAGCCCAAAGGGAAGACTGAGCAACATGAACAGGCAGAGGCTAGCAAGAAGAGCGGGGAGCCCAGAGAAGGAACTGGCAGAGATCATATAAAAAAAAGGTGAGAAGAGAAAGGAGAAAGTGAATGGGTGGAATGTGTGGGGTACCATACAAAATAGGAAGAGCTTGGGGCATCTTGGCTATTAAAAGCTCCTGCCTTCTACTCAGGTGGCCAAACTGGCATGCAGAGAGGGCGCAGTTTCCAAGCCTAAGGAACAAGGGCCCCGTAGGGAGTAAGAATCCTCCTTGTATGCCAGCAGTGGAGAGCAGATTAGGTCCGAAAGCCAAAGTTTCCAGCCCTCACTGGAAGGTGGACTGTATGCAGCTTTTCCAAATACAGTCTCTCCTATTTGTTCACACTCAAAATACTTTTGTTAATGCTCCACAAAGTGCTTAGATGGTATAAATGAACACCGTGTGTGAAGGGGCGAGTGGCGACTGGTCACTGTTTTCAGAGCAGCGTTCCTAATTGTGTCTGGGAAGTGCTCATGCCTGTAATCAAGTCAGTCAAACTGCACACTTTGATTCTTGCCGTTTGTGTGTTCTTAAAGCCCTGGAGGTTTTGGGTTTAGTTGACTGAATGCTTTGGTGAGTATCACATCCCTCTGCCTGCCATTCCTGACACCCTCTGAAGGTCTTGAAGCTGTTGTTCAGGCAAGTCTTCAGTTTACTCTGGACTACATTCTGGGATGGTATTGTTATGAGTTGTATTAAGAGTATTTTCGTTGACTCTTGAGAAACAAAATTCTATTAAGAGAATTTTGGTGTCTGTTTGATTTATATATATATATATATACATACATACATATATATATATATATATTTAGTATATAGCACCATATACTATGGTGGGATCTGAGAAAGAACAGAGAAGGGTACCCCCTGGACACTACCTTAGTTACATCTTTGGGGACGAGGATAACCATGTTGACTTAGAAAGCAATCATTAAGCTGTTCACAAAATGTGAGGCTTCTGGAAGCTTCCCGAAGAGGAATATCTGGGAACACTTGGCAATGTTTTCATGGAGGTGGGGAATCAGAGGACAGAGGAATAGGAGACAGAGAAGGGGGAGAAAATGGGAGACAGAACAGAGAGGCGGACACTTCATTTCAACAGCCAAGGATTTGCAAACTGGAAACAGTGACCCCGAAGTGCATATCAGGACTGTTGGCTCCCAACAGAGGCATGGCAGGGTCCTTTCTTCTCTTTCCCAGTCACCGCCGCCATGATTTGACTCATCTTTCTGGAAATATTTCTAGCTTGTACCTCTGAACCTTGAATGCTCCCCAAGCTCATTGAAATGCACAAGTGAAAATTATTCATCTGTTTGGAGGTTTCACAAAAGCTGGAAGCACTGTCAGAAGTAAGTAGATGCAGTTACACAACCAGACAGCTCCATTGTGAGCAAAGGCCAGTGTTGCCGGTAACCCCGCAAAGGGCCAAGTACTGAAGGCAGGTGAACGAAGACAAGGAAGGAGTCACTGCTGGCTGGCCTCAGGGTAGCAGGCGCCTAGGCTGACACTTACAAGGACACCCATTCGTCAAAGCAAAATGACACGGAGCTGGATGCAAGCCACCCAGCTGGTTGCATGGAATCTGCAGAGATGACTCATGTGTAAAATCAAAAGCAATGGAGGGAGAGCGAGCGAGCAAGGGAGCAAGAGAGGATGTGTAAGAGAGAGCCAACATCTCCTCCAACGGGGCCTGGGCTGGGTTGCTAGGGTCAGGGCATTAGGTGGTGAGTCAGAATGCTGGAAATCCTCTCCTGTTACTGCGGTGATCAAAGGAGGCATGCTGGGTCTTACTCACACCATTCAGTAGACATCTTGTTATAAAGCAGGACATGCAAATCGTCTACAGTGCAAGTCAACGGATCAATGATTTCTCAGGAAAGGTGACGGTTGACATGACCTAAGAATCAGATTGTTTCTCCAACAGGCGTACTGGAGCCTTCTACAAGACAGTTAGGAATACCAGAAAGGTTGCCTATGTAAAAGAAGCTCTCATTATTCCAGAAATTCCACCTCTGTGGTCCATTCATTTCGATAAATGTCTCTCTAGCTAGGTCTCTTGAAGTTCAGAATCCTGGCAAGGAGGAAAGACCACAATGTCTTCAGGGCACCCACGGAACTTAATTATTTCAGGTTTTGTGAGAGTTCTGGGTGCTTGAGGGCCAACAAGGTAATGGGGTAGGGGTAGGCATCTGGGAAGGAAGGGAGATGGCAGTGATATCTCCAAAAGACACTCAGTAATATCAACACACATGCACGCAAGTGCACATGCACACATGCCCACCATTGCTAACTATGGGTGTGGAGATGGTTCCTTTCTTTTAAAAGTTTCTGGTTACATTCAGAGTTTGAAGAACATAGAAATATGATCTTTAAGAGTTAGGGTCAGTATTGTACCCTGGCGGAGCATGGAGTCAGCCAGCCCAGGGACAGACCTCTGTAAGTCTGTGATTGTACATAACCCTTGTGAGCTAGTGAGTGCTGCTCGCCTATGAAGTAGAGCCAAAGATGCCGACCCACTGAAGGGGAAATAGTCATGCTAGGTAGCGAAAGGCTTGGCCCACAGGCTAAGAATCCTGTGAAATGCAAGCTCTTTGGCTTGTGTGGGAATCTTCCTTCAATCCCCACCCCTCAACCTTTCAAAGGTCACAACTCACACCCCCTCCTCTTCTTTGCTGAGCAGAGGTGATACTGAAGAAGTTGTTTTAAATTTTTTAAACAGAACCTACCTGTCTTTTTGCATGGTACCCTCATTGGCTGTAGTTCAACCCTCTGTCTTCTCAGCCTGTCGACTAATTCTCCTCACGGCACATCAATGGCCTGCAGAGATTTTGAAGCTGGGATGAAGCATCTTGACGCTTTCACTTTTCAAGACTCGGAAAGCTGTATTTCATCAAATCTGATTCACCCGACCCACGCTGAGCTTTCGGTTCTATTTGTCACTTCCTCTGGAACATGGAGGTATTTTGAAAAGTCAGTTTGCGGTGTACAATATTCACAAGTCTGGTATTTGTAACACGGGCATTTTGCACAGAGTTAGTAGGTTTATTGCATACAAATATCACTTAACCTGCACTGAGGGACTATGCAAGTTAGCATGAACTATCTCCCTGAGTGACTCTTCCTAGAACAATCAATTCCCAGGGGCATTCATCTTCCAACTGTTAGCTACTGTGGAACTTTTTTTCCCCCTCTGGCTGGTGATTGTCAGGTCCAATGAACCTGACAAGGATTAGTTGTAAAACTTCTAATTCAACTCAAATTAATACTTTTCTAAAAATATAATAAAGATGAATTGCTGAAAAGGCTAAATTAAAGTTATATTAAGTGTAGCTCATGGCCTTAATTATTAAACTTATAGGCATAAAAGTATTTTTTTAATTAAATGTTACCAAAAAATGAGAAAAACAATGACTCGCAACCAAAGATCAAGCTAAATTATAGGGTGTGGATCAAGGCTATTCATATAGAGAATTGTACTAGCAAATTTTTGCAGTTTTCTAGGGTACAATATCCTATGGCTGCACCAGGAGGTATCTTATTGAAGATATACTATCTGCATAAATATCAGGTGAAAAGATTTTGTATGAACAACAAGTTTAGTTCTTTAGTGAATCTGATGGAGATGATGCTCATGGGAGTAGCTAGCCCCCATCTCAATTATCCCTATGTACTTTAAATTCAAAACAGACAATATTTTGTTTAAAAGTTTTGTTTTAATTTCTTTTTAAAAAATTATTTATTTATTCAATGCATGTGTATTCATTGTGGCAGGGGGAGAATTTGTGGAATATATATAATTCTTGCCTTCTGCTCTGTGGGTTCTGGGGATCAACCTCAAGTTATCAGGCTTGGAAGCAGACACCTTTAATTTGCTAGCCCTTAATTTTTATTTATCACTAGCCTACCATAACCATTGTACTCTAAAAGTTACAGTTAAATAAAACATCTTTGGCTGATGAAAGCATTGGAGTATGGACCTTACAGACTATGTATTGACAAGCTATCCTTGGGATGTTAATTTTATGATGCATACCTAGTGTGAATGACTATTACTTAGTATAGATGTAACGGTCTTATTAAACAAGAAACACAGAGCCAAATGCAGAGTTAAAAGCCCAAGAGGTCAGAGCAGTGGCTAAGAGTTGAGACTAAAACCACCTTCTTACCCTTCCTGCTGCTGCTCTCCTTCCCCTGAGAAAGAGACCTACTTCCTGTGTGTCTGTCTTTATAAAGACTTTCTGTTCTGCCTTCTCTTTGGTTGTAAACCCAACCACATGACCTCCTCGTCACTGCCTGTCTATACAGATCTCCAGGTCTCTATGGTTGGTATTGAGATTAAAGGCGTGTGTCTCCAAACTGGCTATGTCCTTGAACACACAGACTCTGCCTGCCATGTGATCAGATTAAGGGCGTGCGCCACCACTGCCCGGCTTCTGCTATGGCTAGCTATTAGCTCTGACCCCCAGGCAACTTTATTTATTAACATACAAGTAAAATCACATTTCAGCACAAATAAAATATCACCATAATTTAGCCTGTCATAGAGTTAATGGCTGGTCTCTTACCCATTCACCAGATGTGCCC
This sequence comes from Peromyscus leucopus, assembly GCF_004664715.2. Taxonomy (NCBI): domain Eukaryota; kingdom Metazoa; phylum Chordata; class Mammalia; order Rodentia; family Cricetidae; genus Peromyscus; species Peromyscus leucopus. The sequence continues at coordinate 41,804,590 of NC_051081.1, forward strand.
ATGCGTGGTTGCCACCATATTATGTATTGTTAGAAGTGCCTCTTGATGCTGGTTCTCAGTTTCTATGTGTGCTTTGTCACCAATAAGTGGCAACAGTTCCATAACTAACCAGGCATCCCACTTTGAGACGTGCCAGGATACTTTACCATGGGGCAGCTACACTAACTGGATTATTCTAGTTGCTTTCTGAAAAGGTCTTTACATTTTACTCAAATTCATGCCCTCTATTTCTCATCTATTGTTTTTTTTTTTTTTTTTTTTTAATTTTGAACTACAAGTAAGAAATCTGCTTTCCATTCTACAGGACCACCTGCTAGAAATCCACAAGCAGTCACATGTTCATCTTAGTATTTTTAGTTCATCCATTAACACACTTTCCCTCAACTGGCCCTGGTGAGTTTCTCACTTTTTTGTTCTAGGACTTTCGCCTCCTCACCCTTGGGCCACTTCATTGGTCCACAGCCCGTGAACATATATTGAGTTTATACTCAGTGTCTTAATACAAATGGTGTTTTTATTTTCAGCTACATATGACTTTAACAGGTGATACAGATGGGCGGAGTTCTAAGACAAAACCAAACAAACCCTTTCTCTTCTCAATGCTTGCAATTTCTCTGATTTTTTTTTTTTTTTTTTTTTTTTTTTTTTGGTTTTTCGAGACAGGGTTTCTCTGTGTAGTTTTGCGCCTTTCCTGGAGCTCACTTGGTAGCCCAGGCTGGCCTCGAACTCACAGAGATCCGCCTGGCTCTGCCTCCCGAGTGCTGGGATTAAAGGCGTGCGCCACCAATGCCCGACAATTTCTCTGATTTTTAAAAGGGAGAGATGATAGCTATAATGGGAAACAAAATATACAATGCAGTATTGTTTAGCCATAGAAATAAAGACATCTTGCCGTTTGTAAGAACACGAATGAACTTGGAAGATACTAGGCTCAAGGAAGCCAGTCAGACACATGAGGCCAGGCATCACTGACATGGAAGTGTCTAAAATAGTCAACTCACAGAAGCAGGCACTCATGGGGTGGTTGTCAGGGTCTGGGAGAGAGGGGCAGAAAACTCAGACGCTGCTCAGTGTACAAACTTCCAACAATGAGTTCCAAGGATATGATACACAGTGTGGTGACTCTAATGAGTAATATGGACTTGTTTACTGGAAATTTCCTAAGGGACAGGACCTTATATGTTCTCGGTAGACCCAAGAAATGTTAACCATGTGACATGATGGGCATGTTAGCTGTCCCTTTGTAATCATTTCACTCTATATATATAAAATCATTGGACTGTATGTCTTAACTATATACAGCTTTTGTCCGTACTGTCTCAGGAAAACGTGGAATAATGAAAAGGAAGAATTGAGTGTATTTAAACCAAGTATACAGTCCAGTGTTGTGGGTGGGAAGGTTTCTCAGCCTTCCATGGCAGCTTTCCCTCAACTTCATTCACAAAGTTTTGCAGTTACTTTAGATTTAATGTTCATTTCTACCTTTGGGTAGAAATGCTCTTTATATGCTCTTTATTTCTCACTCACGGGCAGATTTCTTCATCTCTCATGGATATGTGTGTTGTGGGTTTGATATTATTGCAGGCCTTTATTGGACAACGACACACAAAGCTGATGCTGCTCTTGTTCATTAACTGCTTCATGTAAATATTATGACAAACAGCTCAGTTCCCAGATGTGTGTGTGTGTGTGTGTGTGTGTGTGTGTAAAGAAGTCATCTCCACAGCAAACAGGTGTGGAAGAGTCTGAGGCTAGATCCAGTTTAGAAGGCATGATGGTCATGCTCTGTGCCATTCTGTTCCGGCAGTTCTTGCTAAGGAGCAAACACAGGGATGTGATGTCAGGAAGGCAGCCCCATGGCCACTTGATTCACTTCTCAGCCTGGCCTGCAGCTTGTAGTTCCCAGCTTTCAAGAGAATGAGTTCCTGCTTGAATCTCATTGTCAATACACCGGTTGCCATACTGTATGGCCTTGGAGGTTACAATGGCAGTGAAGGACATATCTTCAGAATCACTTGGATGTGCTCACATATATCACCCCTTGATCTGAATTCTCAAATTACCTGTAGAAAACCAAGGGACCAGACACTATGATGAAAAACAAAGCAAAAACAAGCCTAGAGTCACAGAGAGTAAAACACCAGTTGGATGAAAAATCCAGGCCCCTTAACCAACAGATGGTTTTCCTTTGACTATTCTAAAATAAATTTGACATTATAGTTTTTGGGGTTTTTTTTTATCATACATAAAACTATCATTACAACAACAATTTGTCCAATAATTTGATTTGATTACCATACATTTGATTACCATACATTCACAAACAAACAAACAGAAAAACCAACAGGTTTTTCAACGCCATTCTTACTGCTTTGGACAAAAGTAAAGCAGAGAAGATGGGAAACATTTTCTTTTCTGCTTTTTTGTTTTTGTTTTTAGAGCTAAGCTATTTTTAGGGAAGAACAAAAGAACTAGCAAGCTCCAAAGGACTGTCTGTCTGGTAAAGAGACTTGGCACTCTATCCCAGGTAGGATTTGGCTAGTTTGGTCTGCCAATCAAGGAAGGATCTACCCATGGAGCAGTGACTCAGAGCCCACAGGCAAACTGGATTTGTGAAGTTTTTTGGAACAGCCATGGAGGCAGTGTCTTAACACGGATTTATTCTGTTTTGAGGGCAAAGCCCAAAGTATGATTGTGTTGCGTAGTTTAGTTAACATGTAGTCCCAGAAAAGAGGAATAGCCTGGGCAGTGAAGGAGGAAGGCAAAACCACTAGGAAGCACATTGCAAGGTCGTGGCTGGGGCCTCTGGGAGCTCTGTGATGGATTCTGATCTGGACTAGAGAGGTAGAACTGTGTATGTATGTCTCTTGCTCCTTAGATGAGGACCTTGGAGGAGCTTACCGCAGTTAGGTCCACCCTGGCACATTGTCTATCTGGGGGAGTGAGTATAGATAGAGGCATGCTGGGCAGAAAGTAAATGGCTCAAGTCGAAGCATGTTCTTCTCAGTGTGGGTCACTATAACAAAATTACCATAGACCGTGCAGCTTAAGGAACAGAAATCGATCCCCAGTTTAGAAGGCTGGGAAGTCTGAGAACAAAGGGCTTGAGCAGGTGGCTTCTGATGAAGCCCTCTATTCAATTTTGTCCTTATACACAGAAAAACAGAAATAGCCCTCTCCTCCTCTCCAGATGAGGACATTCATCTTAGCATGGAAGACCTACTCCACACCATCACAATAGGGCTCCCCATATCATTTTGAGTGACACCAACATTCAGTTACCATCAGAGCTTGGGATAGCTAATGTTAGTGTTAGGTGGTCAGCAGGCTGGCGGAGAGTGGTCCATATAGGTTTTGTAGCAGGAAATGATGATGCCTGCCAGATGCCCTGGAGACGGAAGAGCTGAATAAGATTCACCTTAGGTCCCAGAGTCTTTGTTCCCCCCTGCAGTTTATACATGAGATGTGTCTCTGCGAAAGCCAAGGCCCATGGTATCTGCCTCCCTGCCTCTTAAACAGCACAGGGCTAGATATGTCCAGCATGCTCAGAGCAGTCTTGCCAGGCTAGATATCTGCTTGTATGTGGCGGGACACGTTTATTTGGTGCTATTAGGGTTTTTCTCTACTCATGGCCATCGTTTTTCTCATCATGAATTCGTGGCACAGGGGTAAAGAACTTTCTTGGGTGAAAACAGCTGAATATGTACAGAGATGTGGTGCTTTACTTCCCCACGTTGTCCTTTGATTTTTGTGAAAGGCCCTTACTCAAAGCAGGTCCTTGTTCTTGTACGGTCCTCCTTTAAGGTTTCTTCTTTAGGTCCTCGTATCTAGGACCTCTGATTAGTCTTACTCACAGTGTCTTCTCCTTTATCTGTACTGCAATACCGCACATCTCACCTCACATCAGAATGAATCCCAGATTGCATTCAGCAGAGGAATTGGGAATGCAGCCTGTATGGGATGTGTGTGTGTGTGTGGGGACACCTACATTCTCTTCTATTTGAGCCCAGCCTTCTGGATCTCGGGTTAACTGGATATCACCCATGGGGCTCTTTGTGAAGGCATATCCAGGAAGGTCAGCGTACTTAGGAATCAATACTGCCGGTGTGCCCCGAGGCTGCCTGGCTCATCTCTACTGTCTGAGTCACATCGCACGGACCTAATGTTTGTTTTGGAGTAGGTTACAAAATTAATGGATAAAGTAAATGCAGCAGATGCTACCTATTAGAGAAGAATTTCGTGTAGCAGGCCATGAAAAGCTTGTTTGCAAAATAAGACCTAATTCGTTTGGCTGGGCTCGAGCACAGTGAATTAAAGCGACAGACTAATTAATAGTGATCGCTTGGGCCCCTTCCCCAGCTTTCCTTCTATTGTGTCATGGGTTGGGATTAATTTTATTAAGGCCTTCTATTGGAAATGAATTCTGAGACTCTTTCTTCAATATGGGAGATGATGCGAACAGAATACTTTTTTTCCCCCTCCTATGGAGTATATAGTCTTTCATCTTTGGGCTGCCCAAGAATTTGGCTTTGATTATCTCTTTATTGTCCTGATGAGGGTTTCTTCTGCTTTGATCTGTATCCATCACTCTGTCCATGTAAAATACATCCATAAACACCCTTTAGTATAAGAGACAACATGAATGGACATGGTGCTGGCTTGAGAAGCTATAGCCTAGTGGGAAGGATGGAGAATAGTACCCTCGATGATCCAATTGCATGGGCATTAGCAAGAAAAGATAGATGCGAGGCAGTGATGTTTTACTAGGCTTTTCCTTGCTGGTTTTATTGAGGTATGATGGTAAAATACAAAACACATATAAAAAGGGTACAGTGTGATAATCTGCTACAAGTTTACATGTGGTGGTGGAGTCTGCGATGATTATTTTACAAGCTCTCACCCTGTAACTTTGCTAGCCTGGAACTCACTGTGTAGACCAGGCTGGCCTGGAACTCATAGACACCCACCTGCTTCTGCCTCCCAAGTGCTGGGATTAAAGGCGTGCGCCACCACACCAGGGGGTCTCCTGGAACCTTTGTACAGGTTTCCACAAGCCTCTCACTGCATCATCTCTCCGACCTGCCAAAACAGTACCACATGGATGTTTCTGAGTTCTTCCACCATCTTGAGATGATGCAGTGGCCTCCGTGTGCCTTTAAGCTGATACTGGGGAAGGAAAACACTTTCCTTGGAATCTACCTTAGAGCTGGGAAATCCCATGGTGACATTCTCAGTTCAGGCTCTCTCCTTTTAAGAATCTACAGTCACAGTCTAGAGCCTTTCACGGTGAGATAGTGCCCTCAAAGTACTTTTCCTCTTGCAGTAGAACGGAGCATTACCTTTCTATCGAAAGATGCTAATCTCTTTAGCAATGATTGCAGCTGCTTTCTTTGCACCCACTTCCTCTGCAGCCTTAAACTGGTTTATGTTCCTTTAGCCAATGGACTCTTTATTTTTCACATTTGTATGCCCTCTGTAATGGCAAATCTGAGTGAAAGCAGTGAGCAACAACAGTGTCATAGCCTGGATGGTGTCCCATCTTAAAACTTCCCAACAACTTAGTTCACTATGCTTGTCTCCCTCCAATTTTCAAGACACTGACAGAAAGCAGCCATATATATATATACATATATATATATATGTATATATATACACACACCTGTATGTATATGTATGTATGTATATATATATATATCTGTATTTATATATGCATGTATGTGTATTGGTGAAATTATTAAGGCCACTCCACGTAGTTAAAAGGGAGGTTTATTTAGTGGCGTAACTTACAAATGAAGGGATAGGTAGGTTGCAGGGTCTGGGAAAGATGTAGCTCAGTCCGGCAGTGTTCTCTGGAGAACTCTGTTTGGTCTACCTCCAGCGTCCAGGGTCCAGGAACCAAGAGAGCACAGTGCATCTGGATCTCGGGTCTTCAGGGTCCTCTCTTGTCCCCACCTTGTAGGCGTGACAGTTACCGAAGCCTCAATGGAGGTTGGAACTTCCAGATCAAAGCTGGAATGGCTACCTACTACATATGTGTGTGTATTAACATGATGTAAAATGAATGACTTCTGTCCCAAATCCTGATATAATCCTCATTCTTATCTCAAACCTCATGATCTAGGTTTTCACTGTCTATATTTCTCTTAGTGTTTTGGTCTTCCACCTTCCCAGGAGTGTGGCACTCTATGATCATCTGATCATTATTCCAAGTTTTCCGACTTTGTTTGCTCAAACCAGTTCCAAAGGCCTCTGAACTACTTCATTCCTTTAGTCACAGTCACAATTCTGCTTCCAGCACCATCTTTTGTATTTGTTCTTCTTTCTGCTTCTGTGACAAAATACCCAGCAAAAGCAGTGTAAGGACAGGCTAATTCTGGTTCACAGTTTGACAAGATGCAGTCACTTACGGCGGGGAAGGCTCTGGTAGGGGAAGCATGAAATGGCTGGTCACATGGCATCTGTAGTCAGGAAGCAGGGAGTGATGAGTGCTGGTGTCCAGCTCATTTTCTTCTGTCTTCCTTTTCACTGAGACCAGGACCCAAGTCCATGGGATGGTAACCATAGGTGTGTCTCCTAGGTAATTCCAAATCTTGTCAAGGCGGGATTTCCATCACAGTCACCATTGTTGTGTAGATTCACATTAGGCCTCCATCACTTATTCATTTTATAAGTTTGTACCATTTCACTATCATCTTCACATTCCTCACCACCACCTTTAACCTTCTGTATTATCTACCTATGAGTGATCATGAAGTATTTCTTTTTCTGCCTAGCTTATTTGCCTAATACTATGACTTACAACTTTATCCGTATGTCTGTAAAAGGTAAGACTTCCTGGTATTTTAAGGCTAACCTATATTTGCAGATACTGCATTTTCTTTTCTTTTTTTTTTATTCTTCCTTCTCTACATGTGTGGCTTGTTAAGTTTCACTGAGTTTTTGAGGAAAGATAAGAGCTATGGTGGATGGAAATGGCTTAGGGAATCAAGTCAAGAATGACTTGATCAAACTTCTTGCTTAAGTATATTGTTCTAGAAGTACCATGGAAGATGCATTGTAGGGAGATGGATCAGGATCTTAGAGGGCATTGTTATATGGTTCAGTAAAAGATTCTTGAGACTCAAACTGACTAAGGCAGCGAAGAAAGGATGGTAAGAGATATCACTAAGGACATAGAAAATCAGAGCCCGGTTGATCAGAGATTGGGGGCTGGTAACGGCATAAGCAAGAAGAGAGGAGGTTGATGTTGGATTTTCTAGGTGGTACCTGCTGGACAATGATGCTGCCTCTCAGTGTAGGGAACCCAAGAAGACAGGTAGGTTTTGAGGTAGTTAAATGTAAAAGTCATAGAATTAACACAGTGCTAAGTGCTTAAGGTCATGACTATAAATTAAGAACAGCAGTTCTTTTTTTTTTTTTTTTTTTTTTTTTTTTTGGTTTTTCGAGACAGGGTTTCTCTGTAGCTTTGCGCCTTTCCTGGAACTCACTTGGTAGCCCAGGCTGGCCTCGAACTCACAGAGATCCGCCTGGCTCTGCCTCCCGAGTGCTGGGATTAAAGGCGTGAGCCACCACCGCCCGGCAAGAACAGCAGTTCTTATTTCATATGTGAGGAACCTAAGCCTCAGGCTAGTAACTTTTACTAGGTTATGTAGCTAGGAAGTGACAGAGCTGTTTATCTCCTGGGCTGAAACCATCCTGCCTTAGATGATGAGTGGGTTTATTTTGGTCTGTGTACCATCCAAATCCCCACTAGGCAGTGGCAGGTAGTGTCTCGTTTCCAATTATAAACAAGGACACCTTTCAGTGGCCCATGGGGAGGGGGATTAAAATAAAAAGTTGACAAAGGTTTCTTTTACAAGCCTTAGCCATTCATTTTGACTCTTCACCATTTACAATGGGAATTGCCATAGAGGGAGCTGGTGCATTTGGGATTCGCTTCCCCTTATCCAGACATATACTTTATTGAAGACCTACTGTGCGCTCAGTGCTTACAGTATGCTCTGTCATTATAAACAGGGAATTTGTCACCTCTTTGTGTTGGTTCACAGTAAACACCTCTTTCAAGGACTGGATTTGGAAGGGGAAGGACAAAGGCAATTCCTCCCCAGGTGACATTATTATTAACCCCTTTGAAGCTTTAGTTTTCAGAGTAAGACAAAGGACTCTCATTCTCTAGGATGACCACCCCCCCCATCTCTCTGGCTTGCGATCTTACCACTGCCTGAGCATTCTCAGGGTTGTTGGTACCCGATGAAAATGCGCACAGTTCTTTGGATGTCCTTGACCGGCTCTTCTAAATCTCCCTCAGGATATCTGGCCCCACCAAACTGGATCTGTATTATTGAAAGTCAGGAAGGAAAACAAATAGGCTAGAAATCATGACATGCTTCCTGACAGCATAAGCCTTCAGGAGGACTGTGGCTCTTCCTTGGAGACTCTGAGCCAGAAGGTAGATCATACTCTGGAAGGAGACTGGCTAGGCAGTCCAACTCTTGAGAGGATACATAAGGTCATTGCCTGGATGTTTTCCATCTCATACTTCTAAGATTTCCTGACCACGAGGCCTCTTCTGAGGTTGTTCAAGATGAACAGCTGCTTCTGAACAGAAATGGAGAGTGTTATTCCAACTTTGGTTAGGTGTGCTGATGATCTGTGTTGCCTCAGCCAGTGGGCCCGGGGTTGACCTCTGGTCTCCCTCCATGTGCGATTTGTAGAATTATGGTGAGGTTTTTTTATCCCATGGATCCCAGGTCTCTTTCTCATTTCCTTTGTAACTTCTCCTTTTAAAGACACGCAGGAGATGAAATTCTTTGCAAGCCCTGAAGGAAGTTGAATCCTGGCTTCACATTCACATCGTTGTTGTCTATGGTAGCTGCTGTTTGATCTGGCCACTCAAGCTATAGTCTTCCCCCAAGTCAAAATTTAGAAACTTCACTATCACTCTTTCTGGCCTCCTGAACAAGTCCACGTTTTGGGAACCTGGAGTGGTGACCTTTTAACCAACAAGAGCATCCATACCACTCCAAGATCCCTCCAGGTTACAGTTTCTAATTTAGCTTACTTCCTCTGCAGGGACCATCCAAGAGAATTATTTCTTGCGTGAAATTATTTTTGGAGATTCTCCAAATCAACAAGTCCCTACTCTACCCTCAAGGGCTTGGAGGGCTGTGGTTTTGCCAAAGTTAATAATATTAATCTGTCTATCATATTAGAAATTCATTGTGTAGAGAATAAAGGGAGCTATTCTGTCTAGGCCCAACCCCATGCGGCATTGTTTTCTTCTCTGCTACCATAATCCTGCGCAGTGTTTTGAGGTACACCCCTGCATCCAAGGTTCCCCCTTTCCTAGGATCCTAAGTCATGTGGTGCCAGAAGTTAGGAAGAGCCAGGAGGTGCTAATGCTCCTCAGTGCTTCTAGCCTTAAGGCCTGTCTGGCTGGAGTCCTGAGTCCTTCCAGGACCTCTTTGTTGAGTAGAATCAAGCTCTGGAGCCCCAGGGAATGGCTGTCAGGTGACCAGTTCCTGCAAGAAGGCCTTTGGGACTCTCTGCCTTTTGTTAATTCCTGATCCAATAAATGAAGTTAGAGGGTTAGTCCAGGACAAAGAGGCAGCAGCAGCAGGAATTTTGCAAGCTTATGAGAATTTACATAAAGCAAATATCTCCTTTAACCAATGCCCCAAATGATGTGAGGTGACCTCGTTCTAATTTACCTCTTACAGATGAGGAAATGAAAACACAGTTAAAATTTATTCAAGATCACACGGCTTATTTGTGGTCTGCTGGAACCCACAGGTTTTCTTGCTGGAGACAGGGGTATTCAACTGCTCCTTCAAGTTTTGGCATTATAGTAAGCCTTTGCCTCCGCTACCAGTGCGTCGCGGTGTGACACCTGCAAGGCTTTAGATCTTGCTCGACTTCACAAACACCGAAAGGGACGTCAACTTAATATCCCCTGTGGACATGCATATACCAGTTTATACACCATCTTCATATCGTCTGCAGTAGGGGGGCTTTATTAGGATTGATAACATGATTTCGTGTGGAATTGGACATTGGTGGAGGATACTTTTGTGGTATCAAGCTGGCGTCTGAATCCTGTGGTAGAGAGCTTTGTCCCATAGTTTCATCATTACAGCGGCACCTTTGCCAGCCACAGACTGGCATCATGTTTGATTACTATCATCAATGGACATGTACAAAGCTTTTAAAAAGCTTAAATGCTTATTTTTACTTTGACTGGTCTGTTTAGATCCTTTTTGTAGGGCACATACACTTTTCTTCCTTAGTGGTACTAACTTGTATTAATTTATTAAGTACAGTTTCCTAGCTATAGATTCAAGTGAAAACATTTTAAAAATTATTTGTCTCCTGGATTACTGTCTGGATTACTGACTTGTTGCTTACAAATAGTATCATTCAAATTCAGAGTCTTTCCTATTTCTTTTGGCCACAAACATTGCACTGGTAATAATATCCTTTTGCCAATAAAACGACCCATTCTGCCTTCATGTGAAGTATGAAGTACGTTGTTTCTGCTTACCAACTGGTCTGTTGACTAAATTCTTAAGCTGGATTGATATATCGCTCTGATCAAATTAATGAAAGAACATTGTTTTTTTTTTCCCAAAAATCATGGTGTATACTATAAGTAAATGCAATTTTATTTATGAATTAAAATTAAAAATAACTTTGCCCTTAATTCAAGTGTGTAGACACATATACCTGTTTAAACATTTTTTTTTTCTTCACAAGAGAGGTATTCTGGAGTGATGCCTGGCACAATGTCTTGCTGGCACGATTGCCCCACTTATGTTTTCTAGAAAAAGGAGGCGTTTAAGGAAGAGAAGAATTTGGCAGATAGGTAAAACTAATGTAAGGTATTTCTCATTCATGGAGTAACAACTGGCGGTAAGAAAAATGAATACTTCCAAGACTAAAGGAGGTTGGGACTGGAGGCATGGTTCAGTGGGCCAGATACTTGCTGCACAAGTGCAAGGACCTGAGTGCCTCCCTAGCACGCAATGTAGCAATGTAAATGTAGCTGTCCACTTACAATTCCAGAACTTAGCTGGAGAAGACCGGGAATGACCTGAGCACGCTGATAGATAAACTAGTTGAATCGATGAACTCTGGCTTCAGTGAAAGATGCTTCTCAATAAATAAGGTGGAGCGTGATCGAGTAAGACCCTATTTCAACTTCTGGTCTTCACACACACACACACACACACACACACACACACAAACATACACAAGCACTCACTCTCCCTTAACTCTAAGGATCATGATGCCTCATTCATAAAGCTGCCTATCAGAGTTCTGAGGTTTGAACAAGAGTATTTATGAATGATGCTGGGTTCATTTCATGAATGGCAGCTGTCAATTCTTCCACTATGACAAATGATGCTTCTGACATGGGTGTGCTCTTCTCCCATGAAGCTTAGTGGGCAATGCCTCTTCATCCTGTGTTGGGGGAATGTGGCACCTGGGTTGAGAAATGTCTCTAAGAAAGGCGGTTGTGCCTGTTGATGGATAACAATAAGGTTTCTGCTGCCATTTTTGTAAAGCAAAGCAGAACTTTCAAAAAAAAAGTTTAGTGTAATTCAAGATCTTAAAGGACTCAGAAGACTTGAAAATCATGTCATAAAGTTTTCTTATTATGAATGGTTTGGAAAATTCTTTCTTCTTTCTTTCTTTCTTTCTTTCTTTCTTTCTTTCTTTCTTTCTTTCTTTCTTTCTTTCTTCTCTCTCTCTCTCTCTCTCTCCCTTTCTCCTTCCTCCTTCCTTCCTTCCTTCCTTCCTTCCTTCCTTCCTTCCTTCCTTCCTTCCTTCCTTCCTTCCTTCCTTTCTTTCTTTCTTTCTTTCTTTCTTTCTTTCTTTCTTTCTTTTCTTTCTTAGATTGGCTCTCATGTAGTGCAGGCTAGTCCCAAACTCATTTTGTAGCTAAGGGTGACCTTGAATCCCTTATCCTCCTTTTTTTTATCTTCTAAGTAGTGGGATTACAGGCATACACCACCATGCCTAAATGCATAAAAAAATCCTATAAATCTTCACTTTCGTTTACTGGTGGACAATGTAGGTTAAAACTTGTTTTCTGAGCCTTTCTACTACAGGGGTTCATAGTGTGAGAGTCTTTTTTTTTTCTTCTTGTTTTCTCCTTTAATCCAGAGGGACGGCTCATTATTAAAAGTTAAATGCATATCATTACAAATGAAAACATCATAATCTTGTTTTCTGGGCATCATCCGGAAACTCTGCATGGCTGAAAACAACACATAAGGTCATCCCAAATCAGACTTCAGATGTACTCTGTCTCCTATTACCAGCGCTAGGTTCCTCTGCTCCACCAGGCAGCTTGAAGACCGGACAATAGGCATCCTGCCAATTATAACTGATAACATGGAGAAAAAAAAACATGTCCCTTATTGGTTTTCACTGTTTTTGAAGGGCTGGCATGCACCTTATCCCATACTAAGCCCAGTTCAAGAAAATGTGGAGGAAGCTGGCATTGCATGGTGGGGAGGGGAGGAGAGAGAGGATGAAAATACATCCAACTCATGTATAAAATTAATTTTGAGAATCCTGAAGAGAAAGAGAGAAGGTAAGTCTGCTGTGTCAGGGAGCCTGTGGTGACTGATTTCACATATTAAGTTAACTGGATCAGGAAATACCCACGTATCTGGTTGAGCAGATGAGATGAGTGATAAATGGGAGGGCTCAGCAAAGCACATCGATTCTGCCAATGTACGTGGACGTTATTCAGTCTGTTCAGGGTCTGAACAGAACAAGAAGAAACTTCCCCTCTTTCATCCTCCTTACTTGAGCTGAGCTGTATCTCATGACTGGGCTGGGGTTTACCCTACTGGCTTCACCGGTATTCAGACTTTCAGCTTCACACTGAATCCTAACCCTGGCTATCCCAAGTGCCTAGAAGCAGTCGTCTCTGTGCACCAGATTTGCTTTGGCTGTGCAGAGGACCCTAAAACAGACCATATCAGGCCACCCCTTTACTAAGACATTTTTCTAAATATGGCTCTCAATCAGGTGTTCTCAACTTGTGGGTTGTGACCCTGTGTGTGTGTGTGTGTGTGTGTGTGTGTGTGTGTGTGTGTGTAAAGTGGTCTTTTCATGGGTGTCGCCAAAGACCATTGGAAAACACATTTATATTACAATTCACAACAGTGGCAAATTACAGTTATGAAGTAGTAATGAAAATCATTTTATGGTTTGGGGTCACCACAACATGAGGAACTGTGTTAAAAGGCCACAGTAGTAGGAAGTAGTAGGAACTTTTGAGAACCCCTGCTCTAGACTAAATCTGAGATGAACTCACTTGGAATTTAAGTAGGGGAACACTGTCAACATTTCCTTTCACGAGTCAGGGATTGTTAAATCTTCCCAAACATGTAGGAAATCCACGTGGGAAGGACCTGAAGGAACAGGAAGCCAATGCTTCTCTCGGGAGAACGTACCACTCCCTCAAGGAGCTCTTGGAGTCTTCAAGGTGCTAGGCCAAGATGAACACCCAGACCTTGTGATCTCTAGCTTATGATACATCCATGAAACCCTGCCACCCAGAGGACCATCCAACCCTCCAGGGATGCACTCTCTTTATTTTCTCTCTGCTCACCTTCTCTCCTAACCTGGATAGTTCAGATTTCCCCGGGGGACAAACCTTGTTGCTTATATGCTTCCCAAATCTTCTGAGAAAGCACAAGGATTGGGAATGTTCTTGCCTTCTGCTCTACCTTCCTGCTGGGCTGAGTGAGATGTTTTCAGGGGCAGGAAACTGTGGCTGCCTTTAACGATTCATAAACCTGAAGAGTTTGAGGCATGATAGGGAACTTCAAATATGAGCGTGGTTACTTGCTGCCAATGGCAATTTTCCAGAGGGGAGCGGGTGGGTGCGGGGTGGCTTTGAGATAATACCAGGAATGTCATATAATCAGCGTCTCTGGCCATCAAGGCTGGGGGATTGCTCACTCTGGATCCTTTTATGCCTCTTTTAATAACCAGTTGATGATTGACCATGCATATGAAGGGAAAGATTAAAGATTTCTTAACAAAATTTTTTGGCCTGAACTTCTGGCATATATATTTACAACAGCCAATTATGTGAATAAATGTTAAGAAATAGGTTTTGGTAACATGTCTGATTCCATCTCGCTCAGGCAACTAAATGTACATTTTTAAAGCAATTACAGCATTGGCATTTTTCATTTCTCTATTGGATATGAGCAGGGCATGCCTGTAATAGGAAGATCTCCAGGAGAGGGTCTATTGTTATGGGGTCAAACTGAGGCAGACATCTGTTTAGAAGACTCAGGCTCATCTCTCATTTCCCCAAAGCACCTCATCAAGGTTAAAGAAGAAAAATTTGCCTTCTCTTTTTATGTCTCAGGCTCCTAAATCTATCCTGAACTCTGCAATTGTGTTTTCTTGAGAAGCCAGAGCCAACTATGGATCAGGTGTCTTTGCTTTACCTGGCCCGGCTGATGGCAATAATCAAGTTCAACACTTAATTGTCAAATTTCCTGTGTTGCCTTTGTGCTGTTTAGACGGGGTTCCAGAATGCTTGTAAAGACTGGGCCATAAATAAAATAAGATTGCACATAGGGGTTTGGAAAATGCAACTTTTTATGAAGCCCCAGACACAGAGCAGAGGGACTTCAGGGTGAAATATTTAATTACTTCATCATCGGAAACTAATTACCAATCGGGGACTGTTTTTGTTTCAGAACAGAGATTGATTAGTGGGATCACGAATGTTCTAGTTTCCTTACTACTGATTACATCTTTCACAGAAGAAAAATGGGTCCGTTTTAACAAGCTCCAGTCAGACTAGACACAAGCAAAGTTCTCGAAGAGTGATTGCCCGGGATTAGTGTTATTCAATAGGCAAAAGGGTATTGAGTTCAGAGCTTTTCCTGGTAGACTATTAGAGATAAATTTTGCATTGGGGATTTCCTTTTCTGGAATAGGTGAAGTTGTATTTTTCATTCAGGAAGTTAATTTGTTTGTCCCACAAAGTGTTTCAATCAGTGTTCTACATGCTTGGGCCTGAGGCCTTGAAGCTAAGCTTTGTCCCAGATATTGGACATAGAAATATTGTTTAAAGACAACGTTTAGAAAATTAGGGCTTCTGGAGCAATTTTCGGATGCTGACGCATAGAAGTTGGGACTACCTGATGGACTACCGTGGTGCTGAGAAGTCAGATTCGGGTGGGCCTGCACATGATGTAGAGACATTTTGGGGGTGTTGAGAAATGCATTGTGGGGCATCCATAGTCCAGACTTGCATCTTGCCATGATACTTCCATATCACAGAGGTGTCCTACCTTGTGCTCACTTGGCATTTGGCCCTTGTCAGTTCTGCTCTGTGGAAAGATGGATTTAAACCAGTGTGTCAATGGGTCTCTCTAAAGATGGAATTTTTTTTTAGAACCCAAACTATAAATGGAGTGTGGGTCTTGCAATGATGCTGCTTAAAAAGTTGTCTTCCTACTGGTTGACAGGTCCTGCTGTGGATAACACCAAGGGTTTCTCTAATGCAGTATGGAGAATTCCAGGAAGAGGCAGGTTCTCTTCCTACCATTTATGCTGTGTCTCTGGGTACATTATTGATCAGCTAAGCATACTCCTCATTGCTTACCAATGGGAATCAAACAAACTAAGGAATGTGAGAGGACATTGAAATGGTCAGTCCAGATGAAAATGGTTATTTCATTTGCCGATGCGGGTGTGTGTGTGTGTGTGTGTGTGTGTGTGTGTGTGTGTGTGACATATGGTGACTTACAGCATGATTTATCATGCCCTTCCCAGTTTCAGTCCACATTGGCATCAAGATTTCTCCTTGGAGACAGGGGCAAATTCTAGTTTATAAACTGAGAGCAAATGAGAGCTTCTTCTAGACTAGTGTGTGTCTGAATAGCTAGCTTAGTGATCACTGGGCTTTGCCTGACCTCCTGTGCTTGGCTGTGGATGAGCCTAGGCTAGACCAGGACTTTCTCTGAAAAGAGATAAAGTGTATGTAACTTAGACAAGAAAGAGTCACTGTTGGCTCAAGGAGGGATTTGGAGTTAAGTGGAGTGTCAGAGCTCAAAAGCTTCAAAAGTAAAATGTAAGATGAATTGCTAAAAAGTCTTATTAATAAAAACCCAGATCCAGATATTAGGGTGAATTCTGAAAGATCAGAGAAGCAGAGCAAGCTACAGCCAACCTCACCTTGACAACTCCTCGTCTGATCCTATTTCCTCAGACTGGAAGCCTCTGAGTCCTCACCCAAAAGTGTCTCCACTGAACTGCTGCTAAAAAGCCTCTAGTTCTTGGTCCTCACGCCTTATATACCTTTCTGCTTCCTGCCATCACTTCTTGGGATTAAAGGCGTGTGTCCTTTCCAAGCAAAGACATGAGATCTCAAGTGCTGGGATTAAAGGCGTGTGTCACCATGCCTGGCTCTGTTCCTAGTGTAGCCTTGAACTTGCAGAGATCTGGTTGGATCTCTGCCTCCTGAATGCTAGTATTGAAGGCATGTACTACCATTGCCTGGCTTCTATATCTAATCTAGGGGATCTTCTGTTCTCTGACCCCAGATAAGTTTTATTAGAGTTCAAAATATGTTGGGAGACAATATATCACCACATTTCCCCCTTTTTTGTCTAAAATAATAAAAGAGGGTTATAACTAATATAAGAAAAAAATATATCCAATAAGTACAATAAGTATACTTATATATACAATATATATAGTCAAGAATTACATTAACAATGTACAGTCCATTAACACTTGACAAATTTAGACAAAAATCCATTATTTATCTTATTTTGGTGAGTCCAATACAAAATTGTACACAATATACAAAAATACAACCCAATGTAAAATATTTAAAACTAGTAGTTGCTTTCTAAAAGTAGATTCAATAATGTACCTTTTTTTTATCATTTCAGTAAAAATCTTCTAAATTCATAGCAGCCAAAAAGTAACTCAAAATCCAGTGGAATGAATCTGGGGTATTCCTGGCCTAGGCTTGAGACTATTGTCTGCTATGGAATGTGACGATTTTTGTGGTACATTCAGTATATTCAAAATTTTCTGCTCTTCCAGAAGCATTATAGTTTAATCACAGAAAACAAAGACAATATTTTCTTCTTGTCATTCTTCATCTTGTGTCAAATTCATACAGTTTTGAACTCTATTGTGTTAAAATGTTTACGTTACTGACTTGAGTTTTAGTAGAATCTATAAATGAAGTTTGGCTTGGGATGAGAACAGAATGTCTGCCATTTTCTGAAATGCCCTAAACATACTAAACCCATTTTGTACTTCATGCTTCTGCAAAACAATGACCTCAGCATTGAGGATTATAAGATCAAAATATCAGTAAACTCTGGGGGAAAAATTGATGTTCTGTTTGGTGCTATAAAATATTTAGCAAAGATTCAAATTTTTAAGTAGAAATGAAAAAAGCATATCTACCTCATTAGTTTGCAGATCACTTTCTTCTTTAATAAATGATAAAATGATATATGCTACAGAATTATTTTAAAATAATTTTAATATGGTACCTTTACTAATTCTTTGAGTTAAATAAATTCATGGCTTGTTATTAATGCACACTTGATTTGTATACCTACTTTATTGGTATGTACAGCTAGCATCATATGAAAGTTCTTTTTTTTTAAAAGTTTATTTATTTTTAATATTATGTATACAGTGCTCTGCCTGCATATATACTCTGCGTGCATACACACCTGTATGCCAGAAGAGGGAACCAGATCTCATTATAGATGGTTGTGAGCCACCATGTGGTTGCTGGGATTGAACTCAGGACGTCTGGGAAGAGCAGCCAGTGCTCTTAACCCCTGAGCCATCTCTCTAGCCCCCATATGAAAGTTCTTAGGTGAAAGATGTTTTGATCAACAAAAGTTTATGAGGTGGCAAATCTACCAAGTGCCCATTGTACCTGCTGGTGACAGGGTAGAGGGTGAAATAAGGAGAATGATAAAATCCAGGAGGGTGAGGATATTTATTTATTTATTTATTTATTTATTTATTTTTACTTCTCTCTAGAACAAGGCTTTAAATAAACAAAAAGATGATTTGATTCTCCATTTTCTATTTAGACCAAAGGAACAAACCAAAACGTGTATGTGTGCGCGCGCGTGTGCCCATATCTACATATGTATATCTGTATCTTGTGGAGTCGATTTAATGTAGCTCAAATGAATCTGTGTTTAGAGTTGACCTCTTGGGATTAGATAACCTCTCAGCAGGATTGTTGTAGCTGGAAGTTTCTCCAGTCCTGCAGGGCCCCGAAGTTGGGAAGAATCTCTCCCACCTGCGTCCCACAGTCGCTTGGTCCCAAGTAAACACACAGAGGGTTATATTATTTACAAACTGTATGGCCTATGGGTCAGGCTTTTTGCTAGCTAACTCTTATAACTTAACCCATTTCTATTAATCTATATGGTTCCATGTGGTGTGGCATTACCAGTCTGCTGGCATCTTGTTGCTCCTTGGGGAGCAGGCTGGCATCTCCTCAACTCCATCCTTTTTCCTCTTGTCTTCAGTTTGAACGCACTGCCTAACCTTATATTGCCCTGCCATAGGCCAATGCAGCTTTATTTATCAACCAATCAGAGCAACACATTTTCACAACGTACAGAAAGACATCCCATAGCAGATTGTCTCTGGAGAAAGCTGATCCTCCTTCTCTTAGCAGCTGTTGATTACTTGTATTTACAAATAATTACTTGTAATTACAACACCCTTGTACCACTAAGGATGGGGCTTTGTGAGGTTAGATGTTTCCCATCCACTCTGGTCTGGTGTATCAACTCAACTAGTGTGGGCATTGTGAAGATTTTGTTATTAATCTAGGCGGCTCTTAATCTACATCAAGTTGACAACCAAGATTAAAGTTGATAGAGTCAAGTATATTTATTTTGTGGGTGGTTATCTTGCAAGGAGGATTTTGGGGGGTGAGTGGGAAGTGACTGAGACAGGGTCTCATGTAGTTGAAAATGACCTTGAACTTCTGTCCTTCCCATCTCCACTTCTACAGTGCTGGGATTACAGGCATGTACCACCATGCCTACTACAAAGGGAATTCTTAAATAAGATGCCTTTTAGCAGTGAGCGTTGTTCACACTTTCCAATTTGATATTGAAGTTTCAGGTTTTCTAATGTTCTATAATGTCTAGAAAACCCAAGTATCAGTGTAGGTTGCAGAGAGGGCTCACTGTGAAGCCCTTCTGTACAGAAAATGGAGCTGAGAGATAATTCTTTTGAGTTCTTGGTTTTTGGAGGACAGATATATTTTTAGTAATTGAATTAATTCTTAAATAGTTATTGTCTGGCAGTAGAGTTATTAAAATTACACAGAAGTATTTCATTTGGCCCCCACAATAGTATTATGAAACAGGTTCTACTGATCCACAAATGCTACAGGTGAGATTGACCTAGCCCACCTATATAATTTACCTGAGGCCCCCCCAGTTTGTGAGTATTTAGTATTCATTCAGTCACTGGGTTTATTTCTCAAACCTCCTCCTCTCATCTGCCTTTACTGTCCTCATATCAGGACCCGGCATCTGCCCTGGTCCCCCAAAATGAGGCTGCTGCCTTTGAAGGTGGTAGTTTGTGCTGGTGTTTCCTTCAATCATGGGTGGTGATTGGACAGTTACATACATTTGTCAAAGGCATTTAGGACACAGAGGCCTGTGATGACATGTTGACAAGGCTACTAAAAGCCTTTGCTGGTCATGGGGCAGAGGATGGAGTGGCACCATGGGTAGAGAATTATAAAATCAAGGAGGGCAGAGGCATGTCATGTTTTCCTTGACATCTCTCTGAGTCGCATCGAGCTTGCTATCTCCTAAAGCTAGAATTTCAACAAATAAAAAGGTGATTTGATTCTACATTTTTCATTTAGGTCAAAGGCACAAACCAAGAATCTTTTTTGTTAACAAAATGATGGTGTTGATTACATTTCCTCTTTGGTAAACTGCTAACCTGTGAACAGTGCGGGCATGAAGTCTCTCCTGGGCTGTCTGCAATCTACTGGGTAGATTGTGGACTCCTTTATTTTAATGGATTTTTTGATCTCAGAGCTAAGAGCATGGGCCACCTACTATGGTGTGTGTGTGTGTGTGTGTGTGTGTGTAGAGTTTCTGAATTGTGTTGTTCTCCTGAGCCCTGATGTACTATCCTGGGCTTCCCACCATGAAAACCACTTCTTGAGGTCAAGAGGCATGCTTTGCTTTCCTGCTTCCTCCAGGTCCTGCTCTCAGTCCTTCTGTGGAAGGTGCTCCATGCATTGCATGGCATTCTGGGTGAAGAATGAGTGAAGGGAGAAGCAGACAGGCTTTGCCTTCTTTTTGCCTCCATCACTATGGGAATGGCCATGAAAGACTCATGGGGAAAGACAGGGCCAAATCAGAGAAACATGATGAAGGTTTATCAAGCGCAGATCCAGGTTGACACATTGTAGCCGGTATGGAGGATGTGGACCTTTGAGTCCCATTCTCCCCTCACAGAGGGGAGTGCTTCCCAAGAAGCTGCAGAGACTTGTCACACTACAGACAAGTCACATAATTTAAAATAGGTGTTTCTACATGGCCTACAGTGCGACAAAACGATGACATCTATTTCCTGATAGGATGCACAGAGAAGGGCAAACCATCACTGTTAGAGAAGGCTGGCCCAGAGTAGACAGCCTGGATCTGATCAGGAGAAAACACCAGCAAAGCTTAAGGCAGTTGTCTTAAAAAAAAAAAAAAAAGACATGGTCATGTGATGTCAGATCCTGAATGGAAACCGGGAAAAAAGACATTTGTGAAAATGGATCTAGCAAGATAATAGGACAATGGAAATATAAGCTGTGGGTAGGACAATAGTGCTGCCTCATGGTCTCAGTGACTGTACTGGGGGTATATAGGAGGACATCCTTGTTCTAGGATAGGTGCAAGCATGCGTAGACTCAGTAGTGCTTCATGTCTGCAAGTCACTCTCCAAGGATTCAGAAAGGACTTAGCCAAGACTGATGAACCAGATGTGCTAGAGCGTCAATTTTGGGGAAAATCTAGGTGAAAAGTACATAGATAGGCATTCTTTATATTAGTTTACAACTTTTCAATAAAAACGAGTACCTCAGTTGTTTCAAAATTAAATGTTTTAACATGTGCTGTTCATGTCTGTAGTTCTACCTCTAGGAAGACAAGGCATCACAGTGGCTCAGGATTTTCTGGGTTCAGAACCTCTCTGTACCATTCTGAGCCTGGATAATATCAGAACACACTGGTGTCTGCACTGGCTGACTGAGAAACAAATGATCTGAAGCCTAGGCGGAGCTTTGAATAGGATAGGCACATGGCCAGTGTGCAATATGTGTAGCTTTTCTACAGTCTAGTCTAAGATGAAACTGCCAGTTGTTACTTGTCAGGATGTAGATACATGTCTGTGGTTTGATTGTTCTATGTTGTCCAATAATTTACATATTTCATCACTGTGCAATCACAGAGAACATCACAGCCATAAATATCACACCTGTAGGTATAGATGTACAGACTTAGGCCAAGAAAAGTCATGAAGTCTACCTAAGCCCGCCCATCTCCCATGCTGATATTTGGAACAACCTGGAGCGTATCCCTGGTACCCTGTCAACTAATCCTGAAGGAAATTCTTCTTTGCAGGTGCAGCCAGTATTACTGTCCCATTGGCCCACTTTAAAACCAAGTGAGCGAGGAATTTCCTGGGACAGAATACATTCAAGGGGCCTTCCATCATCCGTGTTGTTATCTCCTTATCCACTGTTAGAACATGTTGTGGTACGAATGTCTGTGGTCAGGAGGCGGGGCATAGATTCTTTGAGTGGTTGTAGACTAATTCCTTGAACCAGTTAAAGAAATATTAGCCAGCCCCCAGTCTTTGGGGGTGGAAAGTCTCCTTGGCAGGGAAATTTAGCTCACAGCCTACCTCAGGACTTTAGAGCATCTATCTGTCAGAAAAATTTTGCATATTTGCTACATGCTCTGTGCATATTCTAGAGCACAATTACCCAAGTTACAGCAAATATTTGGCCATTCTGGAAACTAAAGATTTGTTAGGAAAGGGTCTCAAAGTCCCATTAGTCTTCAGTCATTGTGTCTTTAAAAAAAATCAGAAAAATCAACAGTTGACTGAATAGTCTTCATCAGGACTTTAGGGGACCTGGAAACTGAATTCCTGTCTCCCTGCACCCCACGATCTGCAGCAGGGCCTCAGTCTGACAGATGTTATTATTCTAAAGCAATCTCTGGCAACCCCAGTTGGGAGGGAAGTGCCTCTCAATTTGTCAGGGATCGTAATAACGTCCCTGTATTCGTTCAGTGCTTTATAATGTGCATAGCTTTGTATTAGACATTTCTCTTGAGTCTCAACAAGTATGTGGTTGGGCTGGAGGACAACCTATGATTCTTATGTGATAAAGCCAGGGGTTCCTGAGGCCAAACAAACAGCTCATCAGCTAGGGCCAGAAGGTGGGACCCCAGGTCCAGCATGGGCACTCCATACTTAGAGATGTCCAACTTCATTGTCCTATTGCAGAGCTTAGACTTTTTGGCAGGGCCACCTACAAATCATCACTGTGCTTATTCACTACCCCGTGTTCATCAAAGCCTCCCTGGCCTGCTGAGTTTAAGCATTTCTGGGTTCTCTCTCCAGCAGGAAATCTGGAAGGCTTAGGGGATATGGGAACCCTCAATGAGTTGTTTGAAAAGACAGGAAGCTGGGAGAGTAAATCTGCTGCCAGCCTGATTACAGACTAGTGGTAAACTGCTGGAGCTGTGCTGAATAGAAGCTCTTGGTTTAAACCTTCTGGACAAAAGTCTTTTCCACATGCCTTTCTCCATATTAATTATATGAAATAATGGGTTTCATCATAACATTTCATACATGTGTACAATGTGCTTTGATTATGTTCACCTTTTATTGCCCTTCCTTTCCCCATAACTCACCCCCTTCCCCCTTTAATACTTTTAAAAATAGATTCTGGTATGAAAGAAAATATGGTATTTGTGTTTTCTGAGTCTGGCTTATTTCACTTAGCGTGATGATCTCCAAGTCCATCCTGTTTCCTAGCAAGTGACATGATTTTTGTTCTCCTTTATGATGTCTTCTACCCCATCATGGATGCATGCACACCATACTTTCTTTAGCTATAGTGTTTCCATTGTGCGCCAGGTGCTGAGTTCTCCATCTCTCATCACCAAGGTGAGAGTCTTAGGAATGGGAATTAGGGACTTGAATTCTAGGTTTTCCCTTCAATGCCACCTCCTAAGATTCGAGTTGTAAAATAGCTAATCTGATACCTGGAAAGTTTCTTACTTTACTGTGATAAAGAAAGGAAAGCCAGTTTGGAAATTTCCTGTGGCTTGCAGAATATTTCTTAAATATGGACATTGTCATGGTCACAAGGATGTCAATGATGATAAAAAAAATCACTTCAGGGGAGTTGATTGCTATGTCTCTGATTCATCCCCACTCTCTCATAGGTCGTAAGACAAAAGCACAATGAATATAAATATAAACATTATATATGTAGAGGAACAAGCTGAAAGGAATTGAAAATTGCCCTTTTGCAATGTTTCTGTCAATTCAAGATACTTTTTCCCCCCATGAGCATTTCCTTAGTGGAGGTAAAAGGAAAGTCCTTTATGGCTTCACAAGTAACTTGTAGAAAACTCGATATTCCCGTAAGGTCAGATAAGCTGCCCCCCTCCTCCAGGAAGCCTTCTTAGATTCACTACTCATTCTTACTCAGCCTGGATGAAACAGCCCATCTTTTCTGAAAAAAAAAAAAAGTGGGCTTGTATTTACCAATTACACTAAGCTACATTTCCCTGCTCATGTGTTTTCTCGTCCTTATTCATTTTTGCATTTTCAATGTCCGCTGCAATTCCTGGTCTGTTCAGTTTCCATTAGGAAACATTTCTGAATGAATAGACAAACATTTACATTTACCAGCTCAAGCAAGGCTTGGCTCATAAACACGATGGGAATTGAAGTCAGGGAAATGTAGTCAGTCCACTTTTGCCATAAAATGCTTACATATTGCACACTGCAACACAGACTCCATGATCTTTGAAAGCTCTTATGTGATTATCCCCATAAAATCCCCATGGGCTAGAAGGGACTGTCATGACCTCAGGCTGTTTGGAGCAATTTCATATCTTCTTTACATGACATCTAGCCTCTTTTCATTATGGGAAGGACAATTGACTTCAGGTAAGACAGGAAGGATCAGAAGGTGGCTCTTTCCCCAGGAAGTCTTCAAAAAAATCTTGCTGGCCTTTGGGAGTTCCCACCAGTGTATGGAACATAAGGAATCAGTATGATATGGGTGTATTTGTACAGTTTTTTTTTTTTTTTAAAGATTAAACACGATACAGGACTGGAAGTGAGCACGGGAGACCGAAGGCCCAGGTTTTATGCTTTCCCTTGCTACAGGGGATGGAAGGAATATTGTTTCTCCTTAAAATGATTTATTTAAATGGGTAGGCTAGAATTCTACTTAAAACCCAGTGTCTGAATGCACCTGTTTAAGTCAGCTTCTTGTTCTCCCAGGTATTTAGGCATTGAATTTTCCCCATTAGGAGAGTGATTGACACTGTGGTCCTTACAATAACACATGATTATAACTCTGCAAATGGCAATTACATTCAATGGAAACCAGATGTTGCTTGGAATTCGACTCTTCTGGTTTCTTGGTGAAGTAGATGAATTTGTAAAGTAGAAAACCACAATCATTACTCAGATGGACTGTACATGAATTAATGACATAATATCTAAATCATATATGGTTGAAAATAATGATTAACTTAAACTATCAAGATAAGCTAATGAAAAACAGGTTCTTAAAAATTAAGGATGTGTTTTCTTCTATATATTTTATTCATATGCTAATCACAGAACTAACCTGGTTTTTATGTCTCTACAGCCCCAAATAAGAAAAAGAGCTTGTTTAAAAGAAGCCTTTTTTGTTGGTTCACATGTTGGGGGGAAGTGGACAACTGTGATGGTTTTTCTTGGCTAGTGAATTTTTCTAGCGTCTGAAATCAATCTTTTACAAATATATTGTTGTTAAGGACAGTTAGCAGTGTTTTATGCTGAATTACACACAGTATATTTCGAAGGACGCACTTGGCATTCGAGCGATTGGCTTTTCATGTCTGTGCAAATGAATCCTCTCAGTTGGAACTTCTTTCTCTCTCCTGAGCCGGCATACAAATGTGTGTGCATACATGCATGCATGGATGCATGCTCTATGTGTGTGTGCGTGTGCGTGTGCGTGTGTGTGTGTGTGTGTGTGTGTGTGTGTGTCTTTGTGTCTGTCACACACACACACACACACACACACACACACACACACACACATCCTTCAATGATGCCTCGGGCCAGGAAGGCGAATTGGCATTCCAAATCCACCCACACTATCCCTTCAAAAGCTCAGCCTTGGGTTAGCGCCCTCTGAGGTGGTTGAGTTTGCAAACCTTGGCCCATCATTTCCACTGTCACGAATTCTCAATGACATCATCACTGTGAAATTAGGAACTCTCTTTCTTTTCCTGCAGATGTGAAAGTTTGACATTGCATTCCATGGTCCCGTGCCACATTTCATCAGCGTTTTCCCTTTGCTTTCTCCAAAGCCTGTGGCCGCATGTGGCGTGTAGATTGCCAGTGCTGTTTGGGATCTCATATCAAATGCTGCTACTTAATCCCAGGCGGCCTTCCCCGAGCCCACACCTGCAGCTCATTGAATCCTCCTGGAGTACAAAGGGCTGATTTACAGCACGAAGGATCCAGGCACTGGTTGCAGCTGGAGCTCCAGCAGGAAAAGGAAGTTGTTCATCATATTGTGTGCATTTCATTAACAACAGTGTACCCGATATGTAGCTCATAGAGTAATTTCAAATCACTGACAGAGAGCGTTATGACATTTGGCATTACTAGGAAAAATACTTCAGGATGGGCAAATTAAATGTGAGCGCGAGGTTTCCATGTGAACCCCCCCCCCCCCAGAACTGCACACACTGATTTACACTAGGTGCGTTGACCTTCTTCTGTTGGTGTCTGCCTCCTTGGGCATTTTCCCATTTCTCAATTCTTTCCCTTTGTCTTTGAGGCAGCCTTAGGGTAGGGCTGGGATATCGTTAGCTTTCTGCTTTTTTTTTTTTTTTTTTTTTTTTGGTATTAATAGCCAGGAGCTTAGAGTGACCCATGCTAAGCCAACCACTTGATGTGACTTTGTGTCGTTGGTGGGACGGGCAGTTTGCATGGCAGAGTGGGACATATCGTATGTGCCTTTCTCTTTTAAGTGCCTGTGACCATGTGCGTTCATGAGTCAGAACCTGGTTATGAGGAGTGTAGTTGATGGACACAAAGAAAAGATAGAAGCCAAGAGATTATTGGAGGGCTGAGCTTCCTCGTTCAGCTCTTAGGCTTGGATCCCCTGGAGCTCAGGCTGAGCCCTCCGAAGAGGTATCTCCAACCACCAAGGAGCTTCCCATTGCTCTGCAGCTCCCCTCCTTTTCTGAGAGTATCCTGCAGTCAAGGATCGATTAAGGCAATGGAAAGCCTCACCCTAAGCTTACCTCCGAAGGCAGTCATGTCAGAAGTGGTAGGGGATGCTGGCTGCCTTTGGGAGAGGGCCCCACACATCCGATCAAGGAGGTACAGAATGGAAAGGCAAAGATGAATTGAGGCTGGCCACCTGAACTTTGTTTTCTAATGGACAAAAACAACAACAAAAAAAAATCAATAAAAATCGCCCTGCTCAAGGGAGAAGGCGCAGTGAGGGAGAAGCAAATTTCTTTTCACTTTGTAATGGTAAACAAACCGGGCACAGAGCAGTATCTGATGTGGCTGAGCAGGCCCTGGTTTCCAG
Source organism: Peromyscus leucopus (assembly GCF_004664715.2). Taxonomy (NCBI): domain Eukaryota; kingdom Metazoa; phylum Chordata; class Mammalia; order Rodentia; family Cricetidae; genus Peromyscus; species Peromyscus leucopus. Next base: position 41,831,510 of record NC_051081.1, read on the forward strand.
TTTCTCTTGATGTGTCATGTGTCAAATGTATCCCTTATGTGAATCATGGTTTAAAAATATTTCTACGCAGTGGGTTTGGGGAAATCAATAAGCTTTTATGATGCTTCTCCTTGCTTCACATAATTTCTGATTTCAAAAGGAACCCTATGTATTCCTTTAAGATGTTTATATATTATGCATTTTCAAAACTAACAGCTCTTCCAAGATTTCCCCGGCATTATTAGGTTTCTTTTCTTTCTTCTTTTTTTTTTAATCTTCCAAGCTTTTGTTCTCTTTCTCTTTTCTTTCTTGCTTTTTTTCTTTCTTGTACATAATGCTAATGACTTCAAAACTTACACATAAATTGAAGCCGGATTTATAAAATGCAATAAAAAATAAAAACTCCTAGGGAAGGAAGATAAGTCTAACAAGCCATGAAATCATGTCAGCCCCTTCTAACATTGGAAAGACTACAGACAGGGACTTTAATGACCAGGACATGTGGCATTTCCCAGGTTAGGGGCTGGGACTCCCACCAAGCATCCTTAAGATGAGCTGTCCTGCCTTCCTTGATTTCTCCGAAATTCAAATCTAATTGCAGATTGGAACCCATCCATCTGCTCAGTCTGTAAAAATAATTTTCCCTGAATATTTACCCAAAGTGCATTATTGCTTATACAGTTGTGAAAAGCATTTAGCACTTTATAATCCTCTATTTGCTCCTATGTGGGTCTGGGAGTATACTCTCCTTACAGAATTCACAAATGCCTAGAAGGCTAACAATTTTTACAAAGTGTTCCTCATGGAAAACATCTGGAACTTTTCCAGAATGGCATTCCAGATGTTATGGTTTTAGCAGTCACAAAAGTGCACTGGGCCGTGTGTGTGTGTGTGTGTGTGTGTGTGTGTGTGTGTGTGTGTGTGTCCTAGTCTACACAGCCTGATGCTTATGCACACTGGGTTCTCTTTGCTTTACCTCTGGGACACTTTAGGTTTGAATTGTTTAATATTCACCTCTGGACAATTCTGCTTTCAGGACAATTACACATCTGGAAGAAGAGGAGTCTGATGGAGACTACTGTAACCAAATATGCACCGAGAAGGGATTTTTAGTTAGTATTTTAAAATCGACTTTTATTTTTATTTTTTTAAACTTAAGTCAGAAAGAAGACTAAACACAGGGAGAGAGAGAGGCTTGGGTGCAGCATGTATGTGGGGAGAGAACTCTGGTCTTTCCATTCCCAAGTTATACTTTTTTTTTCTTCTTTTTCGAGACAGGGTTTCTTTGTGTAGCTTTGCACATTTCCTGGATCTCGCTGTGTAGATCAGGCTGGCCTCGAACTCACAAAGATCTGCCTGCCTCTGCCTCCCGAGTGCTGGGATTAAAGGCGTGTGCCACCACTGCGTGGCCCCAAAGTTATACTTAATAGAGGAGAAACAATTCTCTGACTTGTCCCAGCTCCAGGGTATATGCAGAGCAAGGACCACAGTACCAGCAGATGGGCAAGCAGGACTTGGGTGGGTCTATTCCCAGGATGCTGAATGCTGCTTGATGGGCTATATTCCAGGGAGACGTAAGATCCAAGTCACAGTTCCATGACCCATGTTATCTCCCTTCCCACCCTCTAGAAAGCACTGTTATCCATTTTTTAGGGTGTCTGGGAGACATCAGAGCCCATAGAAATTCAGACAAGAAGCTAGAGCCAACTCCTCCAGGTCTCTCAAGACAAGGACAATGGAAAGGAATTAGAAAGAAAAGGAGCAGGAGGGGAAATCTCAGTGGGCTACCATGAAAGGACAAAAATCCCCTAAGGTCTAGGGCCTTGGGTTCTTCTAGCCATGAGCTGCTTCTATCTTAGGGGAGACAGATAGGATCTCCTCAATAGACTAAACAGACACACTGAGAACCTCCCTTGAGCTACGGTGTTTGTTGAGCATCACATAGAACTGAAGAGATTTTATAGTGCGAACACCTTCTAGGAGGAGAGGGGGAGGGTATAGTGGAAGGCGAACAGCTGCAGGAAAAACCAGGTGAGCAGTGGGTACATGGCAGGCTGAGTGCCAGTGTTGGTAATGGGTGTAGGTGGCTGAGGGGAAGGAGGGTGGGTGTTATGAGTGTAAGTGCAGGGGTGTAAATCTACAAGAGGAGGGGTGTAAGTTGCCCAGGGTTAGCCTCAGGAGGTGAGGTTGGTGTTTGAGAAAAAAGTCGTATAGAACAAGGGTTGAGAGGGGGATGGGAGAGCAGTTCAGTCTCTGACCTTGTTTTAGCTCAGCCAACACCTAGTACCTGCTTTGCTCCAGATGAGGGTTTCAGGTGTGCTGTGCTGTGCTGTCATACCTTGCAAAGAAACAAAAGCCTCTTGGGATCCATCTTACCCTTGTGCACTGCAGAAGATGAGGATGCTGAGTAGAAATGTACCCTTTGCTCTAGGCTTGACTGCCTATACAAGGCATATAATACCCCAGGAGGCCAATTTGGATGCAGTGAATTACTATGTATATATAGTTCTTCACCCATGAAATAAGTAGGTGTTTGCACCAGGGATTTGCTGCAAGGAGTGTCTGCACAGCCCTGGATTTCCCTTGGTAAGATCAGAATTGAGGAAAGAGGTCCTAGTGTATGCTAACACTTTCCTGGGAACTTCTTAGGACCTATATTTCCTGTTGAGGCATCCATCCAAGGTAGGGAGCAGATCTCCCATCAACCCCAGGACCATGATTCCCATAGTCACTTAGGCTCACTGATATCTTAGAAAGGTTCACCATCAGATTGAACTGTACCAGTTTCCTAGGTCCTGGAGAAACCCCCAGTCTTGGCTAAACCATGGCAGCTTGTTACCATAGTTGAAGTACTTCCTGGCTTGTGTCTCTATTCATATGAGAGAGGCGGTTGTGATTTTTCTTCCCCACTGAGGACTGCCTGTGAAGGACTAGATTTATGGTAGGCCTTGACTCCTGGAAGTCTTGCTACACTGTTGGAGGGAGACCATGATGGTGAAGCCTTGCACCTTCAGGACGGTATCAAGGCAGAACTTCTGTACAGCTGAGTTGGTGGGGAGGTGGGGAGGATCTGGTAGGTCTTGAGGAAGGGGAAACTGTGACGAATATATTATATGAAACATTATCTTCAATTAAAAAAAAAAAACCAAAGTGAGATTGATGCCCTTGACATTGTTGTCTGTGATGCTCATGCCATTCTAGCCAATGACACTGGCTTCAGCCCTGTGTCTAGATCTGATGTCATTCCCTCCTGAGGCATCAACAGGGTCACCAAAGGGGCCAATCTCAGTCTTGCTTTAGTTCTGCTCTTCTCTACTCACTTTTGACCCCAGATAGTTTAAGTTTACTGATAACCCAAGTTTGATTTGATCTTTATTTTGGTCTCTCTGTCTCTCTCTTTCCCTTTGCCCATTCACATAAGCACAGACACACAAACACACAGACAGACACACACATACACATAGACACATACATACACAGAGGGAGGGGTCAACATCCCCTTTAATTACTTGATGTACATTTTTAAAACTAATCCAGTTCTCATAGCAACTCACTTTTTCTATTTATAATTTCCTTATTCAATTTCTCTCTGTAATTGCATCTTCTCAGACCTACCTTATTCCCCTTGAGGATGTCAGAGTTATCATTCTAAAACCTGCTCCAGACCATGACATTTTCTGACTCAAAAGCCTTCTTTGTGTCCCTCCTGCTTCCAAGTTAAGCCCAAATTTGTAACGTGATATGGGGAGTTGGGTAGTTCTTATTTAGTTTGTAGTTTTATTTTTGCCTTCATATGGGCTAACCTCATCTCTGTCTCTTCTCTCTCTCCTACTTTACAGTGATGTTATATACCTCCAGTCCTTCACGCGGGCATCCATTCAGCATTAAGTGGTTTTCCATCTCTTGATATTAAATCCTTAAGCCTCACTTCATCTCTTTGCTTTGTCAAAACGAAAGTTAAAGCATGGTGTGCAATCCTATGCTTTTGAGTTTAAATTTTTTGCATTATTGGGTTTTGTTGTCTTGGTAACTTCACAGTGAACTACCAGGCTTGGGCTGTCTTAGTATTAGAGACATATAATTGAACAGATGAGCAATATCCCTGTGACAGAAGGCTGGACACTTATCAACAGGTCACCAAGGCTAAGGAATCATGAACAGGGTTACTCCAATACCCAGTTCTTCCATGAAAGCGCTTAAATGGTAGATTTAGAGCCTTGCCTTGAAAGAAGCCTCAGGTGTTCAGGGGTCTCCCACTATCCCAGATGAACTTTAAGTGGACTGTTTGGTATAGAACCCCACTTTCAATGACCCCAAACCTCTTGTCGTGATGGTATTTGGTTGACAATAAAGAGATACTAGGACAATTGAATTGCTCATGAACCTATGGGTATTACTGTGGGACAAGGTTAAGGAACTATGATCACATGCCTTTCATATCTAATTTATATGATTTCAAAGCACTAATCATAAAATTTGCATTGAGAAGTATGGAGTGCTAATATGACATGAACTGAATATTGAGTATGGAGCTAGGTGATCATTGTATGGCTTTTAGTAGTCCTAGACCTTTGTCACTTACCTTCAGGGGGGACATTTGAGGCTTATATGAAGTCACTTGGGATATTTGGACTCCTTGCCATCTTGGCTTGTTATAATCTCTCATTCCCATTTTTGGCACTCCAGTTTATCTTCTACTTGTCTGTGAACTCTGAGGGATGTGTAGCTGGAGTTTCCTCTCCAGGTCCCACCAAGCCCCGGCAGTTCGACAGCCCACTTATAAAATAATCACACAGAGACTTATATTACTTATAAACTGTATGGCCATGGCAGGCTTCTTGCTAACTGTTCTTATATCTTAAATTAGCCATGTCTATTAATCTATAAGTTGCCATGTGGCTCGTGGCTTACTGGTACCTTACATTTTCCTTGTCATGGTGGCAGCTGGCAGTGTCTCTCTCTCAGCCTTCCTCCTCCCAGAATTCTCTTCTCTGCTTGTCTCACCTATACTTCCTGCCTGGCTACTGGCCAATCAGTGTTTTATTTATACAGTGCAATATCTACAGCAATAATGCTTTAAAAATAGACCCCAGGCCTCTTCATTGCTAACTGGTTTTTGATAAGAGAACAGGGCCATTCCTATGCTGATTCCTGTGGCTCACACCTTTTCAAACACTGATGAATGGCAACTCAGTAACTCAGTCTCAAGTCCCAGTCTCAAATGTGCATACCTGAAGATGTTTAACAGAGCCAAAGAGACTTCCTATGATTTTTCTTTTACCAAATTCAGCTGAAATGAGGACCATTTCCCCCCCACCTTGTGTTATATTAATAAGAGTATCTGGTTTATGGGGTATACTGATATCATAACTGTTCAGAGCATGCTAAAACTATTTTATATCCAGAAGTTGGTATGAAGATGCTGAGGAGACTTCTGGGGAGGTGGTTGGATGAGCTTTGAGGATCACAGAGTCTGTCTTGAAGAGTGGGAAAGTATCACCCAACCTCAAACACTATCTTGGATGGGGCAGCAAAAACACAATGTAGTTGAGGGTTCAGAGGCATTGAGCCCAGCCTAAGAACCAGTCAAGCCCATGGACTCAAGAGGACCAATGATTTCTTTACTGATTATCACCACTGAGAAGTCCATAAAATAATTTTTTTTTGAATGCGTGTTCTATGTCTCTGGATACACAGCAGAAATTTATAAAGTGACTCCTCTGGGAGGTGTTTTCCTACTTAGCTGATACTCAGTGCCTGGTCTTCAGCTAGGAGGTCAGCGATACCTACTGACAGACATGCTCCATCTTGTTCCCCAAGGCCTTCTTGTAATGCTTCTGAGGAGGCTGTTTTCCTTCTTTTTCTGACTTCAGCCCTTCCTCACCTCTACCTTCCCAATCCCAGTCTTTTCCAAGGCCGCTCTCCTTTGTCCCTCTTTCCTCTACTTCTGAGAGCCTTGATTAGAGGTAAGCCCATAGAATAAGCCCCTCAGCAGCTGTCTCCCTCTCCTCCTCCCTGAATGAGGCATCTGGTTCTCATTCTCCTCTTGATGCATTGGGCTCTGCTTTCACCTTGCTCTGTTTCTGTATATATTACGTCTGTGTGAAACCCTGAGCTCCTAACTGGTTTTGCACCCCTCTCGACGTAAAGTAACTTCCAAAGGAAACCTGAAGACATCTGGATAGATTGAGAAGGGTTTGGGTAAGCGTGAAGCCCTACCCTCCCTATACATCTAAGGAGATGTGAACATGTCAGATCATTTTGAAAGAGGTATTCCTAACTTTTACCCATGAACAATTTGGGTGGAGTCTAAGGGCCACTAAAAGGGAATTCAAACTTGTATGTGGATAGGTGAAGGCTTTTGACAAGAGCATCCAAAAGCTATTACGATATTCTCAATGAGATCTGGGACTGTGACTAAAAAGAAGCTAAAATCCACCTCAATGATCTTTTGTGTGTGGTTACTGTAGCGATCCCATATTTACTAAGAGGAAACTCAACCTTGGGGAATTATGTACTTACTGAAATCCCTGGGTAGTGGGTTACAAGAATAAAACCAAGCAGCAGGTGTGTTGGGCACCATGACATTGCTCAGCTCCTGACATGGGAGGCTTGCCTCCTTCTTGGACCTGTTGGAATGTATAGCTATGTAAATGAGGCAGATACCCTTCTCACCTGTTGGAGTGGGTAGCCATGCAAAGCATGTGTACTTCCCTGACACCCCCCTGCCCCCAGGGGATCCTAAAGTACAAGTTTGAAAGCCAGTGACATCTGGAATAGTGGAAGGAGATTCAATGTGACTCGGGAAACCACTGTGCTGGTCCATTGGGGCCCAGCAAGCTCAGTGTATTGATCTACTTCTAGACTGTCCCTCAGCCTGGATGCTCCATCAGAACTGGGCGTTATTTTTCTCAACTCATCAAAGCCCAGATCTGGAAGTAGCCACAGAAATGCCACCTCCATTTAAAGCATGACTAGCTTCTTTATTCTTTGGTCTTCTGTAAGCATCTTCTATAGGAATCTCACAGAGGCCATCTTTGAACCCCCTTCTGTACTTCCCCATGGTGAGACATACAGCAGTGACAAATAATGGAACACATAGTCATGGATGACATACAGCAGTCATTCAGAGAATGTCTTGGGATAAATGAATAAACAATCACATGACCCTGAAGACTATCCCAAACTTCTTAACTACTTACCATCTTTCCCACTTTATGTCAATGGAACTCTGGACATCATTAAATCTCTAAAATTGATTTCTAGCCTGCCTGGGATGTTTTTCTGGAATTCTCTGAGCTTTCTTAAGTGGAAGGAAATGGAAAAAACAACATTTACTTAATTCTAATTTGTCAAGAATGTTATTTACAGACTGCTATCCAAAGAGAAAACTGAAGTGAACTGATTCAGTTTGGAGAGTTTACACACCCTTTGACATATCAGCTGCTATTCAAACTGCCCCCCACCCCAGATAGGGCACATCTTGTTGACTCTAGTTGTTCATGAAGCTACTATTGAGGGATTTTGACATTGATTCCCAAACCAGGGCAGACCTAGGACCCCAAATTTTGGTCTCAGTAGTCTTATCTAACACTCAAGTGTTCCTAATATTATGATTTTTTTAACCTGGTGGATTTTCAGTAATCAACCTGACCTTTTCTTTTTCTTTTTTCTTTATTTAAGAATTTTTTAAAATTCATTTTACATACCAACCACAGGTCCCCCTCTCATCCCTCCTCCTGCTCTCCTCTAGCCTTCCCTCCCAGACCCACTTCCATCCTTTCCTCCAAAAGGGTAGGGGCTCCCATGGGGAGTCAGCAAAGCCTGGTACATTCAGTTGGGGCAGGACCAAGCCCCACTGCATCTGAGCAAGGTGTCCCACCATAGGTAATGGGTTCCATAAAGCCAGCTCATGCACCAGGGATAGATCTTGATCCCACTGCCAGGGTCCCTCAAACAGACCAAGTTACACAACTATCTCCTGTATGCAGAGAGCCTAGTCCAGTCCCGTGCAGGTTCCACAGCTGTCAGAATATGAGGGAACAGGATGGTTGAGCTGGGTTAGGAATGGAGTGGGAGAGCAATGAAAGAGATATCTTGATAGAGGGAGCCATTATGGGGTTTGGGAGAAACCTGGTGCTAGGAAAATTCCCAGGAATCCACAAGGACAACCCCTTTTCTTTTTCAAAGCTATTAGTTGTCTCCAATATTCTCAAGGGATTACATTGAGAGTCTCCTCCTGTGCTTTTTTTCCAGTCCGTGAGCTGGAGACAAGTTGGAGGTAAACTGAGAAATGGTTATCGTTTCAGATAAAGGCTTATCCTTTGGGTTGCAGTTGGAAAATTTGAAGTGCTTATGAAAACATTTAGATCATAAAACAAAGGTTCCTTTAAAAATCAAAGGAGATTTTGTTGAAATTAATCTGAAGAGTCCTTTAAAAACAATTTCAGAAAATTCATGTATTACCAACATCTAACAATTTCTCTTGGCAGAGAAATTCCTAAGAAAATCAGAAACGAGACAAATTTATGGTTTCAAGAGGAGAATGAGATCACCACTGTAGATCAACTCTGACAGTAGAGGGCTAAGCTCAGGTCCTGGGGTCCAGAGGCTCCGGGGTACACTCCTGTTATTTAGGATCTTTGCATTGGATGCTTGGCTTGTTCCTTCTATGTTCCTCAGTTCTCTCAACTCTAAAATGGGGACAGGGACAGTATCCACCTTCTGGGGCTTAAGGACAGAGGTGATTATGCACAGGGCAAGCCTGCTTATATGGCCTCCCAAAGTCTCAGCCTTTGAAATCTCTGGGTGGCTTATATATGAAGAAGTGGCTCAGAGGCTGTATACACTTGGTTATGGGTGACTAGATTAGTGAACACCAGCTTTGGCTTTGGTACTCAGCCAATGAGTCTTGCTAGATCCTCACCTATCCTGCTGTCAAGAACAAATAGCAAAAAAGATTTGGTATCCAGCACAAGCCCACATGGCAAGTACTCAGTCTTCCTGATGGTGGTCCTATCTCTGAATGACTCAGGCAGGCACCTTCTAGAACCTTCTACTACAGGGTCAGCTTCAGAAAAGATGGGATATAGCAGCCACGAAGAACCTTTATTCTCACCTTCTGTCATAACCAAACTCGAGCAGGCTCATACAAGGAATCCAAAGCCACCTCCTGCATGGTGGCCTTCTCTGAAGTGGGTGGCACCCTACATTTGCTTTCACAGCAGGGAGATTTCAACCTTTCATCACCCCAAACCACAGTTGAAGCTTGAAGAATGTGGTGGAATTAGTTCTGTGGGCCTTGGTTCACAACATCTAGCATCCCCCTCTTATAAACGAATCACATTAGTTTTCCACACTTTGGTGGCTGACAACTTCCTCCCCACCCAGGGAGGCCGCAAAAGCTGCTGATGTGAGAACATAAACATCTATGACAGGTAGAGCCCTTTACAGGGCATTCCAGCCAGGTCACAGCCCTGGCAGCCAGATGGCACCAGAAATGTCAGATAGGTGCGTGGCTGGTAGATGAATGAGCTGCACACGGTCCTTTGCTGCATCTATCAAACTTATTTGTTCTTATTCATTCACAAGAGAAGACTCACATCTGCTAAAATAAGGCTAACAGGCTGAAAACTAGAACTTCAGAGTTGACCCCCCCACCCCCACAAAAGAGGGTGCCAGACTCCAGCCTCCAGTAGTGGTGCAACTTTGTCCAGATTAGCTCCAGATTGAATTTCCTGTGTAATGTACCCTGCCACACTGCTAGAGCTTGTGATGTGGGGGTATGATTCAGTTCTCTATATGTCTGTTTGTCTGTCTCCTTCTGTCTCTATCTTCCCCCCCTTACAAACACACACACACACACACACACACACACACACACACACACACACACACACACACCATTTCTGTTGAATGTATGGGAGATACATGAAAGAACACTATGAATCCAACTGACTCATATTCAGTTGCCTTTTGATGACTTAGTATCCCCTGCTAGGCTACTTTGATGGGGGCCCTGAGGGCGTCTTAATTACCACTTTAGCCCCATACCCTGTGTAATAGTCTGGCAGATACATAACTCTTAGTTCGTGTTGTCAAATTAGTGGATGTGGGCAGACGTGACACTGCCACACTGTGGTCCCAGAGCCCTGATATCTCCCTTGTCCTCAGTTTATTTATGTTAAGATTCCCGTATGGCATTAACTGTATCCCAGTTTCAGCTCACCTGTGTGTCTTTTCTCCTTCCTAGCTTGTGAGGAAATGTTCTCAGTGGGGACATCATCTTGGCAGTTTACCTGTTCCTGGAAGTGATGCCCTTAGCTTGAGTGATGGAGCAAATGTTGTATGGATTTGCCCGAATTCTGCACCAATGTTAAAAATGTTATACAAGGGAGAGAGTGAGGTAGATCATCAGGTAAAAGCACTTGCTCCTAAGCCTGAAGACCTGGGCTCGATCTGTGGAACCCACATGTGGAAGAGGGGAATTAATGCTTGCAAGTTGTTCTCTGATCTCTATACATGGGTGGACACACACACACACACACACACACACACACACCAATAAATAAATGCAATTTTTTCAAGACAAGGTTTCTCTGTGTAACCCTGCCTGTCCTGGAACTTGCTCTGGAGACCAGACTGGCCTCCGACTCACAGAGATCCACCTGTCTCTGCCTCCCAAGTGCTGGGATTAAAGGACTTGGCCACCACTGCCCAGCATAAATGCAAATTTTAAAAGTGTCAATTTTTGTTATTGTGGAAGAAATAAAATTTTATGTTAGAAAACTTAGACACTAAACATTATATAAAGACTGATATTACGGAAGTTTAAAAATCAATCCCTCATGGAAAAATTTTAATTTTAATTTTGAATTTAACAAGATAAAATAAAATAGAAGAAATAAAATAGCTTCTAAACAACATTGCTTTCTAGAGACACAAGGGTTGAAATGTTGATGACATGTGTGCTTTAATACTGTTCGTTCATGCGACTTCATATTCCAGTTAGTAAAATCAAGTCTTATGTTAGTGGACACCGCTGATGTCAGACAAATGAAAATCCTATGATGAAATACACTACAAAAATTACACTATTCTCGTCACTCTTCCATAGATATTAAAAGTTAATATGAGATATTTAAGAATTACCCATAAGTAGGATAATACTTAGGAGGAAGCCATGGAGCACATTATGAAGAAGCTGGGAAACTATGAGAGATTTCTTATGATAACCTCGAGTGCATGTATGATATCAGAGGATCACTATATTCTCATGTCTTCCGACCTCTTGAACAAGAAGCTTCAATGTGTTTATGTTTGCTAACGTATAGCAAATGCTTAGCCACGCCCAGTGTGTCCTAAAGTCAGACGGACTTCAATTCATTTTGCCTACAACTCTATTGTGGCTTGGATGAGGAATACAGTGGTTGGGAGTAGGTAGTTTAGGATCCTAGGACTGACTTATAGCAAAGCGAGGGAGTTCTGGGGTAGGAAGGAATGCCCATCCCCTCTTTAGCAGATCTATAGGAGGCTTTGGGGGCATCATGCAGTGGAACCATCTTGACTCAGGGTCAGGAGACTGACTTTCCAGAGGTTATTTTTTTTTTAAGGAGTTATTAGAGCACAGACTTGTCACATCTTTTCATTTTTGGTTGCAATGTTCTCTCCATCATCTGGGCCTCATCGACACTCGTACAGTCTATTCCAAACTAAACACTCTTAGTCATCGGTATTGGGTCTTGGATTCATGGTGGATGCCAGCTTTTGTTCTCAGCTCTTACATTGTCTTTGATGGGTGCTAGACCCTCGCGCTGGTGAATCTTCTGCAGTTCTGGGGGGTGTGTGTCACCAGCTTTGTAGGTTGAGACAACGTTGGAGCGAAGTGAGAGGCTGAGCTAGCCGTCGGTTCTAGAAAGGCCGGGCAGCAGGTGTGCAAGAAAGTTCCTGCCGTCACCTCCCTTTCAACTTCACCCTTGTCACTTACAGTTAGAGACGGAGGTGAGAAGGTGCGAGCGGGAATCCGGCCACTGTGTTTTCTTAGGCAAATGGTCCGTGCCAATCAGAGAGTGTGGGCACAGCCGCCCATGTGCTAAGCCTTGGAGGTCCCTTGCCTTTGTGTCTTCACTTTCAACACTAGCTTCTTGTTTTTTAGCAAAGGTTTCGAAGTGTTGCTCCGGTTTCACCCTTTCAACATCTGAATGTCATTCCTTTGGCTAACTGATTCTTTTCCTCTTCTTTTTCACTGGGCGATGACAGGAGAAAATGCTAGGTTTTTTTTTTTCTTTTCCCCCCCGTAAAGTTGATTTAATAGTCCACTTGTAAGAAGCCACATAGCAACCACTCTGTTCTGAAGAGTTGGGATTTATTTGATTCACCTTCTCAGAGGCCTTATTGAAATTGTCTTTAGAATGTGTCTCAAATGGGTGTTACGTGCTCGGCCGATGGCACCAGACCTGGACTTTCCATCCAGGTATTTATTTAATTGTCTCTTCTAATTCTTTCTTCTGACACTCATTTTGAAGTTTACTTTTGCCATTTTGTTGGAACCCCACTCCACCCCCGCCCCAAACATTTAACTCCCTTCAGCTCGATCCAAGACCAACCCAGAAGTTCCCCCTTTTGGCCCTAAATCAATGCCAGACTCCATGATATGTTAGTAATGGCTTCTACTTCAGGAGAAGAATTTTCCTGAGTGGTTTCAGAAATGCCGAGAGAAAAGTGGCAGAGAGCTCAGGATTAGGCACTAGTAATTATTTCTGCAAACAGGTGGGAAAAGATGTGGAGGAGAGATGAGAAATTGATTGTTAGAATACAAAATAAATATCTGAAGTGTGGCAGACTGTCTCAGTCTCTCTTGATTTCAGCTGAAGTCTGCACATTTGAACTTGGTCCCGAACAAACATGACAGAGTCAGTGTCATTCAATAGGAAGGGTAGTCCACTGGAACGGGCTGCTTCTTGGGGGCCTTTCTCTATGGAGACTTGGCTAACCTCACAAAGGAGAGCATCTCTATTCATGAAACAGACCAACTCCGTATTTTCGGTGTGTGGAGGACATGTTAAGAAGGTATGGATCATGGTCCAGGTTTTATCTTCCTCTCGGCCAGATTCTATGCTATATAATCTAGCATTTCAAGTTTAATTTGTTGGAGACAAGGCCTTATATAGTCCAGACTAGACTTAGGCTAGCCATGTAGCAGAGGATGGCCTTGAAGTCTCAATCTTCCTGACTCCACCTCTGAGCGCTGAGATTATAAACATGCACCATCATACCAGCATGCTGAGTTATATGCAGTGCTGGGCATTGAACCCATGGCTTTGTGAATGCTAGGAAAGCCATTTCTATTAACTGAACCACATCCTCATCTTTACAACATAACATTTCATGACAAACTTGAGTACCTCACCTCTCCTCTGTACGTCAGTTACTTCCTTTGCAAAATCAGTGGTAGATGCTTGTCTGGATATTGCCCTATTTTGCTATCACGATAATAAAATATTTTACAATAGCATTACACAGAGGTTTTGGAATCACGAGTAGATGGCATCTTAGAAGTAATCTTGTCTGCCTTCCTGGCTTGGTTAGTCTTTGCTTAAAAATAATGTTATTTCTCAAAATTCTGTGGGTTGGCTCAACAGTCTCTCTCTTGCTTTCCTTGGATTTGATCATGTCACTGCTTTCAGCTGGAGGGGCAACAGGGAAGGAAAGACCCAGGATGGCCTCACCCACTGCTTCAGAAGCTGATGTTGGCTCTTGGTTGGGGGCTCTTACTGTTTTCCATATACCCTTCCATCTTCTAGTGGATTGGACCAGCTTTCTCATGTGGCAGACTCAGTGTAGCACTCCAAGAGGAGGAAATAGCAAGACCTCTTCAGACCCAGTCTCAGGAGTCACCAAAGTCACCTCTGATCCATTCTATTGGACGGAGCCAATCACGAAACCTGCCCGGATGCAGAGGCACGGGATGTAGTATCCATCTGTACCCTGATGGAAGATTAGCAAATTCATGCTGCAAAGGGGGCATTTGAGAAGAAAACCCATGTTGATTATCCTCACAAGCCCATCTAGCATCCTTCCTAGCCATACCAACAAAATCTGAGGCAGAAAGCAAACATCCAAACGAGCTAAGGACAAGCTCATGCTGAAAACCCAGCTGTCTGAACTCCCTTAATCTAGGTCTGTGCTCACTGTAACACACCGGTCCAGTGGCCCTTTTCATCTTTATTAATCAGGTATAGTAAACATTCGCCATATTTTGTATTCAGGAAATTGCTGGGCATTTTGGTGCCCTCAAAGATGAATAGAGAACGAATACTCTTTGATTCAAGTACTCTACAATCTACATTCCATGTGGCATTCACCGCAGGTCAAATAACGAAGTTGAATGAGGCTCCAACTTACCTTTGTATTTTATGTAATAATATGTATCGTAGGTGGAAATAAAGCCCTTTCTTATCTTGAGGTCAATAGGTATTGCCATATATCTTTACTGGGACAATTGGGGTTCCTTTCCACTTTCTACACTCTCCACAGAAGGTTTAATACATGAAGAAAGACAATATTCAAATTATCATAAATCTGTCGGCATTGTGTTTCAGCAGAGACTTCCATGAGGCCTCCGAGGATCTGCAGTGTAGTAGTTACTGGATTACTGTTCTTAGCCTTTAATGAGGTGGACCTCAGGGTCGAGTTTTATTATATGGAACCTTGAGAGGTGACTGGAGTCAGGGTGGGACATTAACCTTCCGACCTCAGGCACCACTGTCTTGCAGAGGGGAGGCCATTTGGCACGGGGAGGGAGACAAGATGGCTCCCTGCTGTTTCGTTTTAAGTTTTGAAAAGTTAAACTTAGGCTTGCCTTTGCCCTCTCACCTACCAAGGCAACTTCACAGCAGAGACCACTTTTAGGATCCTCTACCTTCATTTCTGGGAACTTAGCACTTACCCAATTTCATGATGGTCAACCGTTTCTACAAGCTGTCCCACTCATACCTGGCCTTCAGGAATGTGTCAGTGTGAATGTCAGTTAGTGGATACATTTTGGCTTTCTCAAGAAAAGCAATGCTTTGTACATGCAAAGAGGGAATCCAGACATCAGCAAACAAGGACTTTACCGGGGGCCCTAAGCCCACACTTAATGACTTCTGTTCTTCGTAACTGTTCAGAGCCCATGATTTTTGCGTAATACAATTTTATAAGGGAAATAATCAATAAAAATTTGACTTATATTATTTATTTGTTGGTGAAAAAAAAACCTGAGACCCAGAACTGGTGGATTGCCATGTTACGTAATTAGTCAGTGACAGAGTTAGAATTCAAACTGCAGTCAGCTAACTGGTCTTTAAATAACCAAATCTGGCACAGTCATCCTTTCTCATTCTGAGAAATCCATCTACCCAGAGCTAGACAGGTTTTAGTTACATAAACCCTTATAGATACTTTAAAATGCAGTGGAGATGGTAGGACTTTTGATAGGATGAAAATGACCAAGGACCTAAAAGGAAATGCTGGGTGGGTCATTGCTGCTTTGGCTATCTAGGATGCAAGAGATGAAAGTGGCATTGGGAAAATGCCCCTTTGAGGCTTGGGTTTCAGCCTCCAGAAGTAAGTGTGCTGTGTGGTCCTGGCGACTCTTGCAATTTTCTTGGTCCTTTTATAAACAAAGACTGAGAATAGGTACTCTTGGAGCAAATCTGAAGACATGGAGACCTAGAGCTGGGAAAGAGATAGTCCTGATGCAGCAACCAGACTGAGTCCGGAGCTGGAGGCATGAAAGGTGGTGATAAGATTTTTCAGGGACAGCAAATAGGCCACTCTGGCTAAGGATGATTTATGTTGGCAATGTCTAATAAAATAGGGCTAACTGTTATTTTCTTGACATGAAAAAATGTGCCTATCAGGATCAAGAAAATAGTACCCCCTCATAATTAACTATTGCTTAGGGGTACTAGAAAATGGCATTGACTTTTGATATCTCTTGAGTTTGGGACACTTTACAACATTGAATTAGAGCAGTTCTGATTATTACCCATGAATGTAATGTGCTTATGATAGCATGCCCAAGACCCACAGAAGACCAAGCCAGATGAAATCTGGGCATGGAGGAGGGAGGTGGTCATGAAGCCCCATCCCTACCTGGGGAGCTATTGGCAGCTGATGACTGCTCAGAGAGGGAGAGTCAGGTTTTGTCACAGATGCAGCCTGGATAAAGGTACCCATGATCTAGTAGATGGTCTTCTACCCATCATATACTGTACCATAAGTAGACTCAATAGGTTTAAAAACAAACAAACAAACACAAAATTGGAGGGAATAGTGTGTGTGTGTGTGTGTGTGTGTGTGTGTGTGTGTGTGTGTGTGTGTGTATTTGTGTGTATGGAAATGAGGGAAGGGAATGGGACACACTTGATCCAAAAACATAAGGTGTGCATTTCTCAAACAACAAAAAGGAGTTCTAGTGTTTTTATCAAAAGAAGCATATGGTTAGCCGTGGGATCTCGGGCATAGGCGGTGAGTGAGTAGAGGGAACTGTTTGGGACAAGAGCTTTCTGGGTAGCCTTCAAGAGCCCCTTGACATCTGTCTATTGTGTTCTCATTGAGATATTTTTAAAAGCAACCACTGTGCATTTCCCTTTCACTCCTACATCAGCTTTGAGAAAGGAGCTGGAACGTGAGGTTGCAGGTCTACCACTCCTAACTATGAAGCCTTGCCCAGGGAGTTAGCATCGCCTACACCTTGTATTTCTTTATGAAAATAGGTATAATATCTACTCTGTTCTGCTTCACAAAATTCTCTTAGGGAACAAATGGAAGAATCTGTGAGTGTTTTATTATGGAAAAAATGTTATAGATAGCGGGAGTCGTGCTTGTCCAAACCCCTCAGTCCCACGGATCTTCAGTCTCCAGTGAGCTCCTGCAGCTACATTCACCCTATAAAACCCCAGAGTTTTTCTTGAGCACCCAACACCCACATCACAGAATCCCATATACCCAGAGTGTACAGCGTTGTACCTGACGGCCAGCTTGGAATTGCGTTAGCAGAGCAGGCACTATGAACAAGCCTGAGGCTGTGGAATTTTTTAAAAGGGACCCAACACCAACATCTCTGAAATACATTGATTTGGTTGAAACGTTTCCAAAGAAATTACCTTAATTCTGAGACTAAATATGCGGCGTTCCAGCCCAAATGGACTTTCTTGGCCAACCCTCTGAGAAGTAAACATCGTCGTTTAACACAGAAAGGGTGGTAGAACTTGTAGTTTCAACTCGCTGATGTCACTCTCTGCTTTCTGAGCCAAAGAGCCAAAGAACAAGAAAATCCAATGCTTCCTCCAAGGATGAAGGCATTGGGATGGGAACGATACAAATATGTTTGTGGTTTCTATATATTTTCTCTTAAAGAAAAAAAAAAACACAGGAATTGAAGAGGATCCATTTTTCAGAATCTTGACAGACACATGTGCTCCTCTTGGAGCAAATCCCACCTGGGATTCTTGGCTGTCTGGTCACAAAAAGCTGTCTTTTTTTTTTTTTTTTTTTTTTTTTTAAATTCCTGATTTAAAAATCAGAGGATCACAGAGGGTCTAAGCTGCGGAATAACTTGTGCTAAACCAGATTTTCAAAGTCAGGTCCTGGATGAGATCCTGGAATCTGGGTACAGTTGAGATTTGTGATGGGAGGAGAGCTTGCATTTTATTGATGCAGAAGTGAGAAGAAGCAAGATGGAGAGCATGCTAACATCCCCTGGAGCAACAGGTTTCCATGGGCAGGGTTCTACTAGAACACAACTCTTTTTTGGCACCGACACTTTCTTTATTGTATTTGAGACTAAGTTTCTGCTTGATAACAAAGATATATTTTTGGGAACATGTTGTAGTCCTGAGGTCTCACATTGCTTGGCAGTGAGTAGGCTCATAATTAAATGATAGGGGAGGGACACCTCATGTCTGTCATTCAATGAAGCGGTTTACTGACAACTTCAGATGGCATCTAAGGGAGTCAAGTATTCCAAGACTTTCTCCTGGGAAAGCAAATAAAAGGGTAGGTTTTCAAATGTGCTAGTAGATTGTTATTTTGATCTATCTCTTGGAAATTTCCGATGTGCGTGCAAAACACTTGGGTGGATTCAGTTTGATTCCGTCAACCTGCGTGAGATGTCTAATTCCTGCCAGAGGTGCCTCTCATCCACAGGGAAGACTGGAACACATTTCCTCTTTAGTATACCCACAGGCCCCCAGCGCCCAGTGAGTAATGAATTAGCATGGACCAGTTGAGTGGAGATGATTACATTTTATACTAGTGGTAGAATGGGTATGGATATAGAGACCGGACAATCAATCTTCCTAGAGTGCAGAGAGGAATAAGGTCAAAAAAAGCTAAAGAAAGCTTCAAAGCTGATATTTGATCTGATTCTTAAAGCGAAAACACATTGTGGAGCAAACGAGATCATCTATTTTTTTTTTCTTCTACTTAACTTTCAGGTTGTGTTGTTCTAGTACAGCAATTGGGAGATAGTAGTATGAACTTAGAGTATCCACACTTCCTTGAATTAGCAGGTGACCCTCGGGTACAGTGGGACTCTGGGTGCCTTACTTTATGTCATAGGAACTGTCTCTGCCTCTGGGCTGAGCTTCAAGCTCCACCCCCAGTGGCGGGAGCTCCACTCTACTACGGAGCCACCTCACCTGATTTCCTCCACTGCCCTCTCCTGGGTCCCTGGGCCAGGCTGTTGTACTTGGCCTTTCTCCACCCCCAGGATATGTAATTACTCAGAAACTCCCAGCTGTTCCCGAGCCCCACACTGAGTTCCCAAACAAAACCTGTGAAAACAGCTGTGATGGCAACTCGGGCCACTGCTGGCAACTGCATGGGTGCACAGTGCACCAGCAGACTCCGGGGGCCCAGCTGCTCCAGATGTGAATGGAGCTCCGATGGACACCGTCTTTGGGACACATCCAGGAAAGACCTCCCTGGAACGGCAGAGGTTCCGTGTTGTTCTTTTGACTCCATCCAAACCAAATGGAGCCGCATGTCTTCTGTCCCTTTCTTCTGGGCTTAGGCTCCTGTCTCTGCAATCATGAGGCAGGGGGAGTCTAAGCCTCTGGGTATAAGCCTCACCTAGGCGGAGTCAGTATGCCCCATCACCTTTTTGTATGGGGACCATGGTGTTCATGTAAGATCTCCCTGTCTTCCTACCCTCTTACCCTGGTCCAATCATTTCTGCCTTTGGATCTGCCTGTCATCTCTGCCTGTAAACTTGTCAGCTCCAGGCTTCCACCCTTCTTCACCTCTTTACCTTGTGGTTTGCACAGTGGCCTTTTCTTATTATGTTGTTTTCATCCTTCAGAAGCATCCTATTGGTAACGTGATTCCTTCGCTCAGAACCTGAGGCCAGCGTGCTCACCTTAGGATGCCCTGGTACCTTCTCCTTGCACTAAGACCATCTTTGAAGGACCTGGGGCAAAGACAACTGGGGCAACATAAAGCTTGTGCTCCCCACTCATAATGCAGACACGTGCCTTGAAAGGGGATACCCTCCTGAGACCTGCATTCCCCACCACCTCACCTTTGCTGGAACCTGCATCTAGGTTTGTGAGGTAGGTGTGAGCGGAGCCTTTCTCTATGGAAGGGGTGCACCTTCCCTATCACCCGTTACTTTCTGCTGGAACCTGGAGTTTTGATTTCCTCCTCAGTATGGGAGCGGCTGGTGGTGTTGTGGGATATTTTGATTGCACTCCGACGCTCCCTAGACTGGTTGAATCAGGGGGTGGAGTCAATGACTAGCTGGCCGGAATTGGCCATAGAGAAGCCAGCAATTTGGATAGAGAAGACACACAGGAATGACATTGAGCAGGGGACTTTCTAGGTTTCAGCAGCTTCCTGAGACGTCCTGGGTTTTGTTTACTTCCTGAGCTTTGTGAATTTACTTTACTTCCCGAGTCTTAACTAGCTTCCATTCTCCCTTGGGGTGGGGATATTTTCATTTGGAGGAAATTGCAACACCCCAGGAAGTCCAATGAATCCTGAAGCTGTAGGGCTGGAAGACCATAGAGACTGTATACAGTATGTCATAATTTAATGTGGGAAAATGTCACTAAAGTGACTTGTCCACAATGCCACAGTTGGTTTTAATGGGCCAAAGATAGAAAACAAGTCCCCTACTAGCAAACTGGCATTCTTCCTTAGGTATCACAATACTATCCCTAGATAAATCTCACTATGTTCTTGCCACCCCGTTTTTCTTCTAAGAACCTTCAAAGGCTCCTCATTGCTCTCTAGGTCAAGTTCAAATCCCTTACATGTATCAGTAGCAACCAGAGTCTGATTCCATTTCTCTACTCAGAATATACCAGTGGAGTATGCTCTGATATTATTTGTGGTGATATAAATGTATACAACCCTTTTAGAAAATATTTGGCAATATACAAAAGGGTCATAAACATGCTCATATTCTCTTATGCTGTAATCCTAACTCACTCCTCCTGGGTGAATATTCCATAACACAGAGGAGCTTATAAAACACAGGCATTTATTGAAAAATTGTTTATAACCCCAAACTGGAAAGAGCCTAAGTGTTAACCACTAAAGAGATTTTAAAAGGAGTTACACCCGGCATCATCTCCCTAGTGATGGTAAGCACAATTTCTGTTAAGCATCTCCTGAGGAAGGGAGTTACTCTCTTTTGAGAACATGGCTATTGATAATTTACCCGTTCCCCAGGGAATGGTCCTTCCTGTGTGGATATGGGCATCATCAACTGGACTCATGGGGCTATCAATGACAAAAAAAAAACCATGAAGAAAGGAGGGAGGGAGGGAGGTTAGGGAGAATTAGAGAAAGTTGAGGGAGGAAGTGGTGAATGGATATAGTCAAAATACCTTGTATAAATCTATGAAATTTTCAAAGAATAAACAAAATATTATTTTTCTCATTCATTTTAGATTTTTGAGAAGATCATACAATGTATTTTGACATAGTCACCTTCTCCCCTTACTATTCCAAGATATATTCTCCCTTCCTTACCCATCAAACTGTGTGTCCTCCTTTTAAAAATTATTTTTAAAGCCATCAAGTCCAATTTGACTGCCCACATTATTTTTGGATGTGGGACCTTCCACTTGAGTATTGTCTACCTACAAAGGGCTATACCCTGAAACAAGACTCCCCCCCCCAAAAAAAAAAAAAAACTATCAGTTGCCAATAGTCCTTCAGCTAGGGGTGAGACTTGATGACCACAACCCTTCTCTATGCTGGGACTTTGTCTAGCTTGAACTTGCACAGGACTTGCACACACTGTCACAAACACTGTGTGTTTGTATCTATTCCTTCCAAGCTGTGCCAGGAAAACACTGTTTCTTTGGAGACATTCACCACCTCTGACTTTTACACTCTTTCTCCCCCCCCCCCCTTCTAAAATGATTCCAGAGCCCTGGTGGGGAAGGGGATGTGATATAGATGCCATTTAGAACGGAGTATTCTGCAGTCCCTTATTCTTTATGTCTTAACCAGTTGTAAAGAGGGATCTCTGTGTTAATTGCTTCCTACTGTGAAAAGCAGCTTCTCTGATGAGGGTTGAGAGAGGTACTAATCTATGGGTATAACAATACATCATTAGAAGTTGGTTTAATAATGTGATTCCTTAGTGGAATAAAAGCAGCTGGTCCCTCTAGGTCCTATGACCTGTCTAGCCACAGGTTCTCGACTCCTATAACAATGCCATGTATGGGTTTTATTTTGTGGAATGGGCCTTAAATCCAATCAGACAATGGTTGTTTAATTTCCTGATATTTGTATCACTGTTGCATTAGCAGACATGTTTTTGCTAGGCTGGTCTTTATTGTAGTTCTCCTGGTTCATAGCCAGGTAAAATTAACACTATTTTTTTTCTCCAGTAGTATGCATGGCACCTTCCAACACTATGAAAAGTAGTCATTAAAGATGAAGTTTTCAGAAACTAACTAGAATTCTCTATGTTCTGTGACTCAAGTATATGGTTACCTGAAAAAACACAGTCTTACCATAAATTTCCAGAGGGTTACCAAGAGAGAGGCTGACAATTTCAGTTAGAAGGCTCTTGATAGGGTTGTTCTCCTCTCAGAATCTCTGTCCCCTTATCTATAAAGTGAGAAGTAATGGTGTCACCTTGCCAGCTGATAATAGCTATTAAAAAGGCAGTGAACACATATCATACCCTTTAATGAAGTTAGCTCTTCCCAGGCAAGCATGTTGAATTCTCTTGTCTCTTGTTTCTAGCTCAGAATCCTTATTTGCTTCTTTAATTTTGCAGGACTGGGAATCAAATGTAGGCCCCCCCACACGCTAGGCAAGAGCTCTACTTCTGAGCTGCACTCCGGTCAGCCCTTTGGTATGAGCTTTTGACACAGTGCTACTTGGACTGTGGATTGTGGTCTGCACTCCTTCCACGGGGCAGGTGGAGAAATGAAGTCAACATTCCTGTGATCTTGCCCCAGATGAGTAATAAACATGTGGCCAGTACAGGGCTTCTGTGGCCTGCTGTAAAAGGCTTCCGGGAGGAGTGCTGGGGAGGGAGGAAGGTGGGAAAAACATTTTCCCCCAAATATTCAAAATCAGTGACAGGCGTGTGGGGGCAGGTTCACTGTACAATTTATTTGACTCATGTGACTGTTTGAATCTATCCATAAGTAGTACTAAAAATGCCTGTACAAACTTCCTCCAAGAAGCAGCTGTGTCCTACCTTTTGGGGGATCGGCTTTCCTATGCATTTTGTTCATACTGCTGTCTTATTTTCAGTGATGCCTTTATATGATGGTTTTTCTTTTTTAATGTATGTGTGTAATGTTTGTGTACATACATTTAATCCCATATGTATATACAGTGATCCCTTCTTACCGATGTATCTTTGTAGATATTTTCTAAATAGATGATACTGCAAATGACACCAAGTTCTCTAGATGTGATGTTTGACATACATTATATATATACATTATATATACATATATGGTAAACTTTCTAAATTATACACAGTAAGCAATTAACAGTAATAACTGATGAAAGAATAATTATAAATATACAGTCTCGTGAAAATTACTGAAGACACATGAGGTGTTTATTCTAGAAGTTTCTATTTAAAACATTCTGTCTATGGTTGACCATGTATAACTGCAGTAGGTAGCCATTCCAGCTTTGATCTGGAAGTTCCAACCCCCACTGAGGCTTTGGTAACTGTCACACCTGAAAAGTAAAGCTGTGTGTACATGGGTATTACCACATAAATATACACACTGCACATGGCACACATGCACTTACCTGTTGTATATAATTTTCAAGCCAAACCTAAACTCTCTGCTTTGTTATTAATCCTATTTATTGCATACAAATGTCTTGTAGACATGAGGGTGCTCAGATACTGTCCTGTGATTGTTTTAGGCCAGGCTTTCCAACTTGCCCAATGATGATGTCCTTGTTAAAACTTGATTCCTCGTGTTCTTCCTTGGAGATGGGGTTGCTAGCCCAGATTGGAAAACAACATATAGATCTGCCAAGAAATCTCCATTCCTAAGAGTCAGAAGAACAGTTTGGTGTTTTACAATGTCCTCCGTTAAAATGTTAAAAATGTACATTTAGGAGGGAAAGAAAACTTAACCATTTCTTGAGGTTTTCAGACTTACAATCCCAACTTCTATCTCTTGACTCTCCTCCCAAGACAGAAACTGAAAAGTTGCAATTGGAATGGAAAAGTGATCGGGTGGGGGTGTTCTCTGAGAAATGAGGGCCAAGCAAGGGGAGATACTCTTCGATTTGTTTTTTGTTTTTTGTTTTGTTTTTCAAGACAGGGTTTCTCTGTGTAGTTTTGGTGCCTGTCCTGGATCTTGCTCTGTAGATCAGGGTGGCCTTGAACTCACAGAGATCCTCCTGGCTCTGCCTCCTGAGTGCTGGGACTAAAGGCGTGTGCCGCCGCCACCACCACCCAGCCACTCTTAGATTTTTGATTGACATTGAGTCTGTCTGTTCACTATGTCTATGGACTCTAAAAAATCTCTTCAAAACTCGATCATTTACACAAATCTTAATATTATTTGACATTATGAGATTATGTATCCACATGTATTCTGCAGCCTAAGAAATAAATATGTAAAGGAGTTGATTAATCATAGAAATGACAGCTATGATGAGCTTCATACATTGGTTGCCTGCACATCAGTAAGTTTTACAACTCACTCCTAGGACAGACAAAGGAACCACAGGAACCTAGAGGTTAAGTTATAACACATCCAAGGCTCATCCACTCAGTAAGCAGTGAGTCAGTTATTTGAATCTGAGTCATTTTGGTTTCAAAGACTATAGTTCCATAATGCTATTTTGCTTCTATGTCTACCCAGTACCCAGCTAAAGTCAGTGGGTGTATGTATGCGCACGCGTGTGCGCACACATGAGTGTGTGTGTGTGTGTGTGTGTGTGTGTGTGTGTGTGTGCGCGCCATTTATACCATGTTCACATGTGATATACATGTAGGTAAAATAATGGAAGAGTTCCATAGGGCTAGGTTCTGATTTGTTCTTCTTTAATTACACTTTTAAATTATTTTTATTTTTTTCACACTGTCTATTTTGATTGTATTCTTTCCTCTGCCCTCATGTCCTCCCAGGTCTCTCTGATTTGTTCTTACTCCAGTATTGGAAGACAAAATATTCACAGCAGAATGCAGGGGATTTAGAGGAATAGTCCAGGAAAAAAATGTAAAGAGAATGAATTAAAGACGGGGAATAACAAGCAAAGATGTAGAGGAAGAGTCAATGATCGGGGCGGTTAAACACGGAGAGGAAAGGGCTGAAAGCAGCCCTCTAGATGGCCTTTCGGGTTTGTGAAGGGAGGAGAGAGTAGCAGGAGGAGGATGCACAGCTGGCAGAGCATGTGGAAGCTTGGGTAATCACCACCGTGGCCAGGAACTTACCACACTAATGGCTGTGCGTCTTGTGGAATGGTTGACTATGGGGTTCTGGATGGGAACCAATGCTGACTGCTGAGAAACGCACGGGAGGGAAGCGCTGCAAAACTCACCCACAGCTCAGCTCAGGATGCCTTGTTCTCTTGCCTGCCTCGGACATCTGTCATCTGGTGTCCTACCAGTCCGCTCTCCGCAGTCAGTGCCGGTCTTGTCCATCACAACAACTGGAAATACCATTATCTGAACAGGACTGTGTTTCTGCAGCGTCCCGAGTCTCAGTGGACAATCTGACATCATAGACCATGATGGATCATCTCCGACCATATGCCCTGAAAGACACACATACCATAGTTAAGCCAAAGATTATGTCACATGCGCTCTGGTCTCTCCATTGAAACCACTGTCCGCCAATAGCTTGGGTTCCAAATGAGAGCACAGAAGGCAGGAGAAAGCCAGGAGTTGATGCTCTGTGCTGGGAGCGTGGGGTTACCTCACTAGTCGGCAATGGCCAGGCATGCGTTGGCAGACAGACCCCCTTCTCCATGTCCTGCTCTTATTCAACTTTCCTGTTGAGTTTTAGGCCCTTTCTCTCCCCACATCCTCTTTCTTTTGCAGTTAAGCAGATATTGAATTTCTTCCTTTTAACTCGCGTGACCAGTTAAGTGAGGCATATCATTTTAATTAAAATTGTCACACATACAAGATACAAGTAAGTAGAGCAAGGAAGTGTCCACCTGGGGAAGAGCACAACCTTTTGGAATATAAAAGGCTTCATACTCAATAGAATCATTGCCAAACCCCTTACTGTCCTTGATGTCCAGGCTATGCTACACATTAGAATATTTTTCTGTTCTCAAAAAATATGCTTATGTCACACAAGGAGATTGAAAATTGACTTTCAAAGGCTGTGACTCCATGGCATTTCTGATTTTTTTTTTCAAAAGCTATCTATTAGAAGACATGCCAGCCGGATCTCTGTGAGTTCGAGGCCAGCCTGGGCTACCAAGTGAGCTCCAGGAAAGGCACAAAGCTACACAGAGAAATCCTGTCTCGAAAAAACCAAAAAAAAAAAAAAAAAAAAAAAAGAAGACATGCCAGCAGCTGACTGCTCCAGACAAATGTTTTTGGCTCAGGGATTAAGCCTATTGATATTAAGCCATCCGTCTTTCAAAGCCTCCTGTAAGCATTGAACCTTCTGATGAGAGCACCTTTAGTTTTTACACATTTTCTGAAATGTTCTGAACTTAGATCCTGGGCTCAAAGACCACCTACACTCATTCCTCTACCATGGCATTTTCCCATGTGCCTTTTCCTCATGCCTAGGGGAGAGCCTGGAATCTCAGGGGCATGGGATAGGCATTTTGTGAGACCTAACCTTGGTTTCAGAGAGCATCCTAGAACCACACAAACCCCTCTGAGAAGTGGGACAACAGCAGAGTACACAGCTCCCCACTACCTGCAGCAGAGAAGGATCCCAGGGATAGTGTGTCTGGAGCTGGAAGCCAGCTGTGACCCCACCTTTCCCCCCTGAACTGCGCACATCAGCCTCCAAGGGAACCTGAAACTTCCTAATGCAGAAATGCAGGTGGTCACAGGGCAGTGGCTGTCATGGACACATATTTCAGCATTCAAGGAAGTCCAGGTAAACGGAGATATGGTAATGGTTTCCAGAGAGGTAGAGAAAGCTGTTGGTTCAATGATTGTCCCCATCAGACTGGTGGATAATGAAAAGTCTCTTTCTTTGTCTCAAATAGCTTCCTCCTGTTGGTTGACATTTTTTTTTTCCAAAAAGAGAAGTGTTTTACCTATTGAATTATATAAAGCTGAAGTTACCCGTTCTGTTATAGAAGAGGTTTGTTATTCCTAGTTTACTCTTTGTGCCTTGCTTCAGGACAATTTTACAGTGCAAATCTATCATTATGAACTGAACTTTCAAACTCAAAAGACTTAAGTGGAATTTTAAATATTTCCTATAATTATTTCACAATAGCATATGGATTAACAACTAGCCCAGAGTAGAGGACACTAGCAGAGATGTTTACGGGGGGGGGGGGGGGGTTACAAATGAAATATGGTTTGGCCAGGTTTAATACACACAGAATATACTTTAATACTTTCATATGGTCTGAATAATATCCCCATATTGATTTTTTCCTTGTTTCTACCAACTCCACAGCAAATGTACGACAATGGTTCCTTGATTTATTGCGAGTGTAGCAATGGGTTTATAACGGCATGAATCATGCCGATTGCTCAATTCACCACATGCCTTAATAAAAGTTTCACTTTAATAAAACTGAGCTAAGGCAAATATGCCCAGAGGCTGGTCTGACATTCCTTATACATTACCCTGCCTCAGGAAATTATTGCCATATATTTTACAGCAGCTACAGTAGGCTAGGGGATCAGGATTAAAATCTACTAACTACCGTGATATTTAACAGAACTCCTGTGCTCCCAGTTAACCCTCACAGGTACAAAACGGACAGCTATTAAGACACAGCACCGTGGAGAGCTGAGCTGGACTGGACTGGACACCAAGCAGCTGGGGATCAGATCTGACCCTTGTCACTCCACCTAGGTCCTCCTGAGCTCTCTGTGCAAATGGAGGTGGGAGCGCCCCTCAGGTTTCTTTCCCAAGCGATAGAGTCAACATCATAGGAGGAAAAAAAAAAGCGGCATCAGATACCAGGCAAACATGAGGTGGTGTCATCGGCAGGGACAGGGCGGAGAGGAACAGGAATGGGTCTTTGGCAAGAGTAAGCATCGTGGCTGTTAGCAATACCGGATTTGCATGAGGAACAAGTCAGATTCTCTTTAGAAATGTCAAGGGGTTTAGGGGTGAAAGGCCAGTCCTCCTAGAAACTTTGGACTGGTTTTCATCTTCCCTCGTGGGGTTGGAAATGCACCACCATGCCAGCATTGTTTTGAAAAAAAAAAAAAAAAAATCTAACCCAGAGTGTGAGAAGGCAGGCCATGAAGGGGTTGGGGGGTGCCGTTCATACGACTTATCACCTGCTGGCTATTGCTCTGGAAGAAATTACGATTAGATGATACTGTTTAGTGGGGACCGGTGCCGTGTTTATTAGTCCGTAAGACCAAGCAAGCCTCTGTGGATTTTCTAGCCAATGTGAATCGCTTAGAACTTACTGAGGAGTGTTGCATACTCTAAGGAGGTAGCTTGATCCTCTGGTAAGTCAGGCAGCGGTGTGACCAGAGACAAGCTGCAAAATCTCTCGGGGTCTTTGCTTCCTAGTCTGTCGAATTTACTGAAGTGGAGCATGCAAAATGCCCGGGGAAGGAGCACACATGTAGAGATGGATTCTCTGTCCCTGTTCCTGTCTATTTTGTAATAATTCTCCAGCATCTCCACGAGTGGACCTCCTCCCACACATAGCTCTCTCCTGGTCCTGCACCAGCTCTCAGGCACTCATTTCCTTAGGTAACAGCCCAACAGGGAAGGGCTTGATCTGCTCATCGTCCTGGGCTGGTTTCATGGGCTTCTCTCTGCTCCTGAAGTATTTTCCTCACATTTAACTCTTACTGAAGCTCTTTATACACAACTCAGAATTTGTTCCCCCAGCTCCAGGTAGAACCTTGAAGGCATTTTTTTGTTTTCCTCAGTTTTCTTCCCTTTGTGTTAAACATCGTGTCTGGTAACCTAGAAAAGATAGTCAATAACGAGCACATGACCCTGTGAGGAAATAGTAACTAAATCAATGAATCCATGATGAGGAGCCAGGTTAAACTTCCAAGACTGCTTTCTCAGGGGTGGACTTTGACATTTGTTTTACAAATGAGGGAAGACTATGGAGATACTGATGAACCCAAACTCAGTTGACAACCTAAAGCTATTGGTTCTATGGTAGAATAATGTGATGATACATGACTGATGGTTATGGACCATTATGTACTAGACATGCTGCTCATTTCTCTGCCTGCCTCATGTTCTTAGGATAATTCAGCAACAACAACAACAACAAAAAACCATTATTCTTCCCATATTCCAACCTCATACACTTGAGCTCAGAGAGATGAAATAACCTTACCAAAGCTTTGGAATTAACAACTATGCCAGCACTTGAGTCTGAGACCTTCTGATTCTAGAATCAGTTCTCTAGTTTCTCTAATGCCCAGATGAGTGACACCCACAAAGGAGAAACCCTTCCATGAGGAACATATGGTCTTAGAGGGAACCAAGCTTACCATGAACAGTCCAGTTGAGCCCGACTTCTCCTGGTCCGTGCTCTGAGGTCTGCCACATTTTTCTCATGTTTCTCACCCAACAGGAGCAGCTGAAATAAAACCCACCATCATCAAGCAGGAACCCAGTTGTCAAGAGAAATGAAATATCCAGGGGCAGCTTCAGTCATAGCATTCATTAATGGGTTTATCGGGAACTCTTTTGACATTATCTAACGATGGCATTTACAGAAATCCCAAATTTGAAAATAAATAAGTTGGCTGACATACAGACATTTTACATATGAGTTTAATAAAATGGATTTTTTTTCTGTTTGAAATCTTTGGTAATCTCTGAAATATATCAACTGCAACCCAGGAACATTGTATCCCAAGTCGTGATTCATGAAATGAAACGGAAATGTATTATGTAATTCAATTGGGAGAGTCCAGCCCAGAGCTCATTAAGGCCTTTGCTGGTGATGTGGCCTGCACTCGGCAGGCTCTGTGGTTTGGGCATGCTTTTCTCAGTCTTTACCTCCCCTTCCTCTGAGGACATTTTAACTAAATATCGTCACCCTTTTCAAAACAGCATTCTTGAGAATTTGCCCATAGACGAGGATAATTCATGGGAAATCTTAAGAGAAATCGAGATTCTTTCCTCTCTCCTCCAACTTTACCATTAACCCATCTCTCCAGGAGTCAGGAACGGAGCTGACCACTCTGTTCCAGGTACAGCCCAAGCATTGGCAGGTGAACACATTGTGCCTTCTGAGAAGACTGGAGCCCCAGGAAATGAAGGAATTTCTCCAGCTTCATGAGGTTCTAATGCAAGGGCTACAAGTAGCTCTCAAATTGCTCCTGCTTTTCCCAATTTCCTTTTCTCTTTTTCCAGTTCATCACACAGACAGAACTTGTAGGCACAGTCTACAGCACAGTCCCCCCACACCCTCAATGATGATTTCCATGAGAATGAATAGGGTGGAGGGGGTGCAATTGTGTAAAACACTTTTCTGTTAGTCCTATCTCTGCCTGTTTCTCTTTCTCTGTTTCATTCTCTTCCTCTCCCTCTTTCCCTCCCTCCCTCTCTCCCTCCCTCCCTCCCTTCCTCCCTCCCTCAACCCCCTCTCTCTGTTTCTCCGTGTGTCAGTGTTTATATTTCTTACCAACATTTAGCAAGTTTATGTTTGCTTTTTTTTTTCCCCCATGAGAGTTGTTCTGAGTAAGGAATGACAGCACATTGTGGTATTTTTGCATTTCCTAAGGTCTAAAAGTGATGTATTTTTCATTTGCTCATGGTCCATTTTAATGTATTTAAATAAATTTGTTTTTAATTGATAAGCATTCATGATGCTTATCATGATACTTTGAAATACAAATACGTGGACCTGGGAGGGAAGGTGGGAGGGGAGGCTGTGGTCGGGATGTAAATAAAAGAAAAGAAAGAAAGAAAGAAAGAAAGAAAGAAAGAAAGAAAGAAAGACAAAGACAAGCAGTGGTGGCACACACTTTTAATCCCAGCACTCAGGAGGGAGGCAGAGCCCTGCAGAGCCCTGTGAGTTGAAGGCCCGGCCCATCTGGTCTACAAAGACAGGCACCAAAACTACACCAAAATACCCTGTCTTGAAAAACAAACAAACAAACAAACAAACAAACAAAAAATGTAGACACTGGGGAATGACTTAATCGGACTAATTAGCTTGTGTCTTAACCTAACATAGTTAATTGTTGTGAGACTATTTAAAATATACTGCATTCAGTGCTGTCCAAATCATAATATGAAGTGTGGACATTATGTTGAAGGACAGAGATCTTGAGCAGACTTTCAATCTTGTTAAATTTTCATCTCCTTTATTAAGGATGTACCCAAACCTCTTCCCCCACACCTCTATTATGGTTTGGTTCCTAAATGTCCCCCAACCCCCATGTACTAATGTTAGGGTCAAAGTTAACCTATAAGCCCCACTTGCTCAAGGACAGATAACTTCCTGGAATTCTGGAGGCTATTGTTTGTTGGAGATAACACACCATACATTTTTATACCCCTAGATTTATTTGACTCAAATGCACCTGATGGACTTGATCACATGTAGGCAGGAAGTATGTAAGGATATATGCTTGCCCCGGATTGGACCTGAGGGGAAACACAGTGGTCT
Source organism: Peromyscus leucopus (assembly GCF_004664715.2). Taxonomy (NCBI): domain Eukaryota; kingdom Metazoa; phylum Chordata; class Mammalia; order Rodentia; family Cricetidae; genus Peromyscus; species Peromyscus leucopus. The sequence continues at coordinate 41,862,755 of NC_051081.1, forward strand.
TATGAAGTTGCCCTTTTAAGCCTCTGCAAATGTGATTCCTTGCCATTTCTGGGAACCCAGGAATGGACCTGACCAAAGTCCATCATCCTGGCCAGTAATTAATTAAAACTTGTGATATTTTATTTTATTTTATTTTATTTTATTTTTTTTGCACCCTGATAGGCCTCTCTGCCAACACAGTAATCCAAATCAGACCAAATTAGGAAATATCCTGGTTTAATGGGTAAAGCATTTCCGAGTGACTCCCTTGCCCCACAGAAAGGAGACAGGGATAGAACTGGAAGAACCAAGTGTCTGTTTTCTGGGATGCAGCTTATATCCCCTGTGGGAGTGGTCTTGAGCCTCTCTGGGGGAGGAGCTGTGTTTGACAGGCTTTGAAGGGGTGGGTTTAGGGAAAGAGATGGAGGAGGGGAGTTGAGGTGGATCTTCCACCAGAACAGTCCAGACTCTTTGGGTATAGGGATGCCAGGGTGCCAGGGGTTGAGATGGAGCTCCCACCCAAACAGCTTGCTTCAAATTTGGCTCAAAAATTATGCAACTGGTCTTTCTCTAGCAAATCTCAGATTTACCACTAAAAGTTTGGTTATCCTTACCGGGGAGCAGAGGAACCTTTAAAAACAAGGAGAGCAGGAAAAATAAGTGAGAGGACTACTGAGTGTGCCCTGTGGCAGATCCTGGGATCAAGCCTCCTCTGTTTCCTACTTCTGGTTGCCAGGGGATCTAAAGCTTAACCATTTGCTCCTTCCGAGATGTTCAGCCTCTCCACAGTACCCAGAACAACTGCTCACAGACTTATGCCTCTCAAACCAGGGGCCATTCTTCTTTTTCTCCTTTTAAGCTCATTTTCTCAGATCGTGGTGAAGGAAAGTTGGATAACCCAGCGGAGGACTACAGGTCTCCTCTGAGCAAGTTAAACTCTTGAGACTCCTCAAATAGACCCGATCACATAGCATTTGTCTTTCTGCGCCCTGGACTGCTGCTCAGGTTCACTCATCCTGTTGCAAATGACAAGCATCCCACTGTGTACACAGGGCACATCTGCTTTATCCAGCCGCCTATCGATAGACACCTGGGTGGATTCCAAACCTTGGCTGCTGTGAATATAATGTTGGAGTCAAAGTGTCTCTTTGACATTCCTACTCCATCCTTGTTACCCATATTTAAATCTTCTGTAGAGAAGTATCTAGTCACTTGCCTGCTTTTACCTTGAGTTGTTTGGATTTGGTTATTGATAAAAAATTCTTTATACATTTCTAGGTCCAAAGAACCTTAAGACAGACACAATTTACAAAAGTTTTTTTCCATTATGTGGGCTATATTTTCATTTTTTTGATCCTTTTTAGTATCCTTTATACCAAAAAAATCAATTTTTAAATCACTTTCCATTTATTATTTTCTTCATGATTTGGATGACATGGTTAAGAAATTGTCATCCAGACTCCAGCTGGGGTAGCTGGAAGGCTAGCTGCAAACCTTCACTTTTTCCTCCGCTTGCTCCTCCAGTCTCATCTCCAGTTCTGTCCAGACTGCTTGCCCTGGCCTCCTTTTCTTCCCTGCCCCCTTTCCCGGTGGATCCCACAGATCTTCCCCTCCTAAGCCCACTTCCCACTAACTGCTTTATCCCAGCTCCCAACGCCAGCAGGTATCCCTTGGGACTAGCAGGCTACTCCAGCTAGGGAAGGTTGTACGCTAACAGCAGATCTTCACCTTTCTCTCAGCTCCTCCTAAACTAAGCCTTTAGTCTTATCCCCAGCTCTGTAAGAAATCACCTAGAATTGAGTGAAAATGAATATACAACATAGTCAAACACATGGGACACGGTGAAGGTGGTTATGAGAGGAAAGTTCATAATACTAAGTGCCTACAATAAAGAAAAAAAAACAACAACATTAGAGAGATCTCATAGTAGTAACTTAACAGGACAGCTGGAAATTCTAGAACAAAAAGAAGAATTCACACCCAAAAGGAGTAGATGCCAAGACATAATCAAAACTCAGGGCTGAGATCCACAAAATAGAAACAAACAACAAACCGTACAAAGAATCAAATCAATAGGATTGACAAACCCTTATCTAAATTAATGAAAAGGGCAGAGAGACTATCCAAATTAACAAATTCAGAAACGAAAAGGAGGACATAGCAAGAGAAACCAGGAAAATTCAGAGAACCATAAGGACATACTTTAAAAGTCTGTACTCCACCAAATTGGAAAAGTCTCAAAGAAATGCAAATTTTTTGATAGGTACCACTTACCAAAATTATAACCCAGATCTGATAAGCAATTTTAACAGACCTATAATCCCTAGTGAAATACAAGCAGTAATTAAAAGTCTCCCAACCAAAATAACCCAGGTCCAGATGGTTTTAGCACAGAATTCTACCAGACTTTCAAAGAAGAGTTAATGCCAATACTCCTCAAATTATTTCACAAAATAGAAACAGGAGGAACATTGTCCAATTCATTTTATGAGGCCACAATTGCCCTGATACCCAAACCACATAGGACCCAACAAAGAAAGAGAATTGCAGACCAGTTTCTCTTATTAATATAGATGCAAAAATACTCAATAAAATAATTGCAAACTGAATCCAAGAGCACATCAAAAAGAACATCCTCTGTGATCAAGTAGGCTTCATCCCAGAGATGCAGGGATGGTTCAACATACATAAATCCATAAATGTAACCCGCCATATAAACAAACTGAAAGACAAATAGCGAAACATACATGATCACCTCATTAGATGCAGAAAAGGCCTTTGACAAAATCCAACATCCTTTTATGATAAAAGTCCTAGAAAGATTAAGGATACAGGGGACATACCTCAATGTAATAAAGGCAATTTACAGCAGTCCCATAGCCAACGCAACTTAAATGGAGAGAAACTAAAAGTAATTCCTCTAAACTCAGGAACAAGACAAGATTGTCTACTCTCTCCATACTTATTCAATATAGTGTTTGAAATCTTAGCTGGAACAATAAGACAACTGAAGGAGATAAAAGAGATTCAAATTGGAAAGGATAATTCAAAGTATCTTTATTTGTAGATGATATGATAGTGTACATAAGTGACCCTAAAATGTCCACCAGGAAATGCCTTCAGCTGATAGACACTTTCAGCAAAGTAGCCAGATGCAAAATTAGCTCCTTCAAATCAGTAGCCCTCCTATATACAAATGACAAATGGACTGAGAAAGAAATCAGGGGAATGGAACCCTTTCACAGTAACTCAAATAATATAACATATCTTGGGACAACTTTAACAAAGCAAATGAAAGACTTCTATGATTGAAAAAATCTTATGGTATTAAAGAAAGAAATTAAAGAATATATCAGAAGAAGGAAAGTTCTTCTATGCTCATGGATTGGTAGTAAATAATATACAATAATATAGCAAAAATAGCCATCCTACCAAAAGCTGTCTACAGATTCAGTGGATTTCCCATCAAAATTCTAACACAATTCTTCACAGACCTTGAAAGGACAATTTTCAGCTCTATGGAAATACACACACATACACACACACACACACACACACACACACACACACACACATACACAAAACCAAAACCAAAACCAAAACCAAAACCAAAACCAAAACCAAAACCAGGATAGCTAAAACAATCCTGAATAATAAAAGAACTGCCAGAGATATCACCATCCCTGATTTCAAGTTGTACTACAGAGCTATAGTAATAAAAGCAGCATGGTATTGGCATAAAAACAGACGTATTGATTAACAGAATCCAATTGAAGACCCAGACATAAATCCACACACCTCTGGACACCTGATTTTTTAAAAAGAAGCCAGAAATACACACTAGAAAAAAAGACAGCATGTTCAACAGATGGTGCTGTTTAAGCTGGATTTGCATGTAGAAGAATGCAAATAGATCCATACTTATCACTCCGCACAAAATTCAACTTCAAATGGATCAAATACTCAACATAAAATCAGATACACTGAACCTGATTGTAGCACGAATCTTACAAGGTCTTATTAATAAAAACAAACCTGAAGCCAGGCATTGGGGTGAATACTGAAAGATCAGAGGAACAGAACAAACCATAACCAACCTCACTTTGTCAACTTCTCAGCTGATCTTGTTTCCTCAGACTGAAAGCCTCTGAGTCCTCATCCGAATGGATCTCAGCTGAACTGCTGCTAAAAAGCCTTAAAGTTTAAAAGCTTCTAGTTCCTGGTCCTCATGCCTTAATATAGCTTTTTTTCTTCCTGCCATCACTTCCTGGGATTAAAGGCATGTGTCTTTCCCAAGCACGACATGAAATCTCAAGTGGTAGGATTAAAGGTATGTGTTACCATGCCTGGTTGTTTCCAGTGTGGCTCTGAACTCACAGAAATCTGGATGGATCTTTGCCTCCAGAAGACTAGGACTAAGGGTGTGTGCTACCACTGCCTGACCTCTATGTTTAATATAGTGGCTGTTCTGTTCTCTGATGTCCAGATAAGTTTATTGGGGTGCATAATATTTCAACCACACCTGATAGAAGAGAAAGTGGGTAATAGTCTTGATCTCATTTGCACAGGAAAATTCTTTCTGGACAGAACAGTGTTAGCACAGGCACTAAGATCAATAAAATGAATGGGATATCATGAATCTGAAGAGCTTCTGCATGGCAAAGGATACCATCATTTGGACGAAGTGACATTCTACAGAAGAGACAAGATTTTTATCAACTCCACATTTGATAGAGGACCAATACCCAAAATATATAAAGAGCTCAAAAAACTAGATATCAAGAAAACAAATAACCCAGTTAAAAATGGGGTACAGATCTAAACGGAGAATTCTTAAAAGGAAATTCAAATGGCTGAGAAACAAAGAAGCGTTCAAATATCCCTAGTTATCAGGGAAATAAAAATGAAATGTATTTTGAGATTTCATTTTATACCTGTCAGGGTCAGTAAAACAGGTGGACAGCTCATGATGTCATTTCTTAGTGGTTGGCTTGGGGGATTGCCATTAACATCCTAATTTATAACTATTTAGTTAATGTTATTACCAACATTGTTTCAATTGTGTGTAAACTTTTGCTTCTGTGGCGCCTGGTTCCTCATTTTACAACATCTCTAAATGTATGTTTCCATCAGTGTGGATTCATCACTATTATATTGTGCAGCTGTTTTTCAAATCATACAGGAAAAAAATGGAGTTACAAACCAAAAGATTATTTTTACTTTATGGTTGTTTTTCCTATACCCACTGAGATTCAAGTTACCACTTACGTCTTTTCATTGCCACCTGAATAACTTCCCTTAGCATTCCTTGTTGAGAAAGTCTAAGGATGCTAAATGTTCAATTCTGCTTATCTGGTGTGGTGGTTTGAATGAGATGTTTCCCATAAGTCTCGGGGATTTGAATACTTGTCAGTTGGTGGAACTGTTTGGGAAGGATTGGGAGGTGTGGCCTGGTTAGAGGAGGTGTGTCAGTGGGGGTAGACTCAAGGTTTCAAGAGCCTCCCACCATCCTCTCTCTTTGCTTCCTATATGTGGACTGGAAGGTGAACTCCCAGGAGCTGCTCCAGCTCCATGCCTGTATGCTTGGGGCCATGTTCCCCACCATGGTGGTGATGGACTCCTATCCCTCTGGAATTGTAGGTGCCAAATCTTCCTTTTATAAGTTACCTTGTCATGGTCTTTTACCACAGCAACAGAAAAATAACTAAGATGTCTTAATTTCTACCTTAATATAAACCACTTTATTAAGATAGGCTTGACATAGTACATTTTACCTATGTATAAACAGGGACTTCCACTATGTCTGTGTATATGTGTGATTCTCAGTAGAGTCATTTTGGGAATATTGTCATCACCTAATAAACAACTCATATCCCCAAACGATCGCCCTTCCCTGGTTGACTTTAATGAAAAAAAAAAAGTTTCTTTCGGCTTATAATTTTTATCATATACTGTGGGAAACTCGCACTATGATTTCAGCCTGAAAGAGCTTACATTATTTTATTTCAGAAGGGAAAAAGAAATAATCAAATCCAAGGCAGTCTGGTTCTTTCATTTTAACCTTTCAAAAATGGCCATGGCAATTTCTCTCATCCCACATACTTTGCTGCAGCATGACCTCATCATTCCCTACTGAGAGGTGGAGTTTATTTTCTTCTTGAATCTGGACCAATGCCACTGACTGACTTTTAACCATATAGATTGTGGCAGCGACCCTACCTGGCTTCAAAGGGTAGGTGAGAAGGCTTGATTCTAGCATCTTTGTCTCTCTGGGTTTTTCCACTGGGCAACATCCTCTACACTCATGGTGTGAGAAGCCAAAGTTACACAAGAAGGCCATGCATAGGTGCTTCAGTTACTAGTCTTAGGTGAAGCCAACTTTGGCCACACCCAACCCCAAGTGCCTATGAGTGAAAGAGACTTCAGATGGTCCCACCACCCAGCATTCCAGTCACTACTAGTTGATGTAATCTTCCCAGATCAACCTCAGATGCATGGGGTAGGAAGATACCATCCCCACTGTACTTGACCCACAAGATCCATGAGCATAATAAATAAATAAGTTCTATTTCATATTACTCACCTCAGAGTGTCTTATTTTTAATGTAGAAATATAGAGAGCAGGGATCTTGAACAGACTAAAGATCCTCCCATGCTTTAGCTCCTTTAAAATGGGGTTTCATACATCACCTAAAGTGTTGACATGAAAATTAAATGACCAAATTCAGGTATGGCAATTAGAACAGTACTTAAGACGGAGTCCACTTGAAAAGTCAAAGGAGAAGTAACAAGTTTGTCGTGGCCCCAAAGGAAGCACAGGTGACTACTGCCACTCCTCTTTGCAAAGAAGATAGGAGAAGGAAAAGTAGAGATTTCTGCTTAGGTTCTTGGCCTAACGACTAATAGGTTTGCTCATTCCCTCGCTGACTAGATCTGAGTGGCTGCTACCCACTGTAGGCACTGTAAAAGGCATGTGAGATTCAGCAATGAAAGGCAATAGTTCTCACAGAGCGACAGGTGAGTAACAATGCTATCTCCACAGAGTGTGGTCAGCGCTTCTCCAGGCCTCAGTGCTAGGGCAGGCCAATGTTTGATCTCAGAGATCAAAGACCCTGCACTTCCCAGATGAGGACATTTGGGTTATGAAGAGTATGTGTGGCAGGTGAGGTTGAGGTAAGGAGCTTTCTAGAAAGTGAAACAGCATGGGTAGAGATTCAGGCATGTGAGAGGTATTCAGAAATTATTGTTTAATTCCTATGGTTAGACCTGGCAAATTACAGTTGGAGTGATAGGGTGGGAATCTGAGTTCAGAGGTCAGCAGAGAGTGGGTCCTAAAGAATCAGCTGGCAATACTAAAGGTATTTGGGCTTCACACACACAAAAACACTAGCCATTTAATTGCTTAACCTTACAAATGTGTGTATACACACACACACACACACAGAGAGAGACAGAAACAGAGACAGAGACAAAGACAGAGAGAGAAAGAAAGTTATAGCATCAGAGAAATTTTATTACCTATAATAAAGCTATATAGTCTGAGAAGCCCCTGAGCACACAAAACTCACTATGCACACTACATTTAAATTGTGTGTTTGTCTGTCTGCCATCTGGGAAGAAAGGCTGACAAGAGGTTCTTTACACATGTGCTTCAGCAGTAGACTGCAGAAACATGGCATTGATGTCTCCATTAAATGGAAAGTAGGAATTCTAGACTCTGGCGGTGGTTTCCCAACACACAGTGTGGTTGTTAGTGAATAGGATACAGTGTATTAGTCTGGGTCCAATGTATCCACCTAAAATGAAGGGGTCTTAGCATTTGAAACTGTTGAGTTTTAGCAGAGAGGGCTTGTAAGATTTCTCTGGGAGAGAAGCAAAGTCTCCAACCTCCAGGTTCCTGTTTCATCTAGTGAGTGGCAGGGACATAGGGGACAAAAAGAAAATAAAGATGGGCAGCCAACCTTTGTCAAGGAGAAAAATAAAATCTCTCGGAGGGGTTGTTCCCCCAAGACTTGGGACAGGAAAACTGAGCTATTCCTTTGGGGTCTCCATTGCTGCTAAAGGGAGATCCGTGGGACATTTTCAGAGAGGGGCAGGGACATGATGTCGGCTTTGGAAGCAGACAGCGTTGAGTTTTCCTTTCTTTCTTAATTAAGTGACAGCAGCCACAAGAATAATTGTGTTCACATTCCTCTTAACTGGCCAGAGTTGGTACTCGTTATACATTCAAAATGGGAGTTCTAGAAAATGCCATGCCCAGAAACCTGCCTTCTGTTCCATACTTCCCAAAGCCTTGATGTGTGCATCACACCCTGGCTCACTCTAGACTGTTCCTCTTGAGAGCATTCTGCCAGGACCCCTCAGGCAACAGAGAGTTGCTCAGCCTGGCTGGGGCTCTGTAGTGCTCTAAGAAAGGAGGAATCAGGGCACCGTACCCAGGGCAACTCTGGAGAACAGAATTTCACAGTCATGCAGGAGCTATGTGATGTTGAGCAAGTGAGTTTGACTGAGTCTCACCTCTTTTGAGTCTCAGAACTAGAACTCTGTCCTCCACACAGGGAGCCTTGCTGAGACAGGAAGAAACGGCTCACTAGGACAAGCAGCATTAATGCTGGTAATGAAACTTCTGTTTGGGGTCCATCCCCAAATTCTGATAAGAAGGCTGCCTATGCAATTAAAATGTGGTTTTTGAGGGTGCTGTATTTTGAAATTCAAGATGTCCACTTCATTCAGACTTTCACAGTAGTCCAACCGGAGAGAGAAAACTATTTTGAGAGCTTCATGTTTGAGGTATGTGTATCTGTTGTTTGTGTGGAGTAAATAAGAGAACTGTAAAATGTTAGACATGAAGTTGGTTGTAATTTGTGGGTTACAGAACCATGAGGGGATCCCCGCATCAGATCTCAGCTTGTGCTTGCTTTATTCCACACAAATGGCCCACATGGAGCCAGGGCAAACAGCATCAGCAATCCTTGCAGCCTTGAAATGGCCCAGCTGTGACAGACCTGTTGGTCATATTGAGATTTTTTTTGAAAAGGTGAACTTGTGTATAGAACAAAAGATTGTTAATTTTACATCTGGATTTGGAGAAAGTGCTGGACTTTCACACTAAATCTTGAGATGCAAAGACCAGTTTGTGTTTGAGGGTTTGTCCTGGTCCCCATCATCTCATCCTTTAAGAGTGTAGCTAGAAAGAGGAACACACACAGAGAGCATCATCATGAGAAAAGTGTGCTCACAGGCAAGCACCCAGGCTCCCTGTCTCCTCCCCCATCCTCTATTCTCGAGACTGATGCAGACACAGACTAGAAGTAAAGTAGAGGGTGTGTTGTTCAGGAACAACTGTGCCGATGAACCTCCCCTGTGCCCCCCAGGAAGCTGTTTCCTCTTCTTCAGGGAGGGAGCACTTTACCTTGTTCTTTTCTGCGGATGCCAGGAACAATGAATGTGATCTATTATCTGTGTTTTGGAAGCACAGGTGTGATAGAAGAAAATGTTGTATCATTCATCAGTGAGAAAGAATCGCGTCCAAGAGCAATTCCTTCTCTCCAGAAAGAAAAACAGCAATAAAGCAGATGAGATGAGTCAAGTCTCCGTGTCGGATTCAGGGCTCAGAACTTCCCGAGGTGCTCTGGTCAAGTCAGCAAGTGACAGAGCGCTCAATGCCACCACATAGCCTCCACCCATCTTCTCCTCTCATTCAGCTTTTGCTGACTGATTTGGTCTGCTTTTCATTCTCTTTTCCTGTGCCATTTTCACCCCTGACATGCCCAATGCTACATCTTTGCAGCCTATGGCTTCCTGTGGGTTCCCAGGCAACCAACCTCCAAAGCCAAAGCTAGTTCTCTTAAAACTTAGAGAGCGGGCCATATTTGTGTTTGCCTCTGCGTCTAGCACAGAGCTGAGAGTAAATATTGTTTTACCAATTGCTTGGTGCTTAAATAAAAGATCAACTACAAAAATTCAGCCTAAAAAAATAATAATAAAGGACTGACCCAGACTTTTCAAGGGTACAAAATGTAATTTTACTGGCCCAGAGTATTAATGCATATCCCATTAAGTAGTTTACATTTCTGCAGCAAGAGGTAGTAATCTGTACTATGATATCCATGTAGACATGACTATCAGGCCAACTAGCAAATGTAGATTAAAAAAATAAAAAGTGAAGAGAATTTCTGTGTCTCTCTACAACAGTGTTCTCATCTGGTAGCTCTCTTTTACCCTCAAGAAACTGCAACTTTTCTTTATGGAAATTTAAGGTCTGAATGGCTTAGTTGCTGCCATTGGGTGCGTGTGCCCATGTCTGCATGTGTGTGTGCATGTGAACGTGTGTGCATGTGCATGTCCATGTATGTGTGTGTGTGTGTGTGTGTGTGTGTGTGCAAACACAAGAGTGTTCATCTCAGGAGGGAAAAGGTTGTGGTCTGGGGTCAGTCTCTTCCCTTTGCTCTAATCCCCAGGTTCTAATACCAAACATTATTGTTACCATGAATTTGACTTTCTTTTTTAAGGATTTTACAAATAATGTGAATCCATGCACCATTTTCTTTTATCAGTTTGCATAATTTCACTTAGTACAGTATTTTCCCCATTTATCCACATTATGTTGATTAACGGTGTCTCTTTTTTAAAGGCAAATAATATTCCATTGATTACTTATACTAAATTTCCCTTATTTACTCATCTGTCACTAGATACTTAGGGCATTCCCCTATTTGTCTACTATGAATAAAGCTGCAATGAATATGAGAATACAAATATCTCCTCAGACTAATGCTTTTAACTTATGTATATATGTAAGTATATACATATATACATATAGAACTGAAAAAAAAATTTTAAAAGGCGAATGCTGTGGATATCACTCTATGTAAATAAAACACTGATGGCCAATGACCAGGCAGGAGGTAGGTGGGACAAGGAGAGAGGAGAATTCTGGGAAGCGGGAGGCTGAGGGAGAGACTGCAGCCACGGCCAGGAGAAACAGCGTGTGAAGACGCCGGGAAGCCACCAGCCACGTGGCAAGGTATAGATTTATAGAAATGGGTTAATTTAAGATAAAAGAACAGTTAGCAGGAAGCCTGCCATGGCCATACAGTTTATAAGTGATATAAGCGTCTGAGTGATTATTTTATAAGTGGATTGTGGGACTAAGGGGCTTGGGGAACCTGGAGAGAAGCCCTCCAGCAACAGGCGAAATTTGAAAAGAAAAAAAGAGTGGTAGAAAAGTTGGGTGCAGTAATATGATGAGGGCAGGATTTGATTTTGAAGACTTTAGTATAAAAATAATCTGCTCCATCAAGTGAATGTCTCTGAGTCTCAGCTTCCTCAATTATGGTATAAATATAGTAATAAAACATGCCCTCACGGCTGGGCTGCGTTTGAAGAACTCCAGTGATACAGGGCATGCAGCAATGACTTAAAAATTCAGAAGTGCTTCACCATATTTGTTAATATTGCTAGAGAGTGGAAACATAGCCCTATCTTGTAGAAAGCGGATTTGGCATCGAGCACGATTGTTGTATAATTTCAGATAAGGCGAGCCACTTAGACCAGGGTAGGCACTCAGGAATTTTGAAAAGTGAATGATCTAATTTCTCTTTTGTTTTTGTAAAATTGTCAGACAAATTGTTTGGTGGTATTCTGCCCCCCCCTCCCCCCGGTTCTAACATCTGGATTTCCTGGTTCAATCAGAACGAGACATACCAAAAGAGCATAAGAAATATTTTGGGATATATTTGCAGACACGAGTCATTTGGATCTTTTCGTGCATTTTATGAGTTCTTATCTCAGCTCAGTCCAGACAGTTGAGGTTTTCAATTCTCATGGAAATGACAGAGTCGTCAGGCAACCCTATTTATATTCAACTTACTTCCGAAGTTGTTGAGAAACAAACTGATCAAACTCCTTTGCAGTAGAAAGTTGCAGCCAAACTTGTTTTTTGAATCTGTAATGGTATGAGGGAGAAATCCTCACTGAGGAGGTGGTTCAACACATGGGTGCCAGGTAAGACATCTTGAATCGTGACTAGATGGGAGTCTGTGCCAACTCAAGGCTGGCCTTTAGCCCTCATAAGTCTCTTCATGGCCAGCCATGTGGATCATTGTGAAGTTGAAGTCTGAGTAGCCTGGCTGGTGAAGGGGTGTCATATTAATGCTGGAAGATATATCCTGATATTCTTCCATTTCCTCCAAGCCAAGGCAGCCACTATCCTTAAGCTAAGGTACAAGTAGGAATCGGCTAAGTTATGTCAATACATTCACTCACATTTTGACTCAGTTGTATCTAATCAAATGAATGCAAAAGCCAGCCAAGTGTTAATCAAACCAGAATGCCACATGGTCTCAATGGGGCTGAGTGTGTAGTTAATGTATATAAAACAAATTTGTGCTGAGCCTCTGCCTACAAATTATGAAGTCAAACCTCTGTGTTATATATAAATGCTAATGCTATACAAATTGATGAGTGGATACTTACCTGCTAGTTTTCCCACACATTGAAATTTTGGAATTCAATTTTCATCCATTTATTTGAATAGTAGAAAGACAATTAATTAAATGCCTACTGGTTGGGCATTATCACATCTGGGGTAAAAATGGTGCCAATATACATAATGGTCACTGTATCCATGGAGGTTCTAGTCTAGAAGTCTAGGTGTCTGGACGAACTTGGACCTGAAGGACGCATCCTCAAATATAAGACCACCACAGCTGGAAGTGCTGTGACAGAAGGGATATGTGGATACTGTGAGGGTGGCAAGAAAATGGTGAGTCCACTCCATCCTGAGGGATGGAGACTCCCTAAGGAAACCATGTCAGAGCTGATACGCGGGGAGTAAGGATAAGTCAGCTCACCAGAGAATTCTAAACGGAAGCAGTCACTCAAGCGGAGCTCTAAAGGAGGAAGTGACAGGCTCTTAGCAACTGAAATCGTGGAAAGTTAGAACAAGAAGTGGGGTGATGCTTTCTGAGGCCAGAAGGTTCTGAGGGGTTGTCTTCACCAGGAACAGGAACCGAGACAGGAAACAAATTCTTGTCTTTACTCAATGAACCGCTAGAAAGGACTAGCAAAGGGTTAGATGAGTTGACTTGGAGGATGGCTTGCCGTGGTGAGATGAAGGCACGACACTAGACTGGACTTCTCTTCTGCAGTCAGGGCGGAATAAGGTGGTTGCTAAAGGACACGGAGGCAGTGTCAGGAAAAGGAAGTAGACAGCACAAAGACCCCCGTGAGGGCCGATGAAACTTGGGACCAGATGAGACATTGACGTGATAGTGGTGTGTGTTCACAATGATTCCCAGACATTTGCTTGCATGGTTGTTGAGGAATACTGGAAGAAGATGCAGATGGAGGAGAAATCCAAGTTCTTCTTGGGCTTGTCCATTTTAGCACTGTGTGGATCTACATGTGGGCACAGAATGGGAAGCTGGACCCCCAATGCTGAAACTCAGGGATAAGACTGGGCTGGGTTGGACAATTGATAGCCATCGATTGTGTGTGTATGTGTGTGTGTGTGTGTGTGTATGTGTGTGTGTGTGTGATTTTGAGTATGCGACTTCATGTATAAAGTTTGTCTCACAGATCCAGAATTTCAAATTTACCATGGACTGAGTTGCGATTTCATTTTCTGATACTCGTGACTGCCAAGATTTTCATGATGGAGGAAGTGACATGCTTTTCCTGGGTGGAATTTGTTTCTTTAGCTTTGGTTATTTACAGAGCTCACACCTTTTTCTTCTCCTCTTTTTCTGTCCCCAAGATTTCCTACTACTTGGAACTTTAAAAATACTTGAATTTTTGTTTTAGTTTTCTTGCCCACAAACTACTGGATGGCTGTGCTTTTTCTTTCAACAAGGTTTACTAGAAGTTGGATGCTACTCTATTTTCCCACCTGTCTTGGTATATGACTCTCATTCCCCAAATAAGCCTACAGGTTCCAGCAATAGATGGTACTGGCACTTCCTACCCACAGATGCCCAAACATCCTGCTCACTGACAGGGCTCGGTCAGAGGTCTGGCTCTTTGCAACAAATGTGTATACTTAGGTTTGCATTTGCATTCACATCCTTGGTTCGGTTTGTATGGCAAGAAGGTATCTTTAAAGTGTTTCCTACATCATTTACCCAAGGGGATTTTCCTGACTTTTCTATATGTCTTGGGGGGAAAATGAAGAATTTCATAAGGCCCAGAATGTGGATTCAGAAAGATTTGTGTTTGAGCTGAGAGACTTGTCCAAGGCAAATAATTCAGATCAAATATTTTTCCTGCCTTTTATCTTTTCTTTTTGTTTTCATCTTGTATATTAGGACAAGATAGAATTTGCTTTGAATTAAATTACTAGCCAATATCAGGTGAGTGCCTACCATCTGCTAGACTCATGTTCTGGGATACCAAATTGAGACAGACATCATTCACGCCTACAAGACACACATTGCCATAAGCAGAAGAAACAAAAAAAAAAACAAAAAAAAAAAAAAAAAAAAAAAAACCAGTCAATTTTAAGGTCTTAAGGAGACAAAGATATGGCAGTAACTAGCCTAAGGAGTATGAACTCCCACAATTGTTATGGATGTTATGTGTTCTAAGAGCCTGCATCTGATTAGGTCCACTTAAGACTAACACACATAGCTTACTTCAAATCCCGAAGTAACAGAGGGAGGAGGGATGTCACAGAGAGAAGTTAGATGTCTTGGGCTGAGATAATACATGGAGGTAAAACTTGGCACTCTGGAAAGGAGGTACTAGGCAAAAACTGGAGATGGTGAGCATGGAGAGGATGTACTGGAGGATGATGTGCTCAGAGTGACAGCAACGTTCCTGTAGGTACTGATCTACTGCTCACCAAGGATGTCATTGAGGGGCCTCAACTGTGGAAGAGATTGAAATGGATTAAAGTGTTTCAATTTGCTGTCAAGAAGTAGAAATTCTTTCAAATGAGTTCTTACATAAAAGCATATATATATATGATATAAGGGTACTATTATAGCTGAAACCCATTCCCTCCGTCTCACTAGCTCTTCTATGAATGCAATTTGATATCTTATTAGCATTTCAAGGAACTGAACAACGCCTATCCTCGGTATATAACTTCTAAGGATTTATGGTTCTTTTTTGCTTCTAGAATGCCATGATTGTGTGTGTATAGGAAATTTTCCTGTTTGAAACGGCTCATTAGCTGTGATTCTTTCCTTTGTGTTTTAATTCCTAAACATATGGGATTTTACAAATTAGCTTGAGAGATTTTCAGCTCAGAGCTTTGTTTATAACTGTCTAAACACAGATTTCCACCAGTTAGGACATATAAATGGTTTCTACCCCCAGTGGGGTAGTGTTTGAGGTTTACTAATATGTGTTTTTCGATGCAAGCTACTTGAAATCAGATTGTATGACAATGAGGAAGTACAGCATCAAGTAACCAGATCCGATAACTTTGATCAGCTTGTACTTAGTGTTATGGAATTATGTGTTTCTTTCAACTCCGTCTGGTTTCAAGGCTCTTTGGAAGCTCACGTGCAGGCAGTTAATCTTCACTGGGTTCATTGATTTATAACAGAGAGAAAAAAATACTCTTGTGAATCCAAATAACTTAAACTTGAAAAAGTTTGAGTCAAGTGATTTTGTCCATAAGCCACTAATAAAATTAAGGAGACGTCAAACGGAGAACAGATGCCTTGTGGGGGTCACTGCTCTGCAGGTGCAAAAACTTGAGTTTATTAATCAGCACGGAGGGAAACGTGGCAGATTTGATTTGAAAAATGAGACTCAATTTTGATTAGTCTTTCTGGACACACACACACACACACACACAGAGAGAGAGAGAGAGAGAGAGAGAGAGAGAGAGAGAGAGAGAGAGAGAGAGTCTTAGCCTAATGAACTACTGTTAATTTACAGAATAAAGACATCAGAGAACATAATCACTATTAACTTAGTCATAGTGTCATGGAGCTAAAGACATTTTGGTTGTGCACAATGCAGAGAATATGTGGATACAATGTGGTGGCTGTGTTCTTCTTAGAAGATTTTTAGCCCTATGTTGCCAACAACATGCTGTACACAAAGCGGTGTGGTGGATACATCAGAAAGACCTGTGATTAACTTTTCCAAACCGAAAGACACAACACAGTATCATTTACGTAAACTGAAACACACTGAAACAAAAGAACAGGAACCATGTTTTGTCAGCCCATAAAAAGATATCAGAATGTTCTCCAAGGGAGGAGAAGAGGCAAGGAACCTGTGGGGCTTTGACAAAATAACAGCAGCAGCAACAACAAGAAAAGAATCACAATGAAGCAATTGACAAAACTGTATTCCCCTCTACAAAACTTAGTGGAATGACAAAGACAGGGAGTCACATTTAGAAGTGGTGTGAAATTTGATCACATCAGTGTGAATGAGAGAAGACCTCTCAGGAGAGGAATGAGATTCATTGATTTAGACTAACATGGGAAACTCGAAGACGTTGAAGAGTACATTTGAAGACATGCTGAAGAGTGAGAATGGAGACAGAAGACAGAGAGTCTTGATGGCAGATAAGGTGTGTGTGTGTGTGTGTGTGTGTGTGTGTGTGTGTGTGTGTGTGGTCTCAGCAATGCAGCTGGTGGACATTTTTAAGTAGAGAAAATATAAGAGCTAGTTGATACCTAGAATATTGTGTTAGTCATCTTTCCATTGCCACAAGAAAATACCAGCAGAAATAAACTTTTAAAAAGAAAATATATATTTTGGCTTCCAATTTTGAAAGTTCAGCCCATGGTTAGCTGGTCCATGGTCAATTTTGAGTCTATGGTCAACAGCACATTATGGTGGAAGCTGTTCCTCTCATGGCAGCCAAGGAGCAAAGATAGAGGAAGAGGTGGGTTGGGTTCTAATAACCTCTTCCAAGACAGGCTAGATGACCTGATTTCTCCCATTAGTTCTGCTGTTTCTCTATGACGCCATGGGTGGAGAACCAACTTTTTAGTAGGTGGACCTTTAGGGGATATTCCAGATCTGAAATAATAGTGTTATAGTATTGTACTAAAGAGAGGCAAGTTAGAGCCTTGATTTAAAGAGATTCTATCTATCTATCTATCTATCTATCTATCTATCTATCTATCTATCTATCTATCTATCTATCATCTATCTATCTTTTGTGTGTGTGTGTGTGTGTGTGTGTGTGTGTGTGTGTGTGTGTGTGTGTAAAACAATCTGTCTATGAGAGCAGAGCATCTGAATTAAGGAAATGACAATGAAGATGGATGCTTGGAAAATATGTGAACGTATTAAGGTCCCAAAATTAGTACAGTGTTTGTTAAATATTGGGAGGTGAGAAAAGAAAAGGGACACATGGGAAAGGAAGAGAGAAGTTCTATTTATCATGTGTTGAACTTGAAGCATGGTGATGTCATACAAACTATGAGGTCTAATTATACTTAATGCTATTATTAAGAAAGTGACATGAAGTGGAGAAAAAATTTTGAAGATTAGTGTGGCGGAAGTAGTGTGACCCGGTTTCAAAATCTCAGGGAGAAATATACAAAGGAAAAGAAACCATGTCAGACACCGAAGAATACAAAGGAAAACTTGGAGGAGTGGAGGAATGTATTGAGGATGTAGGAGAAGAATGAAAACAAGAGGAGACATTTGCTAAATAGAAGGAGAACTTTGGAAGCGGTGTGTTGGATTTCTAGGGGATTGAGCTCTAGGTCAATGGCTCTGTCTACCTGTCCATTGGCAGGTTTTGCAGTGTTACCCCGGAAGTTCACTTCCTCCTGTTCCTCCTTCCTATCGCCACCTCCCAAGACCCAGAGCCATTAATTACCCTAGTGGTGACTATCACTTAATAGCAGGTTCTCTTCTACCGTAATCTGAATTACAGCTGAAGTATTCTATCTAATTTTACCAAAACACACTCTATGAATGTATGAAATTCTCAAACAACAAAAAATATATCAATTATTTATATGAATTTTGGGAGTCACTTGGATTACCATCACCACCTCTTTGGAAGGAGGTTTCTCCTACATGGCATTGGGGTTTTTGGTAGTCAGTGCTTCTTGTGGAGAGCATTGTCATATAGATTATTGATGTAGCCCTTGACTGCCTCTTGTGAGTTGAGTGTGGGCCCCTGTTGCTGAAGACCCCTCACTTAGGACACAGGACTTGGGTGGCTCAAGCTGGATCTAATCTGAAACCTCCTTTTCTGCCGTCTAGCTTCCGAGATTCCAGAAAGTGCCATGCAAAGTTGCTAAGAGTGGGAAACAATTAAACTGTCTTACCTAACTGCAACAGGTATGGACCAAAACAATTGCTATTATAGCAAGATATGCGTACAGATGCATTAAGTGGCATCCACATGTTGTTGGTGACCAACAGCTATCTAATTGAACTTAAGACCCATTCAACAGGAGAGAAATCATTCCTGGTAGAGGAAACCCAGCCAGCTTCCTGGGGTTAATGAAGGCATGGAGCTTATAAAAGAACCTATTGCCACCACTTTGCTAGACTACCATAATTCCTTACTATATTCCAAATCTTCACCTTATACCTTCACCTTCTATCCACTGGTACATGTAGTATAGTTATCAACTCTCATCAGAGAAACCTCTCTTTACAGTAAATGGAGCATCACAGAAAACCATGACTGGACACAATATAGAGCTCATCAGACGGTAGAACCCAGCTCTGGTGGGCACATCCACATTTCAGCTCCTACATCTGCGGCTCAGGAAACATCATGGGAAAGAAAGCAGAAAGATCATCAGAACCCAATACCAGGAAGTCTGCTGTGAAAAGGTCTTGCCTAGAATGGCTGCATAAACAAGGCAAAAACAATAGCAATATCATTGGACATGATAATGGATAAAGGGGAGCATTTTATGGAGTCCCACCCCTGGACAAAGAACTACAGACAACTCATGACTGCTAGGAGAAAGAGAAATAACCCCTTATTGGCTGTCCAGTGCAGAATGGTTCAAGTCAGCCTTGAACCATATACACACAAACAACAAAAATGTATTGTGTGTATGTATGTGTGTGTGTGTGTATACAAATTCATCCATTCTTACATACATATGTATGTATATAACAATCAAGAAAAAGGAGGCTATCACTTTGAGAGTGAGGGCCACAGAAGAGGTTCAAATGGGGTAGCTGGGAGGGCCTTCAGAGAGGAAAGGGAGAGAGAAAAGTGATAGAAATCTATTTCGAGTAAAAACATCGAAAAAATAAAATTATAATTTAAAAAAGGAAAAACAAAAGATATAAATTATGTCATACCAGTTGTCCGCTTAAAAACTTTCATTTTCTCTTGAAGGGAAGGGGAAGGATGTGGAGGAGGGAGAGGAGGAAATACAGATATTTTGTATTATACCATGGCTTATTGCTCCCCTGCCTGTCTTTCCAACCCCCTCCTTCCTCTTCCATTTTTGGCCTCTGCTGTTCTCTATTCTGTTCTTTGAGATAAGAACGTCTGCAGGTGTAGACACTGGTCTCAGGTGACATGGCCCTATACACATGCTGATGTCTCATGTGCTTTCATGCCGGAAGTCACATTTACTAGGCCATGTGAAATGACACCTGAATGTTTTTTTTTGTTTTTTAGATTGATCCATGTCCTCATGTGTTCTTAGTTCTTTATGTGAATATACTTGAACTCACTTTCTTTTTTCATTCTGTTGTTTGTGAAACAGTGATTATTTCTACTTTGGGGGTTATTCCAAATAAACTATCCGTGGATAATTTATTAAATGACTTTTAATATTAATATATACTTGTCTATCTTTTATACATAACTAAAATGGAACTTCTGATTCGTAGAGTGGCTAAATGCTTCGTTTTAGTTGATGTGGCCAAAAAGTTTTCCAAGGTGATTGTCCTGTCATACTGGTTTAAAATCCGCAGACAGTAAGATTTTTAGACACTCACTTTCTCACAACCCCTCTTTAAATTCATGGGTTTTCTTTCATTTAAGCAACTCATTGTAAATTTAGAATGATAAGATTCGTAAGCAGGGAAATGTAACGAAAGTACAGAGTGCTATATGATGAATGCACAGTGGAATACAAATTAAGAACTCTGGGTATCCCTATACTTTCCCCCGTCCAGAAGTCTAAAGACAACCTTGCAATTGCTGTCCCCATCCCTCTTTCCCTACCATCTTTTTGCATTTATTGGACACACACTTTACATTCAGCATAGTGCACAGATTTCCAATGATCAGTTGAACAAGTTTTGGCAATTAGACACATCTGTCCAACCACCACTCAGCACATGCTACAGTCCACATTCTTTACCATCCACAGTTCCCTCATACCCCTCTCCAATTAGTCCCCTCCCTTAACCCTGCTAACAGGAAAAAATGCCTTTATTTCTGTAACCAGCCACTTGTATGCCCCCAAACCTCAGCAAGATCCCCTGGGGAGAAATGGTTGTGAATTTGGGACTTGATTCTAATCCATCCTTGAACAAAGCCTGGCTCATCAAAGCTCTCGGGATTTCTTTTCTCTTGGTCAAGCCCCTGAGCACTGACTGGTACCCACAGCTGATGAGCACCACCAAAGTAGAAACGAGTCAGAATTTCTCAACCCAGAAAGAATATTTCCTTTTCTGGAGTTTTAGATGACTTTGTTGTTTTTGTTTCTATAGTAGTCTGATAGCTAGTTTGAAAATATTTTTTCCCGTTTCTTTCCTTAATTGGTACAGCAGACTTGTTGGGCTATCACACACACACACACACACACACACACACACACACACACACACCCCACACACACATACTACACACACTACATACACACATACCACATATACACACACTACCTACACACATGCATATATACACACACACACCATATACACACCATACACACCAAACTACACATGACACACACACTACATACACATACATGTGTACATGCACATAGACACCACACCAACACACACTACACATACACACACACTACATATACATACACCACACACACACATACATGCCACAAACTCACACCAGCTATGCACACATACATGTGTACATACATACACACAAGACCAACACACACATGCATACTACATACACACATGTGCAAACACACAAGCATACATATGCTCTACATATCACCACACACATTCACACACAATATATACATGCTTGCACACATATGCATGTACACACACAGACACAGATACACACACACACACACACACACACACACACACACACACACACACTCCTATCTCAAAAGCATTTTCCAGTAAGCACTTACTGAATGCCTGTTTTATTTTTAAGATTGTGCTTGTGGGAGTTAGGAAAAGAATATAAACAATAGTCCTTTAACCAAGATAGCCGACATCTGTTTGAGAGGGGAAAGACACTCAAGGAACACTCCTAGCGTGATGGGAATGTTGAACACCGTGGGCGAGCATATAGCCTTGGTTAAGTCGTTTGCCTTCTAGAATTTGGTTTCCTCGGTTACAAATAAGGCTTGATTTCAGCCGGTGGTTATCACACATTTACATGAAATACGTTGAGCCAGATGATGGGGCTGGCCAGCTGAGTAGCTGCCCAGGATATTCATCTAGATGAGGTGTTAAAACAGCAATGGAAATATAATAAGACGGAGAAAACTGAATCTACGAGAGGCCCCTCAGGAAGGATACCATATGTGGTCCCAGAGTAAGCTGTTGGGGAAGCTGGGTGAGATTCCCAGGGAGCACGCTTAAGGAACACCAGATGGAGGATAAACCCTCGGAAGGCGAGGGAATCTGGTTTACCACAGAGCTTTTGTTCTGCTCAACTGCAAGTTTGGGCCCCATCCAAGATGCCTGGGACAATCGAGAGGAGGCTGATGTTCTCCACAGCCAGCCCTGCTTTCCTGCCCTTTTGTGCGGTACTCATTATTTTCACACACACGATGAGCACGTATTTGAAAGGACAGTCCAAACTGGGCACGTACATATCGGCTCTGCATGCCTCAGCCTGGTTGTTAGTGCCTATCTCCTTTACCAGGGGGATTTGTACAGAACCCAGCATAAAACATCAAAGGGAACAATTGTCTGGTTAAATTAGACATCGAACTGGAGCATGGTCGGCTCAGCTTCCCTTCAGACCTTCGCGAACATTCTATCACATGTTAGTCCCCCGTGGAATACTGTTTGAAAATCGCTGGTGTGCGTCATTTCCAGTTTTAACCACTCACGCCTGTGATTATGTGGCAATGTAGAGACACCTGGAGAATTAAATTACAGCATTTTATTTCTTAAGTTCTATGTCTTTTTTGCTATATATCCCTGGCTGGCTGGGTACTCACTATATAACTCAGGCTTGGTTCATGGTCACAGCGATCCTCCTGTCTCAGATTTGCAAATACTAAAATTACAGGCATATGCCACAGTATCTGGCTCCTAACATATCATTTATCAATATTAATATTATTAGTTATCTGATTAAATATGCTATTTTGAGAAAAAATGAAGCACTCATGTGCTATAATGACCTTTCTTTTTTTCCTTTCTTTCTTTCTTTTTTTCTTTCTTTCTTTTTTCTTTTTTTTTTTTTGCATCGCTTGGCCTGATTTATCCTCTGCAGTTTTTCCTGAGCTTGTTTATACTAGATTCCTTTATTTCCATGAACTCTCTCTCATTGCAAAACTGCCGCCCATCCTTGTTTTGTGGAGTTTGACTTGCTCTTTTAACATCTCACTAAACCAGTGGTTCTCAACCTGTGGGTCATATCATGACCCCTTTGGGGGCGTGAATGACCCTTTCACAGGGGTCACATACCAGACATCCTGCATATTAGACATTTACATTATGGTTCACAACAGTAGCGAAATTACAGTCATGAAGTAGCAAGGAAAATAATTTCATGGTTGGGGGTCACCATGAAGCGTCACAGAATTAGGAACGGTGAGAACCACGGCTCTATCAACTAACATTTGCCTGAGGTCCTTTTGTTTGTGAGCTTATGGATAGCTTTTTTTGCTGTTCTTTTTCCAGTCTAATCTTTTATTTTTTTTTTTTGGAAGAGCTAATTTTCTGAAGGTTTCCCAAGAAATGTTGATTTAAATTACTGTGTAAGTATGAAAGATGAGATTAACTGATAAAGGCAGATCCTCATTTCTCCGGTAGCCCTCTTTTAGGAAGACAGTAATTCCAAGTAGAGGTGTGTTGGTTGCTAGGTTTCACTTCCCTGGGATTTTCCCTCTGCTGGGCTGTGATGAGGAGAACCCCCTTCAGTGTTTGGTCTCTCAGATGGGACATCTTCCTCAAGCAGTCTTCATTCCTTTGTGGAGCCTTCTCTATGTCTCCACACATGGAAGATCCTTCTGCTCCGTGGGGCAGTGAGAGGGACCAGCCACCCCAGCTGAATCCCATGGGCAAGTCTTCCCTCACCAGCTCAACCTCTGCTTTGCAGTCCATTGACTGTACACTGTTTATTCTGGAAAATTCTAGCATGAAAGTTTCCTTGTGGGGTAGCCTTCTCCCTCTGCATTTTCTGAGCCTCACTTCTGTTGTTCGGGATTTATTAGTTTAATAGCTATTGCTCCCACGTGTGGTGTGTCGTGGCTTTAACTCTTTGTGTACTTGACAGTGGTGCTGAAGACCAGGCCATTGTGTGTGTGTTCTAGTTTCATTCTGTTACTGTAACCAATGCTATGAACTAAAACTACTTAGGGACAGGAAGGGTTTATTTTTGCTTACAGGTTGCAATACTTTATTGGGGGGAGTCTGGATGTTGAGAGAATGTTACTTGCTGTCTCCCTCCCAGGCTTGTGCTTAGTTAGCTTTAGTATACAATCCAGAGCCACCTGGCCAAGGAATGGTGTCACCCACAGTAGACTCGCCTTCCTACATCAGTTAACAATTAAGACAGACACCCAAAGTCATGACCACAGGCCAGTCTGATCTAGGCAATCCTACAACTGAGATTGTCTTCTCAGATGATTCTAGGCGGTGTCAAGTTGACAGTTAAAGTTAACTAGGACATCATGGATGCTGGGTGACTCATGAGGCCCCATCCCTAGCTGAGGGACAGTTGGCAGTGGATGGCTTCTGGGAGTAGGGAATTTTTTTTTTTTTTTTTTTTTTTTAGTAGGTTGCCTATGCTTGGTGGATGGTCCCCTATGGATATGGACAGCACTAATATTATGTAATGGATCAGAAAAGAATTAATTAGTTGAAAAAGAAGACATGACGTTTGGAAGGGGTCAGGAAGGAGTTGGAATGGATACTACCTAAAACATTTCAAAAAAGTGTAAAATTCTCAAAGCAAACTTTTGGAAACGATGAAGTTATTGGAAAGTCTCATTCTGAATATAAACACTAGAGTGCATTACTACTAGGAGAGAAATTTGAATATATAATAAAACAAACTAGAAAAATTGTTTTTTAGACTACCAAAGTCATTGATAAAGTTTGTCTTCTCGGCAAAATTCTTTGTTTTTTCCTTTCTTTGAGACAGAGTCTCTCTATGTCAGTGGTTTTCAACCTTCCTAATGCTGCTACCCTTTCATACAGTTTCTTGTGTTGTGGTAACCCCCAACCATAAAATTATTTTAGCTGTTACTTCCTAACTGTAATTTTGCTACTGTTGTAAATTGTAATGTAAATATCTGATATTCAGGATATCTGATATGCGACCTTCCCACCCCCCCAGAAACGGTTGTCCAATCCCCAAAGGGGTCGCGACCCACCAGTTGAGAACCACTCCTCTATGTAGTCCTGGTAGTCTTGGAACTCAGTATAGAGACAGGTTAGAACTCAAACTCAAGAGATTCATTGGCCTCTGCCTCCTGAGTGCTGGGATTAAAGGGGTGTGCATCACCACTCCCAGCACCAAATTCTTACCAAATCATCTAATGTCTAAGGAAACCCTTTGGTTACTACTGAGCTGTAAATAGTACGTAGGTACATTTTTGGTAAGCATACTTTGTTTAAAAAAAGCTATTTATTCTCTCACAAATACTCGATTCTTTAAGGCAGTTAATTTGGCATTCCACTGGTACTGCAGTTCACCCCAGCACACATGGACTCGGTTGCACATGTGCATTTCAAGAGTACGTTTGTGAAGACTTGGGGTCACGAGTGCTCACTTTGAACCCCACTCCTACCTAACTCCTGGAGAACCAGATGTTCCCACACCAAAGAGAATGGTTTTGAGATCAACCACGGCAGCATAGAGATCTATGAAGACGAACAAACAACACCCGTGTTATCTCACTCTGTGCACTGTTTTTATTTTGCGTTTGTATTTAATACAGGGACGTGCAGAGAAAACTGTGAGCAGAGTGTTTTATGGCTAAGGACAGATTTTAGTCCATCCATGAGGTGTTTGTTCTATTAACTGGGGTCGTATTTTAAGTGGTATTCTAGTCTTTTGTTCCTAGAATGAATTTCTGTTTCATTGTATGAAAAACACGTAAAGGAAAGGATGGTCATTATCTCGGAAAGCAATTCCATCATAAAGATAAAGGAAATATCAAAAGAGGATCTGCTGGATGTCAAACGTATTGTGTGTCCTTGCTTTCTGTAGTTCGGTGAGTTGTCTGAAGGACTCAAGTCCACGCATGGACTCAGACCATCCATTTGAGCCAGAGCCAAAGGTGCCATGAGGCAGTGGCACTAAAGAGTTAAGTAACTTGTTTCAAGCAATACATGGGAAGAGCGGAACTACTATCGTTTCAACCAACAGCTCCTGGTCCTTTGTGTAATGAGCCACACTGTGAAAGGCCCTTACACTTGCAGCTTTGGCAGCCCTTCCAAGATGAGCACTTCCCCTATGGTGACTTCTCAGGCTGTCAGCCCCAGACTCTTCTCAACACTTATAAACCTTGTTCACCACCCAATAGTTATCATATTATATCTGAATTCTGTTTCCATTTACTCAGTGATCCTTTAAGGCTTGGGACCACACCTTAAGCGATCACTACATCATTCACAATATCCAGCCTGTTTGTGCTTAGTTCCTGGGAATGTTGCTGATGGGGTTGGTCATATAGGGCAGGCAAAAAAGAACTTACCTTCAATCGTAACTTATTTGAAGGTAGACATTGACAAAATAGTTCTTTTATTTTTTTGGAAACCACATTGAAATGTGAACTCTAAAATATGTGTTCTTTTTATAAATTGTACTGGGGGGGGGGACAAAAGTGGAGTGTGATTACATAGCACTGGGATTTCCTACTAGCTGCCCCTAAACAGTGGCTGCAAAAGACTTTAGCAAAGGCTTGTAGCCCATTTCAGGAGGGGTTAATTTGAAAGATAGCATTCGTAGATTTGCTGGTTTTGTCGCTTGAGTAGCCACCATTGATATAATTTTTATAGCATTTTCTTACAGCAATAAGTTGCACAGAAGGTGTTGGTTGAATGTGAAACGTTATCACAGGTTAAAGGAAAACTTCCGAGTTCAGGAGAAAATTCTGAGTGGTGCTCCTCAGAGCCAAAGCATGGTTGCCGTCAAACACCTTCTGACCTGTAGCCCGCCCGACTTTATCTCTGTAGAGGAATGGGAAAGAGTGTGGTAGCTGTGGCTAGGCGAAGGCTCTCAGCTTCTGTCCTTAGGATCTGCTCTGGGGTTTTTAATCCACAAAGACAATGAATAGACCGGGAATGTGGTGAGAGACGAGTCTCAAACAAAGGACCTTTCATTTGAAAAGCCCAGTCTGTGTTTGGACAGAACCAAGCCCTATCAGGTCATGACAGGGTAGAGAAGGATAAGCTGAGGCTTGTTTAACAAACACAAACAGTAGATACCCAGGGATGCTCCATCTCGAATAAAGAAAAGGTAGATAAAATTTCAACAGTGCAAAGTGAATGCACTTCTGGAATTCATTAGCCCAAGAAATAGTCATGGCCAAAGAGGTACATTGTAAAGAGCTTTTAATCCATTCATGGATGGCAGGGATAACGGGGCTTATTAAGGGAGGCCAGGGTGATGGGACACTTCCCTGACCTCTGATGCTAATGTTGAATGTTACAGCCTGCCCTTCCAGGACTCATTCTTTGGATCATCCTTAGAGATAGTCTTTTGGATTGAAGCACCATGGGACTGGCCCAGGGGCACAATTCTGATGTTCTCCTATTACATCTGACTGGGCTAAATATTAACTTTCAGCCAGGAGTGTCTGTCACCAAGTCATCTGTCTTGGTAAATGCGGGTGGAGTCTCAGCGTTGCTGAGGGGGCAATGAATTTTCCCTGCTGACAGTGAGAATATCCACACCAAGCTGCCATAGAGAGTTCTGCTTCCCACAATGTTTATGACAGTAAATTAGGCCACGGAGCGCACTGAAGATTGTTTACATAACCCCTGATACCCGGGATATTTGTCAGCCCCACTCTGTAGATGGGGACTTCAGTAGAGCCAGAAAGTGTTTGAAATATAAAGCTGTAGATAACATATGAAAGTTACAGAGTGCTTTACTAGAACCCACACTTGTTTTCTTGGACTCTTTCCTAGACCTTACACATCATCTCTCCTCATTTCTCTTTGGTCCTCTCATTATCTTTCCTAATTTTTTCCTAACTTTTTTGTTTCAATTCCGTAGCTTAGGCTTTCATTTTAAGCTTAGTTGGTTGCTGTGCTTCTTCCCTCCGTAGCCATTTTTTTTTTTGAGAAAATCAGCTGTACAGATGGATGCATTTAAACTAGTCTCAAAGCCAGATGCTCCATTGGAACTGTGTCAGGGTCTTGCTGGGTAGACCTGGCTGCTTGGAACATGCCACCTAGACCAGGTTAGCCTCAAAGTCGCAGAACTTTACTTCTGCCTCCTGTGAACTGTGACCAAAGGCATCACACCCAGCAGTAATTTGTGTCTTGATTCTTTGTGGTGTACCCAGTCACCTTTAGATTAATGTTATGCTAACACTTAACTTATGAGTTTACTGTTTAATATAAAACCTTGTTTTATAAGAAGGGAGGGAGAGAGGAAGAGACAGAGAAAGAGAGAGAGAGAAATGGAAAGAGAGAGACAACTAGGGGAAGAGAGATTTCTAAAAACAATCCCTGTTGAGAATTATTCTAGTGAAACAGAATTTGGGTAAACATTGAATGTATTTTGCAAAACATTTCTGAAATTCATATGTAGGGTCCTTCCTGATGGTAAATGGTAAATTTTATTATTTGACAGAAAAATATGATTTTTGTTAGAGACAAGTTCATCTATTTTAAAAATGTAATGTGCCCAAAAAGCTCAAAACAGGGATGGACTTAACAGCAAAATTTTAAAATATATGGAAAACCAGAACTAAACAGAGAAACAAGTTCACAACTTAAGCCCTCAGCTCTTCTCACTCAGTCACCAAAAGAACACACAGACAAATGTTAGCAAGGCTAACGTCACCTAGAACTGCACCGTGCCTACACAGCCAATGCCAGGGACTTGCCTTATAGAGAGCTCTCTTCTCACCTTCATAGAACACAGCTCAGCTCAAGTCCAAGTGGAGACGTCTCTAAAATGAACTTGCTTCTGGACCAAAGAGCAAAGCTCAGCAGATTTCCAAGACTGGAAGTCACATGCCACATGCTGCTTCTGTATAAAGCGAATTTGAACTAGAATTGGTAGCAGAATGTTATTAGAAAGCATTGTCAAATTCTCAACTGATTCCAAGTTCAGCGGGGTCTTTATAAACAAGAAACAAAAAGAGAAGTGAAAAAATCATTTGAATTAAATTAAAAAATATCCACTAAAGAGCAAACAAGAGTTGTGATAGTACTTAGTAAGAAGTATAGAACATTCTAGTAGAATGTGCTAGAAGGCACAAGTGTGTTACAAGCATTCTGAGTAGTTGCTGCAAATATCACAACTAACGGGCCGACTGCTATGTATAAGGTGAGAGACATGGGTCAGTGGGATTGCTCAGCAGGTGAGGGGTCTTATCAGCAAGCCTCATGATATGAGTTTGATTCCCAGAACACATGATGGAAAGTAAAAACAACTCCTGCAAGTTGTCTTCTGATCTACTGTGGCAATGCATGCAACTGTGTGTGTACATGCGCATGTGCACACACATGCACATGCGCACACACATAAATAAATAAATAAATAAATAAATAAATAAATAAATGAATAAACAACGAATCCAAGAGACATATTTGCTTGAAGGTGATGTGATAAGCATACACAAAGGCGAAGAATGAGTTCATGAGTTTTTTATTCACTGCTTAGTATTTTCTTATTTGATTTTGTGATATAAGATCACCAGATTGATTCTAACATACTAGGAAGGTTACTGTACCTAGTTTATATATATTTTTTTACTATAGTCCATGGTTTTGAAGCAAAGTGACAATAATGGAATGTTTTATGAGTTTGAAAATTGTAGTATTTAATTGTTCAAAGAGTACATAATAAAATATATTGTCTTGAACTTAGAGGAAAAAGGATGAATGTTCTATTGCAAACTTCCAATGCTATGCATGAAGTGGTGTGATCTCTGTGATGGACTAATAGGCATGCTTTAAACATAAACAAAGCAACCTCTGTAATAAAAAATTATGGCTAATAGGTTAACAAAGAAAATAGGATTGAATAATACAAATATCCCCAAAAGTAGAAACAAATTATGTGAACAGGTGAGTTGGATACACAAACTGTGATATGTATATTCATAATAGAAGTATTAAGAACAAGAGATTAACTCCTGATACATACAAGGGCAAAGATAAATCAGAAGATGGTTATGCTGATTAAAATAGAGCCGTGTGTAGAATTTCTTTACAGATCCTTGAATATGCCAGGACAGTGCTGTCCTGAGCGACATCCCTACTCCTCCCTAGTATTTTCATTTTATCTTTAAATTAGTATACAAAGCAACAGATTTAATTGTGGCATTTCCACATGTATTTAGCTTGGGTTGACCACACCCTGTACCTGCTCTTTTCCCTATTCCCTATCTCCCTCACCCATGTTCTCACTTATACTCCTCCACCCTCAGTATTCTGCCTTCAGGGTTCGTATCCCATGTATTCTTTTCAACCCCCTTTCCTAAAGCCTCTTTTTGTCCATGTTTCATGGGTCCCTTTCCATTTTCCCACTCTCTATCCACACTCACACATAAGACTCGTATATAAAATATAGAGGCTTGGAGCTGGAGAGGAGGGAGAACAGGCAGTTCTTACCTTTCTGAGTCATCTCACTTAGTGTTTTCTAGTTACATCCATTTTCCTAGAAAATTCATAATTTCACTTTTATCAAGAGCAGAATAAAATCCCATTGCATATATGTTTTCATTATCCATTCATCTGTTGGTAGATGCCTAGGCTGATTCCATTTATTTGCTATTGCAAATAGAGCAAGAAACAAAAATGAAAACAACAAATAAAAAAACCCTAAAAGTAGAACTATCATAGGACCCAGCTGTACCTCCCTCTGGGTATATACTCAAAAGACTATATCCTAGTGTTTAAAACATTTTTTATGTGTTTGAGTATTTTTCTGCATGTATGTATGTGTACCATGTGTTTGCCTGGGGCCCATGGAGGTCAGAAGATGCCATCAGACCCCCTGGAACTGGAGCTACAGATCCTTGTGAGCTGCCATGTGGGTGCTGGGAACTAAACCCAGGTCCTCAGCAAGAGCAGCAGGTGTGAACCATCACTCTAGGCCCAATCATAGTTCTTTGTGAAGCATACATTTATTTATTAAGAAGCTTTTGTTCTGGTAGTTGTTTTCCCTCTCTAGATGAGAAATTTGGCCCGGTACCTGGATATCTCAGTGTTGCAGCAATCTTGGGTAATAGTCTTTTGAGGAATGATGAGATTAGGTCTCAGTTTTTCCACTCACTTGTTGTGGGGCAATGGAGAGAATCATTTTTCCTTATTGGCTTTGTGCCTTCAGTAATTGTCAGGTAGAGGGTTGGATTATGAGAGTTCTAAAGGTTGTACATTGTGTCAGGTCTTAGATATTTGGCATATAATCAAATCACAGGCAGGCTGGGCTCCATATTAGTTATTTTTTCTGTGATAAAACACCACGACAAAAAGTAACTTAAGGAAGGAAGTATTTATTTTGACTTAGTCTTTCAGAAGGGTAGAGTCCATCATGGTGCAGAAGGCATGACATGGTGGAAGGAACAGGAAGATGAGAAATCACATTTCAGCTACACACAGGAAGTTCACCGGAGTACCTGTGTGCATGTGTGTACACACACACACACACACACACACACACACACACACACACACACACACACGAGGCTTTTATAACCTCTTAAAACCTCTCCCCGTGAAATATTCCCTCCAGAAAGCTTCCACCCATCACTTCCCCCTAATGGCATTACCAACTGAGGATCAAGTATTCCAGTACGTGAGCCTATGGGGAACATTTCTTATTCAGACTACCACAGCTCCCACGCAGGGCACTTCTATAGCACTTGAGTCATTTTGCCCTGTCAGGCAGCTGATTGCCTATTCCTGCATCTTTCACCCCAGCGAGGTGTTTCTGAGGATCAACTGCTCCGATTTCCCTCTTCCAGCAGTCAGGTCTCTTTGGATGGTAAGCCAGTCTATGAGTGCCCTGGCTGACAGGCACTGACTCGGAGAGGCAGTGTGAGTTCTGAGTGTTGTCCCTTCCTTTCGGCCATGGTTGTCCTACAGTGTGCTACCTTTTCAGAGCACCAGAAACACGGGTTTTAGTTTGATCCACCAAATTCTAGATCTTTTATTAACGTATACAATACAGAAAATTATCTGTATACTTTTCAGTGAGTGGTTGCTTGAATCAAATAGAAAGCTTGATGGAGAAGTATTTTGCAAAAAGAAAAGTATTCTGTAGTTGTAAGGGGCTATTATTATTAATATACAAAAAACATGGGCTGAAATAGCCAGAATTTTTAGTTGTAGCTGCTGTAACTCAAGGTGGATGCCAGGGGCAACTTTGGCTTTGCTCTTTATGCAGCCAAAGGGAGTCATTCATTAGCTGCTGTTACAAGGCATATATATGTAGCACCACCTGGGTGTGTGGTCAAAGGTGCATAGTTATTCGGTCACCAGGATTTGTGGGAAATGCCTGGAGGACATGGCTGGTGCTTGGTGGGTGGTGATAGTAAACTTCCTCTGGAAGAAATGGTAATACATGTTAGAAGCCCTGTTGAATGCAAAGGATGGGGCATTTGCACAAGCTTTCCTTCCTCAGCTCTGGGTTGAGACTAACTCATCTCTGTCGCCTTACATCCATGGCACTCCCTATGGGTCTGATTGCTGTACTGTGTCATAATTCGTTTCCTCTTGCCTGTTGTAATTGGCTGTGAATTCCTTCAGGGTAGAGGTGAAGTTTTTTATCATCTCTTAATTTCTAGCCCCTGAGGCTTATGCATGTAAGAGTATGTGTTCAAAAGGCCTTTGGTGAACTGGAACAAAGGAATAGAAGAAGAAATATCTAAGAAAAGCAGTTCCTAAGATACAAGCCCAAACTCTGGATTCTTGTAGATCTTGCATCCTAGTAGCAGATTTTTGGTTCTAACTATATGCTTCTAAGTCGTGTACTTCATAGGAGGACAGAAACTTCAGAGAGAACCTCTGGCTGATGGGGGATTGTATTTGCACGGTAGCTCAGTGGATGCAAAAGGGTGAAGCCAAGGGAAGATGAGAGGAAATGATAGTTTAATAATATCCAGTAGGAACACAGTCTCTATAAGCTTCAATACTACAAAAATGCTTCATTTAGTGTTCTGGATTATTGGCATGGCTGGACATTGAATTCAGGGCTTTGTGCATGCCGGTCAAGTGCTTTATCACTGAACTACATCTTCAGCTATGGGGGAGTGATCTTCCCTGCCATGGTCATAGCCACCATGCAAAAACCCAGATGGGGTGCAAAGGCTGTAACTGACATCATGCAGCAGGTTGGAAGAAGTGAAGATAGGCAGCTTCTTCTTGCAGCTCTACTTCTTTGCCATTTATTGTAGTAAACATTTCTCCCTGTGCTAGCTCAGCAGCTTACGTTGATTCGAATGCAGCCTCACTGGTTGCACCTAAGACACCAAGTAGACCTTGTACATTGGTCGTGTTTGAAGGGACTTGCAGGAATATAAAGTGAAGGCGGGAAACGTACTGTTTACTGGTGTTTGAAGTGGAGAGATTTGTTCTGTAGCTGAGACTTCATTGAAAAACAAATGGAATTCATGGCTTATACTGCAGAAACCAAGCATAGCAAAGATGAAAGAGTCCCGTCACCATGATGTGAACAAGCCCAGTGGGGTCAAGGGAACAGAACTGATTCTGCCAATTGTTGCTAAATATTTGAAGTTTTTTTTTTTTTTTTTTTTTTTTTTTTAGAGAAAAGATTGGAGAAAAAAAATGCAGTTCTTTTTTTGGAAGACTTTTCTCTATCCCAGTCTTTTCTAAATTTAAAGAAAAATCAAACCCACATGTTTTGGGATAACATTTATTCAACTGATAGGACAGTGTGATATGAGACCTACTTCCTGTCCAAGAGCCAGCTTTGATATTCTAAGTGGAAGTTCATTTTTAATATACTATTTTAATATCTTCTTTCAGAATGTATACAATATATTTTGACTATATTCATCCCTGACTCTCCCCTCCCAACTCCCCCTGAAATCTCCCGTATCCTCCTCCCAAATTCTTGTTGGCTTTTTTTTTTTTTTAATAAATCACTGAATCCAATTTGTACTACCTATATGCACATGAATGTATGGCTATCCTCTAGGGCATGGGTAACCTACTCGGAGCATACTCCTGGAGAAAGCTGACTAACCCTCTCATGATGGCCATCAACTGCCAATGGCTTCTCAGCTGAGGATGGAACCTCATAGTTCCCTGCCCCCATCCATGCTGGAATGTTGACTTGGTTGATCTTGTGCAGGCAATCATAGCTGTTGTGATCTCTGGCTCTTACATCATTTATACTCTCTCTCCTGTGATGTTTCTTGAGCATTGGAATATGGGGGTTGAGATATAAATGTCCCATTTAGGGATCCATAGTCCCTTATTTTCTGCACTTTGATGAGTTTTGAGTCTCTCTACTAACCATTATCTACTGCAAAAAGGAACTTCTCTGATGAGGACTGAGAGCGGCAATGATCTGTGGGTATATAGACAAATAAATATTTAGAAGGTAGCTTGGTAGTATATCCATTTGGCCAATTAATAGTAGTAGATTCTCCCTTAGGGCCTATGACCTCCCCAGCCATGGGTCCTTGGTCAAGTTTACAGTACAAGTTATGAGTTCCTTCTTGTTTGGAATGGGTCTTAAATCCAATCAGAAAGTAGTTGGTTGCCTCTCTAACAATCATGCCACCATTGCACAAATGGATATATTTTACCAAGGTAGTTGTTACTGTACATTTTGTGGCTCACACCTGGATTAGACTGTTGATGACTTTTCTCTTCCAGCAGCATGTCTTGCATCTTTCAACACCGTGGAAGCTAACCACAGGGAAGCTGGTTCATGATACGTACCAGCTTCAATTCTCCATACCCTATGACCAAAGTATATGATGTCTTCAGCAATAGGGTCTTATCATCAGGCTGTGGTGGGTAACCAAGAGCAATGGTAATGGCCTGTCTTGTCTTGGTTGTCTCTGGGCTACTTCCACCAACAACTGCAAGGGTGGTCTCCCACATTCGGTACTAGAATTTTTGTTTAATGACTCATGGCTTCTTGGAGGAGCAATATCCTCCTGTGAAAGGCAATGCACGCGCACACGTGCGCGCACACACACACACACACACACACACACACACACACACACACAATGAAACAATAGGTTTCCATAGGATTTTCTCAAGCATCTTCAGTGTTGCTTATCCTCTAATTATCTCCTACTCTACCCTACCCTCTCATTCCCTTCCTCACTTACATCTCTACCCTCATTATTTCTCTTTCTCTCTTCATATAACCTTTTTTTTTTTTTAACTATCCTTCACTTCCTTAAGATCTTTCTTCTACCCCCAGATATTTTTCTCTCTAACTCTAGGGGTTGAACTCAGATCATCTTGCTCGCACAGTTTGATGGTTAATACTTAATGGTTATCAACTTAAAAATCACCTGTGGGGCATTATCTTGATTAGGTAAATAGGATTGGGAAAAATTGCCTACTGTGGGTGGCGCCATTCCCTAGGCTGGGATGCTAGACTGAATAAAGAGGAGAAAGCAAGCTGAGTACATGCATTCACCTGTCTGCCTCCTGACTAGATTCAATGTGATTATTCACCTCAAACTCATACTGCTATGACCTCTTCACCATGATGGACTGCGTCCTCAAACTGTGAGCTAAAATTCACCTTTGTTTCCTTAAGTTACTTTCATCAAGATATTTTCCATAGCTGCAGAAAAAGTAACTAAGATGCCACCGAGTCATTTTCCCAGCCCCACACCTGCATCCTCTCTACTTTTACCACAACTAACAGCTAATATTTATGGAGAGCTCCCAAGGGCAGGGGCTATTATAAACTTTGTCCATATCATCTTAATGTGACAGCTTTGCATGTGGACTATGTTTTTTAATCTCTTTTTTTTTTTTTTTGGTAGATGTGTTGGCTAAAGTTTCTTTAACACACAGCTAGTAAGCGACAAAGCCAGGAACTCAAGATCTCTAATATTGACCAGTCTTGAGTATTAAACCATAAAAGAGCCCTCCCTTTTCCTGGCCTAGGGCTATATGCAAGGCCACAGGCGCACCCCTGTTATAATTTCAACTACCAGGTGGGCCACAAAATATGATTCAGAAAATAACAAATAAACACCAATTTTCAGTATAGATTTATTTTATCATCAAACCTTAAAGGCTCCTAATTCATTCCTCTAATAAAAGTCAAATTAATTGAGGGCTGAAGAGCTGGCTCAGGGGTTAATAGGATTTGTTGCTCTTCCAGAGGATCCAGGTTCAAATCACAGCACCAACATAGTAGTTCATAACTGCCTGTAACTCAAGTTCTAGGGATCCGATGCCCTCTTCTGACCTTTGGGGGTACCAGGCATATAGTGGTGCACTTACATAATGCAGGGCAAACACTCATATACATGAAGTAAACATATATACATCTTTTTAAAAGCCATTTTAACTTAATATTTATGCATGTCTATTGCTTTTTCTACCCAAGCGATTTGCTGTTCTCTAGTTAAATTCAGTCATTTTTGGGAGGTCATAGCACCAAGGATAAGGAAGAACATGGTAGTACTTTGTGTAATAGCAAAGCCAAATACTAAACCAACAAAAATGACATACAGCCTCACATAAATCAATGAATAAATAAATAAAATACCCATGCTATAGTCCACTATATTCCTGTTAAAAGCAACGTGGAAATTTTGTGCATTATCATCTTTCTTAAAAATACCCAGAAAGGAATGTTAACTCTGGGGACTGGGAGATTATGAGGAGAAGTTCAGGACTGTATGTTCCCTTTTCCATCTCCCTGGGCTCATCCTCAGTCTCATACCCATACCGTTCTACTTTCTTGGGATTTTGGTGTACTTTAAACATACCCTACTCCTTCTACCTCAGGACTTCTGTGCATACATCCCCCTCTTCTCTGACTCTGAGTTTCCTCTGCCCTTCAGTAAATTCTAGAAACAGTCCAAAGTTTAACTCAAGCCTTCCTCATTTAAAGAGAGCAGTCGCGTTTTCACTGGACCTGTGCGATGATTGGTTTAATGATTGGCAGCCTGCCGGAAGAGAAGCTCCTGGAAGACTAGGTCCCTCTTCTTTGTCATTCTTACTATTGTGTCCCTGTGTCCGATGTGACAATTGGTGTGTTGAGTGCGAATGGATTTATTGATTCAGCAAGTATTGTGAGTGCCAGGCGTTGCGAAGCTGAGAAGTCATCTGCCTCCAAGAGACTGGTACTCTGCTGGAGGAGAGGCTAAATGATGTGATTGGACAGCTGGGCTAACAGAAGGGCCATGGAGATGAGTCTGGGGATCCCGGAAGAAAGAGCCTGACAGTGTCTAGGGGGTCAGGAAAGATTTGGGGTTCTGGAGAACTAGAAGGATGCCAGGGGGTGGGGTCACCAGAAGGCAAGGTCAGTGGATGAAGCACATGGGATGTGGCTGATGGCATAGTGTAAGTATAGGTAGAATTCGCAGGACCAGAAGTTGATGGTAGCCTCATACTGGAAGAGAAGAGAGCATCTGGAAATGTTGCATCTCTGAAAATACACCCTCTTGCAGGGCACACATTCTAGGTGGTCTATAAAATTCCCAAGACTCCTCATGCGTCTTTCACTTAACTGTATATGAAGTGGTGATCTGGTGACACCCACTGACCTGCCTTCTGGAGCCTTAGGCTAAAGCTTGAGGCATGCAATACCTGCCCCCAGCCCCACCCCGTGTTGTTTTAATAAACTTGCAAAGATCAGAAATTGGTCCGTGGTGATATGAAAAGCACTCAGCAAATACGAAAGCAATCAAGTTAAGACGGTGGGTGACAGCACAGAATTGCCTGTTCATGAAAAATTCATTCAGGGCTTCTCTATGAAACCCCCCAAAGGTCTCCATAATAAATTCTCATTCTCTCTTCTAAAGCTCCCCCGCCCCTCCTTCCCTATCCAAAACTTTTTGAGACTTCAAAGTCTCCCTGAGCCCCAGAGGTGCTTTCTGGCCATTATCAGAGCAGCCAGTGTGGGAACAGGCAGATTTAGAGTCCCTTCCTCCTCTCCCATTTCACAAGGAGACAGACCTTCCACTTGGGTCACTGTCCCCTACATGGAGACACATTTTTAAAACACTCCAAGCCAATGACTTTGGACATTCTGGTCTCTTGTGAATACAGGGTAATAAATTTTTAAATTCGGCAATGACAAATAACTCTTTGCAGGTTTTTAATACTTTATAAAGCAAGCATCCACCTCTCGGTCTGGCTTTCCTTTGCTGCCCCCTCCCTTTTCTTCTGTTCCTTGTCTTTCTCTCTCTTTTTCCTTTGCTGTCCTCTCTTTAGGCCTGTCTCCTCTCAGCCCCCACAGCTCTGTGTTTGGTTCTGATGATTCAAATCTTGTTCTCCCCCTTTTTCTTTCTCTTCAATGTCCCCTCCCCTCTGGCATTGGTTTTTCTCATTGGTAAGCTTTGATGTTATGGGGAGAAAGCAAAAAGTTTCTGCTAACCCATTGGAACCCCTACCAGACAGCTATGGCGAGAAACAACCAATGTATCCAAGAAGGTTCTTCTGTGTCACATGGCTTTTCAAAAACTTGACAGTGGACGTGTAATCTGAAACGGCACACAGAAGCATCTACTGATGTCCTGTGTAGAGGAGCAGTCTGTCACAGCACGCAATTGGTTTCCGCGGCTGACATGTTATTTACTTGCTGGCTGTCTTGTCTCAAGTTCTGTGCAAGCGTGAATTCAAGTGTAAGTTCTGTGTAAGCTGAGTATGCCTGCCAGTCTTCCCTTCTGAGACTCTCATTCTTCGTGTTCTAGCACTTGCTCTTTTAAGCGGGCGTCACGAGCACTTTGCTCCAACTTCTTATCTCTGTGTGTTTTACAGCCTTCCAGGAGGAGGGAGCCTGTCTGCTTTGACATCCCTCAAGGCAGGGCAGAGAGTAGGCTCCAAACGCCTAACAGATGTCTTGGTGAGTCTCGGGATGATTCCATGACTGATTCGGAGCTCTAGCTAGGGTGACTTCTGCCAGCTTTCCTTTCACACTTGCAATGAGGGAACGGATGGTGCATCAGTGCATCGGTGAGGGAGGCAGGACAATAACCATAAACAGATCCAGGTTGAAAGCCAGGCAGTAATAACAAAAACAACTGCTGGTCTCCTTGACAGTCCTCTCCTTCCAGCGCCAGGTTGCAAATCACTTTCTGTTTCCTTCTCCCGCCCCAGCTCACACACATGCAGAGATAAAGGAGCTGAAGACATGCCCGATGTGAGTTATTGTCCTAGGAATTATTTGGAAAAGAGACAGGTCGAAAGAGAGTCAGAGTCATCGGAGAGGAAGTTATCAAGAGATGGGTGTGTTAGGCCTGGGATATGAGAAGGAAGGACAATTTCATCTTCCATTCCTTCCTAATCACAAGCACTTGCAGCTTTAAAATTGGGTCCTGATTGCAGTGAATGCCAAGGGCATAGTCTCTGTGTTCAAAGCAGAATCCATCATCTTTCCCCGCTCCTTCCCAGCCTGCATTCTCTCACTCAATCCATTGCCACATACATTCTCTCTCTCTCTCTCTCTCTCTCTCTCTCTCTCTCTCTCTCTCTCAATTCTTTTTTTTTAACGCTTCACGAATTTGCGTGTCATCCTTGCACAGGGGCCATGCTAATCTTCTCTGTATCGTTCCAATTTTAGTATATGTGCTGCTGAAGTGAGCACTCTACATTTCTTTATTCTCGGTTTCTTTAGGTATTTTCAGAAGCTTGGTGTGATGAAAATATACGAACTAGCTTCACCAATCGGCTCTCTCTCTCTCTCTCTCTCTCTCTCTCTCTCTCTCTCTCTCTCTCTCTCTCAGACTGCATGGGGGCTACAGGGAGCGGTAATGAATGGTGCTGGCTGGTGACTCAAGAAGACAGTCGTACCAGTGGACACGGGGAAGTGAGACAAAAGGTGGTCCAGGGCTCTGTTGCTATGGAGAAGGGGAGGGGCAAGGCTGGGGCTCACTGGGGAAGGGTTTGTGGAGGAAATGCCATCTGAGTTGAATTTGACAGGGACGGAGGTGTGAGAACTCAAGGTATTTAGTGAAACAGTAAGTAATTCCTAGCCAAACTGTGGAGGCTCCTGAGGATGCGTGCATGAGGCAATTAGTGGGTAGATTCATAGGTAACATTCCTCATTATAAAGGAGAGGGGGGCCTGCTGATAGAGTTTTAAGCTAGGGCATAATACAAGCATGTTTTCACTGTGGCGAATGACTTATGGGAAAGGGGGAAGACAAGGAGCCTGCTGGGCCTGTTCCAAAAAAAGGGAGACCCTGGCACGAGATGCTAGGAAGAACAGGCCTCTCAGCAAGAGTGACAGATAAAATTGAGCAGGGGTGGGGTGTCGCTGGCTGTGAAATGGTGACTAATAAGAAAAACACATTCACGCAGGCCACTGACCTGCTAACCATGGAACCAAAGACCATAAGACTGTCAGTGATCTTCCACAGTTTACCAAATTAAACCCAAAGTATTCTGTGTGATACATAACACCTGTAAGGATTTGGATACACTGGGGCCTCAGGATGATTTAGTGGGAAAAGCAGTTACTGTATGAGGACTGTAATCTGTATCCCCAGTACCCATGTACAAGTCCAGCAGGTATATAGCATCCTGCCCAGAACCTCAGCAACTCAGGAGGGACAGGGGACACTTAGGGCAAGCTGGACTTTGTGAACATGTCTCGGCCTGAGGTTGATGAAAGGGGTCTTCTATCATCCTCCACTTAATTTTTGGAGGCAGGGTCTCTTACTTGAATTAATATGTCATATCACTGAAGACTTGGATTCTGTCATTCATATTTTTCACCAATTCTCTCTTTTCATTTATAGAATATTGTACATCACAATTATATAGTAAAGATTTTCAAGTCAAAGGTTTTCTACTTCATCTCAGTTTCTCTGTTTTCATGAAATAAAATGGAGACTTACAGGCCGGGCGGTGGTGGCGCACGCCTTTAATCCCAGCACTCGGGAGGCAGAGGCAAGCGGATTTCTGTGAGTTCGAGGCCAGCCTGGGCTACCAAGTGAGTTCCAGGAAAGGCGCAAAGCTACACAGAGAAACCCTGTCTCGAAAATAAAAAAAAAAAAAATGGAGACTTACAATATTTAGGCAAACAATTCAAATGCAAGTATCTACTTTGGCTAGGATATCTGGCCACTGCTAAGTAAAATCTCATGATAATATTAACTTAAATAAGATTTACTAATTGAGTAAAGGAAAACACATATAAAATTTTATACTCTAAAATGTCATATCCATCAATAAATTGTGGTTGTGTTTGGCACATCTCAAAGAGACAAGTGGATTATAAAGATGTTATTGATAAGATTCTATAGGCTTATATCCTGCTATTAATTTTTATACCAAATTCTCATTGGTTTTAATGGGAATTATGATTTTTTAAAGAAGAATACAACTCCATAAAAAATTTAAGTGTATTTGGTTTTAGGTTCTATAGTGAGGTATGTGGGGGTACAAGTGGAAAAAAATTGCCCTTAGACATATTTATAGACCATATGTATTTATTCACTGAGAGACATTTGAGTAAAACCTCCCCTCAAAGACCATAAATGTGAACCATAACATGAAGGCTTGCATCATTCTTAAGTGTGATTACCAGTTAGGGTATTTATATGGTAATTGTCTTTCAGTGATAGAGTACATTTACTGAATTTTTAAAAAAAGAGGATTATTTTTCTCTACACTGTTCTTAAGGATTGGCTGTCATTGCAGTGACCAAAGCCTAAGAGGTGAGGTATGTCGTGTGAGTACCTTCCAAGTGAAGTTGAATTTCACTTCTTCCCAGTGGCTTGCTTGGCCACGCAGGCAAATCTTGAGTCTCCCGATTCTGTGTTGCATCCAGGACTGGACTCAAGCATCAGTTCTATTTTGTAGTTAATAGTCTTATCTGCTCTCTTAGACTGCAAGTTCCTCCTTTAGAGATATGAAAACTTTTCTTTGTATAGTACTGAATATATGTCAGACCAAGAAGAGGGAGAGAGAGTAAGAGAGACAGATAGACAGAGGGACACACAGAGACACAGAGACATACACAGAGACAGAGAGAGAGAGAGAGAGAGAGAGAGAGAGAGAGAGAGAGAGAGAGAGAGACAGCATAGTACTTTCTCAGAAGTTGTGGATGAGATAGGAAAGTATCTTCAACTTCAACACTGTTGCAAGAGTGATTTTGTAGAGAAAACACAGACTGCTACTGGTACACAGACAAGGGGATACTACCATGCTAGCCATGTATTATCACTAGATTAGAAGCTCATGGAAGTCATGAATGTAGCCAAATGTACTGACCTAGGTAGGAACTGAACACCTGTGTCTTACAGGTCTGTGTACACTCTGCCCTTATATAATAGTTATCAATATATAGGAAGTATTTTGTTGTTGTTGAGTTAATGGAAAGGAAGTGATTTTCTTGCTGTGTTTTGTGATAAATATTAAGTTAACGCTAGGTGACTCACTGAAGTATTTGCGTGTTTTCCAAAGATGCACAACCTAGAGGCATGATCTGGGTAGGTTCTAGGGAAGGTCAGGACACACTGTAACTTTGTTTTCCTTGTGCCTATGCAATGGAAAGAAAGAAACAAACCTGGCCACCATTGAGTGGGCCATGAATGGGGTCTTGAAAAAGAGAAGAGGAGAAGGTTGCTGCGAGGCTAATTAGTAGGCTTTGAAAGTGTGGGGTTGGCTGCTATATATTCTGTTAAATTCAGCTCTATTTTAGAGGTATCAGCCAGGGATGATTCAAGTGCCATGTGGATCGGGAGCATAAATGGCCCATTCTTCATGTCCATTGCTCTATCATTAACCTTCCCACTCAGTCCTGGAAATGAAAAACCCAGTGTCTTCCATCTGCTCCACGTTATTTATGATGATGCCTCTAATTATGTCCAATTGGGTTGCTGTCGATGATTAAAGGTAATAGGTAATAATAACTTGGCCTCATCATTACCACCATTATTATTAGCTCATTGATTGCAATAATTTCTAAAATTACCCCTTGGAATAAAATATGTTAAGCACCTGGTTTATCCCTTTTTTAAGGAACATCTGCTCTAAATGTGTGATAGCAGAGGACTGAACGTGTCTTGATCTGAAGGGAAAGCAAAAACGATGCTGACATTGGGGAGTCTTGTCTGTGCTGGAATGGATGTATTGTGAGATGCTGAGAGGAGGAAATCGTCATGATCAAGTTCAACGCTAGGATTACAGGACTGCCGAGAGACGGGGAGACATGTGCTAACTCTAGCTATTCCGTGGCTACTGCAGTGTTTAATTCTTCTTGGAAACAACTCACTTTTTCACTGTAGTCCTGATATTTTCTGTAATGGTTGTGACTTTCTTTGTCTCTGAATATATGGTAGTTGGGGTGAGTGACGACAGGAAAAAGGATACAGCTGTGTATGAAGGTGGAAAGAAAGCATCTTTCTAATAACATAGCCTTATGTTTCACCCCAAGTTCCAATGCTTTCATCCTTTGTAGTTAAGTGGTAAAAGTTATGTAGTCATCTCAGAGCTCTTCTTTGTGTAAGAGTCTGATACTGGTGCCTGCACTAGCTCAACACATTCTCTCTCTCTCTCTCTCTCTCTCTCTCTCTCTCTCTCTCTCTCTCTCTCTCTCTCTCCCTCTCCCTCTCTCCCTCTCCCTCTCTCCCTCTCCCTCTCCTTCCCTCTTTTTCTCTCTCTCTCCCCTCCTCTCTCTCCCTCCTTCTCTCTCTCTCCCTCTCTCTTTCTGTTTCTCTCACATTCACTCACAAACACACACGCTCATACTCAGACATACACACAGTCACAAATACTCTCACACACACTCAGACACACACTCAGACACATACACCCATACACACACATCATGCATACAAGCACCACATATTTACATTTCCTACATAGAGTGCTACACCCCAGATTAACCCAATGGTTTCACGATCAGAGCAAACACAGATTAAATCTAGGAAATGGAAATAAAAGACTGTGATTAGAAATAAATTCTGAATTAGGTCTTTCTATTCTTTTATTTTAT
Organism: Peromyscus leucopus; assembly: GCF_004664715.2. NCBI lineage: Eukaryota > Metazoa > Chordata > Mammalia > Rodentia > Cricetidae > Peromyscus > Peromyscus leucopus. Next base: position 41,906,345 of record NC_051081.1, read on the forward strand.
TCTATTTTTGCAGTGCTGGGTCTTGTACATTGTAGGCAAGTACTCTACCCCTGTGCTATATCCCAAGCCCAAGTTTCTCAATGAGATAAGGAAATGCAAGATATTTTTAACAGATAGTGATTAAAACAACTTAAAATATTCATTGAATTTAATACAAAACTGTAGATCTTAGTAAGTTTTTCTCTGATTTTCTTTTACTTTGCTATCTCTGCTTTTTCTCTCTGCTTTGAGCAGACTTTAGATGCCCACACTTGAGTGTGGATTTGAACTACCCTGCTCAGATGTGGGCAGCTCCCAGATCCTGTGCCATACTATGACAGACTTTTCAGGGGCTTTGCATATAAACCTTCTGATTGAATTCACAGAAACCTGGTAATATATATGTCACTGGAATAAAAGTACCCGTAGAACTTCTATGTGGCTCCAGGGGTATGACTTGGCCTTGGCATACAGTCCCTTTAATACCCTCAGAGTCCCTGGAGAATGTCATATTTCAGGAAAGGGTTCTAGTCACATTGTATCATTAACTTTATGGAGTGTTGTGGAATAACATTTAGTTTGATTCCGATAGAATAAAGGTGCAAAGCCACATGCATAATTTAAAATAAAAATCCTTCCTCTGGTACCAAATAAATGCATGCCAGGTGTGAAAGGAGAACCAAAATGGTCTCCAAGGATGCTGTCATGGAGGATGCTGGGCTTTCTCCATCAGCTACTCCCATCCTCTGGGGCAGTCAAGTAAGATGTTGCCCATTTCCATCATTTCATCTGATGAGCTCCCTAGGTTCTCTGCGGGAATCCTTTTGCTCTCTTTGCCCTCTCTTTCTCCACCATAAGTAAAACTCAAAAGTGAGTTTTTTGAGGTTCGGTTTAGAGGTTTGTTTTAGCCTCTTGTTGCACTGTGATCCAGAAAGGATGATATAAAAAGTTATGAAAGGGTTTCGTTAGCTTTTGGTTTAGGATGTTTATTTTTCTTCCTTTTCAATAGAGTTTATGTCCCGTCTTACTAGAAAAATGTGAAGAAACTCATCAAAAACACTGGAACAATAAATAAACACATTTAAGTTGTATTTCTGTATACTAACAATGAAATATCTGAAGGAAAATTCATAAAGTATTTCCATTTCTAGAGATATCACAGGGAATAAATTCTTAAGCATTTAACAAAGGCTATGAAAGATCTGTAAAATTAAAACCACCAATTATGAATAAAAGAACTTGACACAAACACAGTCAAAGGTATTCCATATTCCCAGACTTAACATTGTTTTAATACAATTTCTACCAAAATTTCAATGACATTTTCCACTGAAATATTAACACAGTCATCTGGAACTACCATAAATTGACAGGGAACTACAAAAAGACTCTTGGTTGCCAAGTCAATGTGAACACTGAGCAGAGCTGGAAGTATCATACTTTGTCTTGATTCCAAATGGCACTACAGAGATGCAGTCATAAGAGACGTATGGTCATGGCATGATCAAAATAAAAATAAACACAAGGACCAATGGAATAGAATACTGAGTCCTGAAAAACTCACAAATGTACAGTCAATAGATTTTCAACAACAGTATCAAGATGTACAATGAGGGGCCTAGGGAGATGGTTCATTCATCAGTACACTTGCCTTGCAAGCATAAGGGCATAAGTCCAATCTCCAGCACTCATAAGTATAATCCTAGTGCTGGTGAAGCAGAGATGGGGTGATCCCTGGGGTTTTCTAATGAGATCCACTGTCTCTGAGGATGACACCCAAGGTTGTCCTCCATCTCCCAGACATATGGTCACACAGGGGTGCCTATGTCCACTCATACACATATGTACATACACAGACACACTAAAAAAAATTAAGAATGTTCAATGAGGAATTAGTTTCTTTCATAAATCACATAGGGAAAATCAACTATCCACAAAGAATGAAACTGGACTCTTACATCATACAAAAGTATCAACTCAAGATGGATTAATGACTTAAATACAAATCCTAAACCTGTGAAATTCCTAGAAGGAAATATGAAGACAAAGCTCTTTGACATTGGCCTTGACAATACTATTTTGGATATGACATCAAAAGATTATGTAATAAATGCAAAAGATAATCATATATTATCATGTCAAACTAAATAACCGCAAAGCAAGATAAATAAACTGAAGCAATAAGCTGAAGAAAAGCAACCTGTAGAATGGCAGAGAAGTTTGATAATGATGTGTTTGGTAAGGTATTGATATCCAGAACCTTCAAGGAACTTACACACTGAAACAGCAAACTTACATCCATCCAACTCAGAAATTAGAAGAAGAATCAAAACAGGCATTTGTCTAAAGAAGAGATACAAATGGGTGATAGTTACATGGAAATAGGTTCAATGCCATCAATCATCAAGAAAATACATGCTCAAACCATAGTGAGATGTCACTTCATATCTGCAAGAATGGCTATTGTCATTAAAAAAAAAAAAGGTAAGTGCTGGTGAGGATGTTGAGCAAAGGAAATGTCTATGTTGGTGTTAATGCTATTGACACAGCCATTGTGGAAAGAGTATGGATGTCTATTGGGAAATTAAAAGTAGAACTATCATGCAATTCATCAATTTCACATCAAGGTTTACGGCCCAAGACTTGAATAAAGTGAAGAGTTGTCTACGCTCTCACATTCACTTTATGGCTATTCTTTTTTTTTCTTATTTATTTTTCTCTTATACAATGCATCCCAACTACATCCTCCCCTCCATCCAGTTACCACCACAATCCACATCTTCCCACTGCTCCTCTGTTTCCCTTCAGAAAAGAACAGGCCTCCCAGGGGTACCACCCAAACACGGCATAACAAGATGCAATAAGACTAGGTACAAACCCCCATAACAAGGCTGGATGAGGCAACCCAGTAGGAGAAAAAGGATCCCAAAAGCAGGCAAAAGAGTCAGAGACATCCCTATTCCTACTGTTAGGAATCCCACAAAAAACCCCAAACTAAACAACTACAATGTGTTTGTAGAGGACCTAGCATAGACCCATGCAGGCTCCATGATTGCCACATCATTCTTTGTGAGCACCTATGAGCTCTGTCTGCTTAGTTGATTCTGTGGGCCTTGTTCTCCTGGTGTCCTTGACCCTTCTGGCTCCTACAATCCTTCCTTCCCCTCTTCTGTGGGGTTCCCTAAGCTCTGCCTAGTGTTTAGCTTTCCTATATACAAATGATAAATGGACAGAGAAAGAAATCAGGGAAACAATACACTTCACAGTAGCCATAAACATTATAAATTATCTTAGGGTAGCTCTAACCAAGCAACTGAAAGACTTGTATGACAAAAACTTCAAGTCTTAAAGAAATTGAAGAAGATATCAGAAGATGGAGAGCTCCCCCATGTTCATGGATTACTAGGATTAACATAGTAAAAATGACCAATTTACCAAAATCAATCTACAGATTCAATGCAATCCCCATCAAAATTCCACCACAATAATTTACAGACGTTGAAAGACAATACTCAATTTCATATGGAAAAATAAAAACCTAGGAAAGGTAAAACAATCTTGAACAATAAGAGAACTTCTGGATGTATTACCATCCCTGGTTTCAAGCTGTACTATGGAGTTATCATAATAAAGACTGTATGGTATTGGCATAAAAACAGACATGTTAGCCAGGCGGTGGTGGCGCACGCCTTTAATCCCAGCACTCAGGAGGCAGAGCCAGGCGGATCTCTGTGAGTTTGAGGACAGCCTGGGCTACCAAGTTAGCTCCAGGAAAGGCGCAAAGCTACGCAGAGAAACCCTGTCTCGAAAAACAAAACAAACAAAAAAAAAAAAAAAAAACAAAAACAAAAAAAACCCAGACATGTTGATCAATGGAATCAAACTGAAGACCCAGACATAAATCCATGCACCTAGAGACATCTCATGTTTGATAAAGAAGCCATAAATACACAATGGAAATAAAAGAAAGTATCTTCAACAAATGGTGCTGGCGTAACTGGATGTTGGCATGTAGAAGAATACAACTAGATCCATATTTTATCACCCTGCACAAAACTCAAGTTCAAGTGGATCAAAGACCTCAACATAAAACCAGACATACTGAATATGATAGATGAGTTAGGCCAGGATAGCCTTGAACACATATGGCTATTCCTAATAGCAAAGTTATAAAATTACTTAAGTATCTGCTTTAACATTTGAATATATCCTCACATGCATGCATGTATATGGTCCTGCCTTTTAAAGGGATTCTGGGACTTCAGAGGTATATCAATGGTTAAAATATTTGTTGTTCTTGCAGAGGAACTGATTTTGGTTCCTAGAACCCAGGTTCACAGCTACTTTTTAGCTGTATTCCCAGTGTATCCAATGACCTATTCTGGTCTCCGTGGGTAATTATAGTTGTAGTTGTATGCATATACCCTGTCCCCAGACACATACATTATAATTAAAAATAAATCTGTTTTTAAACATAGGCATACACGGAGTCCTTTGGGGAAACTTAAAAAATATCTTCCAGTTCCCCTGTCCTGAGAGAGAGACAGGGGGTAGGAGGAGAGAGGAGAGAGAGAGGGAGGGAGAGGAAGAGAGGGGACAGAGACAGATACACAGACACTCCAATTGTGACCATGTGTATGACATTGAGTCTCTATACATTATTTTACAATATTAAGTCAACTAAGCAGGATGCATCAAGACAACATCATGTGACCTCATTTGTATATGGAATCTGAAACAGTCATAGCCAGAAGTAGAGGGTAGAGCTGTGGTTACCAGAGTCTTCCTGGAGGTGGGGTTGGGGAGATGATGGAATATGTGTGTTGAGGAATTGTGGAAGTGTCGGTTAGGTAAAATGCTTTAGTTATATAAGGTAAGTAAATTCTGACAATCTATTGAAGACGGCATTGCCTATCGATAACCATACTATATTATATTCTCAAAATTTGCTAGGAAGATAAATCTTACACCAGTCTATTCTTATGAAAAGACTAAATAACATTTTAAAAAGCACGTAGGAGGAAACTTTGGGAGGTGATGGGCAGGTTTATTACCTTTAGAGTGGTGATGGTTTTATGGGTGTATGCTTAACCCCAAAGTCACATTGATATATATTTTAAATGCTTATAGGTTTTTAGCGATTGGTAATATCTCAACACAGTGATTTAAAGGAAGGAAGATCCCCAGTGGCTAAGGAGCTGTCTGGACATCATTCTCCAATATTGGGAGTGTGGTTTGGCTAAGGTGGAGCAACTTATCAGGAAGCACTTATTTCATCCCTCCTTGTCTCCGGTCTTCGGGCAGGAGTTCTCTTCTTTGACACTCTTTCCGTTTCTGTCAGTAGCATCCAAAGGTCGTTTAGCATGGACTTGGACTAAGGAACCCTTAAGGAAATGAAATGAAACAAACTGCTCCCCCACCAGACTTCTTGCTTTCTGAAGTCCCTGCCTTCCCTTTTACGTCATTGTCTTCTCTTCTCAAGGTCATAATGGTGACACCAAACAGACAACAAGCAAAATCTCCATCATTCATCCACAGAGAAATGTTAGGTGCTTATTGGGGCCTTCATTTTTAAAGTCATTATAACTAATGGAAGAAACAAGGGAGGGCAGGCCTGCTTAAGACAAGGAATAAAGCAGGGTCTCAGGTACAACAGACCCCGAATCTAGGAAAAGCTGGAAGGAATGAGATTCTTCTCTACGTTTGAAGATTCGCCACGTTTGGTCACGAATTCCCACGTGTTGCCGGGAGAAGGGAGAGGTAAGGAAACTTCTGTGGGGTTGATTCCGTCGGACCTAGATGGGAAGTCTGGAGCAAGCAGGCCCCCAGCCACAGAGCACTTGGAAGAAGAAAGGAACATGTGGTCCATTTGTGATCTGTGTTTATTCGTCTGTCTGGTTGTTCTGAAAGGAGGACACAGGCCAGCCAGGGGTCAATGAGTCAAAACCCTTTGAAGACAGACCCAGCTTCTGAAGTGGAGCTGGAGCTGCCTCGCTGGCTCTGTGTCCCACAGTAGTCTGCACACTTGCCAGCTCCTGACCTTCTGCGTGTTTGTTGTCTACAAATGTCACTTGGTGGAAAATCAAGTGTGCAAAAACAGTAACAATCTCTATTTTCCTGGAAGTAAACAATCCTCTCCTGAGTCCCATGAAACCTTGGGAACTTTTGTATAGTCACTTCTTGGAAGGCTTAAACGAAAACCTAGCAAATCAATGTTCTTCCCCACCCTTCATCAGCTATCAGCTCAGAGTGTAAATGACTTCAGGGGTTCGTATCCACACTAGGGCAAGAAGCTGGCATGGTTCTGTGTAGCCATTTTTCACAGACCTTTATTCCCTTCATAGAGTTACTGGTTTCTGTCTCTCTTGGTGGTGGTATTCATGGCCCATCAGATTTTCTGGATCATCTCTACTGTACCCTCATTGTTGATGATGATGGCTTCTTGTCTAGCCCCTTCTGGTCCAAAATCTCCGTCAAGGCCATAGAATAGGTTTGGGAGATCCCTCATATTTCTTTTCTTCCTAAGAGTTCCTAGTTCACTGCACTGGGGGCAGGACATGTCTCTCAGACACGTGACCTGACCTGCTGTGTAGACAGTAGAAACCAGAGAATAGCCTCCCAAGATTCCCGCAGAGCCTATGTGCTAATTCAAACCACTCTCTTGAAGGTAAGGCCTAACTAGAAACAAAGGGGAGTGCAGAGCATGAAGTCTAGACTCAGGGGTGGGCTACTAAGCCTGGGCCGCTCTCCCATTTCAATGTTCTTCTCTGTCCAGAAGACTGGGTTCATGTAATTTGGGAGAGAAATCTACTGTCTTAGTCAAGATTTCTACTGATCTGATAAAAAAACACCATAAGTAAAAGCAACTTAGGAAGGAAAGGGTTTATTTTATCTTACAAGTGTAGTTCAATGTGAAGGAAGTCAGTGCAGGAACTCAAGCAGGGCAGGAATCTGAAGGCTGGTGCTGATGCAGAAGCCATGGAGGAGTGCTGCTTACTGGATACCTTCTCCTGGCTTACTCAGCCCGCTCTAGGACCACCGTCCCATAGGTGGATCCACTCCCAGTGAGCTGGGCCTTCCTACATCAATCACCAATTAAGGAAATGCACCCCAGGCTTGCCCATGGGCCAGTTGAGTGGGGACACTTTCTCAGTTGATGTTCCCTCTTCCATAATGACTCTATGCTCTTGTGAAGTTGACATAAAAGCAGCAGGCACATCTGCTATCTTCCTAACACCACGTATTTATGATTTTAGATCAGTGTCCTTATCCTAAGTGATTGGTTGAATACTCAAAATGTGTGTGTGTGTGTGTGTGTGTGTGTGTGTGTGTGTGTGTGTGTGTGTATAGCCAGAAAATTTTCTGTGTCCCGGCCTACCAGCGGTCAGGACAAATCTCTCCCGCTTGTGTCCCCCTTCCAAGTAAACACACAGAGGCTTATATTAATTATATCTGCTTAGCCATTAGCTCAGGCTAACTACTGACAAGCTATGACACTTAAATTCAGCCCATTTCAGTTAATCTATATGTTGCCACATGCTCCATGGCTTTACCTGTGTGCCATTACATGTTGCTCCCTGGAAGGCAGAGTAGCATCTCCTGACTCAGCCTTCCTCTTCCCAGAACTCTCCTTATCTGCTTATCCCACCTGCCTATACTTCCTGCCTGGCTACTGGCCAATGAACATTTTATTAAACCAGTGTACAAAAGCATTATTCCACAGAGTGTGTGTGTGTGTGTGTGTGTGTGTGTGTGTGTGTGTAGGCCTGAGGTTGGTCTTGTGAGCCATCCCTAAAGCACCATTTAAGCTGGGTTTTTTTTTAAAGACAGTTCACGAGAACATTGGCCTATAACTCACTGATTAGCTAGCTGGCTACCAAGCTCCAAGCACCCCCTTGATGTCTTGTTCCCTGGAATTGAGGTTATAATGGCACCATGGCTGTTTTTAAACATGAGTTCTAGGGACCTCATGTTTGTGTGGCAAGTGCTTTTACAACTGAGCTGTGTTCCTGGCTCCCCAAACAACCTTTCACTTATTATTAAGTTCGGTTCTCACAATAACACTTCAAGATCATGCTGTTTGGAGTTTCAGCAGCATATGTGAGACTACAAAATCAAATTTTGATTATTTCCTGCATCGTATTTCACAAAGCAAGAAACGAGGAACCTCCGCCATGCCCCACTCTCAGTTTTCAGGTAAGGATGCCACGAAGAAATATGGAATTAGTGATACCGTACCAATTGCTATCTTAGAAAATTACCCTGTTCCAGTAGGATTGCCTTCTGCCTGCTTTGTCCATTCTGACAGTAACAGGAGAATGGGGTGGGAGAAGTGGAGGCCATTACTTGTAACAAGGAGACAAAAAGGGGAAACTTCCTCGAACAATCAGAAGCAAGTAGACGTTGAAATGCTCTTCATCTTCACGATTCTGCCCATTTGCAAAAGGCATCATAAAGCTCTCAGAGAAGAGCTAGGAAACAAAGCCCTGTTCTCAAGTGTACCATTTGGTATATATACATATATATATGAGATTTAGAAGTTTTTACGTTTTATTTGATCATTCTGTGTGTAGGAGTGCTTTGCCTGCCCTGGTATATGTGTAACCAACCCATGCATGCTGCATTCCAGGAGGCTGGAAGAGGGCATCAGATCCCCTGGGACTGAAGTTACAGATGGTTGTGAGCGACTGTGTGGGTGTCATTGACTGAACCTGTGTCCTCTGGAAGAGCAATCAGTCCTCTTAACCATTGAGCTGTTACTTCAGCCCTGTACATAAGATTTGATACGACACACATGACAGTTTCTTTATGCATGAAACAGGTATAAAATACGTCCCAGCCTTTTCTTGTTTGGAGATATGAATCCACATAGAAATCTGAGGAGATGCTTTTTTTTATTTTTTTCAGTAGGCTTTGTTTTCTATAGGACAGAAATAATGGATCCAAAACTGTAAAGACGGTTGCATGAAGCACAATGATCAAGGAAGAGCCATGCTTTTTAAATGATAAGTGGCTTCATTTTTACTTTTTCCTCCCTCCCTCCCTTTCTTTTTTTCCTTTCTTCCTTTCTTTGTTTCTTTACTTATTTATTTGAGAAAGGGTTTCTCTGTGTAGCTCTGGCTGTCCTGGAACTCGCTCTGTAGCCCCGGCTGGCCTTGAATTTATAGAGATCCACCTGCTTCTGTCTCCCTGAGCTCTGAGATTAAGGGCTTGCACCACCGCCGTCCAGGCATTTTTTATTTTTAACAGATAGTTACTACCCACCCACACATAGAAAACTCCCTCTGTTTTTTCCTTTCCTTTTCTCTCAGGGAGAATTTAGGCAGTGACAGTTACAGTATAATCACCCCATTGTATTTGTCTCCAAATCCAGTGAAGTTTGGGTAAACTCATCAGTATTTGATACCAGCAGCACTGTGAGTCTATGGTGAAAAGGTGGTACACTCAATGGGCTACGAGGGTTAAAAATGCAAACAGATGGCAGCATGGTTCCTGCCCTTGAGAAACTCCTGCTAGGGAGGCATTTACACCACATACTCACTGGTTCATTGAATATTTATAAAGTCGCCTTGTTGCCAGGACCTGCTGTGGATGTTGAGATGATGACAGTGCACTAAATGGGAAAGAGGAAATAGCATCTCAGTGAAAATGGATGAAATGTTAGAGAGCAAGAGCTGGTGAGCTTCTTAAAACATGACTTGTTATGAAATCACGTGATAAAGAAGAGTTGCCATCCCTAAGTTGGACTGGTGGGGTATGGGTTACAGAATTCAACCTTCATGAAGTTACATTTTGAGTTGTATATGACATTTAGAAAATAATCTTCAATGGAAGGAAGAAGATACAAGGAAAATGCTCAACAGTATCTTCAGTTGGAGACACAGAGGAACCTCGCTTGATTTGAATAGTGGATCTGTGTTGGAGAGGATTGGGCAGTTGAACCTGAGGATGGTGGATGACTATGACATTCAGAATAAGAAAGTTAGTTTAAATGAGGGTGCGAACACAGGGCCATGCATGGAGTTTTATGTGGAACTGTAGTTGGATATCAAGAATATAAGGGTGTGTGATGTGATAAACACTGTTTTTAGACAGTATAGATTTTCATTGATATGAGATCTTGCCAGCCCAGGCTGGTTTCAGATTGGCTTTTTAGTCAAGGGTGTCATTGAACTCCAACCTCTTGCCTCTACCTCTCAAATGCTGGAATCATTGCCTGGATGAGAATACAGATTGCTGTGTTCAAGTACCAAGTAAAGCCATGTGGGCTTCCATCTTCAAAGGACCACACATACTCTGAAGAAGATTGTAAGTAACAATTGATAATGTGTTAAATGAACTAAACAGAAAAATTTCCCTGAGATCCCAATAGCTCAATTAATTGAACAAATCTTACTGTGTTAATCCCTGAGTTGTGCAGATGTATGTAGCTGTGTATAACTACTGCTATGACATTTCTGTATCAGGCAATGGATGTGGGCTTAATGAAGTGATATATGGTTTGTTTGTCTAGAGTTACCACATCAGGTTTCTATTGAGCACCAGGGACTAACAATAGGACTTTTGCTTTCTTAGGAATAATTCTACCACACAGAGAGAAGAGTGGTTTTGGTATTAATTTAGGAACACTTTTCTTCTTGATCTACTGGCCAAGGGCAAATTGGTGACCAGGCATTATTTTCTAGAGACATTTAAGAACTTATCATTGGAAAAACTAACCAGCCCTCTGTTGAAAAGTCAGACCTCAGTGGTCTTTGCATTATTTCAGCGGGGAGGGGTCCTCATGCCACTAAGAATAGGATTCGGTTAGGGATAATGCAGTTCAGGCCTTCCTCTAATTGTATGGAAATTCCAGGGGTAAAAATGTATGGATCTGGGAAAGATCAGCTTTGACAGTGTTCAATAACTTCTGAATTTCCAATCCCCTAGACTTCCCCAGTCCCCCTTCCTTATGTATCTCCTCATCAGGCTCCAAGTTTATTAAGCCATTGTTAGATAAAATCATGCTTCTTCCCACGAGCTGTTTCTGCAATCTGAAAGGATAGAACGTGGGTTGGGGCAGCGGAGTTGGCAAAGAGAGTAGACTTCTGGGGCATCTGGACATTGTTCATCCTGAAACCTTTTATTTGTTCATTTAGAAATGAACAATCAGAAAAGCCTCTGCATTTCAGGGATGTTTTCAAAGCTAGTTCTTTCAGGTTGGGTTTGGCTGCCGTCCCATGTGAAGCAGTTGCACTTTCTACTCAACAGATTTTGCATAAACTAGGAAAAGCTTGGCTCCTCCAACTGTTTGATCTTGGTTGCATTGCCCATAATTTTGCATATTTGACATCTGGAATGTAAGTTGGAGCTACACATTTAATATTTCTGTTTAATGTTCATTATTGGACTCCCCTGAAGATGGTTTTTATTTAGAGTTGGCTGTGAAGGGGATGCTATTTTAATCGACGGAGTTCACATCCAGCTTCTGATTACTTTTCTTTCTCAGTAGAGCAAAAGAAAAGGGGAGGGGAGACATACTTCTTCAGTTTTCACTGAAGATGATAGATGGTCATCAGAGGTGGGGAAGTTGATGTTTGTGTTGGACATTGATTAATTTTGGTTTGGATGAGCCGTTCTAGAACCTGCTGGAACAATTTGGTAAAAAGTCCTGAGTTACCACACTAGAACTCCCCTCCCATACCCCCAGACATACCAGGTTATATATAATGTTTCATTCAATTCTGTAGAGTTTAGTCAATGAATACTACACATATGGCTTCAGATGCCATTAGGAATGCAATGCAAAATGAGGAATAACTTTTATGCTTGAGTGACTGCACTACTTTCTATGAGTTGCCATAGCAAAATGCCACAGAATGGGTGGTTTGAACAACTGAAATTAATTATCTTACAGTTAAAGTCCTAAGTCTAAGATGGTGGTGGTGTTGGCATTGATTTCTTCTGGCTTCTTTTCTTGGCTTGTAGGTCATTTCCTTCTTGTGTTGTTGCATGGTCTCGCTTCAGGGTCTGCACACCTCTCTGGTGTTTCTGTACTCTAATTTCTTCTTTCATTTGTTTCACTTGAAAGGAGGCCTCACATGGTCTCTCAGATTGGCCTGGAATACACTGTATTCTCAGGTTGGCCTCAAACTTGCAACAATCTTTATACCTCAGCCTCCCAAGTTCTAGGATTACAGGCTACTGGTACTGTGTCTGGCACTATTCTCTTCTTACAAGTATATCATTCAGGCAGATCAGGGTTGCTCTTTTGACTGAATTTTAACTTAATGTATCATTTTTATGACAGGGCAAGACAGTGCAGATGTTCCTCCATCTTGAATTCTTGCTGAGACCATTTCAAGTTTAACTAGAATTTGATATCCTTGATGGAAAAATCTCATGGAAAATTCCTCATCTCTATTCTAGGGAACAAAAGACAAGATGCTCCAACTAATGTCTTAACTTCTGTTAAACTGCCTGCTTGTGCATACCTCACCATCCAGCTGCAGATCGAGATACCAGGTTATAGTTTTTACCTGTAAAAGCCCCTGTCTCTAAATGCTCAGGGTTACACTTAGGTCCCGAATACCTGAGTGTAGTCCCAGCCAAATAGAAAAAAATGCTTTCAGTTGGCTATAAACTGTGTCTGAGTGGTCATCTCTACTGGGCCCCCTGTCACACTTTAAAGGTCCTGCCTTCCCAAACCAGTCATATTCTGAGGAGATTAGGGATTTAACCTACAAATTTAACCTACATAATGTTAACCTGTAACAGAATTGTCTAATAATAGAGAAGATGCTTTGTATGCAGTGAATACCAAACAAGCCAGGAGTTGGCCACATGCAAAGGCAAAGTTCTATGGAGCTTGAGAGATCAGGCTTTTCCATATGTTGAATGGGAACCCTCACAGATGAAGTACTTTTTGAGGTCAGTATTGAAGGACCAGCCCTAAAGAATGAACAATTAAGGTAAACAACATGAAGGTAGATTTTTTTTTTAGGTCAAATTAGCAATTTCTTGTTGTATCACATTTTTTTTTTTATACTCACCCTTTAGGGCTAAATTTGGCAATTGTTTTCTCTAAAGAGGCAGATGATAGTGAATATTTAAACATGTGGGCTATGTGGTCAAAACAACTCTACACACCACTGCTGTAAATAAAAATATGTATGAATGGTATGCACAAAAACATGCTGTATGTCAATAAAACTTTATGCACCACAGAGCACTGGGTAGTTGCAGTAACTAGTAGAATAATAGTGGGAAAGAATCAGGTCCTTGAATTTCCCCCAAATCCTCTGCCATTCTAATTTTATTTCATAGAAACTAGTAGGTTTCTAAGTAAATATTTTAATTTTATATTTTTTTAAAAGTCCTTTGGGGAGATTTAAAAACTACCTTTCAGTTCCCCTACCCAGAGAGAGAGAGAGAGAGAGAGAGAGAGAGAGAGAGAGAGAGAGAGAGAGAGAGAGAGAGAGAGAGAGAAAGAGAGAGAGAGAGAGAGCGCCAGGGCTAGATTTGCTCCTGGGCCACAGTTTGTTTCCCCTTCTGTAGGGGTGACTTAAAATCCCCTAACCTCTCTGCTGTGAGAAAGTCTTCCCTGATGCTTTCACACCCCTGCCGTGTGCATGATTCTCCTCTTCTGTGACATTCTTACTCCCTCTCTGTTTCAAAGCAGAGCCTTCCAGCATGCAGAGAACAGAAAATACCTTGGCTCCCACTCAATGTTGTCATGTGGTAACAGACCGCAAACCTAAGGCACTTCCGCCTTGTTGTTGAACTCTTGGCACACGTGTGTTTTGTTTCTGTTTTATTGGCTCTTTGGTGGAACTGCAAAAAGACTTTTGGCCTCTTTTCATCCAGCAAAGGAAAACAAACAGCCACTTCTCTTTTCACGACCTAGAGCACTCCTTGGTATCCATCTTGCAAAGGAGGCACTTGCTTAGTGTTTGAAATTCCCAGATGTGTCCGAATTCCCCGTAAACACAAACAGTGCAGTGCATGGCGGCTGGGAGGCATGATGAATGCACCTATAGTGGCTCCTGTCTTCCTGCGAAGAGAAAAGGAACAACACCGTGAGGTGGGGGACATCCTGGGGCCTCAGCCCCCACTCTTCCTTTACCAGGATTCAGGGAGTGGCTGATCCTGTCCTTCTGGTAATAGAGAGATAAGCAAGCAGGGGAAAAACCTTCCTCTCATGATTTTCTCCAAAGGAGAGAAGGTCCGTGGAAAAGCACGGAGGTCCTATCATTTCAGGTGCAATTATCTATGATAAAGAAGTAAAAAGGGAAGAGTGGAGCGCGCGAGCAGGTGACTCCTGAGGAGAAGGAGAAGAGATTGACGGACAGAGGGACAGAGGCTGGCATGGGTGAGCTGCCTTGAGCCTGACTACAGCAGGGAGGGGGGGAGGGCGGAGCGGGGGAGGGCGGAGCAGTTAAAGGACATGCGGTAAGAAGACAGGCTTGGCGTGAGTGGCAACTGGATCCTTGAAGATCCCATTTGCTTTCTTTCCGATGTGCTAGTCACTCACCAACTCTCTTAAAGAATGGTAAGGGCTCAAGTCATTTTTAGGTTTTCTCTGAGAAGTACAGATGCCAACTGGTATGGCTCTTGTCCCAGGCGCTCAAGTCGGTACTTTTCAAACTGCTTATCAGTACACTGTGCTTAAATCACTAATAGGAGTTCTGGGGGGGTGGGGGGAACTTTGGAAATGTCATGGATCCCCTTTTAAACACATTAAAAATCACAAATCAAGAATGAAGTGTGCTTAACTATTTAATCCAATATTTAAGATATTGGATTAAATAACTTGAGTATGTAATTTGACTTAATAATACTGGCTCTATAAATTCTCTTCTGGAGAACATCTTGTAAGACTTTAGTATAATATCTCTCCGAGCGGGGTTTGCTGACCTCATGTCTCAGAATCCCTTGGGCTCTTTTATGTAGTTGGGTCCCCCTGGCCTTTCTCGAAATATCGAGTCAGATTGGATCTTAAAATAGGCTTTTCAAAACAACCGGACACTCTAGCTCCTCTACAGCCCTCAACTAATGGGAGGCCAAGCTCCACAATCTGCATTTTCTTCCAGGAGAATCTGTGTGAGGAGAACTCCTTTGGTTCCAAGCCCCCAGCCTACATTCTTCTTTGAAAAATTATTATAATTATAAAGTGTGTGTGTGTGTGTGTGTGTGTGTGTGTGTGTGTGTGTGTGATGCATGGGGACAGGACATCCACTTGTGCAGGAGTGGGCACTTTACTTTCATCCTGGGGTCTGGAGATCAAACTCTGTCGCAATTGTATGGCAAGTGCTTTTTACCTGCTAAGGCACCTCACTGGTCCCTGTGACAGTTTTTAAGGGGACATTAGTTTACTAGTTGAATTACTTGAAATGAAAAGTGGCCATGCTTAGCTCAGGCCCTGCCTCACCTCTGTCTTGGGACCTACCTTGCTGTGATATTTGCTCTATAGGGGTAGCTAGCTCTACCTTGGGAAAGTGATTGTCCAGATCTTCAAGAAATAGGCTGGAGAAGTATGTCTAGTGCCAGAATAGCACATCAGAAAGTGAATCTTCTGAGTTGAGGGTGGGCAGGTTGTTATAGCTGTCTCCCAATTGGTTCTGAACTGACGACTGTTACGCACTGAACTTCATGTCTTGGCCCTGTGCCAAATTTACATTTGAAGATAATTGACCTAGAACCAAGTTCTTTTTTTTTTCTTATGCAACATAATACGTCATGCAAATGGTAAACAAAACAAAGCAAACCATGGCTGTTCATTTTACCATAAAAAAAAAAAAAACTCATAGGAAGAACAGTCAAGGCAAAGAGGCAACAGTGACTGAAATCCATCTCTTTGGAAGTAATTCCAAAGGATTTGAAGATAGCCAGATAGAGCTTTCATATTTCTTTTAAGATTCCTCTTAAGACAAGCAGGAGGCTAGGACACCAGCATGTGTAACATCTGGTGTGCTCGGGGGTAGAAAAGGGTGAAGTGGAGGGAATTCTTGGAAGCATTCTTGAAGGATGTGGTGGAAGAACACCTGGAAAAACCCACTTTCTTGAAGGAAGGCTGCAAGGACCCAAGGCTGGGGAGGTCATGTTCAACAAATCGGATGGAGTGCCTTGAAGATATCCCTGTCATGAAAGACGAAGGAGATTTAGTGGCTGTCCAAAGAACTCTTTGATTTTTTAAACAAGACTTGACAAGATTCCACATCCGGGATTAATGGTCAAGAGGAGGAGCTGTGCATCATGGGTAACATGGGGTGCAAGTTAAAAAAAAAAAAAAAAAAAAAAAAAAAGGAAGCTGGCTCCAGAAGGGGAGATGGATGAAAGAGAGAGAAGGGATCTGTGACTTAGAAAGGGATTACATGGATAGAGGAAGAGAGAACAGGAAGAGAAAATGATCAGCCAGCAATGGGGAGAGCCTTCATTTATCATCCACCCAGAAGAGGAACCAAACAACAGCACAGAACAAGTGCAGTAAGTCTCAGGACAGTTTGGAAACATGAGCCCAGCTATCCTGACAGATTTTACCTTGGATTGTTACAGATGCTTGGTTGTGACGTGCGACCTTGGACATAAGAAGGAACACCAGTGAAAACCAAAGGGATCCAAATTAATAAACAGATGTGGGGGAACACTTAACTTGGGGATAGGCGATGGGGCTCAGATCCAAGATGGTCATACATTATAGTCAGTGGCCTGTGTCTTCAGCGTTCCCCGCCTTCTCTTTGGAATCCCACAGTGTCGTCTTCCCTACGTCCTCACCAACAACTCCTTTCAACCTCAAAGTCAGCTTCCTGAGTCTAAGCCAGGCATTATATCCTTCTCTTGCCCTCCTTTCGTCCTCCCGGGAAGAGCTAACGTCAGTAAAATAGCTAACTTGTCCCAATGAACAAATGCTTAAGGACACTTTAAGAAACTGCTCTCCCCCCTGGGGATTTCTATTTTATTGGAAGTCAACAATTCAATCTAAGGCTTAGAGCCACTCTGATGAAAGTTTTGGTTTGGGAGGATGTGACAGGATCACATGTCCCCAAGGCTGCTCACAGTGGCTGTCTCTCTCACCTGGTTGATAAAGATCAATCCCTCTGCATACAGGAGACAGTTGTGTAGCTTGGTTTGTTTGAGGGACCTCTGGCAGTGTGATCAGGATCTATCCCTGGTGCGTGAGCGGGCTTTCTGGATCCCATTACCTATGGTGGGACACCTTGCTCACCCCTGATAAAAAGGGGAGGGCTTGGTCCTGCCTCAACTAAATGTACCAGGCTTAGCTGCCCCTCCACCCATGGGAGAACTTACCCTGTTAGAGGAAGGGATGAGGAGTGGGGGGGAGGAAGTGTGGAGGGGAGTGGGAAGAGGAATGAGAGGGGGGGGTCGGTATGTAAAATGAAAAAAAAAAATCAATCTTAATCCTGCCCATAGCAGGATCTTCAATCACAAAAATAATACCAGAGGAAATAAAGCTTCAAAAGCCTGTATTGGGAGAGGAAAACACAGCAATGATAGGCTGATTCAGGCCAAAGCACCCACAATAAACACATATGATACAGCAACAGAGTCTGAGGAAAGATCTAGAACCGGCTGAAGGACACCGAGAGCTACAT
Source organism: Peromyscus leucopus (assembly GCF_004664715.2). Classification (NCBI taxonomy): domain Eukaryota; kingdom Metazoa; phylum Chordata; class Mammalia; order Rodentia; family Cricetidae; genus Peromyscus; species Peromyscus leucopus. Next base: position 41,923,915 of record NC_051081.1, read on the forward strand.
TGCTTTAGATGGCAGTGTGGAAACACCTACTTTCATTCCCTGATGGAACCTGGCCAAACCCATGGGAAAGAGAGTCCCAGAACTCAGAAAGAGATTAAACAAAGCACACACTTTCTAGAAAGTGGGACTCTTAAAGCACGAGTTCCCAGAACCAAACAGTGGAATCTGAAACCAGATTGGAGTGGGGGCGGGGGGGGGGGGGGATCAAGCTGGGGCTGCCACTCCTGCCTCCAAATTTCTAAACTTTTCAGGACCTGCCCTATCCAAGTTCTTGACCCATGGAGTCTATGAATCTAATAAAACTTTGTCTTAGGCCACTGGGGATGGATACCTGGGACAGTCTATTATGACATCATTTGGACCTAGAGTAAATGTTACCTGAACGTGAAACAGTTACGCTTATTGATACTATTTTAGAGGTCATCTTTCCTAAGAGTTTCAAGACTCTTGGAGGAATAACCTGCCATCCTGTGCTTTACAAAAACTAACAATTGTGTTTGGTGTCTATATGAGGAAAGGAGATCGCATCACAGTGGAGGGGAAATGGGGACAAAATTCTGTAGAATTCATAATTCTCTAAATGCTTTTCTGGAATTGTAAACTATTTTTCTATTTCTTCGATTAAAACGGAGGAGGAGACATGAACTCATTATAAAAACAACAAGTATCAGAACTTGGTAAAGTGAAGAGAAAGTCTGAATAGGAATTCCAGGGCTGCTGGTAATAACATTCCAGAGCTTAGCCACTATATTTTTTTGTTTCCTTTTATTTTTTTTTCATAACGTCTGTCATTTAGGATCATATTCATCACGTCAGCTTTCAGCTACAGGTGGGAACATTAGTTTGGAAGTCTTTCTTTGTATTGTCTTGGTAACCTAGATGTATTGCCCATGACATGTTAGCCATTTAATAATTCTACTGTTCCAACAAGACCTCCCAAAGGAGCAGTTTTAGCCCCCAAGCTAAGCTCTCCAGAGGAGCTGTGGAAGCCACAGGTGTGAGAAATTTGAGGCTTCCTTCTTGGGGGTCTCTCTCTCTTCAGTCAGGTCTGTTTTTTTTTTTTCTGTTGTTGTTGTTGTTATTAAAATAGGTCTTAAGCTCTGCAAATAGTTATTCTTGGATATTCAGAAATGGAAGGACCCCCCCACACACACACACAAACATGAAATGGCTATCTAAATATGTTAATTCACCCAGTTGGTTGTTTATTATCTTCTGTATTCACCATGACAACATACCTCATAGACTCTGCATAGATTATTGTTATCAGATGTGAGCGAGGAAAATCCGTATCTTTCCCCCAGATGAACAACAGAAAGACAGCACTCTGCTTGGGTAGCCTGTCAAAGGTGTGAAGGGAAGTGACTCACTCAGCTGGTGTGACACTTTTCATTTGAAAGCATATTGTTTCAACTTGAGTTTATTAAAAACCAAATTCCAATATGTGTAGAAATGAAAATGCTTGGCCATTCTCCTCTCAGAAGAGACTGGGACCAATAAGTCATCAGCAAATTTCATTGTTTCTAGAGATACTTACCTTGTGTCTACAACATATACATTAAACATCAAATATTGGCCCTTACTATTTTTTACATTTTTTAATGTGTGTGAGGTGTGTATGTGAGTGTATTTGTATGTGTGTTCATGTGTGTGAGTAAGTGTATGTATATTGTTTGAGTGTGTGTGTGCATGAGGGTGTGACACACATGAACCACTGTGAGCATATGGAGGCCAAAGTGTTCCTTGAAGAAGTCAGTTCTCTCTATCCACCATGTGGGTTCCAGGTACTCTATTTAGGTCAGGTTTGGTGGCAAGTGCCTTCACCTGCTGAATCATGTCGCCATCCCTTTTGGAGGGAGAAGGTAGGGCTTTTAAATGGTATGGAACAGAAAGACCAATTAAACACATCTCTGGATTCAGAAGTGTAGAGATTCAAAGACTCTTCATGCCAAAAATATTTATGAGATCTTGGAATGAGTATAGTGCCAAGGAGACACCCATCACATGCAGGGCTAATCACAAGGATCTGCAGCAAGAGTGAGCTTCGAACGTCATTCCTGTCAGAGTCCCATCTCCATGAGTCCAAGCCAGGTTGAGCAGCTGAGTCTGGGGTCTATGTCCATTCTTTCAGCTGGGTTAATGGTGATACAATGAACGTCTAAATGATGAGAGAAAGGCAGCCTCTCTCCATTTTAACAGTATTACCAAGGTTGAGATGCAGCAGAGACTCTCACAGCTTCTCTGTCTGGGTCCCAGGAGGTGGCCACCCACTTTTCTATGTTTGTTGTTTGGAGGCTCACTCTCATTTCTCCCAGTCCTTGCACTTAACCTGAGGTGTTATTCCTCCTCTGCATTTTCTTTCATCCCTCTGTCCCACTCAGTCCCTCACCTTGGGGTTTTTTAAGTTTCAGATTGTCCCTTTGAGTTCCATGCTCACTCACTCCTGAAAGGCACAGTTTCTGGTTTCCTCCTGTCTCTTGCCTATTGCTATGGAAAGACTCTAGATACACTTCAGCCCAATCCAGGTCAAGGTGAGGCTAGTGCCTCAGGCCAGTCTCTGAAGACGGAGGTCACAAGAGGCAGCCCCGTCTTAGTGGGTGCCACTCTATGGCCTGGAGTCACCAAGGCCTCAGCACAAAGAGGAGAAGAACTCTAGGTAATTCACCCTCACTAGCAACACCATATGACATCAAATCCAGGCCTCTCCTGGGTGATGTACACTGTGCTATTTTGCATCCCAATAACAACAACAAAAATCAGGCAAATAAACTACAACACAACTTGAGCTGGAAGTAATTTTCAGTGATGGAACAGTTCAAAAGTAGAGCCGACAGTGTGTATTTTAGTATTGATGGAATGAGATCTATAATCACGAACATGACAAAACTGAAAAACGATGAGCAAATGGCTGTTTCTCACATGATTTTTCTATCATGATTTTTCAACTTGCAATATCTATACTGATCAAGAGGCAACTATGTCTCTCTGAGCCATCACCAAACTCTACACATTGGAAGCCACGTGTACAGACCTGTCATCCCACCACTTGGAGAACTGAGGAAAGAGGTCATAAGTTCCAGGCCAGCCTAGACTGCATAGTCAGAGCTGTCTCAAAAAAAAATAAAAATAAAATAAAAAAATAAAAATCCTATACCCCTGATGCTGCATATTATTTCCCTGCCTGAAACAACAAAGACATGAGTTCTTGGTGGCCACTGTCCCAGAGATTTTAATGAATTTCTAAACTTGTGATTATTGTATATGATGCTGTTTTCAGAGACTTGTGGTTTTCCTGATTTCCGTTTTGAAAATTCCATTCTCTTCCATCCATTCATTCATTCTCTCTTTTCCTCTCATGCATACCTGTTTCAGGTTCATGTCTGACTGTGTGTGGACAGTGTACATGTGTGGGTGTGCATGTGGAGGCCAGAAGCTGACATCAGATCCATTCCTCAGCTCATTGCTCCCCCACCTTGCTTTTTGAGGCAGGGTCTCTCACTGAACTTGGAGCTCATGGATTTGGCTTAAAGCTTGGCACCTCTTTTGTTAGGAAGCTCCATTGCCTACTATACCAAGTTAAGCCTCATTTTTCTGACTTCAACTTCCTCTCAGGATGTTGATGATGGCTGCTCCCTGTGATGTCAGGAAGAATGGATGGGATTGGAATCTGCAAAGGCAGAAGAACGCTCAGTGCTCCACTGGGCCTCGTACTCACTCCTGGCTTGCTTCTACCTCTGAACGTATATCCACCCTCCCTACCTCTTCACTCTTCGTGGTCATGTCCTCATCCCCCTAGAGAAGGCTGGCATCCCCAGACTGCGTCACCCGATCTCCTTCGACCTTTGGCTACCAGTTGGTTTCTGCTAAGCAGAAAGGGCCATGAAAGGCTGGGAGCAGCTTGAGCGATGCTTCCAGGACATCTCTCTCCTTTCATGCTGGGCTTTTCTGGCTTCTCAGTGAAGCTACGTTCTCTACCCAGCTCTTGGCGGCAGAGCCTCTCTCCATTGGCTACCACTCTGGCTGGGATTCTTTCCGGTCTAGAAGCCATATGGCTTCCAGTCACACTGTTTTCGGTGGGGGCCCGAGTACCTACCCATCCCTTGCCAGTCCTTTACTTCTACTCACACCTCTGAAGGCAGTTCCTCTGTTGACATCTCTTGAGTCTTCCATTTAAGGTGTCACCTGTGTCCTGCCAGGGCTCCCAATTACTACTTTCTCCCAGGCCTACAGGTGGTGACATCTGCTTTCTGGTGCACTTAGCTGCCTTAATGGACTGTATGACTCTAACGGTAGAATGATCTAACCAGCAGGATCCACTATTTGGAATGTGACTCTATGCCAGTTACAAAAAAAAAATTTTTTTTTGTTTAGATGGTGAAAATGAGGAGGACATCATTTTTTTTTTTTTGAATAGGGATTTCTTGTTTTAAATTTTGGCCAACCATCCCGTTTCACTCTCCACTTTACCTAAAAAGTAAAAATAAAAAGGAGATGCTCTGGCTCCAATTTATGGGGGAGTTGGGCATGCAGCTCTCCTTTCAAAGCTGTTCACATGGAAAGGAAACTGGTCCTGACATTTACACAGTCCAGGAGGATTCCAAATAGAATTTGGACAGATTGGGAAGTTACCATCTTGGAGTGTGTGGGGAAAGCAATCCTGGTGGGAAGATGTGGTGACATATATGAGACAATCCATGGATGTGAGGAATGTGTTTCTCTGCATGTGCCTCTCCACTTCATGATCCAATGGGAATGCCAGAAATATGCATATGTTCTTTATGATAACACATGAGCAGGCCATCCAATTAAAGCACTCCACACTCAGTGCAAGGAGTATAATTTCTGGGTATATTTATGATTGCATAATGTCAACAAAGGGGTCTTTTAAATACAGCACATTCCTTATTCTGCACTTAGAGATCATGCTAAACACATCCAAATGCACAAACCATAAAAGAGGGAAGAGGCAGTATCGGCCCCGAGCTCTTTGGTTTCTGCATCTGGCCAGCGTCCACTGGGAGAAATGTAAGTCAGAGTTTACCACATGGATTACAAATGTGCTGAATTGCAAGAATGATTATTAAATAAAAATATCCACAGCACCTGCAGCTTGTCCTGGAAAGTTCCCCCAGGGTGTTGTGGGTGCTTTAAAAAAAACTGAAGGAAAAAAACCGTAAGACAGTAGGGATGCAAATGGCAACCCCAGCTGCTGGTAGTAGCAATTCTGTTAATGTTCCTGAAGGTTCTCAGAGTCAGTGCAATCGCCCTGAGCTGCTCTTGTTCTCAGCGTGAGTGTAGTGGTGAAGGATGGGGAAGGGGCTGGGGGATCTCATTAGCCTCCATCCTTTGAGGTTTAGATGATCAAGACAACACAAATAATAGTAATGTAAACCAAAAGTGCTTTAATAAGCATCAGGGCAGGGGGAAGCCTGAAGCACACTGCTCTGTGCTAGAGGCCAGCAGCTGAGTTTATTCTGCGACAGAACCAGACACCTTCCGAAAATAGGACCTGACCACATATGCACTGTTCACTGAGTGTTTGGCTGCCCCTGTGAACACACAACATTTTGCACATAGGTGATAGTTGGCTGTTTCAGTTAGAGTGTGTGTGTGTGTGTGTGTGTGTGTGTATGTGTGTGTGTGTGTACGCATGCGTCCGCTTGCATCTGCTCATGCCATGGAGGCATATTCCCAAGCATGTACAAAAACCAATAATAATAATAATAATAATAATAATAATAATAATAATAATAAAGCTAGAAGAAATCCAATAGGACGGTTAATTTCTGAATTTAGAAATCAGGTTACCTGGCATCAAATGACCACCCTACCACTGTAGTATCGGAGAAAGTCATTTGATTTTCTCGGAACCTCAATTTCTATGGTATCCATGTGTACATATTAAAACCATGAAGACAAAGCTCAGATGAAATAATTGATATGAGAATGTTATTAATATTATAAACTGCTTACTGAATATTGACTATTGTTAGAAATAGGTCCCAAGTGGACGCAAGCCAGCCCTGAGGGCATGGGAACAGGAGAACTGAAACACCCCCCAACACACACACACACACACACACACACACACACACACACACACACACACCTTGTATTCCCCCTACAGCAATCAGGAGAGAGGGCCCTGTACCTTGCCTGGGGAAAACAGTATTGCTGGCCCTGGTGGTGTGAGTGTGGGGGACCCAGATCTGAAGACCTGAGAGCAAGAGAATGGGCCCGGCTCCTTGCTGTAGGCTGCACTGGGTGAGCTAGCTGAGGCAGCGCTGGAGAACTTGCCTGGGTAGTGATGACGAGGGAAAGCTGGTGAACTGACCAAATCCAGCTACCACCCAGGCCCAGAACCAGGGCTATGAGTTGGCCCATCCCAACATCCACGGCATCTATGAACTGTTGGAGCATGTGATAAAGCTACAGGTCTAAAGCTGCAGGGTCTCCATGACACAGGACAACAACAGGATATCCAAGAGGAGCTCCAGTGAGAGCCCTTTATGGGTGGTGTGGCAAAAACCAGAGACCTAGAACCAGACCAAGGAGTCGTGGCGGTGAACACTTGCAAGTAAAGATGAACGGACTAAAGGGTAAACTGTGCTTCTCAACGGGCCACACTACAGCTCCCATAAGAGTCTTCATTTTTGCTTGTTTGTTTTGGGTCTTTTATTTTGTTTCTTTGTTTTGTTTTTGTTTTTTCTTATAAATTTGGTTTTGATTGGGGGGGAGGTTGTAAGGGCAGAGGGCAGAAGAGAGTAGGATCTGAATGTATGATGTGAAATCCACAAAGAATCAATAAAAGTTAAAAAAAAAAAAAAGAAAAAAAGATATAGGTCCCCACTGCCCAGATTCTCACAATACTGATACTTCTAGCAAATATGTCAACATAAACTTAACTTACACATGTTTGAAAAGTGAAATGTGACTCAAACTCCTCATGCTTTGGGGAAGCTCTTTTTGCCTACTTAATTTTAAAACAAATGCATACATTTAGATTTCTTTCTAGGCATAAAGGACCAAAAATGAATTAGTGTTATAATATGTGTTTTGTACAAGTACAGAAGTCATTCAACAGTGCTTGTGAAAGTAAGGAAGTCTTCATCTATAACATTTCAGTAGTCACAGGGACCATGGCTGTGGAACTGAGAGTTAACTTAATTTTGTAGCAGCATGGGTGAATGAGAGGCCACAGCCAAGGTATTCTTTGGCCCTTCTAGGAAGCATCGTCGGTCCAAGTGGCATAATTTTATTTATATATGTATACACATACACTTACATGTATTGTATATATTTTTGAGTAAGTATATGTCTTAGTCGGGGTTACTATTGCTGTGATGAAACATCAAAGCAACTTGGGGAGGAAAGGGTTTATGTGACTTATACATCCATATCACTGTTCATCATTGAAGGAAATCAGGACAGGAACTTAAACAGGGCAGGAACCTGGAGGCAGAAGCTGATGCAGAGGCCATGGAGGGATGTTGCTTACAGACTTGCTCCTCATGGCTTGCTCAGTCTGTTTCCTTGTAGAATTCAGGATCCCCAACCCAGGGATAGCCTCACCCACAACGGGCTGGACCCTCCTGCATCAATCACTGATTAAGAAAGTGCCTTACAGCCAGATCTTATGGAGGCATTTTCTCAGTTGAGGTTCCCTCCTCTCTGATGATTCCAGCTTGTGTCATGTTGACATAAAACTATCCTGCACAGTATAAAAATATAATTTCTCGAGATTTTATCAATCCTGGTATTATTTGCTCCCTTCCTTTAAGTGGCCTTTTGGGGGAAGGTGTTTGTACCCCTTTCCCACCGCCAGCGAAGAAGCGTGGATTTGTACGGGGGAAGTTGTGTGGTGTCTTCTGGGCCCTGGGATTTGTGGTATCAAATTGGGTAACTGGAGAAAAGAGAGCCAAAATGAGCCTCTGACAAACTGAATAGATTTATAAAAATTTCTAGAACTGGTCGGGAGGAGCAGGGGAGGGTGAGAGCTAGAAAGGGCGAAAGCCACTGACAGTTGAATTGTAGGAACGGTTGGAGTAGTTTTAAAGACATTCAGAAAAGGGATGTGGTTCAGGCCGCCATGCTGCGGTGTGTGACATTTTGGAAAAGTAGTAGTGGGAAGGAAGATTTGAATGACATTTTCTTATATGCTTATGCACATTGCTTTGTTCCTGTGTCATTTTAGAGGCAATAAAAGATGGAAAATGTCATTTCTCCTGGGAGATCCCCTCTGAAGCTGAACCAAGAAGTTCAGCTTTCTATGAGTCGCATAAAGATAATTTTTAAAGTAACAAACCTAAGAATTTCGATCTTCAGTTTGATGTTGACTCACTGCCAAGATGAGTTTCTCGTTTGCAAGAGATTCTGGTACACTTCCCTGAGGACAGCTAGAACGGGACACACACACACACACACACACACACACACACACACACACACACACACACGCGGCATACAGGAACCTATCTGGGTCTCCGTGGCAAAATATTGGATGACAGAGGCAGGTAGAGAGCAAAGCCAAAAGCTGAGGTTGTTTGTGATCAAGTCCTTCATCACTGCACAGACCCTCAGCTCAGGTCACCCTGTCCCATTCCTGTTCCCCTGAACTTTGAACTTGGACTCCTGGGCTGTTCCCAACTCTTGGATTTGTTAATGCCATTCATTTACATCCCCCATTTAATGTAGGGGGAAAAAATCAGGCAAAGAAGAAGGAGTGATCCTAAATAGCAGTGCAATCTGAACCCAAAGTCTCGTGTTGTGGTCAAGCTCCTTGCAACGAATCCTCACTGGGAAGCACAGCCCCAGGGAAGCGTGGACTGAGAGAAGAAGCATCCTTCACACTAAAGACTTTCACAGAAGGGTTGATGTCTCTGGTTCCCTAGCCTCCTCGGTGTCAGGAGCAAAAACTGCTGCAGGCAGAGAGCAGGGCCCCTGCTGGTGCAAGGTGTGGGCCTCCCGCTGAGAGGGCTTCCGCTACTTGATGAAGCTGTGTGAAGGAAATGGCCATCACTGACTGTTGTGGACAGGGTCTGGAGAGCTACTTTAATATCTCCCTGGCCCTTAAACTGAATCATTGAGATTTCACATGTGTGCCGTTCACCTCTTACAGAACTTGCGTACTCGGCATTAAGACGGGAAGGATGCTGAAGTCTCTTTCGGTGAGTACAAGTGATTCTACATAGGATTGCATTCTTCTTACTTATAACGGACCAATAAAAGCCTGAGTTGGTATGAGCACACTACCATAAAACAAACAGCAAACAAACAAACAAATAACAAACAAAAAACCTGAGTTGGAAAGTTGTTAGCCAAGAATCCCTTCCACAGCCTCCTACTCCTGAGAAATTACTTTTAAAAGCCTTAGTGGCAAGAATTTCACTCATGACATTAAACAAAAGCACAATTACACCATATTTCATGGCTAGAATCATACTGGAAATACCATGCAAATACGCAGCTCTTATATTGTTCTTCTCTGAACTGTGTGTAAATCTGAATGAGTATTGTGCAAAGACAACACCTGGCCCTGTTCAAGCTCCAAGTGTGTGGGTATCGACAGGAATTAGAGACCCACATGTTGCAGTGGACCATGGAAAGGTTTTAGTTGTATTTCTTGTTCTCCTGCATTTTTTCTCTGCTATGTGTACACTTTTTTTTTAATTCTTGGATTCCAGGTCTCTGTGAGTTTCCTCTGGCATCTAAAGGGGTGCAGAAGACCACTTTGGTGATACAGTCTAGCATTCGACATAGTCAGAAAAATACAGAAGTATTTTCCTTATGTCTATGCAATTTCTAAATATAGATGTATGCTTCTGGCTATGCTGCAGTAGCTTGCGACAGACTCAGTCTCCTGCCAGGAACAGCCAGAAGCTTGATTTTAACAGTGCCTAGAGGCATGCAGAGACTCACAAAGACTCAAGGAGCCAACCAGAAGACAGGCCGCAGGGCGAGGGGAGCCCACTGCGGTTCTACTTAGGACTCTTGCTATTTCTGCTATGGGGTAAGAGGCTGAGATCCAGGTAGAGGACCATTTCTATTGATCAAAGAAGAGGTGTAACTTCAGACAGTGCTAAGGTCCAGGTAGCAAAAGATCAGGATTTTGATATTTCAAGGTAGCTAACGTTCTAGGGCCAAGACCCTGGAAAGAAGGAAGATGCAGAGAAGTGAGTTATATTGTTTTTCTACATACTAATAGACATTCAATCAAAAATGACAGGGAATGTTGACATAGCAAGACTGAAAAGTAAGATGAAAAGATAGGTGACCTACTATTTAGATGCTTAGGTAGGGTTTAAAATACTTGTATTAAAATATACTCAACAGAGTAGGTGGCAATAGGAATATTGATAGCAAAATTTTAGCATAGAAATAGAATTTATATAAAATAAGTGGAAATTCTAGGACTAAATATTCCCTGAGAAGATATTTATTAATTGAGCAGCAGGTTGGATAGAGCTGAAGAAGAACTCAGTCAGTTGGAAGATAGGTGAGTAGGAAATACCCAGGGTGAAGCATCCAGACACAAGCAAAAATAAGAATCATGGAAAAAGAATCTAATACGCATTAAGAGAGGATAGAAAAGTCTGGGGCAGAGTTTGTAAATCTCTGCACTGTTGATATTTTGAGTCAAATAATTATTGTTCTAGGGGCATTTTGACCTGAGGCAACAAAGTCATTCTAGGTTGCGAGCCATCAACTACCTCCCATGTAATATTTGAGAAACAAGGGAAGCAGAGGCAATACTTGAACCAAAATGGCTCTCGAGGGTCAAAAATTCATGCTTTCCAAGTTCCTTATGACACTGTGGAAGAAAAAGGCACACATTTACATTAATTTCTAATAAATCAAAGATTCCCAGGGGAACCTTCAACATAATTAGTAAAATGAGATTAAATTAATGTTTATTTGATTAGCTAGTTGGGCAGAAGATAGTATAATATTTAATACTTGACCAAGCCAAAGGAAGGGGAAAAAAAAGACAAAAAAGAAAAAAAAACCTGGGGATAAGATAGAAAACAAATATCAACATAACACATATAACCCCAAATATATTATTGACTGCAATAAATAAACATTATATATATTAATTAAAATACCTATTAGACTAGATTTTATTAAAAGTCTAATCTTATCCTTGCTCAAATAAGGCACACCTTAAATATAAGATGAATTGGTTGAGATTTAGTGTATGTAAAAGATAAATTAGGCAATCCGATAATGTGCTGGGAACATACTCCTAAGGGTTTACAAGATGTGACTGACAGACGTTTGGAAATTTTGCCAGTCACTTATTCAATACTTACTTGAGGTGGACCATTATGAAAATCTGCAGACACTGTGAATCAGAGACTTTGGTTTGGCCTGTCTGGGTAGCTAATTTAGCCCTACATTACTGTGTAAACCCAAATCAAAGGAAAAATATGACTATACCAATACTAATCTATACATGTAAACACATTTATTCATGATGAAACAATGTACTACTGAGGTATACCAACTTAAAATTTTCTGACATCTAAATCATATTTGTAAAACTAACAGAACTGGCCCCTCGCTGGCCGGTAACATCTGTACCTGTGTTACCTTGGGGAATGCAAATGTAGGGACTGTATCCCAAACCCACTGAATTGGAACCTCCGGGACCAGCAATTTGCCTTCACAGGGCTTTCTGGAGCTGGACAGCATGACTGTCCCTCTTTACTGATGCAATTTTCCCAGCTTGAGCCCTTCCATGGCCTTCTCACTACCTAGCCAATCTCCTCAGCTTGCTCTGCTTTCCTGAGTAAGTCAGGTTCTGCTTTCCCAGGAAGTTTGTGGAGGTCTTGCTGAAATGTTGACACACCTGAGCTACTTCATATACAATTTAAACTTGATGGCTAAATGGCCCCGTGTGTGAGAAGATGAACTTGAATACTCCTTAGGGGCAGGAGCTTAGCAACCTCTCTCCCAAGGCTCTTGTCAGCCCACAGTACATATATTTTCTACGTTGAATTGAATTCACAAAAAACTCCTTTGTTTCTGTATGGAAATTAGTGACAATCCCTTTTCAGGTTGAGAATGAAGGCCAAAGAGTTGCTATTTTTTTTTTTTTTCTGCCTGAGGTGAGAATTTCTAAGACCTTGCAGGATATATTTTGGAAGCCATGGTCCCTTCATTTAAAAATTTTCTCCTCACTGGCAAATATAGTAGGAAAGGCAGCCATTTTTTTTTCCTTTCTCTTAAAACACCGGGTGTTGTGACTTCAAAAGTTTACTAACTTTTTAAAGAGAACCCCTGAGAAAAATAGATAAGGCTTAAAAAGCCCTCAACAGCATGCTTGTTCCTTTTAAGCTCTTAAGAAATTCTGAGGTACATTCAAATGTTTTCCTTTAATTTTTAATTTTTCTTTTACGATAGGACTAATTAAAGCAACACCTGTTTGGAATGATCTAGTTGGTGCTGGGTCAACATTTCCATTGGGTTATGTTCCAGCTGTGAAAACTCAAGTTGAACTAAGACTTGGGTGTATAATATCCAAACCCAGGGGAATTCAAAAGAAACATCAGTATACCAGTGTGCATATTTGGGGGGCGAGCCAAATAGAAGCAAAATAGTCTCAGGTGCTCTTTAGCACTTGTGTAGTATGCAGGCTTTTTCCTTTTATGATTCTGGCTTGTAGGCCTTTGGCTCCTCGTGTAGGTAGACTGCCTTGGGCATTGAATAGAATAAAAACAGGCCAGTCTGGTCTGTATAAAATATTAGCTACTGTGTACGTGGGTTAATAAGCTTCCTCCCATCATGAGACACTTAAGATGTGGAATGATAAGTCCAGTGTTCTCTGGATTTAAGGCTTCCAGAAGCATCCGGTTTGATCAACACTATGTCTTAAGGCTCGGTGGCTGCTTTTGTCTTTTGTTGGGAGGCCTCAAAGTTGAGATTTCTCAGCATGTCACAGAAAGAAAATGGAACTTGGGTTGAGACTGGAAGTTAACCCCAAAGACCGTATCCTGCCCAATAGTGATTTTTTTTTCTCCCAAATACTTTTTAACACTTGCAGGAGTACAAGTGAGGGAAGTGGTGAGAAGTGGGGCTTCTTAGATGTTGACTCGGGAGCTCTTTGGTCCTCTAAGACTGCAGAGGATGGTTTGAAGCCACTGTCTCTCAGATGTGTGAGCAGCGAAGAAGCCAGCTCCAAACTTGACACGCTCTTTTGAGAAGAAATTTGACGCGTTGATGAAGGAGGTGACGTGAATCTTCAACATCCTTTTTCACATTCAAGAAATTCTAATGCTCCAAAGAACTAGATCTTTAGCAAGGATGGAGGCTGGATGAGTCTTGGACCAGCTGACCTCATGATGGTTTATATGTGGGACCTTTTGTTAGTCCCAAAGCACCAAGACTTCCCTGGGAAAGGTGATAGGAATTCCTGTCAAGTTCGTTGGCTTTTTCTGTTTGTCTCCCTGCTTCTCCTTTATCCTTCTGTTCTTTCTTCCTCTTTGTTTTTAGCCTTTTCCTTCCTTTGTTCTTTTCCCCCTCCCCCATACACACACATCCACACTTTGGGTGTTAGGGTAAGGAATCAAAGAAAAAGATGGATTTTTTTTATTTTATATTTGTTTTTTTTTCTTTTTTTAATTAAGAAAAATTTCATTCATTTTACACACCAATCAAAGATCCCCCTCTTCCCTCCTCTCACCCCCAGCCTTCCCCTCCCAACCCACCCCCCAATCCTCCCCACAAGAAGGCAAGGACTCCCAAGGGGAGGCACATCCGGTAGAGGCAGAAAGATGGATTTTTAAATGATTTTCTGTAACTGTAGCTCAGTAGAATAAAAACTATTATGGGATTTCAAGACAGAGTCAAACTGAAAGCCACTATTGATGCAATAATCCACGTGTATAAGGGAAGTTCATCTTGGAAGCCTTAGAGAAGCTTCGTGCATCGGCCATGGATGCTCTATCCATTGCCACATGGACCTCTATGTCTTCAGTTTTCTTTTCCTCTCCTCACACCTCAGGGTTGCCTACTCTTCTGTCTCTCCTAGATTTTTATTTTATTATTCTCCATAAATACCTGATTACTCATGTCACAAATGACCATCTATTCTAGACAAAGCATCAGAAAGTATATCCTCTGCCCCTACAACTAGAAACTTCAGCTTTAGGCATGGGTCCTGGCATTTCCAGTTCAAGAACTCTTCACTAATGGCATCATTTTCCCATGACAGTAGGCAATGAAGCATGTGGCATGGTCCCTATCTTTCAGGGTCCCTTGCTTTCCCCCCAGGAGTCTTGGGAGTTAGAGGACCTCATACACCAAGACACTGTTCTGGAGCATTTGACCATTTCTTACAGAACTTTTAGCAGCAAGCAAGAGACTGTGCCAGCTCTGCTCCTCAGACACACGATGTCTTTTATCCTCTGAGAATCACGTACACAGCACTAACATCCTTGCCTAAGGGTGTCAGTGACTGAAAACGGTTTACAGGTCTAGACTCTCTCGTGATTTTAATTATGAATAAAATTTGTTGTCAGAGTTATGCATTTCTGATGGCTGGATTTTAGGGACCAGCAGATCCAGAGGTACTTCCTATAATCCTTGGATGCCACAGTACTGTCTGTCTCCCGCTGCAAGTGTTTCTGCCCAAGTATTTTCCTCATCCCTCCTTTAAGCTTTATAGCATTTTAGTTCTTTGTAGTGACTCTGTGATAATAAAAGCAAAGGGGAGACAAGAAAGATGCCCCCATATGCTCTCCACCCAAACCTTCTAAGACAATTCATTCATTTTGTTCAGTTACTTCTGGAATAGAGTTTAGACACCATCAGTAACATCGAAATAATAATCATATTTTAGCACAGACACTGTATTATGCTATCTGTGCTGTCGGGAAAGCAAAAATCTTCTTTGTCAGAGTGTCTGTGCTGATCTTGAAGTGTGAGCTGAAATAAGATGGGCATAAGCAGGGCACGAGAGACCCACAGATAGTTAGGGCGTACCTTGTACTTAAGAGGTTATGGATCCAGGAAGAATTCAGGAGGAGAGGTGAGGACAGTGAACAGCTTTTGTTTGCAGCTCGCCAGTGGGGTGAAGGCTGGGGAGTCCTCTGGAGGCCCCACAAGCCATCTGTCACGGGCACTCAACAGCAGACTAACCCCATTGGAGCTATTAGGGCCAGAAGCAACCCAAGACTGCCAAGCCTCTGGCCCCCTGGGATGCAAGGATATTCCTCCAGAGGCGAGGCGCCCCCTCTTTCCACTGGGCTTCCCCACATTCGTCTCACATAACTCGTCACGTAGGAATTTGCCCTGCATAGCCCTAATTCCTTTTCCTTGTGACTTTCCTGAGATATGCCTTCCGTTCAGAGATCCTCAAGGCCGATTGCACCACGCTGGGATAGAAATGGAGAAACCCCAGAAAGAAGCAAGAGGTAGCTGCTTGATAGAGCAGCTGGAGGGGTCAAACTGGAATAGCTGGAACGTGCCCAAACCTTCATTTTGCTAATGATGACCTTGAAGTATGGAGATTGCAATGGCTAACCCTGGTTTCTAGGGTGAGTCCATGGCCACGTTGACCCTGGAACTTTTCTGCTGCTTATCCTGGGCTGAGACTAGACCTTCCACCCATCTCGTGAGCATAGTCACAAGGAAAAGAGAGAATTCTAAAGCGTGAAGGGTGGGGTTTTGTATGAACCACTTGGTCTCCATAAGCTTTCAGCTTTCAAGCTGCGGCAGGGGCTCTTGGATCCAAAGGCTGGAGAGCTGGGGCCAGAAGAAGGCTGTCGCCCATGTGCTGTTGTATTGTGGCTCCATCCTGTTTCACATGGGATGTGGGGCGATGATGGCAACAGGGACTATTTTACAGAAGTCTTGCTGCTTTGTACACACAAAATTCAAGGATGGGGATGGGGTTCTACATGGAAGAGAAGACAAGGAACTTAGGAGCTGTTGACCTGACAAAACTACCACCTGTGGTCGAATGTAAAAGGTACTTAGTGGTAAACATGGTGATGTGTGATAACTGAATGGTTGTGTAACATGAATCTTAAAAGGTCTTATTAATGAAAAAAAAACCTGGAGCCAGATATTGGGGTGAAAGCTGAAAGATCAGAGAAGCAGAGCAAGCCAGCCACAAGCTCTTACCTCTACAAAATCTTCAGTCTAAAGAGAGTGAGTTCCTGTTTCCTCATGCCTTATATACCTTTCTCTGCCCAGACATCACTTCCTGGGATTAAAGGTATGTATGCTTCCCAAGCAAAGGCATGAGATCTCAAGTGCTGGGATTAAAGGTGTGTGCCACCACTGCCTGGCTCTGTTTCTCTCTTGTAGCCCAGTGTGGCCTTGGACTCATAGAGATCCAGACAGATCTCTGCCTCCCTAGTGATGGGATTAAAGGTGTGTGCCACCACTGTCTGGCTACTATGTCTAATCTAGTGGCTGGCTCTGTCCTCTGATCCCCAGTTAAGTGTTATTGGGGTGCACAATATATCACCGCAGGGTTGAGCAAAGAAAGAAAAAATGGGATGAGTTCCAGACTGTCCACTAGCTGTTTTTCCTAGAGCATTGAATACCAAATATGACCATAGCAGGTGTACATAATAGAAGTTTGAGTGATGAACAGTCCTGTTATGTGCTTGCAGCTCAAAACGTTGTCATTTTAAGTTAAAGAACACAGTCACTGAAGGTTCAATGGGGAAGACTTTTCTCATCTTGAAAACAAACAAAAGAGATAGAGAATAATTCCTAACACATACCTGTATGCTGGCTGGACTTAGTCACTTTGAAGGAATAGAGGAGGGTAAAGGGGAACTGAGCTCTTTATGGGGAGAAACATATTAACCACATGGTGAAGTTAACATCGTTGGCATTGTCATGTGGTCATTGCAGTCCCCTGTGATGTGATGAGAAGGAGATAGCTGAGTATTCTTTCCCTAAATCTGTATCCCCAGACTAAACAGTAAAGAAATGGACAGTGGGAGAGAAAGCAACCAAAATTTCTGCTGACGTCACTCATTCATAAAAAGTGTTCATTCACAGTCTGTGTTTACCCCCTCTACCCCCAGTCTACTCCTCTCTTGTTTCTGCTCTATAGGATTAAATTCTCTGGTTGGCATTTTTTCCATGAAGCTCTTGTCCCCCTCCGCCTGGTGACAACTGACCATCCTCTCCTGCACACAAGTCTGTGCCCAGGTCTCCCAGCGCACCTTCCAGCCTTGGGTTTTCAGTGTTCACATCTGTACATATCAATGGCTCCAAAACCAACACTGCAGACTCTTCTCATGGAAGTTCTCTTACCTTCTAGAAATCCCTCTTTACCAGATCATGGATATTCAATCACACATACCCCAACTAACTTATTTCTCCTTCATCCCCTCCCATGAAAACTGTCCCCACTTTCTGCACTGGGGGATGACATTGCTTTCCATCTGCTTGTCCATCATCTGGGTAAACACTATAGTTTTTCTGAGCCATCCCCTCTGTCCCTACCTTTCCCGTTACCTCCCAAAGGACCCTTCACCCATCCTCTACTCTTGGTCTCTTCTACAGCCCCAGGTCAGGACGCCCCTCATTCCCATGTACCCTATTGCTATAGCCTCCAACTGGAGTCCCCTCTTCTGGTTGCATGTCTTCGGTACAGCTCCAGTGCTTCCAGACAATGCCACTTCTAGCTTGTGAGTCCATGTCTAAGCCTTTAGTGACTCCCCGCCACTTTGAAGAACATATCCAAACTTCTCCATGAGCCATCAAAGATTTTCATCACCAGGCTCGACCATACATCTTTTGTTTCATCTTCACCTGGGTCTCACATGCCTGTCAGCCAAAGTGGTGTCCTGGTAATTCTTCAGTTCTTTTAGGCATCTCCCACCGCTGTGAGCTTTTATACATGTAGAGAGATCTTCCTTTACTGGGGCCCTTAGCACTGTCCACTATATCTTTCAAGGCTAAGTTTCATCCTGCCTCATTCTGAGTGAGCAGAGGCAGAGAGATTCAGTAATTTGCTTGCTCTTTTCTTTGAGGACCTGGAGTTGATAAGAACTTTTCAATATTGTCTATTTAGTGATAACTTCTCAGAGAAGATAATGGGTAGGGAATACATAATATATTGGTTTTCGAGAACTCTATAAAGGAAAAATAGGTAAGGCAGAAGTGTAAATTTGAGACAGAGAGGTTAAGAGCAAATAAACAAACATTCCTCAAATGGACTTAGTCCCCCAAATTTCAAACATTAATATATAATGATTATCTCCAAGGAAAAACATCCTTTTTGGCAAGTGACCCCAAATCAGCATGGCTTATGGGTGTTGAGGGAGCCAGTGCTGAGATGAAGGATGGTGATGTCCATGACAAAGAGGCACAGATGACTGTGAGTTATGGACTCTCATCCCACCTGGGACAGTGACTGAACAACCCAGCATTGGAGTGAGGCTTCACATGGTTCGTGTAGTGAGTGTGACCAGAATGCCACTGAGGAATTGGAGCCAGGTAATTCAAACCAGGCCTGGCTTTTTTATGTTGTAGCAATGCACATGTTTGCCAGAATGTGTCCAGTAGATGTTCTGGTGGCCTTTTACAGAAGCAGTTGACAGCCAATACTGAAGTTTTGAGGCCATGTCACACTCAAGCTAAAGTGTGCTGCATGCCAAAAGAAGATTTTTTTTTAAAAAAAATATTTATGTATTCTTTTTTGAGACAGGATCTCTACATAGCCTGGCTGTCCTGGAACTCACTATGTAGACCATACTGGCCTTGAACTCAGAAATTTCCCTGCCTCTGTCTCCCCAGGGGATGATTCTTGATAATTTGGGAATTCTTAATCAGTCTGTTATTGTAAACCTTCAGAACCATCTCACCTCTTACAAAGTGAACACTCTGGACGGCGGGAGATGGGACTAGACCAGGAAAAGGGAGATACAAGCCTTTTAAACCCCCACTTCTGTACCTGTTTTTATACCTTCCACTTCTGGGCGCACTTTGTAGGCAGAATTTAAGACTTCTTGGTGTAGACCCTGACAAATACTGACGCTCTCTAGGGTCCTGGGGCACCACAAGTCCCAGGAGGCAGCTCTCCAGTCAGGATGTCTCAAGCTGGAATAAGAGCCAGCCTTTCCTTTGAGTTGGAACTGTAACACTTGAACTTCCCATCTCTGGACTTGAACATCTGGAATAGCCAAGCCAGTCTCATCTCTGAGGCTTGAACATCTGGAATCAGCCAGCTCAGGTGGGACCCATTCAAGCTTCAGTGTGACTTGCGTGGAGAGCGCCTGCGGGGCCATATTCCACAGCTAGGCTGAGAACTTTGACAGGAGTAAACAAAGACCCTTTCCAGGATGGATGGATCCGAACAACAGGGGTCTTCTTTGGGGATTCAAGGTGCAGCAGGTTTTCAGTCCAAGCCGAGTCCCATGCTGACCTCCTTGCCTTTCAGATTTACATATGTCTGCTGACAAAACACTCTTACCTGGTGGGATGGCTGATCTTGGTTGTCAACTTGGCATGGTTTAGAGTCACCTAGGAGACACTCCTCTGGGTGCGCCTGTGAGGACATCTCACAGAGAAGTCTAACTGGAGGAGAAAGACTTACACTGAATATGAGATGCGGTGTTCCACAGACGTTATAACCTAAAACAAAACAAAGCTAACAAAGCAGGCAGTGTGAGTGTCAACCGCCATCTCTCTCTGCTTCCTGGAGTCAGTGTGACCGGCTACCTCACATCACTGCTGTCATGCCTTTGTTGCCGTGACAACAAACTGTGCTTCACAACGTGAGCGAAAAGTGTCCCTTTTCCCACAACTTGGGTTGCTTTTTGTTAAGTGTTTTGTCACAGCAGGAAGAGTTACTAACAAACCTAGAGAGACCTGGAGAATGAGAATTCCTCCTCCTCCTCCTCTTCCTCCTCCTCTCTTTTCTCCTTCCTCTCCTCCTTTCCCCTCCTCCTCCTCTCCCTTCTCCTCTTCCTCCTCCTCCTTTTTCTTCTTCTTCCTTCTCCTCCCCTCAATTGTTGAGAAGGTACTATGGACTAAGGGCTCAAAAAAAGAAAGAAAGAAAGAAATATAGCATATTTACCCTCCCTTAAGAAACACTGAGTCAACATACATCAACTTGCTGTATTCTGTTAACAAGGTCCTGGTGGGGTGTGGGGAGGACTCAGAAATGGAAGTTGGCAGTCCTGATACAATGCTCAAAATTTAGTCTGAGACATATGTTTGTAAAGCATTTCGCTAAAGGGTGTTTTGAGAACCCAATGAAGGTACGTAAGTGTAGCTCAAGCTTTAGTGAAAGCAGGGGTGAGGTGAGGAAGTGTAATAGAAGCCACTGGTAGCAGAGTGCTGTCTGATGCCTCCTCCTGGGGACCTTCTATTGCAGATTTAGGGAACCCTAGATAGCTAAGTACAGTGGTGTACCCTATAATCTCAGCACTTGATAGATGAGGGCAGGAAAACTGGAGCTCAAGGTTATCCTAGGCTTACATAGCATATATTCCCTAGGCTGTGTGAGATTCTGTTTCAAAAAGTTATATATACAGCTAAATGCACATGAACATATATACACACACACACACATATGTTCACCCTGGAGAATCCTCTGTAAGAGATGAATATGGATAACAAGGTCAAATGTATGTTTTAGAACATTGGTCAGTTAGGTGGATGGAGAATGAATAAGGTAGGTAAGACCCAAGGTTAATGAAAAAAAAAAAAGCCCATATTTCTTTTGTATTCTAAACACCCCCATCTCCATCATTTGAACAGACACCACAGAAAATAATATTAATATCCAACAATTGCGATAGTGGCTGAAAAGTGTGGTGGTTGGTCCGTCCACGATTTCCCAGGCTTATTTCCACAGGATGGGAGGCCCATCTGCTTCCCTTGGCTTCAAAGGAAGAGAGCAACACAGGACAGGTCTTCTAACATTGTCCTGTGAGCAATCTTCGTCCAGGGATGAGGAAGTGGACTAGGTTCCTGTGGGTCTCTGAGTGTCAGGAAAACAGGACCTGGGAGGCTGGCTGCTCCCATGCTGGCCCAGGCTCTTGTTTTTCTTGAGCTGCCTTGCTGGAGAAGTGAGTGAAGTCAGAAACAAAATGCCACATTGCACGCCCACTGAAGTCTGGGCTCAAGGGAAAGAAGAGCGATTGCCAGAGCGTTTGCTGTTCCCAATCCACTCCTGGACCTTAAGCTGTCTTGAACAGAGTTGCCAATCAGCTTGGTAGGGACTGGCCTTTTGAGGGGGGGGGTGTAGGCAGGGGAGAGGGAGGGAAGGGAGCTGTCTGTGCTCCATCTTAATTACCTCATCAGAAGCAGCTCCCTTCTCACAAAGCTAGCTCTGGTGTCTTCTACAACAGGGTGAGTCTTTGGCTTTACATGTGAACTTATCGTCAGATATGCCATTTGCCTGTGCCTATGCGCCTGAAGGGTCATTTTGATTCAGAGCTGAATTTCACTTGTGACTTTAGCTTGGAAATTCTTGGCAAGATCAGAATGCAGTGGTAGCGTCTTAGGAAGGGGTTTCTGTGGAAGAATGCTAGCGGCTTTCTGTGGCATTTTTGGATGGAAGAGTCTGTGATCGGGAGGTGACAATGTGGACATCGGAGAGTGTCAGTACTGTGGAAGGAGCAATGCCCAGGGCTCGGTAGACTGGGATCTGAGTCCAAGTTCTCAGTCCGCCAGTTATCTCGTGGGAAGCTGAAACCTTTCCAACCCTTCACTCTCTTGCCTTTGAACACCTTGGGGAAATGAGTGTAGTGCATCTTTGACTCAGTGCAACTTTTAGATTTTACAGGGTAGCATCAGAGGCCTGAAGACCTGAAAATCCCTGCAGCTTGAGTAGTTGTCAAAGGCATGGAGAGCCATTGTCCTCTCTCTTTGGGAGTCAAGGAATCTGGGTCCCATGTGTGTGCTTTGCCATGGGGCAAAGGACTGGTCACCGAAGAGGCCCGGGCTCTCCTGACTTCCCCTTAGCATTGGTGTCCATACGAGTGGGTCGGGCTGGACTGTAGCTAACTAATACTGAGCTGTGCTGGAGAAAGCGGCCTCAGTTTTCACCTTGTGTGATGACAGCTTAGGACAAAGATCTGAAGAAAGCAGAGGGTGAGAGGAGGCACCTGCAGGTTGTGTGTCTTTGGCCTTGAAGAGCTGGTGGCATTGTCCCCACACTGTGACCGTGTGACCCGGCCACTCTCTTGTTAAGATGTAGCATTTTGCCTGGGGTCTCAGCAGCTTGACAAAGTCGTTCTCGGAAGACCAAGGTAACCCGGGCCTATTATGATGAGCTGCTTAGCACAGCTCATGCCTGTGGCCAGGCTTGCTGTAGCCTGACCAATCCCATGGCCTCCAGCTCACAGGGTTATGTGAATGAACCACTTAGGGGTCCATTCAGTAATGTGGCTAGGGAGGGTGGGCAGAGCCCCAAGTCCTTTCAGTAATTACCGGGTTCACTGATACTTTGTATGTAGAAGGAAAAGGACATGAATGGGCACAGTTAGAGAACAGTGCAAGGGAGCCTGTAAAATGCTGTGATGTATACAAAAAAGAAATGAATTTGGGGGAGGAGAGTTCAAATTTAACAAGCCAGTCCCTTGACTTTCTATTTTAAATATGTTAATACTTACTTTCACAATAATAACAACTTGGCATTTAAAAAAAAACCCTTTAAGTGCTTTATTAACAACTGTGCAGATTAGAATAATACCATAAGAATGTCAAACATTATTCCAGTTTGAAAGGAAAAAGTGAAGTACAGAGAAATTAAATACGTTGCCTGGTTTACAGAGGCCACAGGTGTCAAAGCTGAAATCCAAATTAGGCTGTTTTGTTCCAAAGCTATCATCTGATCCCCTCCTCTCTCTCTCTCTCTCTCTCTCTCTCTCTCTCTCTCTCTCTCTCTCTCTCTCTCTCTCTCTCTCTCACACACACACACACACACACACACACGTATGCATGCATGCACACACACTCATGCACACACGCCCATTTATGCACACACACCGCACACACTCACATACACATACACACATAATTTGTAAAAGACTTATTTATGTTTCTGTGGATTCGTGTTTGTCTACATGTATGTATGTGTACCATGTACATTCCCAGAGCCCGAAAACCTTGAAGAGGGTATTAAATTCCATTGAACTGGAGTTGCAGAAACAGTTGTGAGCAGCCATGTAGGTGCTGGGGATTGAACCTGGGTCCTCCAGAAGAGTAGCAAGTGCTCTTGAAGGATGGAGCCATCTCTCCAGCTCCTACAATAAACATTTCTATAAAAGATGAAACATGAAAGATATTGTCACAGTGTCTTTCTCTACAACGTTTTGCTGTCCACACATAGATGAAAGCCTTTGTTGGGTTGTGGGGTCTTGGGAAAGGGTGTGATATCTCTATCTATGTATGTGTATAGATAGCTCTATTTTCCCATGGCTTTTTGTGTAAGCTCACCTCAGTGGGACTAGATACTTCAGACAATCTTTAGAGTGGGTTTTCCTTGGAGTTACTCTTCTGGAGTCTTGTGCCGCCACACCAGGCTAGACGGTTTATGCTCTAGGATGGAAATTCACCTAGTATTTGCCTTCAACCCCATCCCTGGCTCCATCCTCATCCTTCAACTTCCTTCCACACAGGGTACCTGGTGTGCTGGGTTAGATGACTTCCTCTTTCTCAGTGGAAAGCCCTTCTAGGAACTTCCTAAAAAAAAACAAAAACAAAAACAAACAAACAAAAAAAAAACCCAGAAGGAGGAACAAGTTTTAAGAGTAAGATTCTGAAAAAATACCTTTGTTTTGCTCTTATACTTGATAAGGATATCGTATTTCTAGACTGGGCATACTCTTCTGTTTCAAGTTTAGGCATTTCCTTCCATTTTTGTCTAGCTCTTGGGCCATCTCTTGCTCCTTTTTGAAAAGTATGAGGCCATTCCCCATTCCTGATTTTTTTGTGTGAGTGACTGATTTTTCTCAATGTGCTGGGCGTGCAATATTCCATTTCGATTTGGAAAGTCCTATCCCTTGGCTCAAGAATATTTTCTTAAATTATTTGAAATGATCTCAGATCTTTCCTTTCGGTTGGCTCATCAGTTGGGTACGAGACTCCATGGATTTATCATTTAATTCAACTTCCTGTTTTCCCTGGGTAGGCATCTTACTGGTTTCACATTTCAGATTTCTTTAACTATATATTTATCCTTTGTGTGTCTGTGTGTGTGTGTCCGTGTCCGTGTCCGTGTTCGTGTGTGTGTGTGTGTGTGTGTGTGTGTGTGATATGTGCACATGTGTGCAGGTGTATCTAGAGGATGTAGGAGGGCATCAGGTGCTTTGCTTTGTCACTCTCCACCTTGTTGTCTTGAGACAGGATCCAGCACTGAATCTGGAGCTAGACTGATGAGTAACCAGGAAGCCCCAGCAATCCTCTTCTCTGGTCCCTCCATCGTGCTGGGGTTCCAGCTGTGTGTTACCATGCCCAGCTTTCTACGTGGTTCTCTCGGTCCTTAT
The DNA here is from genome assembly GCF_004664715.2 of Peromyscus leucopus. Taxonomy (NCBI): domain Eukaryota; kingdom Metazoa; phylum Chordata; class Mammalia; order Rodentia; family Cricetidae; genus Peromyscus; species Peromyscus leucopus. The sequence continues at coordinate 41,948,385 of NC_051081.1, forward strand.
GCTTGTACAGCTGTACTCTTGAGCTGAACCATTCCTGTGACCACTATTGAACTGTAAAATACCATTTTACGTGCTAAAGGACTTTAAGGTTTCCTGTTTGCTGTTCTTTTTTAAATAGCACTGACTCTTGCTTCAGCATTACATTTTTTGCATGGGTTTTACATCATTTGTGTGTGTGAAAATATTGCTTTTTGTAACAAATAGCTATGGGTCCTGGGTGGCCTTGGGACTCATAGTCCTCAACTTTCTCAGTATGGGAGCACTGTGACCCTTAGACTTGAGAGAAAAAGAGACAGGACCTAGTATAGAGTCAGGGTCTTCTCAGTAATAAATTTTGTCTGGACTTGACCTTGTCAGATCCCAGGGCATGGAAAGCCTGGGCACTGACTAAGCCCCGAGGGAGAGGAAGGAGCCACAAGTATCAGAATTTAGAAAAGGCAGATAGCAAAACATGCCGAGAGCCCCGGTGTGCCCATACCCCCTGAAGCACAGAATCTGTGGACACCCTCCTTTACCAGCGAGACTGGATTTGAATGTCTGACCATCAGAATGTGAGAACAAAGGTGTATTGTTTCAGTCACCAAGTTTGGTATGGTTTCTCATAGCGGCCACAATAAATTAACACAACAGGAGTGGAAAAGAGAGCAGAACCAGGCCCTGAGTGCCTAGTTTTGGTTTTGTTCCCTGATTAGAGTCTCTCAGTGTAAGGATATAATAGGGTGAAGGGGCTTCTGCTTCCACCTGGAATCAAGGATATTGCATCATGATGATGTATAGAAGGGTCATGGTGGTGGATGCATCTGAAGGGCATCACGCATGCACACTCACACACATATGTGTGTTACATGGGAGTTGGAAGTGGATTAGTTGGGGAAAAAATGGGGTCTTCAGAATTGGGAGGGGTTCTGAGAGTCAATGGGGGATTCAGTATGCCCACAATATCTTGTATACACCTATGAAATTATCAAAAAATAAATCTTAAAGATGTTTTTGAAAAGTGTCTCTGGACAGATGAAAAGATTGTGCTTCCCTTATTCCCTATGAAATGCAACCGTACAATATTTACCGCTTTCTTCAACATCCTTTAACTTTCTTCCCTCTGTGTTTTGAATTTTTGTTTTCTTAGCCCCAAAGTTCTCCCTCCCTTGATGACTAAAACCTCCCAAACCAGAGTCAAATCGAATTTCCTCTGTGACGCTATATCCAGCTGTTCCCAGGCAGGATTAACTCTTGGTCCCTCTTTGGCATAGGTAACAAGTTGTGTGTAGTTGAATTCCAGCAAGTACCATGGTGTTCTGTGGGCTCCACTCGGCTGTGGGTAATTCCTGTCACACCCCACCACTCTAGGCCACTTGAATCAAGCCATGTTCCCTTGCCTGCCTCGGGCTCACACGTATAGTTAGTGCTTAAGAAATATTCATTTAACTTGGTGGTTCTAGAATTGGGCTTCAGAGTGAAAGAATACAGACTTAATTTTTTAAAAGATAGCCATGCAGGGGTCGGGGATTTCGCTCAGTGGTAGAGCACTTGCCTAGCAAGCCCAAGGCCCTGGGTTTGATCCTCAGCTCCAAAAAATAAAAATAATAATAAAAAAATAATAAAAAGATAGCAATGTAGCTGCTACGGGAAGGGGAGTCGATTTTCTTCTGGGGTATAGCACCTGGTGGGTTACCTGGGCCCTCGGTGGATAGTCCTAAATTTATGCATATCAGAGTGGCAATAATTTGACTAATTTCGTTATGTATGTGTGTGTGTGTGTGTGTGTGTGTGTGTGTGTGAGAGAGAGAGAGAGAGAGAGAGAGAGAGAGAGAGAGAGAGAGAGAGAGAACATGAGGTTGGCAGGGAGATGTGGAAGGGTCCAGGAGGAAGTGGAGGAGGGGAGTCAGGGACAGATATGCTCAAAGTATATTGTGTACACGTATGGAATCCTCAAATAATAAATTAGAGGATTTTATAAAGATACCAGTGTATAAATCTGATCTGAGAGTCAGTCAGAATCTCCGGGAGTGGAGCTGGAGTGCTGATATGTTGGGAGCCCCTCAGATGATTTCATGATGGGCAGACTGAGCAGGAGCGAGGCAGCCCACGGCTGGCTGAATGGGGTCCTGGCTTCTCATCCATGGGCCTTGATCATCAGCCTCTCTGAAGATGAAGCTGTGCACCTGGAAGAACTCTGACTGCACCCTGGCTTTGAAGTGAACTTGAACTTCTAAAGGAATCTGTGATGACACAAAAGGCAGGTAGGATATATTGTGAGAGATCAGCCCCCCACATGTGGAAATGGTTTGTTGCCCTCTGGAATGTACCTGTGGACGAGGCTGCTTTGGAAGTAGCAGATGCTTCTGCGGGCACATGTGCAAATTGACCAAAGATGCCATTCGGTTACTCCTCAAGGTCAAGGTCGGCTGTGTTCTGGATGATTTTCTTATTCAGATCTACAAGACTCCGATGCACATCGTTCAGATGACTCCTTTTACACAGCAAAGTTAACCGGAAGTGTTCCAGGGCAATCTCCCAGCACTTGTGCCTGGCTCCTTGTCTTGACTTTATAGGTGCCATGCCCAGGGTTGGGACCTGAGCCTCAGGGAGCTAGTCCACTATTCCTCATGAAAGGAAGGCTCCTGGCATAACTCAGTGGTTCTCAGATATCTGAATTCAATTGCTCAGATGGCTTAACACCATGCATCACTAGGTCTAAAGTCTGCTTTTAGTACATTTGAAATGGAAACTGAGAATTTTCTCTCCTAAACTTCCAGGCGATAGTGATGTCGCTGGTCCAAGGACCATACTTTTTAAAACAATCACTGTGCCATGGCTGAATGTAGAAGGCTCAGTTGGTAAATTTCTTGCTGTGCAAGCATGAGGTCCTAAATTCAGCCTGCAGAACCCATGTGAAAAAGCAGAGTACAGTGACACACGCTTGCCATCCCAGTGAAGGGCAAATTCCTCAGCTAACCAGCTCTGACATCCACCTGCGCGCACATACCCACACATACAACAGCGTACATATGCACATCGACATGCACACGAACACTTGGGTGCACACAGACACACACATACACACAAACCACTTTTCTAGGTGAGAGAACAAACAGTGAGCAGGAAACAGGGAGAACGGATTCAACATGGCATGGATTCATTTCTAAGTACTTACAAAGGCTGAGTGGACAGAGGGACAGCTATGGCTCTAATGCTTTGGGAGCTTTCTGCTGCTAACCCATGTCACCCTTAGCAGCAAGGAGGGGAGAGTACGGAGTGAACAGGCACAGGATCTGCTCCGTGCTCCACTCTGAGAGAGTGTGTAGATGGCATTACATGGATGAGATTTTCCTGGGCAGGTATGTCTCACAAGTGTGGAGCGTTGACACAGAAATGCTTGGAAATAGCCCATTTCTGATGAGAAAACCACCCTTGCTGACCACGACCCTGACCCAGCATACACAATACACAGCCTTGTTGACCCGCCGACGGAGGGCGGCAGGCTCTTGGTCATATCTGGGAGTTGAAAGGCAGGTAAAGGAACAGGGCAAACACAACCAATAATGAAACAGCCATAGAAGCAACTTCTGCTATGACTTACAGCTTACAGTATTACCTACCGTTTTTTATAGATTGCATGTATTAAGATATGTATGTGATGTATATAATATGTGTGACGTGTGTGGCACATGTGTGTGTGATAAATATGTGTGATATGTGTGAGTGATATATGTGCATGATGTATATGCATTTTGTGTGTGTGTGATGTAAGTGTGTGATATATGAGAGTTGTATGTAGGTATATGATACATGTGTGTGGTGTGTATGATGTGTGTACATACATGCACTCACGTGTAGAAGACAGAGGAGGTCAGGTGTTCTGTTTTTATCACTCTCTGCCTTATTCCCTTGGTTCAGGATCTATCACTGAACCTGGAGCTGGTTATTTTTTGGCTAGCTGGATGGTAAGAGCAAGCCCTAGGGATTCTCCCATCTCTGTGTCCCACAGCATTAGGGTTACAGGCTTAGGTGGCTACTCCTGGCTTTTCCTCATGTACTGGGGTCTGAATACAGATGCCCTCTTACTGACTGAACATCTCCTCACCCTTTTATCTGCATCATATATCCAATATAGCTTTCTTGCGGGGACTGAACAGACATTGAAAGACCCTTAATATAGCAGATTAATTTATTAATTGTTAATTAATTAATAAAGATTAATGAGTGTTTTCTCAGTAGCCCCTCAGAACTCATAACCACTAGCAATAGGCTGTGCTTGGGAGGATGGTAAACAAAGCTAAGATGTTCTACCCATGAAGAAGCCATGTCCTTGCTTGAGAACATGATGAAGACAGAGGGGGCAAACCAGATGTTAATGCATCATTACAGGACAACAGGGGAAGAAAGAAGTAGGTCATTGGGGGAAATCAGATTCCTAAATCAAGTAAACAACTGAATCCAACCGGAAGGCCAGACAGATCCATATAGAAATCAGACTGGGCTTTTCTAGGTTTTTAAATTCCCCTCCAAGCATGTTCTTCCCAGGATCACCCCCTCATAAACCTCAGTCCCCTTTTCTTTACCGTAGCACGTAGATTATTCCCTGGTACAAAGGCAGGGCTGGAGAGGACTGTGCATTTAACCACCCAACAGTGAGGGGGTGGGAAAGCATCTCCACCTGCACTGACTCCATCTAAGCAGCCACTGTGAACAAGCATGTGAGTCCTGCCCGGAAAGTGGCAGACCATTCACACCATCACTTATGCTTATGGTTATGACCCAACTGTATAGAAATTGCTTTATTAGGATCAGTGGATGTCCTCTAGTTAAGGGCCAGCAGGGAAGCCACCATTGACAAGCTTCTTCTCCCTGCAAATGGAAATACATACACTCAAGCACTTCCTTTTTAGAGGATTCCTCATATCCATTTGTTTCATATCTACATGTACACATTTTTTCAAGTAATATACCGAAGAGCTGAGGACCAGTAGGGGAAGATATGTAGATTCATCCCCCTCAGCACCTTGTGCTCAAAATTCTTGCCCGTTAAATGCAAAAATAAAAAAAAAAGCTTAAAATGATTTCTTTAAAAAGACCCAACTTAAATACATCTGTGGAAACTAAGCATAATTTATTTTAAAATTAGGTTAAAAATATTTGCAGTGTATGCCCAAACTTTTCCAGATGTTAAAACAAGTAAACACCATTAGATCAAATTTAATTTGGTTTGGTGTTTTAATCAACTCGTGCCTTGATTTTCGTTTTTGCTTATAACAAGGTTTACTCGTGTGTTGGAGGTGGTCTTAAAAGTGTTAATTTTAGCTATACTTTATAATGCAAACACATGCGCCAAGGCATTTTCTTATTATAAGCTGAGTTAGAGAAACTTTCAGTGTAGCCCTGCTTCATTAAAGCAGGAAGTTTATACACCCTAACAAAAAAAATATGTATTTCCATTTCATGTTGGCATCAATGGTGGTACTGTGTATAATGTCGTTAGTACTGGTAGCTGGAATTCTTCATGGGAGACTGATGAAAGACAGATGACAATAAAAAGGGTATCAGAAACCAAAAATAAATGTGGGGTGTGGATAGAGAAGCAGGGGCACTCTTCACCAAGGCAGAAATTGTTTCTTGGGAGGTGGCCTCCAGGGCTCCAAGGAGGCTGAGTTTGGCATTCCTTATATACCATGGCAGGTGGCAGGATGCTATAAGAGGGGCGTGGTGAGAGTCCCCCCTACTTCCCAGCTGTGTGACATGAAGGTGTGTGTGGGGATGCTGTGCATGTGATATGTGGTACTTTTTGCTTTTATTTTCCTACTTATTTATTAATATTATATTATTAATATATTAATATTATTAATAAATACTATTTATTATGTCCGTGGGTGTTTTGCCTGTATGGATATCTATGTACAATATATGTGTCTGCTGCCTGCTGAGGCCAGAAGAGGGTGTCCCATCCCCTGGAGCTGGAGTTACAGACTGTTTGGAGCTGCCAAGTGGGTGCTGAGAACTGAAGCCAGGTCTTCTGGAAGAGCTACCAGTGTTCCTAACTGCTGAGCCTTCTTTACAGCCCCTGACATGTTCATGTCCCCCCTGCCCCCCCAATAGAATAAGAAATGTGGAGATGGACAGTTTGGGGACAGTACAGTTGCTCAAGGAAGTAGCTTTGATTTTAGAGTGTTTTTGTTTGTATTTTGTATTGACTTTCACCTTGAGATGCCAGAACTATGGTACCAGAGGGGGGGAAATAAAAATAAAACAGAAAAATAAAAGGCACATTCCAGTGAAATCTTCTAAATCAGAAAAAAATCAAACTTTGCCTATGTAATCGATATCCTCATAAATTTTGACCATGCTATGCCCCCTGGTCCACCCCAAGCTACAAAGAAGCTTGAGAGTGAAACACGTTATCTCTGTGCATTGCTCCTCATCAGAAATATAAATGGGGTTCCCCAAATAAAGAGAAGTGAGAGGAAGGGGAAAATATGTGGGAGGATGCTGGTAATGTCTGCCTCATCTCCAGCTTCCCACCAGCTCGCAGCCTATGGCTGCACATAGAGGTGGAGATTGGTAGATACTGACTCTGTTTTCCCCACACCCTGCTACATCCATTTGTTTCTAGTCTATACTCATTGTTTGGCTCAGCATGTCTTTCAAAGTATCCCAGCTAGAAGGCTGGGGGCACAAGAGCAAAGAAAGCTAGGCAGAACTTTTAGGGGTCTCATAGGCTAAAATGAATGAAACCGATGTTTCAGGAGAATAGCTTCAATATAGGACAATCCCCACCCCTTACACACTATATGACTTTAAGGGAAAACTGGCATTAATTACAGTTCTAGAGATTGTGAATGGTGTAGAGAAGACACTTACTTGTAGTTTCTAGTTTTTAAAATCAAGGCATTACGAAGGAAAGATAGATAACAAACAACCCAGACAAGAATAAATGTCTACAGGGAATGATAAACTGATTGCCTTCACACAGTAACTGTGTGAAGGCATGGGCACAGGGCAGGATTAGGAATCCAGGTTTGGCCCATGGCAGAAGATTGCTCCTGAAGCCAAGAAATTAACAACGCTTTGTGACCTCTTGAAGCTGGAGTGTTCAACGGGGAGATCAGAGCCAACCACCCAGGATCTTCCAATATATTTGTAAGATTTGAAGCATGCAGAGAGAGAAATAAGCTGAGGAATGGAGCTGCAGACCTCAGGAGAACATTCATTAACTTCCGGTTTTTCCAAGTAGAGGACAAAAGCTAATCATGTTCTAAATTTAAAGATTTATGACATTTGGTCCCAAGCAGGGGGAAGCTAGTTATGTGTTGACACAATTTTTTCAAACCAGAACTCCTGTTTGGTTTGATTTAATTGAGTGTTTAATGGGCTGTTGGATGCTAGTTGAGACAAGAGTGAATGATCTTCCAAGAAAGGCAACAATATTATCTTAAGGATTCATACATACACATGGTACACAGGGGTGGAGAGAGAGAGAGAGCCATACACACACACACACACACACACACACACACACACACACACAAGAGAGAGACAGAGACAGACAGGCAGACATGGAAGGGAAAGGGAGAGGGAGAAGAGGGGAGAGGTCACACACAAAAAGAAATAAAATATATTTAAAAAAAATAGAAGGAAGGAAGGAAAGAAAGAAAAGAGAGAGAGAGAGAGAGAGAGAGAGTGTGTGTGTGTGTGTGTGTGTGTGTGTGTGTGTGTGTGTGTGTGTGTGTGAGAGAGAGAGAGAGAGAGAGAGAGAGAGAGAGAGAGGGCTGAATGGAAATTAGCCAAGTGTGGTGGCTCACACCTGTAATGTCAGCACTAAGGAAGCTGAGGAGGGAGGATTACTGTGAGTTTAAGGTCAGCCTGGGTTACAAAAATTGATGATGACGCTTCTTAAAAAAGAAACTAAAGATTTTTCTCTTTGTAAACAAAAACTGGGAAAAATCTTACAATCTGAGAGAAACCATGGAGAGAATGTTTGCTGGTGATAAAACAATATTCCAGAGATGTAGTTTGGAGAGGAACATTGGAAATATTAATTATATGAACTGATAAAACAATACTTATGGTACAGCCAACAACAGAAATGCTTTAAGAAAATAAAATTTATATAAGAGAGAGATGTTCGATTAAGGGCAATGCAAATGATAAGGGGTAAATAGGCTTAAAGTGTTTTTAAAATTGCAAATTATAAGAGAAATAAAAGTGAAAACTTCATTAGATGGAATGATTGAATGATTTATGATTTCTTAAGTAAAAATAGGACAGTGACATATAATTAACAAATTACATTTATAATTAAAAGAAAGAAATAAAATAATACAAAGCATAATAATTAGAAATTGATAATGTTACATAAATACGAAATAGTAATTACCCAATTTAGCCAGCTAATGACAGAATACTTTAACATAAACAAACTGTCATATTGGACTTTTTAGAAGAAGAAACACATGATAGTACTTTGGAAGAGAAAGAGAATCCAATACAAATTAGAAAGATTAACATATAAAGTGATAGAAAATATCCTAGGAAAACCCTAATTAACAGAAAACTGTTGTAATTCTACTAGCAGACAAAATAGACTTCAAGACATAGACTATGGGAGACACAGAGAACAACTACTATTAGTAGATCATTCACTACAATGCAAAGATAAAATTCTAAATATATGAATACCCATTGATTTAATTCCCAAGTACACAAACCACAAGTTTTAATAAAAAGTGAGAGAACTAAGTAAATAAAAAATCATACTGTTATGGAAAAAGGTTTCAACATACTCTTGAACAGGGGATGGGTCAAGCAGCTGAATTCCTTTTTCTGGATTCAATCTGAAAATTGGAAAGAACAAAGCAAATTTGACCTAATAGGAATATTTAGAACATAGGTCTTATTATGTCACACTGATATTGTATTCAATTTCACATTTTCTAGAATAGACTATCATGTTGGGCCATAAGGAAAATCTCAACAAAACCCCAAATGTGAAATCATTCAGAGTTTGTTCTACAATGTGAATTGCATAAACAGGAAATGAGTGACAAAATGGTAACCACTTTTTTTTAATATCATATCTCATGTAATAATTACCTCTAAATAATCAATAGGTCACAAATAATCTAACTCATAATTTAAAAATATTTCGAACCAATAATGATGTTACAGCATATATTGAAACTAAGAAGAAGTACATCACAAACAATTAGTCCCAAATGATGTATGAGAAGATGAGAGACTGCAAAAGCAGTGACTCAATTTGCTGTGGATATCGCTCTATATAAATAAAGCACTGATTGGCCAGTGACCAGGCAGAAAGTATAGGCGGGACAAGAAGAGAGGAGAATTGAGGAAGAAGGAAGGAAAGAGAGACTGCCTGGAGTCACCACCAGGACAAGGAAGATGTAAAGTGCCGGTAAGCCACGAGCCACGTGGCAAAGTAAAGATTAATAGAAATGGGCTAAATATAAGAGTAAGAACTAGACAATGATAGGCCTGAGCTAATGGCCAAGCAGTTTAAATAATGTAAGAGTCTGTGTGTTTGTTTTATAAGTGGGCTCTGGGACTGGTGGAGAGAAATTCTCCCGCAACACAATTACCTCTTTAAGAAGAAAATACTGGGGCTGGAGAGATGGCTCAGTGGTTAGGAGCACGAGCTGCTCTTCCAGAGGACCCAGCTTCAGTTCCCGCACCCACATGATAGCTCACAACTGTCTGCAGCTCCAGTTCTAGGGGATCCGACACCTTTACGCAGGCAACACACCAAAGCACATAAAAATAAGCAAGTAAAGAAAGAAAAAAAAAGATAATACCAATTCTTCTTAAATAAATAAATGGATAAATAAAACACCAATTCATCTTAATTTGTGCCACAAAACTGAAAAGGAAGGAGTGCTACTAAATTTCTTTCTCCTAAACCAGTATCATTCTGGTACCAAAACCAGATAAAGACACAGCTGAAAACAAATTACAAGCCAATTTATCTGATGAACACAGATGCAAAAACAAATCTCAACAAAATACTCGCAAACCAGATTCAGAAACACAATGAAGAGATTCTACATCATGGTCTTCATTCTAGAGCTACAAGCCTGGCTCAACACACATAAATAATATTTAACTGAAGAAATGAATGTAATACACCATATGAGCAAACTTGAAGACAGAACCCACAAAATCATCTCAAATGATGATGAAAAGGTGTGTGACAAAGTTCAATATGCCTTCCTGATAAAAATCCTGGACACATCAGGAATAGATGGTGCATAGCTCAAAATAGCCTATGTTTTATTAAAGAGAACAAACTGAGAATATTTCCTCTAGAATCAGGAATGAGCCAAGGATGTCTACTCTCTACTCTCTTATTCAGAATAGTGCTTGGAGCTTTAGCTATAACAATCAGGCAAGCTAAAGTTATGAAAAGAATAAAAACAGGAAAGAAAGAGACTAAATTATCCTTATTTACAGATGACATGATTCTATACTTAAAGTACCCTATAGAAGCCACTAGAAAACACTTATATCTAATAGACACAATAAAGTTGCAAAAAAAATCAATTTCCAGTATCCACATGATGGCTCACTCCATTTCTGGTGAATCTGATGTTCTCTTTTGAACTCTGTGGACACCACACATACACGTGGTGCACAGACATACATGCAACCAAAACATGTATACATAGGACGTAGGTAGGAGTTTCTGTCCCGCCCACTATTCTCAAATAACCTACAAGGAGTTTTAATATAAATTATGAATGCTTGGTCAGTAGCTCAGACTTGTTACTAGCTAACTCTTACATTTAAATTAATCCATATTTCTTATCTATGCTTTGCTACATAGCTCAGTATATTTTCTCAGTATGGCATGCCCATCTTGTGTCTCTCTGCATCTGCTGGTGACTCCTTCAACTCTGTCCTTCTCTTTCTGAGCAATCTCAATTTGGCTCTCCTGCCTAATCTTATTCTGTTCAGCTTTTGGGCAGTCAGCTTCTTTTTTTAATTAAACCAATCCCAGTGATAAATCTTCAGTGTACAAAAGAATTATTCCAGCATTTCCCCCTTTTTTGTCCAATTATGAAGGAAGGTCCCAAGAAAAAGAATAAATTGGCCTATTGGCATATCAAATATCCAACAGGATAAAATTTCATAAATCTTCCCAAATGTTTGTTTCTGCTGTTCTCTACAGACATATAATGCAAATTGTCTTTTTGTAGTTCCAGTTCAATTAAAAATTAAAGCTGGCTTTGGAGTTAGGTCATGGCTCTCTCCTTCTCTAAACCTAAGCATGCTTGTTAAAGGAAAATCCAAAATCTCTCTCATGTCAGAAGAGCCACCTGATATAGGACAGAAGAAAAACCAAAATTAAAGGACTATTCTATTGCCACTAATCTCGTAATTCTTTTTTTTATTTTTGACTCTTTAAAACTTTTCTTAAGGTATATTATCTCAAATTTATAATATATATATATTAGGCTTTTTGTCACGATACTAATGCTCATATAGAGTAATAACTAATTCTAGAAAAAGGCTTCATCTAACTTCCTGTACATGATTTGGGGTTTGAGTCTCTATCAGGTAACTAGGAATTAAGTTTTTGTACTCTGGATGTACATAACAAATTGTGGTCCTTTAACCTCTTTAAGATCTGCTGCATATGATATTTAAAATGTTTAAGTTTTCTGCAGTTCACAAAGACCATGCCTAACAGCAAGCAACATTTGAAGTCTCCAAAAGGAGGATGGGGCCCCACAATGACTTGTGGTAACACCACTAAGCTGACAAACACTTCCCAAAAATCAGCTTTGGACTACAGACTGCTCAGGATAATTCCAAGGTGGCTAGCTGAGATGGTCCGGCCTTATGGACTGCTTTAGTCAGGACTTGAGATAAGCCCTGTACTTTCCCATTACCTAGAGAGTGGACAACAAATGATACAGCTAGCTCTCCCAGGACTTGACAATTATCCCAATTTTTTTTCAGGACCCCCTAAGGATGCTGTCACCCACAGACAACAGGAAGTAATTTTAAGAATATGATGCCCACATTCCCAAGAAGTGGAATAGGCAGTTTTGGATCTTTCACTGGGTTATGGGTATTTGTCATTATGTAGGGGGATTGGTTACAAGTTGTTATTGATATGGTCAGGAAAAAAAGTCTAAATTAAGAGATTAGATTCATGGATCTAGTTCTAAAAAGAAAAGGGGAGATATAGAAATAATAGGATAAAAAGGTAGTTTATTGAAGCTACTTTTAAACTAAAAAAGCAATTACTAGTCTTAAATATTTCACATTGATATGAATTTTTGTATATTGATACAAATTTAAGGTTATTTTTGTTAGAACATGCAGTACATGTGTTTCTACTCTTGTTTAAGGTATTGTACTTATGCAGCTCATTTAAAAATGTAATTTAACTTCTAGTCCTTGAAAGTTATCTTTACAAACAATTTAGCATAATTAAGAAATACAGGTTATTAGTCACCCATAGTTAGCAAATTTATAGTAGACCTACAGAATATGCCGTTTAAAATGTTTTACTAAATTAGGCTTTTCTTGACATGAGACAGGTCTGCTCCTGGTGACACAGATCTACTTCAAAAAAGGATGATGGGCATCGAAGAAACTCCATATGGAGTTTGCTTTCTTTATGACGAAAGCTAGCCATTTGGACAAGAAACTGTCCTTGCCTTAACTGCTGACAGTATACTGCCCAAATTGGACAAGCAGGACACAAAAAAATCGACTGCCAAACTTTGCTAAGACAATATAGGACAGTCCTTTAGAATTCCCTGCTTCTCAGAAATTTCTATCAGATATACTAGGCCTGTGGGCCAAGGTTGGATGCCTCAATGTTACAGAAGAACCTAAGGTGATTGTCCAGGCAGCCAGATGTCCCTGCCATTAAGTAACATTTCACCCTTCTGGGGTCTTGATGGAGTTGAAGACTAGATAGTTATAGTTTTCCTTAGTTATGATAGAAGGTAAGTTAGGTACAAAACTTTGGAATCACAAAAATAAAATAGATAATAGAATATTTTCTCTAATTTTGCCAAATACAAATAAATTAGATATTGTAACTGTAATTCTTACTTTATAACTGGCTTTATTATATATAATTTTACTATATTAAAGTTAAAATCTTCCCTTTTTATTTAGACAAAAAGGGGGACATGCTGTGGAGTATTCCTTTACACTGTGTGAATATATGCCATTGTGATTGGTCTAATTAAGAAGCTGACTGGCCAATAGCTGAACAGAATTAGAATAGGTTAGGCAGGAGAGCCAGAGTAGGAGAAGGCTGGGAGGAAGAAGGGTGGAATCAGGAAGCGCCAGCCAGATGCAGAGGGAGCAGGAGATGAACATGCCATGCTAATAAAGGTACAGCCACACAGTAGAGCATAAATAAGGAAGATGGGTTAACTTAAAATGTAAGCGCTAGTTAGCAATAAACCTGAGTTATTGGTCGATCATTTGTAATTAATACAGAGTGTGTTTATTTGGGAGTGACTGTGGGGCAGGAAAACTCAACCTACAATAGAATAAAAAATAAATATAAAATTCTGACGCTTTGTACAGCAAAAGAAATGATAGCAGAACAAATAGACATCCCATAGATGAAAGAAATATTTACCAGCTATCTTTCAGATAGGGCGTCAATATCCAGGATTCACAAAGAACCACAGCAATTAAATACTGAGGGCATAAAACTTCCCATCCACCAGTGAGATAATGAAGTAAAAAGAAATTATGAAAAGAAGTAACACAAATGGACAATGACTCTTGTTAAATGTGTACTATGCTCCTAGCGAGGAATGTCATTAAAACCCCTTTGAGATGTCATCTCATCTTAGTCAAAATTGCTGTCATAAAGAAGCCTCACAGCAAATGTTGGGAGGGGTGTGAAGAGAGAGCGCAGTGATGGTGGGAGTGCAAATTAATACAGCCATTATGGATATTTAGTTTAGACTTGCCTCAAAAAACTAAAAGTAGAAATACCACATAGCCCTGTCATACTAATCGTTGACACGTACCCAGAGAACTCTGTATCCTACCATAGAGAAACTTGCGCCTTCTAATTATTGCTGCTCTGTTTATTAGGGCAAGAAAATGGAACCAACCTTGTCGTCCATCCACAGATGAAGGGACAATGAAAATGGGGTACATGGACAAAATAGAATACGATTCTATAAAGAAAAAGGAAATTTGCAGGGAAGCTGATGGACTTGGAAAGGAGCCTAAACTTAGAAAAGAAATGCATGTTGTTTTTCATGTGTGCGTCCTAGTGTATACATAAATATATGCAAACAGGTGTAAGTGTGAGCATGCCATAAAATTTAGAAGAGACCAAGAGATGGTCATCTTAGGTGGTGAGAAAGGATTTAATAAGAGTGAAAGGACACACAAGTCATGGAAGAGGATAAAGACTAGTTCTTTTTCAAGTTTCAACTTTTCCATAAATTTTTCTTTCCTTTTTGAGGTTGATAATTGAATAAAAATGAAGTTGATAGTGTCAGTGTATGACCCGAAGTGAAGCTACATTACTTCAGAATGGACACTCTAACAGTACTCTCCCTGAGCTACATAGAGTCTGGGATTGGGCAGTGTGGGAATGACATCCTTAACCAGCTGATGTTTTCATTTGTGAGTTCATTAGAATAAGTGATTTTATTATAATTTTAAAAGAAAACATTTACTTTGATATATACTGTAAGTAACCCAAAGAGACTAACAAAGATAAGTAGAACAATCATTTTTTCTAAGTATGATAAAGTATGATAATTCTGAATTGATTCTTTGGAAATAGATAAAGAAGTAATAAAAAACGTAGCAAGGATGGTCAAGGAATGTATGAGAATGTTGAGAATTGTGGCCTTTAATCTCAGCATTAGAAAGGCAGAAGCAGGTAGGTCTCCATGAAAGAAAAGAGAAAAAACAAATAAATTGTTATTTACAATTAAAGAGGAGATATCAATAAAGGTCACACACACACACACACACACACACACACACACACACATTGCTTCATGAGAATACAGCTGACAATATTGACAAAAAGGAAAAATTCATCAAAATTTAAAATTTATTACAGCTGAAAGATGAAGAAATAGAAAACTTGAATAGCCAGTATCTAATAAAGAAATTGAATATTTCCAAAAACAAACAAACACCCCCAACAAACCTTCAACACAAAGAAAGGACTAGATGTTTTTCAAATATATGAAAAAAGGAGTGTAAATTTTATATGACTCTTCCACCCAACATAAAATGAAAGTATACTTGACAATTATTTTTATGTTTCCTTGATATAAATATGTAACCAGTAATATTAAAGCAAAAAAAAATTATAGGTATATCTTCTGTGTCCATAAAAGTGAAAACCCTAAATGAAATTTTATATCTTGATTCCTAAGTTGGAATAATTCAAGAAAGCATAAAACTGATCAACTTATTAACAGAAAAAATGCAAAAATCATATCAATTCAATAGACATGGGGAAATCAAAATTTTTAAAAATTGGACATGTATCTATAAATGTTTTAAATTCTATTCAAGTAAGGAACTCTCTGATTATGAATATCTATATTTTTAAACCTACAGAAAACATCAAATGACTTGTTGGAATATTTATAGCTTGCTTCTGAGTTTGGAGACAATGGAGATATGTTCTCTATTACCCTTTCTAATACACTCATCCTGGTGGCTCTTCAAAGTGCAATAAAGCCGTGAACATATGCCAAAGTCATAGAACTGGAAAGGAATGAGGACACCATTTTATTCAGATAACTGGCTGAATTGTGTACTGAATATTTTTCCAATGATAAAACAATGTATTTAATAAATGAATATAATAAGTTACAGGATAGAAAGCCAGCACACAAGCACCAATTATGTTTGTACATACCATTCACAAAGGGAAATCAAAATAAAAATGCATATGATTAACAGTAATTTCCAAAACCTTGAAGTTGATGAAATGATATTCAGGAATTCTACACTGAAAACCACAAACGTGATGAAAGAAATTTTAAAGATTGAGCTGGGTTTAGCAACCCATGTCTGCAAATTCAGTACTCTGAAAGTTGACGGTGGTTAAGTCTGGGCCATGCTGGGCTATGAAGGTGAGTTCTAGGCTGTGCTGAGCTACATAATTAGATACTGCATTTAAATTTGTTCTGTTTTTCTTTTGTTAATCTAGGACTAGAGAGATAGGTAAGCAGTTAAAGAGTGCTTGTTGCTCTTGAAAGAACTGGGGTTCAGTTCCCAGCACTCACACCAGGCAACTCACAACCACCAATAACTCTAGTTCCAGGATATCCTATGCCTTCTTGTGAACACACACATGTACATATACATTTAAAAATAATAACTTTAAACTCTGAATTAACACATACAGAGAGCATTACATAGGTATGACTAATAATGGCACTCTGATGTAAACATTGATATAAGCAAAAGTTGCCACTGTCTTTAACTTAATCCAAAAAGTTTCAATTAAATAAACTTCTAAATAAAATATTATTGCTACATATAATTAATTAGATAAAATCCCAAATAAAATACCAGTGGCTGGGGAGGTCATCTATGGTGATATTTTATTTGTGCTGAAATGTGATTTTATTTGTATGTTAATAAATAAAGTTACCTGGGATCAAAGGTCATAGCCATTAAGCAGAAGTCTGGCAGTGGTAGTACACGCCCTTAACCCGATCACATGGCAGGCAGAGTCTGTGCATTCAAGGACACATCCATCATGGTGACTCGCACCTTTAATCCAAGTACCAACCATAGAGACTTGGAGACTTGTCTATATAGACAGGCAGTGATGAGAAAGTCATGTGGTTGAGTCTAGAGCCAATGAGAAGGCAGAACAAAAAGGCAATAAAAATACAGACACACAGGAAGTAAGTCTCTTTCTTAGAGGAAGGACGGCAGCGGCAGTGAGCAGTAGAGGGTAGTCTTAGCTCTTGGCTATTGCTCTCTGATCTCTGGGCTTTTAACTCTGCATTTGGCTCTGTGTTTCTTATTTAATGAGACTGTTTAGAATTATATCTACAGTCATCAACCTAGGGTTTACACCTATTACTATTATTTCTCTAAATGGACATTGTCTCAAAGTTCCTTGCAAGTACTTACTTTTCTTCCAATTAGTACAATTCTTGTTCTCATGAAAGAAGCTTCCTTTTGCAAAGGGCAATGGTTCAAACCAGAGCTCACAACACATTACATGCAGATCAAAAGCGACTATTGAGTGCTCTCATTCCTGGGTGAGACATCTGTATCACTACAACCCCAAGGTGAGGTGATATTGCAGAAGATGGAATGGAAAAAATTGTAAGAGCCCAGGGTTGCGGAGGGTTGATTTTCATCAGTGTCTTCTGGACCTGATGTAGCTGATGTACTTCTGAATTCACTGTAGCGAAGGCTAACTACATTTTCTGGATCTGACCTAGCTGATGCACTTATGGATTCACTGTAGCTGGAGCTAACACACAAGACCTGATCAAGACTAGACTTGTCAATATTACATCACTAAAGGGGGGAAAGCTTATGAGGCCCCATCCCTCCTTGAGAGTCTGTTGACCATTAATGATGGATATGAAATAGGGTGTCAGTTTCTTCAGTTGGGTAACAACTGACATGTTGCTCCTGTTCCAGGAAATAACCTTCCATCCATGCTCATCAGACAACCCTATTTAAACTTAGTGAGTCTCACACGTACACAAAGGCTTGAAAGTGGGAAGGGAATTGGTTAGAAAGAAGAAAGGTTTCAGTAGGAGGAGAGGGCATGAGGCAGGATAGCACAGAATAAGAAGGACTAAGATTCATTAAATGCACCTACGAAACTGTCAAAGAATTTAAAAAGCTCTGAAAATTAGGAAAAAAAAGTTTAAAGATGGTGACCAGAAATGTCCACCAAGCCCTTCCATATGCTGGGGCCTATATGACTGTGTAGGACATATACCCAGGAAGCCAGCCTTGAACAGCTCTTTGTGCAGTTTGCTACTAGCTCCCTCTCCTCTTGCCCAGGGCTGTCTCAGAAGATGCAAACAGGCCCAGACAGTGTGGGGGTGACACTGGAAAACTATAGAAAGGACCATCGTAGACTGTAGGTAGAAGCACGGGCAGCTGTATAATTCTGTTCAGGGGAAGAACAGAAAGCTTCATGTTGGGACAGGACTCCTTGAGGCCACTTTCTAACCTCATCAGGGTCCTTCTCTGTTGCCACTTAGTTATGTCCCACCTTATCTCCAAGCAGGACTTCCTACAAGTCCCGAGAACCGCCTACCTGGATACCTATGGTCTCCCGCAATCCTCCTATGTCCCTGACGATGCTAATCCACTGCCCTTTCTCTAAGCTCTAGTTTGTTAAGCAATTGAGAAATATCAAAAGGGGTTGCCAAACCATAAATTTAAAAAAAGTTTCAAAATTTAAAGATCTGAATTAATGAGAGAGGGCACAGCAGTATGTGGTTTACCAGGCACACTTTTGTTGAAAATTACCAAGCTCCTTAAATTCACCCCAAGTTTTCACTTGCATAAGATCTCAAATAAAATATAGAAATTGATAAGTCGTTTCTAAAATTTATTTTTAGATGCAAAGAAAGGAAGTAAGTAAGCAATTATATTCAGGGATGTTTTCTTCTAGAGCAGTTTTAGAGTTCCAGAAAAGTTGCAAAGACAGTACGTAATATGCCTGTGTGTTCCATATGCAGCACTATCCCTTATCAGCATCTGACATTAGCATCACAGGCCAGTGAGTACTGACCCATCATGAAGGAATGACTGGTCCGTGACTTTCTTTGGATTTCACTAAGGCAATTGCAAGGCTGGAGGTCTGGCGCTACCAGATTTCAAGATGTATTATTATCAGGATATTACAATTCAGAGACAGCGGCCATGTCAAAACGTGGATGGGTGCACCCGTGGACTGAGATCGAGTCCAGAAATGGCTATGGCTCATACACATAGGCACCTGGCTTATTATGGCCACCACTGTTACTCGACTCACGATTCTGCAATGTTAGGGTAAGCTTTTGAAACATTGTATGATTCCAGAGTTCTAGTTGCTTATCTTCATGGAGTTTTCAGAATGCGTTAAAAGTTATCCTTTCTGCTCGCTTTTAATATAAGATTTTTCTTTATGATTAACACACACTGAGTTTGCGCTTTGTTGGGTGTTTGGATAGAGTTCATGGAGTTATTTCTTTATTCCTCTGGGTTACACACCATGCTGGATTGTACCAGTTCTGGGTTTCAGCATGACTCTTGCTTCAGTATATCCAGTCTACTCTTCTCTCATTCTTTTATTTCAGCCCCGATATTCTAATGGTTTTTAATGTCTACGTTTAATCTTTCATAACTTCTAATTCTTCCACGATGTTCGTTCTTCCTTGGCTATTTGAGAATTTTAAACATCCAGTGTTTATTTTAAAGTCTTTTCCAAATACCCCAATCATCTCTATATTGTCAGGAATAAACAGTCCCATCTGTTGCCTCTTTAGACATGCTTTCTTGGCACAGTAACTTCATTTCTTTCTTCCTTTCCATCTACTATCGGAATGTTCTCTTTTTTTTTCTTTTTTCTTTTTTTAAATTTGACTTATGCTCATGCTCCTCTGGGTTGGAAGTTTTATTTTACTCTTTTTTTTTTTTTTAAATATGGTTAAACTTACCCTAAATGATTCGTTTTAAGATGTCAAACAGTGTCATCTTCACATTCGTGACAGATCCCTATCGCTTCAGAACTACAGGGGAACACTTAAGCCTCCAGCCATGTTGGAAGCTTAGCTGTTAGTGAACTTTCGCTCACACCGTAAACAATGAGAAATCTTGGTTAAAAAAAAATATGTGAAATAACTGTTTTTTGGACCTTGGGCAATTGGCTGTACAGTACTAGATTCCCCAAGGGAAAGGAGAGAAATGAAGGAAAACTAATGAGCATGTTGTCTTTCCCCCGGGGAGGTTTTCTATTCTGACATGCAGGGTGAGGGCTTCAGCAGAGCACGGTGATTTTGCTGGATTGGGAGACTGGTGTGCTGAAGGCTAAAACCTGACGAGCAGAACACTGGAAAGGAAGAAAGCACAGCTGTGAAGAGGGGCAGATTCCTGTTGCTTTAGTCCACTCGGGCTGCGGCAACCTGGGTCCATTTTAGTGACTGGAAGTTCATTTCTCACAGTTGTGGGCACTGGAAGCCGAGGGGATAGTCAGCCTTCTGATTTATAGACAGTACTGTCCGGGGGGTGGGGGAGGAGTGAAAATCCTCCCTAAGGCTTCTTTTCACACATCAGTTTTTCACTTTGTTGTAATTAAATTATAAATAAAAGCATCCCACAGCTGGGTTATTGTAGCTGCACTAACGAACACTTGTCCAGTCTCTAACTCTGCATCTCAGTGAACATCAATACAGTTAGAATGCCATTTTTGAGGCTATGGGGCTCCACTTAGGGTTCCACATCATCATTGTCAATTACACTTTTACTCACTTATCCACCACAGGCAAGAGACAATGACAACATGGAGACTAGAAAATAATTAGCTTTATATCCTTTTTCAGAACTCTGCTGTCCTTTCTTCTGCATGCTGTCCTTTCTTACCACATACTAATACCCACTCTTGGTCTCCTTTATAAGGATTACGCTGGGCAGTGGTGGCGCACGCCTTTAATCCCAGCACTCGGGAGGCAGAGGCAGGTGGATCTCTGTGAGTTTGAGGCCAGCCTGGGCTACAGAGTGAGATCCAGGAAAGGCACAAAGCTACACAGAGAAACCCTGTCTTGAAAAACCAACCAACCAACCAAACAAACAAACAAAAAAGGATTACACTTTACCCACTCTTCCTGCTGTTTACATATATACACATATACATTATAGGCTAGGATCTGCAGGTAAGAGGGTGTGTGTGTGTGTGTGTGTGTGTGTGTGTGTGTGTGTGTGTGTGTGTGTTTTCCTTTCTGAGTTTGGGTGACTATATATATATATATATATATATATATATATATCCATTTTTTGAAAGTTTCAGCATTTTGTTCTTCTTAATAGTTAGAAAATATTCAATTTTTATATGTACCATATTTTCATTATCTAGTCATCTGTTATTGGACATCTAGGTTGGTTCCATTTCCCTACTATCATAAAGCAGCAATACATATGGCTATATAACTACCTTTATCTCTAGGGTGGGGTGTGTAGTTCTTTTGGTATATTCCATGGTGTGGAATAATTCGCATACTAGTTCTTTTTTTAGGTTTTTGAGGAAAGTCCAAACTGATTTTCACAATAATTTCCAATCTTAATTTGTGCTCCCACTAGCAGTGAATAAAGATTCCTCTTTTAATATGTCCTTTCTCAAATTTCTGGTCTGATTTCTTTCTTTTTTCTTTTTTTATTATTATTAAGAGATTTTCTAGACCACAGATTTGCCTCTCCTCCTTCCTCCCGCTCCCCCCAACCTCCCCCCATTTCCACCTCCTCCAAGGCAAGGTCTCCCATATCGAGTCAGCAAAGCCTGGTACATTCAGTTGAAGCAGGCCCAAGCCCCTCCTCCCTGCACCAAGGCTGCACGAAGTGTCCCACCATGGGCACTGGGCTTCAAAAAGCTGGCTCATGCACCAGGGACGGGTCCTGACCCCACTGACTTCCTGGGCGCCTCCTAAACAGTTCAAGTCAAACAACTGTCTCACCTATCCAGAAGGTCTAGTCCAGTACCATGGGGGCTCCTCAGCTATTGGTCCACAGTTCATGTGTTTCCACTTCTTTGGCTGGCCATCTCTGTACATTTTTCCATTATGATCTCGATGTTCCTTGCTCATAGAATTCCTCCCCTCTCTCATTTCTTAATAGTTCTTCTAA
Source organism: Peromyscus leucopus (assembly GCF_004664715.2). Taxonomy (NCBI): domain Eukaryota; kingdom Metazoa; phylum Chordata; class Mammalia; order Rodentia; family Cricetidae; genus Peromyscus; species Peromyscus leucopus. The sequence goes on from NC_051081.1 coordinate 41,970,228, forward strand.
GACCTCCTTAAGGGCACTGATGTATCCATGAGGACTACACTCTTTTGACCTAGTTATGCCCCAAAGACTTCACCTCTTAATGCCATCATTTTGGGAGCTAAGATTTCCACACAGGAGTTTGGAGAATAGGGCTAAAAATACTTAGATCATGGCATCGGCTATTAAAATATCCCCGAATACTAAAGAATGGGAGAGAACTCATACCTGGTACTGCAATCCTAGCCAAGAATCTGCAGGGGGAGGGGCAGAGACCCTAGAGGAAAATCTACTACTACTATCTTGCTAAGTTCATATAGTGTTCAACTCCCCTCCAAGTTGTCGTGCTCATAGATTAGTATAGCTACCACCCCTCATCAAAGAAGCTTTCAAATATATATACTATGATTATTAATTCTCTGAGAATTTTATAAATTATATTTTGATCCTCCCAGATTCACCACTCCATTTCAAACCAACCTAACTTTCTTGTCTTTTTTTTTTTTTTTTTTTTTTTTTTTTTTTTTTTTTTTTTTTTTTTTTTACACCTAACCAGCACAACTTTTGCTCCCTGTTGGGGGATGTCTTTCTGAATGCTGTGAATATATGTTGTTCCCATTGGTTAATAAATAAGCTGCTTTGGCCTATGGCAAGGCAGCTTAGAGGTAGGCAGGAAATCCAAGGAGAGAGACAGGAAAGAGAAAGGTGGAGTCAGCAAGATGCCAGATGCCAGACTGCCATCCTAGGAGCAACATGTAATGGGATACAGGGAGAGCCACGGAACACATGGCAATACATAGATTAATAGTTATGGGTTGAGTTAAACTGTAAGAGCTAGCTAGCAAGAGGCCTACCATAGTAGAGTTGATAAGTAATATTAAGCCTCTGAATGATTATTTTATAAGCTGCTGAGAGACCACAGGGCCGGGCAGGACTAGGGGAATGTGGGACCATGAACCAGGTTGGACCTGAGAAAACTTATGGCTACAGCTATCTATATATTCTTGGGTGTGTGGCTGTCTACTGGAGTATGGTTGACTTGCCAATGGCTACACCCTTAAGGAAAACTAACTCTCCCACTCCCGACAGCTATCAATTACCAGTAACTCCTCAGCTAAGGGTGGGAATTTGTGAGCACCTCCCACTTGTGTGCTGATATTTTGTCTGGCTTTTATTGGTCTTATACATGTTGTTACAACTTGGGTGAGTTCATGTATGCAACTTCTGTGTTGTGTCTGGATAAATACTGTTTCTTTGTAGTCATCTACCGCCTCTGGTTCTTACAGTTTCTCAGTCCCCTCTTCTGCAACGATCCCCGAGACTTGGGAGGTGACAGTGTTAAATAGATGTTATGCTCATACCCAAATGGGACATATTCAAGGTTTAGACAACACCATGAAACAGTGGACAGAAAGATTGTAAAGGTCAAAGGACCAGAGAACTGCTGCGAAGTAGTCTTTTGAATATGACAGGGGTACTGTACCCATGAACTTTCAACAGCTATAGTTGCCTGCACAAGACCTACATAAGATCACACAAGTCAACATTTCAGCATGGATGGGATGGGCTCACAAACAGATGCTGAAGATGAAGAGTCATCTTTCTTCAGAGATGAGTGTTCTGATGGATTGCTCATAGCCAATGGTCAGCCCTACACACACATACATATGGCAGCATTAATTGTATCCAACTGTATACACACATATTCACATGCACGTGAGCATGCGCACGCACGCGCGCGCGCGCGCACACACACACACACTCACACACAGACATTATAAAATAGAAGAATACATGAAATTGAGGTGTGAATGCAAGGGTGCATGGGAGGAACTGGAGGAGAGTAAAGACAGATATGATGAAAATTCATTATGCTCATGTGTGAAATTCTTTAAAAAAAACAAAAAGAAAGATAAAGAAAAAGAAAAGATACCATAAGGAGAGTCAAAGAACGGCCACCAGAAAGTTGCAGGTTAGATAATTCCAGCACTCACAGAGGACTGTGAGGATTTCAAGTGTCATATAGCCACGAGAGTGATAAACGTGTTAAAAACATTAATTGCTGGGTATATTTTTATTCCACGAATGGTTCTTAACAAAGTACTCCTCACTTGTAGCTTTCCTTATTGCAAGAGGCTCTCTATCTCTGTGTTCTTCCTTGCTGGTCCTACGTCATGACTCCTTTGATTTCTGTTGCTCCCTACACGTCATGGATTCTAATGCTTTTACCCCTTCTCAGATTCAATCATGCCCAGATTCAATCAACTGGACATGTCCTCTGAAAAACATCTCACTGGACAGAACTCATTGAGCAATGCAAGAAAAAGCTGCATTAACATTCAGCGCTACAGCACAGCACATACTCATTGCCGTGTGTATTTTCTAATTGTCTTACAGTTGAGGTCAAGTGTCTGGACTCAAGCACTAGTTTGTCCCTTCCAGTGACTGAACGCTTAACTTCTTTAAGCATTTCTCTGCTCGGGTTTATTTGAGGATAAAATAGAAGTGGGTTAGTGTTTTTGTTTTTGTTTTGCCTAGTAATTTAAAAAGTATTATAAACACATACAGCACAGTTACCTGTTTGCAGCTTGGACAGCAGTTCCCACAGCTGCTGCAGCACTGGGCATACAGAATCTGCTTAGATAGGAGTAAGATATTGATGAATTAAAGAATTATTGGTTGCTAGAATGTAGAGGAATTCTAAATTAGTAATAAGGTCTTCCCTCAAAAGAGCACAAAGAGTTATCATGATCTCCAGGTACCCCTTTATTAGTATATCAAGGAAATCCCTGCATTCCCATATTCATTGAGACTATCCATGATAGCCAAGACACAGAATTGATAAAGGTGTCCATCAACAAATGAATCCAGAAAATATTGTGTGTGTATTTGATGGGATACTTGGTCTCTGTAAAAATAAGCCAAACATAGAAAGATGAATATAACATATTTTCACTCATATATGGAAGTTGAAAAAAAGAGTCATATTGACTAATGCTTACTAGAGACATTCCCTAGGGAAAGGAAAGAGGGGGGAGAGAGAGAGAGGAAGAGAGAGAGAGAGAGAGAGAGAGAGAGAGAGAGAGAGAGAGAGAGAGAGAGAGAGATTTAAAAATGGGCACCAAAATGTTGTAAAATAATGAATATACCCTAGAGTGTTGCAGTGCAGTGGGTGACTGTTCTTTACAATGTGTAACATATTTTTTACAAATGACTAGAAGAGGGTAGTGGTTGAAAAGTTCTAAAAACATATACATGCCCAAATAGAAAACTTTGGAGAAACAGCAAAGTTAATTATCCTGATGTGATTTATTATGTTATACATTATATTACGTATCATAGGCTAGTTATGTTAAATTTCCACACCGTCTCTCAGAAATACATGGAATTATCCTGAGTAAATTGTGTCAACTGGAAATAATATAGACGCCAAACTTCTTGTACTCTCCATCAGAGCCCAGAATCATCTCTTCACCTTTGAGTTGTTTAACCCAGCAGGGGATCAAATCATGGGAGCTGCTGACACTAGGTGAATTCTGTGAGAGGCGGGTGGGGTGGGGGGGTGGGGTGGGGGTGGGGGGTGAGGCGGGGCTTCCTGTCCTCTTGGGGCCATTTTTCTTGATGTCTTCTCCTATAATGATTCATTCTGGTATTGGACAGTTTCGCACACGTTTGACTATGTATTCCCCTGACTCTCTGCCCTGCATCCCCTCTTACCTTTCTCTCATCCATGTCACTCTCCGGTCCATTTTGCTGTCAATCCCTTGCTGTCAATCCCTTTTCCAGATTCATTTTTGGTTCAGAGGATGTCTAAGAATCCTTTCTGTAGAAGGTTCCACTCGTCTTTATGAAGTTCAAAATGAGAGTCTCCGGGCCCTTCCCACGGCACGCCAGCTGCCCTCACTGCCGGCTAACACGCTACTTCCTTTCCGTGTTTGGCTCACTCAGATGTAGGCAAGGATCTGCTACAGGACGGTGAAGTCTTCATTAGAGTCTCGGTACGAAAGGGAAACCAGAGCAAACTCCTCATAAGCCTGGTCCTTACTTTCCACCCTCTGTTCCCCACTGATGGACTTATAAGCAGTTGGTTATTTTTAAAATCTACTCAGTAAGTTTCTTCACTTTGTGAAGGTTGCATTTCTTTCTATTCTATCAAGGGGGGATAGGGACAGGGGCATGTTTTCTTCCAGGCTTTGGGGGGGGGGGGGGCTGCCTTTGTCTACCTTTACACACTAACCACCTAGGGCTCTCATTTGGCTCCATCTAACCCTGGCTGTGTCTACCCTGGTGGCTGGTGACCGACTTTCTGACTACTATTTGTAATCAAGGTGCAAATGACGGACCGGTGGACAAAGCCTCTTTTCTCTCCTGTGGCTGTTTCCAAAAATAAAGTTGCTGTGATGCCCCAAAACACCAGGCAAGGGACAGAGCTGTGACAGTTGTTCCCTGACCTCTCACCTCCTGGTGGCCAGCATCCAGCTGCCTGCAGGGCCACCGAAGGCTGTGATGAAGCACAGTCCCCAGGGTCTGCCCTCCAACATTTTTAGACTCATCATGAAATAAATCGCCCCAGGATGCCACCTTCCTCAGCCCATCCCGGGGCTTCCAGAGGGCATTGGTGACATGCAGATGGCCCTTGAACTTTATTCTCACAGCTGCTGTTTGCTGGCAGCCCTTCTTTGGAACTCTGCCCATGGCCTTTGAAAATATCCTTCTCTTTGTTCTGTTTTTAAACTCAAAGCTATAAACATTTGCACAACATTTCTTTAATTCAGAGGGAAAAATACACTAATTGCATGCCTGTAGTGCACCTTTTCCCCATTCATACCTCTCAACTCACCCACACCTCTCTTCCTTTTACTTCTTTTCCTCCCCCACCTTTCCCTAACTTCTCTCTCTCTTCCCCTCCCTTCTTTTCCTTTTCTCTCCACTTCCATGCTTCTCTCCTCTCTCTTTCTCTTCTCTCTCCCATTTCTCTTTCTCTCTCCAACAACACCCACAGCCAGGGATCTGGAATTCTTTGCAAGATGTAAGAAGAAAAAGACAGCGCAAAGTTGACACAAAAATGAACAGCCCCACATTAATGTCTTGGGTACAGGATGGCAGCCCCCCACAAACCCTAGTTGTTCACTAGCTGAGTGTTCAGGACTGACAATGACCCCACTATGTTGACAACCAAACCCAGTTACCTGAGAGCAACTGAAATCTTTCTGTAGCTCAGGCTATTCTTCAAGAGCAGAGATGCAATTCTCTTTGAGACCTAAACCAAAGAGTCTGAAACTCATGCATTTCTGGCATCCATGTAGATAGACATGATATACAGAATATAAAGGAAGGTCAAGGGGTCATAAGTGTGCATACAGATAAAATCTAACTAAAGTCTCTTGAAACTGAGTGAAGTGTTCCAGAATTCAGGGGTGGTTTTCTGAGACTTCTGCAGGCCTTCTCCAGTGGCTGGAGATGTAGCCAAGTATTCTCTTCTCTCCTACAATGTGAGTGAGACCACACAGAACATGCCTGACAGTTGAAACCCTGTCGCTGACATTCCAGATGTCTTTGTCTCACCTGCAGATTCGGATGCTGTGGCTGACAGAGCACTGCTCTTTTCCCACGTGTTCCTCAGTTGACCAGTGGAGAAATCATCTAAAGACCATAAAGATATTTAAAATGTCATTGTGTTTTGAGCTTTTAGATTTTTCAACCTAAACCCAGAAAAGATCTGATGCCACATACTATGAGACATGCTTTTTGATTTGTTTTATTTTGCTTAACAGGAATGAAGTTCAACTTCATCAGACTATTTATCTGCTTATCTTGAGATGATTAAACAATCCTCCCTCTAATCCTTTAAGAGCATCCTTTGCAGGGGTTGGGTTCCTGTTGTTGATTCAGACTCACAATACTGGGGAAACACTACTTCTTCAGAATCTATTACTTCATAGATTACATCTGACCTGTTGATTGTATTCAAGGCCGTTTCATTCCTACCCGAGAGCTAGGTTTCTCTATGATTTTATTTTCTTACACTCTGTGTCAGAGGCTCTCTTCAAAAAGATAAGGGAATGTCACTCTCTGTGTTTTGAACTATGTTGATCTTGAATGTTTGGTGACATCATTTGTAAAATAACTTCAATTTAACATCTGAAGTATAAATTTCTGATCTTTTTCAACTTCTTTAGATGTTGTTGGCATGTTGAAATACTTCATGTGTCTTCGGTCAAGTATTCTTAAATTATTTGTACAAAGTTGGGTATCATCACAGAATTTAAATAGCATAAAAACATTAGTCTTAGAAATATTTACAATTGTTGAACCCCAGTTGAATCTGTAGAATGTTTCTATTTTTATGTTTCCTTTGTCATTTATTCTTTCTTTCTTTGTTTCTTTCTTTCTTTTTTTCTCTCTCCCTTCCCCCCTCCCTCCTTCCTTCCTTCCTCCTTTGTATAAATCTTTAATTCTTTAAAAAATAAAAACACCATTTGTGTTGATCATTTCTTTTATATTGAATTTGTTTTCTCTAGTATCCATTTCTATTTTGTTGGAGTTTTCTAACCTTTATATAGTGTCTATGTTTCATGTGCTTATAAATTCTGATAATGCTCCCTCCCTGGAGCCAGACTGACAAAAACCCCAGATCCAGGCAAGGGAAGCCTCCCTTGGAGCTGATAGTCAAGAGGCCGCAAGAAACACCCCAAACAATATAGGTTCTTTCTATTGCCCTCAGCTGCTTCCCAGTACTTTCAGGTAGACTCTCTGAGATCACCTCTTCTATGTTCTTATTAATTATTTCCAAATGATTTGTCAGGGTTTGGCGTAGGTATTACTGATAAGTTTTTGCACTGTGAAGGCCTCTCTGCTGACACAGCAAACGGAATCAGACCAAATTAGAAAAGCCCTGGTTTAAAGGGTAAAGCATTCCCGGGTGATTCCCGGGCCCCTCAGAGAGGTGACAGGACCAAGAGGCCGGAAGAACCAAGCATCTGTTTTCTGGGATGCAGCTTATATACCCTGTAGTATTGGTCTTGAGCCCCTCTGGGGGAGGAGCTGTGTTTGGTGGGCTTTGAAGGGGCGGGTTTAGGGAAAGAGATGGGGGAGGGGAGTTGAGGTGGATCTTCCACCAGATTCCTTTCAAATTTTCTAGGCTCTTTGGTTATAGGGATGCCAGGGTGCTAGGGGTTAAGGTGGAGCTCCCACCTAAACAATTACACTAGCTAATTCCTGATGCCCCACAGTGTGGGCTTTTTGCTGTTCATTTAACATCTTGATTCTCTGAATTTCTTTAAGTTTTTGTGTTGCACTGCTTGGTATGATACAATAAGCTCCGGGGCTCTTTTTTTTTTTTTTTTCTGGTCTTCACCTTGGTTACTGTCTTCAAGTTCATGTGCACTTGACTTGACTGTGTTCTTCCGGTTGATAAATCCAACCAGTGTTCTGCTTTGTTCTGAGATCACAGTTTTCAGCTCTAGGATTTTCTTTTTTCTTCCTATTTATATTCTATACTATAAACTTTTCTGCTGAAATTTTATTCATGGTAGACATGCTCTGTTACTTTATTAATGATAGTTTGAAGAAAATCTGTCAAATCCTTATTTGTTACTTCCAGCATCTGGTATCTCTCAAGGTAGGACTAAATTAAATTTCCTTTGAGAAAAAATCTGAAATGTTTTTAACAAAAGATACTTCTGTATGCTAGAATTCTATTTTCAGTAATTTCCTACATAGTGACTCACTGACTCTATCTTTTTTTTTTTTTTTTTTTTGCATGTTGGGTAATTTTAGTCCAGGGCTTGTATTTTGAGTGGCATAAAACTTTGAGATGATATAAAATACAGTGCCTTCAGCCTATGTCTTGGACTCTTTACAGCAATATAGTCATGGCACAGACAGTTAGAGGAATGCTGTATTTTTTTCTCACTCCTCTACGTTTATAGAGTCAAATTCATGTCTGATATGCTTATAAGATTAAATATATAAAGTCAGATTTATGTCAGGCTTATTTATTAGATGCTTTAACATCATATGTAGACATTTAAACGAACTAATCAATAACTGGCTATTATTATAAAAACACCTTGTGTTGCTGTTATTGATGATTACACATCATTTTCCAATGTTTGTGTTATAATGTACAGCTAAAACAGGACTTCAACCATCAAAAATGGCTCCACAGAGGATACTAGAGACTTTTTTGTACATGTATTTGTGTGTGTGTGTATGTGGGGGGGGGCATACATGTGAGTGTGTGTGCGTGTGCGTGTGCGTGCGTGCGTGCACACGTGTGCTAGAGTTTGATATTGGGCATATTCTCCATCAGTCTCTTGCTGCTGAACTGGAAGCTCAGCCTTTCAGCTCTTCTGGCTAGCCATTTTGTTCCAGGGATTCCTGGTCCCTGTATCCTGTGCTCTGGAATCACAGGCATGTGCCATGTCCCTCTCTGACACAGAAGTCAATATACAAAATGCATAAGGAAAGATTTTCTGCTTGTTAAAAGAACCATATAAGCTTCTTACCTTCTCAATGTCAAGGAGAGACGCCAAAGCAGTGTCACTTTAAGGCACACTGACTCCAAAGATTGCACTTCCTCACCTGACTGGCTGTCGGAAAGGTGGTCTTCACATTGGCCCCACACTCCTCTGCTTCATCTGGGGGAATTATCTGCAATGCCTGCATGTGATAATCATCGTCAGAAGACATTGTTTCTCTGTGATTAAATTCTGTTCTAACTACTTTGCCATTCATACTGAAGTTGCTTCATTAGACCCAGCTATCTCTTTAGAAAGATCCTGATAATTGCTTATGGGGTTGGGTGGTTTGGTTACAAGAAATTTTATTATACTTCTCTTTTTTTTGTATGAAAACTTACATAATAGAAACTTGGAGAAAATATATCTCTATGGCTAAGAATAGAAGCCATATAAGCATTCCAGTGAGTTATCTTAAGGATCATTTTCAAGGTAATAGTTCAGAACACAGAGTCTTGAATCAGAATATCAGCTTTGGAGACTGATGGCCAAATTTGAATTCTGTCTCTGCGTGGCCTTGTTTAGTTACTCCCTGCCTCAGTTTCCCCTTTCTTCCTTTCTCCTGGTTCTTTCTTCTGCTATATTTTTGTTCTTTTATGTTTTCTCCAGAGGAGAGCCAAATAACTCTCTTCTTGGGTTCTCTGTGTACTGGATGGAGCACCACATGCAGAATTCGGTTGGACAAATTTGACTTCTGACATCTCATCTACATACTGTCACTCTCTTTCCTTCTCACAACACTGTAGCTCTGCTCTCTTAAGAATGAACATCTAGAAAACACCAACTGAAGAATAATAGGAATAGAAGAAGAAAAAGAATCCCAGCTCAAAAAGCCAGAAAATACGTTTAACAAAATCATAGAAGAAAATGTCCCTTACCTAAAGAAGGACAGGCCTATAAAGGTACAAGAAACTTACAGAGCCGGGCGGTGGTGGTGGTGCACGCCTTTAATCCCAGCACTTGGGTGGCAGAGCCAGGCAGATCTCTGTGAGTTCGAGGCCAGCCTGGTCTACAAAGCAAGTTCCGGGAAAGGCGCAAAGCTACACAGAGAAACCCTGTCTTGAAAAACAAACAAACAAACAAACAACAACAAAACCCAAAAACAATCTTAGAAATTTTTCTCTATGGCACATAGCTGTTTAGTTTAGTTGGCTATTATCAATGGTTTCTCAATGACTCCTGTGTCAGACTATAATTCTATGAGGATAGGTGCTGTGGATATCATTCTATATAAATAAAACACTGATGGCCAGTGACCAGGTAGGAAGTAGGTGGGACAAGGAGAGAAGAGAATTCTGGGAAGCGGAAGGTTGAGGAAGGAGAGACACTGCAGCCACCGCCAGGAAAAGCAGCATGTAAAGACTCCGGTAAGCCACCAACCACGTGGCAAGGTATAGATTTATAGAAATGGGTTAATTTAAGATATAAGAACAGTTAGCAAGAAGCCTGCCACGGTCATACAGTTTGTAAGCAATATAAGTCTCTGTGTTTACTTGGTTGGGTCTGAGAGGCTGTGGGACTGGCGGGTGACAAAGATTCGTCCTGACTGTGGGCAAGGCAGAAAAACTCTAGCTACAGATAGGGGTCAATTCTATCTTTTACTTTTGTATCCCCAACATTGTTTTATAAAATATTATTATTAATACTCATAAGTTTATAAGAAATATTTGAGATAAATATTGTAAAGGCTTTGCCAGAGCATGTGACGATGAGTTTACTTTAGAGCAGTGGTTCTCAACCTGTGGGTCATGACCCCCAGGGGGGCCAAACAATCCTTTCACAGAGGTCACATATCAGATCACTTGCATATCAGATATTTATATCATGATTCACAACAGTAGCAAAAATCACGGTTATGAAGTAGCAACAAAATAATTTTATGGTTGGGAGTCACCATAACATGGGTAGCTGTATTAAAGGGTCACAGCATCGGAAAGGTTGAAAATCACTGCTTTACAGAATTACCACAGGTTACATATTACATATAAAGATATTTTATTTGCATGTGAGCAATCTGCAAATTAGCGGAATGTTTACACAGTCTCTTACTCAGGGCCACTGCTTAGCTGAAAAGTGTAGGACAAGATCCTCTCTGACGGCATCAACGGCCGCATAATCCTTCTTTAGTCAGTGTTGTAGAAGAGATGCCTGTAATTTGTGCTGGAGTAGAATACAGTTAGAAGAGAGTAAAGGCTGTTGGGCCATTGGTACCTTAATCGGTGTGCTCATTTGATCACCAGCCAAAAAACTATTCCTGTCCATTAACTATCTTGTCATGTCATAACTCCTGGAGAAAACACAATATACCTCAACCTTAATTTCCCACTGTGTCAAAATCTTTTGTCACCTTGAGTGCACAGGGACATAATAGTGACTTTTGAAAGCCAGGATGGTTTACTGTTGATGGCTGCTTTCCTGGGATCTCCTTCAGCCCATGTAGGAGAATGTCATAGGTGGTTGAGGCTCCTGCTTGTTTCCAGGGTGCAGGATTCCAAACACAGGGAAGAGTTGAAGGCAGGCTCCATTAATGATTTCGTTGCTCGACTCCATTTGTAATGTAAATCCTACAGAGGTGCTCCAGGCGTTTCTATTCTTAGCCAGAAAGTCACCAGCCGGGGGGTGTGCCACCTTCACAATCAGTGCCCCTTTGAGCTCCTAACACAGAACATATGGTTGTTGAAGAGGTTACAGTGTTAGAGAAATGTCATGACAGAATTTCTCTATGTTAACATGTATCATCTGTCACATAATTGTTTGTTTTACAGCCCATACCTATAATGGACTAAGTGGGAACCATTTATATCATTTAACAACGAATGCCTTTAATTAGTATCTCATGCAACTGGAACATGTTAAGGAAGCTGACACAAATCTGGCTGGGGTGGGAGATTGCATGTGAATTTCATTATGGGATGGCTAAGATGTTATAATTGCACAGGTACCAACATTCTGAGGGGACCCTGGATGCTGCCGTACATGCCATGGACACCTAGCATGTGTGAAAATGGCATGCCGTTCACTGGGGTTCACTCAGCTCATGAGCACATTAGACTAGTTCACTTCATTTCCTAAGCCTCAAATCCCCCGAGAGAGCTCTCATCCAGGAGCCTGCATGGGCATGCCAGTACAACATAATGGAGCCCATGTGAGCCTTGAGGAAGGATACAGGAAAAGGAAAATGAACCACACTTTATAGTCACAGTGCATCATACTAAGTGAGAGGTTGGCAGTTGGATGAAGTATTTTTGCTAACTGGTGCAAATGCTTTTCTTCATTCTTAGCTTTAGACACTTTTGTGTGTGTATGTGTGTGTATTTCAAAGACACCTCATCAGCATCTTGGATGGACTGACACTAAACTGGCTTTAGTAGACAGTGGGGACATAGTTACCTGTCTAGGCCTATCACAAAGTGTCTCCGATGAAATATATTGAAGGAGATTGCCATGTCAACAAACTCCTCTTCAATGCCTCTCAAAAGAAATACCTTATTGCTACAATAGAGGCTGGCAGCCCATGCCAGACAGAGTTGAAGCCCCAGCATGTGGTACATCCTAACCCTCTTTGAGGATTTTGTAAGGTATGCAACCGTATATTTCATCTGTCATCTTGGTGTATAAAAATCAGACAACACTGTCACACGTTGTTCTCAACTTCAGAGAGAATGCTAATTGTTTTGTCAAACTAAAATGAACTTCAAATGCTGAAGTTTTATACATACATTCATACATACATACATATGCATGTATTTGATGATTTATTGTCATTTGGTGGAGAATAATCCCAGTTTTTGTGTGTTGTATTTTCCCTTTACAGAACAGTGCTATGCACTGAAGTAAGATGTCATACGATGTTTTCTTTGCAATACTGAAGCATCGTTTAGTGGCAGTGTCTGCACGTTTTTCTGCTGAATACATCTTGCAGTTAGAAGCTGCTTGTGCACTGTGCCTTTGCTCAGTAAATATACCCAGGTCATGAAATATCTTTACCATCACAGAAAATCCTCAACTCCTGGAACATTGCTAGCAGGTTTCTGCTTCTTGTTACTAATGCCAACCCAAAAGGTATAGATTATAACAGCAGTTGCTAGTGAGAATGTCACCTTCCCTGATGATAACTCCAGGCCACTTTACCTGTCACTGTCCTCAACAGTTCTACTTCCTTTAGGGTCCAAAGAGGCAGACACGTAATGTATATATATTTGTAGGTGATCGATGGCCATGGTTTTACTCTCTGCAAGTATTTTGCTGTGATTTCATTTTATTCTCCCAAAGAAAGATATCTGCTCCCATAGCTATGTTGATAGCTGCTTCTCTCTGTGTTCATAACTTCAGTACCATCTACTCCATAAGCACAGATATGTCCCACCTCTGATTCCGGACTGTGCACTCACATCGGGTCTCTGTGTCTCTGGATTGTAATAGTTTCTCATGTCCACTGCATACAGTTGACTGTGAGTTTTCCCCACAGCCAGTAACTTTCTCTTATAGAGACTTTTTGCATGCTATACTTGAAGCTGCATTTATTGATAATCATCATCTTTCAGTGATTTCAACTTATACAAGAGACAATTCTTTTATTTTTTCTTTTGCATGAGTCGTACGTTCCTGAGGAAACATTTGACTTCATTGAGAGTCAGATATGAATTTGACCTCCATTCATGTCTCTGTCTTTCTAGTATCATTGGCATTAACATTTTTATAAAAATGCTTCAACTGTTTCTTCTAGTGAGTCATATTAAAAAGCACAGTCTGTTTTGAAATCTCACTAAGGAAAGATAGGACATAAGTCTCCTTTCACTTCCAAGTCAAAATAAAATGTAGCACAAAACAGAATATAAATAAAATATTTTGTATAGAATATACTCAAGGTTTGTATTATGATTGGGGGAGCTTTGAAACTATTGGAAGTCCTCTACTTTCCAAGTCTCTTTGGGGTTCATGTGTCATCACTGGAATCAGGTTGTAGCCAGCACAGTGTTATCTGAAGTATATGGAGTTTCTGAAACATGAAAAAAAAGAACACACCATCAGATTTGGTGCCTGGGTACAGTCAGCACAGTCCAGAGAAGGAAGAGGGGTGAAAGCTCCTTCTTTGAGCTGGAGTCTCTGGTTAAGCAAAGGAAAGACCTTACTGGGTAAGCGGGTCCTGTGGTTTGAAATGGGGGAGGGCTGTAGTTGTGGAGCTCCATTGACCCAAACCATTAATGGAATGGTAAAGGGAGATGAGGTATACAGGGAGGGGTACAGCTCAGGGTAGCATCTGAGGCAGCATAGAGGTCAGACCTACCACTACTCAGACACTGGCTTCTACTGAGTCCATTGGTCTAAACCAGCAGAGTCATAGTCATCTTGCAACCCTACTCAATGAGAGAAGCCATTAGAATGTTTAGCTGGAAACCCCTAAGTCAACTAAAGGATCACGATGTTAAGATACTAAAGCCCTCCATATCTATTGGCTTAATTGTACTTTTTCTCAATTGCTAAATTCTTGCCAGCTAGAAAGTCACAGCAGAAGTGGGTAAAGAAGCTTGCCCAACAAGCTTGTCAACCTGAGTTCAATTTTGGAAATCTATAGAAAGATGGAAGGAGACAACCAACTCCACAAAGTTATCCTCTGATCTCCTCTGTGTGCATGTTGTAGCATGTCTGCCCACACATGTACATCATCATGCACACACCCACAGAAGAATAACAAATATGAATTTAAACGCAAAAGAATAACAACTGCCGATGAACACAGAAATACAATTCTGAAAATAATTTAAGATAACTTTGATGGCGTAGAACAACCTGTGAGTACCTGTCTCATCACATGACCATTTGTGTCAACAGTGTTCAAGAACTTTTGATTCTGAACTCACTAAGAGGTGAGTAATGGACAAGTTGTTTCACTTGTAAGTCAAGAAGGGATTAGGTACGGCTAATCCTTTTAAAGTGTTTTGCTGAATAAGGAAAATTGAACTGGAAGGATTTAGGTGTTATGATGGCAGAGCTCCTGACGTGGTCTCTTTGCCTTTGTTAGTAAATATGCAAATGCCTAGACTACACCAAACCAAAAGGAAGACCGTGAAGTCAAGACAATAAAACCCTTGGCCAAAAATAATCACTAGAAAGATAGTAGTTCGTAAACTACACATGTTTACGGTAGCCCTACAATGTGACAGCCAGTGTGTTACATGAGATTGCATGAATAAATCTAAGTGTATGGATTTAATTATTACTGCAGATGTAGAAATGGGTATGTTGGCAGACAGATTTCAAAGCTCAAGTTACAAAAGAGAGTAACAAAATCTGGGGTCACACCACGGGATGGCCAACCTTCATCTTCAACTTGACTAGATTTATCACTACCTAGAGACACCTGTAGAGGTGCCTGTGGTGGTGCTTCTGAAGAGATTTAACTGAGGGGAAGACCCGCCCTGGATATCAGTAGCAACATCCCTAACTGAAAGAAAGAAAAGACTGAGAAACTCTAATCACCAATGTTCAGCTCTTTCTGTTTTCCGACTGCGGACGCCATCCTCCTGCCACCATGCCCTTTGACTATGATGGACTGCATAGCTTCTAAAACAGAGATAAAATAAATCTTTCTCCCCTTAAGTTTTGTTTCTGGTACGTATATTCACACACCAGCAAGAAAACTGATGAATACACACCATTTAAAAAGTGTCATTGATGACGTACTAGTCAGAAGAGTTACTGGGGCATGAGTACTCCATGAGTAGTTCATTTGAGGATGAATTCAAATACGGTAATGACATAAAAGATTAGATGAGTTCCTGGAGCCCTAAAGGAACACAAATTCAATATAATTTTGAAATATCAGCTATAGCAATGTTGATAAGACAGAGTCTGTGCTTAGTTGTTCACAGGGTAACTTACAATGAATAATAGGGCTAGTGACTATGTCTCCTACCCTCCTCAAAAAATATATGATCATCCATTATAGCCAGAAAATAAAGTTTTTTAAAGCACAGATATTTTCTTGGCATATATATTGATCCAGACATTTTTGTTGATCAATGATAGAATATTGATGTTGGATTTTTACATGCATAAAATACATAAAATACAATTATTAAAAGTAATCTATGTCCAAAACAACTGTCAGAACTGAAGCCATGAAGCCCATATTGTCTGCCAAGAGGTAGCCACTGGGGTCAGGTCATGAGGGGGGCTGACCATCTTCCAGGGTTATTATAGGACTTCCTGGGTGATGACCCCCTTTCTAGCTAGTGAAAGTAGGGGTCAGGTTGGGTTATCAAATTATCACGATTATACATTCTTCCTAAAGCTGTTTGATGAACAAGAAAAACTGGTTTACATGTTTGAAGTCCAATTATTCCCCCAATTAAATAGGATAACGATGTAGCACCATTAAAATGTCATTTTGTTACCAAGTGAGCTCCAGGAAAGGTGCAAAGCTACACAGAGAAACCCTGTCTCGGAAAACCAAAAAAAAAAAAAAAAAAAAAAAAAAAAAATGTCATTTTGTTGCTTTTGTTTTGATACCATCACAATGACAGTTCTTTCTCAATTAACTCACCAAGTTGTTGGGACACCAATGGCAGATGCCAACAAGCTTTTCCTAAAACTAGGCAAGCAGACACTGGAAAAAATGTATGATGGGAAAACCACGGAAGAGAGAAATCACTGAAACTTATTGTGGGCCGGCCAAGGCCGACTTGCCTAGTCATGTCATACAGCACTAATAATTCAAACATCTGGGTGCATGGTGCATGGATAGACAGATGAAAACAATGGTGAGAAGAGAAAGTCCAGAAGTTGATGGAATCATATGGAGATACAGAATATGATAAAGGAGGGAACTGTGTAGGATGCAGGGAACTGTTTGAAAAGTCCAGAATTGGAACTTCATGAGACATTCTAGAGTCTGATAATGAAAGCCCCTTAGAACTGTCCCAGATACCATTGGAACAAAGATAATGATGATGATGATGATGATGATGATGATGATGATGATGTGTGTGTGTGTGTGTGTGTGTGTGTGTGTCATATGTGTATGTGGAAGACAGATGACAACTTCAAGTGTCACTTATTAGGCCACATTCACTATTTTTCTTTTGAGACAGTATTTCTCACTGTCTTGGAACTGATCAAGTAATTCATATTGGCTGGCTAGTGAGTTGCAGGGATCTACCCACCTCTGCTTTCTTCTTAGTATTGGGACGATAAGCATTCAATATCATGACCAGCTTTTAGGTTTTATATGAGTTCTGGTGATCAAACTGGTTGGTATTAAGATTAAAGGCGTGTGTCTCCATGTTGGCTGTATCCTTGAACACACAGAGATCCTCCTAGCTCTGCCTCCCAAGAGCTGGGATTAAAGGCATGCACCACCACTGCCTAGTTTCTGCTATGGCTTGCTATTAGCTCTGACTCCCAGGCAACTTTATTTATTAACAACAAATAAAATCACATTTCAGTACAATTAAAATATCACTATATCCTTGTATGATCCACTTGCAAAGTTTTGTACCAAACACATTGCTTGTTAATGGTAAAGAGCTCTACCCATCCTTTGTTTTGTATTGATGACAGCAGATTTTGTTCACTTCCTTTTCCATCTTGATTGGGAAGTGTTTGTCTTGCCTTTGAAAATATATTTAAGATGAGATTTTCTACAGGCCAAAGACCAGACAGGCGAGCCATCAATTAAAGAAAAACTTAAGCCAAAGGTCTGTACAGCTATGTTTGTGGCTAAATTCTGTCCTCTTATCTCTTATTTTATTAAAGTCTCTCCCAGCCAACAAATCCTGCAGATGATTTAATATAGGAAGAGCATATAGGGAATATAATTATTTACCTATTATGTCTTTTGTTGCTTCATAAAGGGCTGAAGCATAAAATGACTGCCTAAAAGACATACAGAAGAAGTGGACTTGTTAGTGGATGAAATCTGGACCTTTTGTATGTTGTTTCTCTTGTCTGGAAGGATTTCAGGATGTGGTAGAGACACAGACATTATCTGCAGCAATGGCAGAAGCTTTAGTAACAGCACCCCCGGAGCAGGGTCGAGGGATACCCTACAGTATGTGGGCACAGCCCAGAGGGTCCTCCTGTAAGCACTTCAGTGAGGTTCTTGTTTTGGCTTTTTGTTGTTGTTGTTTGATTGGTTGGTTTGGATTTTTTGAGACAGGGTTTCTCTGTGTAACAGCCCTGGCTGTCCTGGAACTCACTCTGTAGACCAGAATAGCCTAGAACTTATAGAGATCCACCTGCCTCTTCCTCCCAAGTGCTGGCATTAAAGGCATGTGCCACCACTGCCTGATATTCAGTGAGGTTCTCCATTGTTGCTACAGATTGCGTGATAGCTGTGGGTTTCCCTTTAGAAGACAATTTGATACCTATCCCAGCCAAAATGCCTGGCTGCTCTAAGATTTTGGCTTCTGTGATGAGCAGCCCCAGTATGGATAGGGTAAGCTCCCCCAGGTCTGAAAAGGGACAGGGCATTGTAATGGCTCATGAGTACTAACCAGCTTCCTTTAGGGCTAAAGGAAATGTTCTAAAGGTAGACAGAGGTGAGGCATGACTGAGCATGGACTAAAAAAATCATTGAAATGTCCACTTTAGCTGATTTATATGAATTTATACTATGATAATTATAGCTAAAGATAGAAAAATTAGAGAGCATTTAGTTAAATTTAATTTTTTTACAGGTGAAAAATAAATTTTAGTATGGTGCCTCATGTGTGGAATTTATTCAAATGACTATCTTTGCTTATCTGAAATTCAAATTTACCTGAGTGTTCTGTATTTTCTCTAAAACCGGACTTGAGATGTCTCTGCTGTGCTTATTTTTCTGTGGGATTTCACTTCAAGCTAAAAATCTCCAGAAGAGTTAACCTCTATTTATTTCTTATTTTTATTTTTTAAATGTCAAGCTTTTGGCTGCACCAAATGAAACCATGTGGGTTTTGGGAAAGGCACGTCTCATTTTTTTCTCTTCCAGTGGCCACCAACTCTAATTGCCTTCTTGCCTTGCATAATGGTTGTTTTAATTTGGTGAACATATATAGTTTTTGTCCCTTATTCCTCTACCTTTTGTCCACTGACTCTCCTCATCTTTGTGGTGTGTGTTAATATATGAGGCTATGTTAGAGAAAGTGTGCAGTTAATGAATAAACAGAACGGCTCGTGACTAACCATCAAGATACGGCATCACAAAAATTTCTGCTTGTAATCTTAGGAATCTTTGTGCACTGGGTGGGGCACAAGGGCAGAGATGCTCTGAATACAGGAGGAAAATCATTGAGTAGAGACAGGTGACACATGGCCAAGAGCTCCTCGGGCTTAAGAGAGGGGAGGGCAGACCCCACTTCATGAGGGGGAAGTTCCTCATGTAACTCTGCCCCCAAATTAGGATGTTGGAAGAGAGGTGTTGTTCTAGCTGTCTTTAGAGAATTACAATGTAAGCCATACCATGGTGGTGCACTCCTTGAATCCCAACATTTGGGAGGCATAGGTAGGTGGATCTCTGATTTCAAGGCCTGGTCTACAAAGTGAGTTTCAGACCAGCCCGGGCTACATAGAGAAACCCTGTCTTGGAAAACCAATCAACCAACCAAAAACAAATAAACCAAAAAAAGTATATTTAGTCATCAACTTTTTAAACATAAAGCAAAGTCATTTATTTAGATAGGACTTAAATAATTAATGTTTTCCTGTTGTGTCTTTTACATAAACCAATCTGGTGTGTGGACTAACTATAATGGTTTCTTTCAAGTAGGATGAAATATCTAAAGGTGTTTTTGCAAATTATTTGTGTTTATAACCATTTGAGAGGGTTTTTAACTTTCTATTTATTCTTTCATAATTTCATACTTGTATATATTTTGATCACATTTGCTCCCCATAACCCTCACATCCCCTCCCGGCTCCATATAGACCCCTTCTTTGTCCCAATCAGTCCTTCTACTTTCATGTTTTTTTTTTTTAATGACTCACTAGACCTAATTAGAGCTACTTAGATGAGCATGG
Source organism: Peromyscus leucopus (assembly GCF_004664715.2). Lineage (NCBI taxonomy): Eukaryota > Metazoa > Chordata > Mammalia > Rodentia > Cricetidae > Peromyscus > Peromyscus leucopus. The sequence goes on from NC_051081.1 coordinate 41,989,727, forward strand.
GTTGTAGGGTTATTTCCTGGAACACAGAAACTTAACCAGGGGTCAGACCACTGAAGCAAAATGACTCCCTCTCCCCTTGCAGCCACTGGCTTCCCATAGCTCCCCAGGGAGGAGTGAGACCCATGCCTCCCCTCGCCCCTATCCATGCTACAATGTTGATGGGCAGGCATTATCTTGTGTAGGCCTAACTGCAGTGTGCTCATTGAAGCTCAGAAGTCCAGAACCTCAGAAGTCCTCCTTCCCATCATGTAGCCTTTATATTCTTTCTGCTCCCTTTCTGGGTTGTTCCCTTAGCCTTCAAGGGACTGATACAGATGTCCCATTAGGGCTGCGAAATCAACAGTCATGTATTCTTAACACTTTGATCAGTGATAAGTCCATGCCTTAACACTGCTCACTACAAAAAGCTTTCCTGACCAAGGCTGAGAGCGTCGCTGACCTAGGAATATAACAAATATCTAGAAGGCAACACGCAGCATGTTCACTTAGCAAAACAATCCTGCTAGGTTCCACTTTGTGACCTATGGCATCTCTAGCCATAGACTTTTGACCAGGTTTTCAATTCCTGGCCTGAATCCAGTCTCATAATATTGTTGGTTACCCCAACACATGCCACTATTTCACCACTGGACATATCTTACCTAGAAGGTCAATAAACATTCACTTTTACTATTTTATACAAGATTTTTGTTTGTATTATATGAGATGATCAGTCCCAGTATTCAGCAAGATACATAAAAATGTAATGCAATATGATATAATATATATGTACTATATAAATATGTAAGTATTATAAATACCAGTATTTTATCATATATAAAATTATACAATATTATACATAACAAATACATATCCTATAGGCAGCATTATATATAATATGATATATCTTATATAATATGTGTAGCATTTAGAATTCTCTATAGGACATAATATACTACATAACAATACAGCCTGAATAAGTATATAAAAGTATACAATTACATATTTGGGATTTTAAATTTTATTTCAAATACAGAAGTCTGGCCAGATAATAAGGACATCTTACACCAAAAATTAGTAAATATATAAATGCAGAGAATTACATTGAAATGAAAATATTTTATCTCCAAAATTGACAACAATAAACCTAGGTTTCAATTTTCTTAGATTTGTGGGTTCTAGGAACAGAAATATAAAGTCCAAGCTAGTGGGTCTAGCCCCAAAGTTCCTTCACCATGATGTTAAAAATACAAAGTACTAAATGTTATATCCATCATGCAAAGATGGACCCGAAATAAATTCCCCTTCAATATCATAGAACTTCCAGGAATGTTCTCCTTGGTATGGAGGTAAGCATCATAGAGCCTGAAACTCTCATCACAGAGCGCCTCTACTGACTGGTACCCACATCTCTACAGTGGGGTAGTCTAAGCCATGCATGCTATTTAAAGTGGTCCATAAGTGGTCCACAAACCATCCACAAATATGCTTCATCTTTAACTGAGTAAATTCCAATCAATAATTATTGAATATTTGTGAGGGTTAATTTTGGATGTCAAGTTGGCTAGGCCACATGCTACTCAGATGCAAGATATTATTCTGAGTACTGCTAGAAGCTGCTTTGGGTGGGATTAACACTTGAATGGATGTATCAGCTAAAGTAGGTTGTGTTTCCTAGCGTGGGTAGACTTCACTTAAATCAGTGAAGGATAGAATAGCACAGAAAGGTAGAATTCTTACTTGTAAGTGTCTTTGAACTATGTATGGGTGTTTTCTTGGTTTTTCAGTTCGTTGGCTTTCAGACTAGAACTATATAACCAACTCTCATGGGTCCCAGTTTGATAATTCATCTTCTGGATATTTGGACTTGTGAACATCCAGAGATGCAGGAGTCAATGCAAATCAGTCAGTCAATCAATGACACAATTAATCTTTATTGTATTGTTTCTGTTTCTTTGGAAAACCCTGACTAATATAGCATACTACACAACAAAACAAAATGATCCTCTTAACATACCTACACACACAGAGACACACAGGTACAGACACACACACACATACACACACACACACACACACTATTCTAGCAGTAACACAAGCAATGAGGTTAGAAACATGTCTAAGTTGACTGTATTCATTGAAATTATTACACATGAGTATAGAAGGACTGTACCTATTTTGTTGATAATGTTCAGGAAAAATACAGATATATGGTAAGCCCTGTTTGAAGGCTAATAGAAAGTCACTCTAGGGTTGAATGTCCAATCTAAGAAAGAGATTCATGGGCATTCTGTACTAGTCAGGGGTCTCTAGAGAAGCAAAGTCTATACAACAAACACATCCTATTAAAGGAGCTGTACTACAGTGCATGACAAAATAGCATGGTAGTCCAACAGATGTTGTCTGCAAGTGGAGAGGCTGAGTCTGTGAGTTTGGAAGCCTCAGAAGCCCTAATCTGGCACCAAGGGCCTGGAGGATTGCTGGAGCACCACTGGTCTTTTTAGTCCATGTTGGAAGTATGAGGAAGCCGGATTTTGATGTATGAAAAGGATGCATGGGTCAGCAGCAGCAAGACAGATTCAGTCACTAGCAAGAAGCAAAAGTTGAACAGGCAGCAGCGCTTTCTCCTCTGACCTCTTTGTATCTGGGTCACCACTGCAAGGTGTTGCCCACTCTGGAGGAAGGCCTTCCCCCTTGGTTAATCCTTCCATTGATTCTCTTGGAAATGTCCTTATAGACCTTCCAAGAGCCATGCATTTTAGTTGATTCCACATTTGAGCAAGTTGGTAAGCAAGATTAAGGACTACACATACTGTCTACTGCTTTATGTACATATTGGTTGTTAATTTTTAGATCCATTTATTGTACGTGTGAGCTTTTTGCCTGCATGTATGTGTGGGGCCCATGGAAGTCGGAAGAAGGTGTTGAAATTTTATGGAACTGGAGTTACAGATGACTGTGAGGCACCATGCAGTGCTGGAAACAGAACCTGGCTTCACTGCAAGTGCGACAAGTGCCCTTACCAATTCGCCAGCCCCTCCGTTGTGAGAATTTTGCAATAAGTCAAAGCAGGGTAGTGGGTAGCCAGCTAAGAAGTAGAGAATCCAAAAGAATTTTAGCAATCTCACAAGAAAGAAAAACAAAATTTAAAGCTGGAGTCTTAAAGGGTACCAAGGACTTAAAAATGCAAGTTCCTAAAGAGAACTAGGGTTCCCTGAACCCTAATAGCCAGTGACTTCCCTTGCTGGGTACTTGTTATATGGGCAAGTTGTGAAAGAAAGATAATGAAAACAAGCAACTGTCTCCATGGGGGAGGGGGAGGGATAAGTTAACTGCTGTGGGAAATGCTTTTCTATTATAAACTAGGAGAGCAGGCAAAACATATGCAAGTCATACACGTCAGTTCAGCAGGTAATGGTATAAAGTTTCCAAAGACAACATAAGAACGTAATTGTATGACCTTTAAGTAAGAAAAGCTTTCTTAAATGGGGCACAAAATGGAACAATAAAAGATATTAGACTACATTATAGTTAAGAACTATTTATTGAACAATGCCATTAATAACTCCCAAGAGCAAGCCACATCAGGGGAGAACATAGTTTCAACAAATGTATTTAAAAGAGGACTCATATCCAAAGTATGTGCGTAATAAAGACCTCATATCATATAAGAGAAATAAAGCCAATTAGGAAAAATGCTCTTGAAAGTTGAATAGGAATTTCAATAAAGGAAGCTTTCCAAATGGCTGGTTAATGTTCAAGAAATTTCTTAGTCATAGTAATCATCAGAGTATAAGCTTAGTCTTCAGTGATATACTGTTTCATGAAATCAAAATAATTTTTTAAAAATACAATGCTTAGCAGGTCACATGTTTGGCAACTCTCCCATTCACCATACTAAGAATTTGGGGGTGGTTTTAGTGATTTTATTTTGTACCTGGCTAGCTGGCTACAAAGAGATAAACTAAACTTTCCAGAATGTCTCACTCTGAATGGTTCTGTAAGAAGACCTAGCATAAGAGATAGTTGCTTAAAACTGGAAGGCAGCGGCTGGGTAGTGGTAGTGCACGCCTTTAATCTCAGCACTTGGGAGGCAGAGTCAGGTGGATCTCTGTGAATTTGAGGCCAGCCTGGTCTACAGAGCGAGATCCAGGACAGGCACCAAAACTACACAGAGAAACCCTGTCTCAAAACAACAACAACAACAACAAACAAACTTGAAGGCAGCAATGATGTGCAAAGTAGCCTGTTTACATGTGAGAGGTCTATGGGTTTGGGTTCTGTTAGGATTTACCAATGATGACAATGTTCTACCGGTTCACTTTGTTATTGGGGCGGTGGGTGGACCCATAACACCTTTAGCTCCCAATGTGTCCCCTTCTCTGACTTTTCTAAATCTTATGTTAGATACACGGGAGTCTCTATGGAAAGCTGACAGCATCTCCCACATCACCTGCATCACCATCTGGACTCAGGAAAAAAACAGACAGGGTCCCAGCATGTCATTGTTTCCCCTCCTATAACCAGGCCTTGATCCTACTGACCACTAGATCCAGAAACAAAAGTCTTATGAACACGGAGTACCAGTCCCCAGGGCAGCATGAAGTCTGGCTTCTAGAATAGCTCCCTGATTCTATACTATTCTTTGTCGCTTTGCCTCTCTCTGATAAAGCCCTAACTGGTTGATAGATCTCCTCAGTGTCGAAGATAACCTTTTTTTTTAGGGAGACTCTAAGTGATGGACATGCATAGGGAGAGAAGAGACAAACATTATCTCATGAAGTTCTTCCACATAGCCTGTGTGGAAATAATCCTGTTTAATGAAGTATCATTTCTGAGTAGTGCCAAATGGTTTCTAGCCTCTCTTCATTTCAATTTATGTTTGCAGAGGTATTGATCAAAGCCTTGAGTTAATCCTTCTCTTAGTGGTGCTGGGAAGGAAACTACAGGCTCCTTTGGAACCGTTAGAAATAGGAGGATAGTTGTCCTGATGACAGCACAGGTTGTGTCCTTTTCTGTGGTCACTGATATATTGAACTGTGTTGAAGTTTTCAATCAGTGGACCTGACTTTACTTTGTCCTAAGGAAGACCCATTCCATACCTCATTCAAGTCAACTGATCTTGTATCCTTCATCTGGGTTTCAGGAAGCCAGAGAGTTTCAACAGAGCTCCCCTCCCATTCTGTGAGTAGTGATGGGCTAATTCAGCTGTGGTGGGTCTTTTCTCCATAATGAAAATGAAGCCCTGTTGACTTAACCTCATGGGATGTCCTTTCTTAGGGGGCATCTAGTAGGTTGACTAACCTTGGTAGCCCACAATGAATGAACCAAAAAATTTCCTGTGTATCTTGTGGAGGCAATGTCCAACTGGAAACCTTATAAACCCACACTTGCTCATTCTGGTCTGACTCAAAACTGTTGGGGTTTATATTCAGATTGGCAAATGTAAGTGAATTCACTAAAACAGAGACTATGTGTAAACGCATACTTGTGAGTTTCTGCTGTACAAGCAGGCCTCTGAGACTGTGAGGAAATCTGGGTCTCTATTTCCTCATCTATAATACAAGGGGTTTGGTTAAGGTAGTGTTGACGGTTGCTTCCAAGAGTAACAGCTGCAAATTCCATGAAGCTACATCTCTGGAGACCTGGCCTCACATGCATTCACAATTGGTGGCTACAGCACAGGGAGGCTTGAAGAACCATTGAGACAATGTTGGGTAACATGCTGTCCCCATCCAGGCACTCAGTTATTGCCCTGACCAGCTCCCATAGTCATCCTGAGCTTAGGATGTTGCTTGATTCTTAAGATCTGCTCAGCATTTCTTTTTATGAAGACCATTTTGAGTGTTTCTGTTATACATCTTGGTTGCCATGCAAACTTGGCTCACAGAAGCCTGCAACAAACCCCAAACACCTCCTTACATACTTGCTTTATGACATTTTATTTGAATGCCAATATAACAAGTTTATAGTAAATGGAGGCTATGTCAGGAGACTAAAATAACACCATAGGCTTTGAACACTCTAATCTGAGCTTAATAATTTTAAGATTTTTAGACATTTGTAACTCAACCTATGGGCATAATCTAGTAGTAATGGTACTGGGGTAAAGATGTACTGGATCAAATAACGCAGTGGTTCCAAAGGAAACTAAATCTTTTTAAACCCCTCAAACATCAGTTTAAACTGTTAACTTTAATTTTATTTTAAATTCATGTTAACGTAATTGCATCAAGCTGGGATTAAGTACTGTCTCTAACTCTCCTTCAACAGAGTTAACCATTTAAAACATCCAAAGCACAATTAGAGTTAAAGGAGGCTTTGTTTGCTTTCCATGGCCATAGCGTTTGGGTACTTCGTCTTCAGGTTGGGTGTTAGTCCTTCTTTCTCCATCTGCTGGAAGAGCAAGCATCCATCTAAGCTAATTACCAAGGGGAACCTATGAAATGGTACGCAAGCCCCTAGGCAAGTGGTTCTCAACCTGTGGGTCATGACCCCTTGGTCAAACCTCTAGCTCCAAAAATGTTTAACATTACGATCCACAATGCTAGCCAAATTACAGTTATGAAGGCGCAACGAAACTAATTTTGTGGTTAGGGGGGGTCGCCAAAACGTGAGGACATACACTAAAGGTCTCAGCATCAGGAAGGTTGAGAGCCACTGCACTAGAGAAAGTACTCTTTTGACTGGTACTTTGTTCATGAAGAATATGTTTTCAAAGGCAACAGCAAGAGCACTGTCCAGGGAGTCCCTCCCTCTAGCCCAGAACTCCTGCAGCTACTGACGTTCCTTGAGCTATCCACATTTAGAAAGCATCTCTGTCTGGTTTCAGTATCTTACTCTATGAAGACAGAGGTCAATAAGATCTCCAGCATCCCAGTGATGCCTGATGTCCTTGAAACTTTCATGTCATAATACTCTGGAAGAGCAGCTAATAAGGGAGCCATCTGCATGCCTCATATTGGTGTGACTCTTCCCATTGTTTCTTCTATTTTTCTTTTTTCTCACTGACAGAGTCCCATCAGAATGTGGTCAGGAGGTGGCCAAGTATGATGACTTTGGTAGGCTCTGGCTATTGTGCCATTATATAGGAAAAACAAAGAAAAAAGGGAAAGTCTATAATTCTACTTTCCTTGGCAAAATAGTAACCCACTTTTCTGTCTATAAGGGGTACTTTATTATGAGGAGCCCTTAGGGCTCTCCAGAGAAGAGTGGGTTCATTGAAGTCTGTATAGCAGTTGATCCAGAAAGACACTCTAGGGAGGCTAGGGCTAAGTTATTAAAGAATTGGCCAAGTTAGAAGTGAGGGGAAGTTCCTGGCCTTGGCCATTTGAGATCAGCTTCAATTCAGAAGCTCTTGTTAAAGGACCAGAATCACTGTTCCTCATGTATCCATTCTGTTGGCCCTGGTGAATCAGTGTAGACAAATGAGCTATCAATGAGAAGGAGATTAGAACACCTGCCTACACTTTATCCTTCCAAGTTCCAAGTAAGTAATCTACCTACCTCAGACAGAATTCACTCCTTGGAAATGAACTATCTTTTCCACTCAGAAGAATCCCCCCATGTGATTTTTCTTTTGTGTTCTTAAAATTTTCAGTTCCACTTGGCCTCTCCAATTCCTGTGCTTCATGCCGAACCCAAAGTCTTTGATCTGCTTTTTAAGGCAAACATAAGGACTTGAATTGTAGCTTTTCCCGTGTTGTGGCCTTCTTCCTGATCCTCCCAAACAACCTTTCATCTGCTAAATAGGAAGCGAAGTCACTGGTTAAGTAATTTTAATTTTAAAAAATTATTTATATATGAAATCAAATAAAAAATTATCTTAATATCTTTGTTGTAAGTGGAGCTTTTAAAACATATGAGAAAAAAATCAAAATATGGATGGTTATAGTATTTTTTTATTTTTTTTAAACTGGCATATTTCATTTGTCTATGTAAGATCTTAATGGGGCAGAAAAGACTTTCCTGAATGAAACTCTATGAAGAAGACGCTGTGAGATGTCAATTAATGACAAGGATTACTGTCATGAATTTGTGTATTCATCTCAATTTTCTTGATTGTAGAAATTCATTATTTTAGGGTTGTGAAGTGCTTTCAACATCCTCTATAGAACAGAGAGCTAGAAACGGGCTTGTTCTCTCTACAGAACACAATAAAAATTTCAGGGCTTGATTACAAATTATTCAGCATTTAATAAGTTCAGATGATGATCACTGGTGTGTGTGGGAGGCAAATTTCTTGCTTGTGAGAGCTTCAAGTCTGCTTAAGAATATAAGATACAATCAAGGAACCATGCAAACATTAAGTAGAGGAACAGGCTATAGAGGAAGCCAATGAGGCTGAGTGCTTAGCGTGTGGGTTGGGGTAAATACCGTATCTTAAGTTTTCATGGTTTGAAGCTTTTGAACTTTGACCCAAATGGCAGCCTTAGTTTTCTGGAACTCCAGCTTGATGACTGCAGGTCTTGGGAGTTGCTGGCCTCCTTAATTTGTGTGAGTCACTCCCTTATTATGAGAAGATGTGTTCTGTTTCTCTCGAAAACACGGTCTAATTCTGGGATCTTTGTCTTTCATTAATCGATGCCCAAAGTGTATTTTTAGCACATCTGTTCAAAAACTTGAGAAATGAAACATGTTGGGCACAAGAGCATCTCCGTTGGTAAACAGGCACGGGTGCTGGTATGGACTGAGCCTTCCCAAGTTTGTATAATAGCGTTCACAAAGTTTTAAATGACATTGCCCTGGGTCTCCAGCTTTTAAGGGTTAGAGGATGTAGTTGTTCCCCAACACTGTGAGTCCATGCCTGGCGTCAGGCAGAATCTCAGGTTGCACTAAGTGCGGCTGCTTAGACCCCACTTCCCAGCCATCTGGAGGTGGTTTGGAGCTGTTCAAAACGTTCCCTCTGCCTAGTTTTGACAGGCGTTCCCTTCACTTCTTCTGTCCCTCCGAGGTCACATACTGTCCACACACTAGTCCTGGGCCTCTCCTTACATTCTGAACTTCACTTGAAGCATGTCACCCAAAACCTCATGAAGCACAATACTGTGGTTTGAATATTTGTGTCCCCTCCAAATTTCAGGTTGAAACTTAATGCAATGGTATTAAGATGTAGGGCTTTTAGGGGCTAATTTTGTCATGAGAATGCCTCTTATAAAAGGCCTGGAAAGAACTAGAAAAGCACATTTTTGCTTCCTGTTCTTTCCACTCTCACGAGGACATAGTGTTTGTCCCTTCCAAAAGATGTAGCTCTTTCGTCACCTTGCAGAAAAAAACACTGATTTTGCTGGCACCTTCTTCACACTGGATTTCCCACAACTGTGAGAAATACACTTCTACTATTTATAATGTACCACTCTGTGATATTTTGTGATAAACACAAATGGATGAAGACAGGAGTGATACAGAGGTGGGCAGCCCCAGTTCTCCCACTCACACGAACTGCCCATCTACCAGGCTGCTTGTGTCTTCACAACCAAACTCTTTACAGGAGACAGACATGGACTAGGGAGCAGTGTGGGCTCCTCAAGACTCCAAATGCCATCCCTCGTTGGATGCCAGTGACTCTGCTTCTGGTTACACAGCCTTCAAGAAGGGTACAACCTCCCCGCCCCCCAGCACTGGAGTTATACACTAATCAAAGAGAATAACTATTTATGGAGAAATGGTTGGTTACAGGAAAGATGAATTCCAGGATAGAAACTAGGTTTAGGGGCCTAATTTGTAAAGCCTTCTTCAAAACAAAACAAAACAAAACAAACACTACCCCAAATTACAAACTAAATTAGATATGAATGTGAATATTCATTTAGACTTACAAAAAAGCTACAAAAAGGTACATAGTTTTCATCACAAAACACAGGAAAATACTATTTTTAAATAATCACTTACCTGATACACCTCCATAGCAGATTTTTCCCCTACACTCCCAGCTGACCATTCTTTGATATAAGAAGCTTTTTACACAAAGAAGAGAAGGGTAATTTCATCTTTTTCCAAACATGGCTGATCAGAATTTATTTTTTCATAAGTCATTGATTGTTTAGACAATCTTATTTCATCCTTGTACCTGCTATGGGTAGTACTGCCATTGTTTTTGAGATCTGAAAAGCCTGTACAGAAGATATGACAGGTTGGCGCGATAAGCCTTGAAGGCATTTTCCATAGATTAGCTTCTAGCTACGTATACACCATCTCTTCCTCTACCCACATGCTTCTGGTGGAGAGGCCTGGCAACATGTTCACTCCCTAGTAATTCCTCTGGCCTTTCCTGCATGCCATGCTGCCTGACCATTCTGCAAAGCAGATGTGGGACTTTTGTACAAGGTCTGACTCTCCCCTGAAGGAAGATATAACCTAGAAATGTCAGAGTGGAGAGAGGCACTGGGTTTCTCTGATCTGGGGTAGATGTCTTCTTCCAGATGCTCAGTGTGGAGGACAGTGTTGCACTCTGCTGGGACCCTGTCAAGGGCCTTTGCCAGTGAGGAGATTACAATTTAAGCTTGGGCAGCTTGGTTGTAAATCTCTCCCTAGACTGTCTCCAGACACCTGCTCTCTGGATTCTTATTTGTTCCTTATTTGTAGTCTGTAGTTTGATGTCACTTGTCCAAGAAGACCCTTCCTGAATCTCTAAGAACAAATTAGGTACTCTTCCTTTGCCCCCTCCTCCCCAGTAGTACCCTTGGCTGCCCTCTTTGTACTTCATGCTACTCTGCCTGGCTGTGTCTGTCTACTGGCCTCACTTACCTCATGGGCTAGAAATGCCAGGAGGGACAAGGACTGAATGTCCTTCACCAGGGTGTCTCCTGGCCTTGTATCTTGCCTTGGGCAGCTCAAGCAGCAATAACATCCTGTTCCAAACAAAGTGGTTTAGATAAACACATATGTCTCACTCTTTTGAGGCTGGAAATGTAAGATCAGAGTGTGAGTACAGGTGACTTGCAGCGAGGGCTTTCTTTTTGACTAGGTGATGACCATTATGCCATTTTGCGTCACATGGTATGTGTGTGGGGGAGGGTTGTCTGTGTTTGTGTTTCTGTGTGTGTGTGTGTGTCTTTCTGTGTGCATGTGTTTCTGTGTGCATGTGTGTGCATATATAAGTGTGTCTTTGTTCATATGTATATATGTGCATATGTACATGTGTGCATATGTGTCTGTATCTATGTATCTATGTTCATGTGTGCATGTGTTGAGAGAGAGAATGATGGTGAACACTCATTGTCTTGTGTGTTTTATAAGGACCAAACCTCACCCTAAGGCCACACCCTCATCTAAACCCAATTCTCTCCTGCTATAGTTTGTTACTACTAGAATTCACGATGACTATCTTATGAAAGGACTGATGCTGGCTTCAACAGAGTGATTTAGTTCCCACAAAAGCTGGTTATTTTAAAAGCCCACATCCAGCTTAGCCTTCTCCTTCTGCAGCATGGATGATCCATGCAGGGTACTCTCACTGGGCTTCAGCACCTACTGTTCGGACTTTCCACCCACTGGACTCATGAACCAAGAATGCTCTTTTCTTTATACATTACCCAACATTGTATATTCTATTAGAGCAACACAAAATGGACCGAGGATAAATCTCCCCCTTCAAATACCTAACATTTGGAATTTGGGCTTCCACATGAATTTAGGGATGGTGCAATGCAGTCTAAGGTACACGGTATCTGAGATTCACCCTATTTGTTAACTGTACATTGGATAAGAATGAGCAAGTGTTATGATTGTACCTAGAGGTTAGCCATGCACCGACATTCTTTTGTATTCAGGACTCCTTAACAAATACTTTGCACTGATTACTTATTTAATTCAAACTTGACTTCCATCTTTGGAGTTCATTCTTCCCAAATCTCTTTGTGTTTTTGCAATTACCCCCTGCCTTCTGGTACCACTGTGTTTTGAAGGCAGGCAGGGGCAATGGAATAACTTCTACAAGGCTTCCTTTCTAACCATGACCCCTTGCTATTCTATGCTTTATAGTACTCGAAGTATTTTCTTGTATGTGTCTTTTGATCTTTCCCATAAAAGCTGGTATGCGGTGTGATAACAGTTATTTTGTACAGTATCATAATAGTGGGAGATACAGGAGTCAGAGGAGAAGAAAGGGGAGAAAGGAAAGAAAAGAAAAGAGAAAAAATCACCAAGGAATAGAAATGATTTAGCCAATGTCATAAAGAGAACTGATTAAACTATGTGAATGTTTCAAATCCTACCTGAGGATTTTCCATGCTAACCTGTCCCTTTAAGACAAGACAATGGAGTGCTACAACGACCCCTTGACAATCTAGTCATTGTCACCTTGAGTGGATTTGGAATCACCTAGGTAGGAGACACATCTCTGGGCTTGTCTGTGAGGCTGTTCCCAGAGAGATCTCACTAAGTCACCCTGAATGTGATTGGCACTATCCCAAACTGAATGAAAGGGAAAAAAATAAGGCAAGCTGAATACTGACATTGACCTTGCTTCCTGGTGGGATCATCCCTCTACAGCTTCTGCTACCATCCAGAGGTTCATTCTTACCCATACACCTTCCCTGCCATGAGGAACTGACTGCACCTGCAAGCTGAGTCACAATAACACTTAAGCCGCTTTCGTTAGATATTTTGTTACAGGAGTGAGGAAAGCAACTAATGCAGACATCATTCATTTTCAGAATGTCAAGACAGAGGCTTAGAAACTGAAATGGCCTGTGACACTTTTTGAGAGGAGGTAGGATTAGTTGAGCCTTAAGGTTTAGACAGGATTTAAATTTAGACAGGACACATTCTGGAGACAACAGGGAGAATTAAATCCTCGACGGATGCTGGAATGAACAGTTAGTAAACATTGTCTGCACCCAACAACTTGCCTTTCCACATAGAGGGACTCACAAACATGTCAAATTATCAAACTACTCCCAAGCAAAACATGTACTTCCAAGTGAACAGATGTTTAAACTGTGTTCATCTTGCCTTTGCCCCCAAATGGCAAGTCCATGGTACAACACATTCTAGTTGTTTTGTGGTGCATTCATAAATGTGTGAAGAGCAGATTGCTTGCTCCATGGCCGGGCCTATCCACATTCACAAAGGAAGATGGAGGAACACAGCCTGTAGGAACAGAACATCCCACTGGAGCTTAGAATTACCTTGATGTCCAGCAGCATTTCCACCCCTTTGGGAAATCCTTCTACAAAGCTGCCTCCCTGGTTTCCTAGTACAAGGTTTAATACATTGGAACACTCAGCTGAAACTTAGTGCCAGGCCTCATAATGGAATGATTACATGTGTTTTGTGTGTCAGAGACCTGACAGAAAGATTATACAGCACAGTGAAGCAATCTTTGGGGTTTTGGCAGGGGAAGAAGGAGATAAATATGTGTCCAGGGGAGGAAAAAAAATGGCAGCTCATGGAATGTCACTCAGTCATTCAGCAAAAACGTATTAAGTTTAGGTCAACAAACATTTATCAAGGGCCTCCTATGTGACAGGCATTGTGCTCCGCACAGTGAGTCCTGAGCCACATGAGGCACATCATTTATTCTTGATGCTTATGGGGAAGCTCACTGGAAAAGACGGGCATGTAAGGGATGCTTTCAATATCATTTGGCAAGTGCAACAATGAGGTTTGTGGCAGGGGACCATGGTGATACAGAAGAAGGACACTTGGCTTGGCCTGGTGTCTCAGAGGAGGCTTAAGAAGGATGATGTAGAAGAACATATAGGGTAAACAGAGAGATGCGAACCCCAAGGTGGGAAAACAATCTGAACGAAGTAAAGAAGTAGAAAATGTCCTGGTTTGAGTGAGCTTGGGGATAGGGAAGGGAAGAGGAGGGCATGCAGCTTGATGCAGCTTGATCCTAGCTTTGATGCAGCTTGGATTACTTGAGTGGAAAAGGACACTGGTACATTCTGAGAGGCAGTCAAAGAACCCATATAGATGGCTCCACAAAGGACCCTATCACATGGTCAAATGACGGAATTCAGGATGCCCTCAAAGGGACTGTGATATAAAAATCTTCCCATGAAGACAGTAAGACCAATCAAGAGGTGACAAGTGCCACCAACACAGCATGGGTTGGTGGTGAGAGGAGTGGAAGCCAGCCTGTGACAAAGTCAAGGGAAACCTGAGTCGATGAGGGAATGGCGTGAGAAACCAGGAAAGACACGGAACATTGCGTCAGGCCAAGAGAACTCCTTATCTGTGGATCAATGAGAGTGTCAACTCTAGTCACTTTCAGATTGCACAGGAACTAAGGCCACATTATAAAAATTATTTTAAAAACATTATGAAAATGTTCAAAATGAACACTAGGGTCTCCTTACACTAAGTATTCTATATTGGAGACGTCGTTCCCTCAAAGGTTCATTTGGGACAGGAACACAAACACAGTAGTCATACACTCCCTGCAAAATTACAAGAAAGGTGTGACATGTGATGTTCATTCAAGCTTAGCACCAAGCCACAGCCAACGAGCTCTCTTTGGAAAAAGAAAAAAAAAAGGTAAGAAGAGAAAAAAAGTGTGGCTCTGAGTCAAAGAGAAATGATAGAAATCTACAGCAAGAAACCTAGGCACTTGCACGATAGTGTTGCCTGTAACACATTCACAGCAGCCAAGAGTGGAACCCGCCTAGGTGTCCAACAACAGAGAATGAATGGGGAAAGAAAACATGGCTTTTACACACTATGGAAAATCGCCCAGCCGTAAAGAAGAATGAAATCATGCCATTTACAGGAAAATGGATGCAACTGGAGAGAATTACATGAAGTAAATTGCATGAAGTGAATTACATGAAGTCTCAGTAAGACAAATATTGTATGTGATCTCTTCTATGTGGTTCCTAGGTTCATGTACATATATCAAAGCCTATATTTGTACACATATATGTCAGGTACATAATCACACTTATAGTAGAAATGAAACTGTCTGGGGGAACAAAGAGGACAAAGGGAGTAGGGAGAGAATGGGAAGGTAGAGGAGCATGGGGGGCGGGATGTGCTCAATGTATCTGGAAAAGTCCTCATGAAACCCAGTGCACAGGTACCGTGGATATATTCAGTGAAAACTAAAATTCTAAAAAGAAAAGCAAACAATACAATTGCACATATTATGAAAAATGCCACAGTGACACCCACTACCCTGTGTGCTCATTTAAAAGTCAATTTGATGTAGGTAACAAGGAGTCTGAGAGGCCTTCCCCCATAGCCTATTGATGGAGAGCAATACACCTAGAGTGACCTTACCATTGCTCATCAAAAAACGGTACAGCTTTGTCTGGGACAAATGCGAAACTCAACGAGACTCCAGGAAAGCAAGGGTGAATGAGGACAGTCACAACAAACTGGGTCATTCAGTCCCTGGGCCAATCAGGATCTTGCCAGGGACACAAGCCCCAGTGGGCATCTCAATAGAGAAGAATGGATATACAAGGTGGCTTATGTGGATGACACAGTCGTAGCACCACGTGAAGCGGGGTGGGGCACCCACATTGGAGTGAAGAAAGAAGGCATGGGTTGTCTCTAGCTCATCAGAACCTAGATGCTCCGAAGGTGGACTCTGCAGAAAGAGTTAGATCGAGCCTTGTGTGAGAGGATGCTTTCAGTACTCAGAGTAAGACATCGATGGTGTAGGGAGTCAGCTTATCTGGGACAAGGCAACGTCCACTTAGTGACAGTGACATAATGGGGCAAGAGGAAGAAGTTGCAGACTGGAGCTTGTTGGTCAAGGCCCCTTGCTAAGCCAATATATAGGAGCAAACTGCCTTCTAGTCTTCTCCCTATTGTCCCCTACCACACAAGTCTAACAGTTTCCAGGCCTCCAGTCATCAGAGGGCAGAGCTGAGCAGCCTTGGTATTTAAAAAAAATAAATAAATCTATTCTATGGCATCCGGCTTGGAAATTGTCCTGAATTTAAGGAGGAACTCTCCCTTGCCCTCCTCCCACCAGACTGCTTGCTTAAAGAGGTGAAGAAATTGGCATCAGAAGAAGCAGCTAATCTCTTTACTCCAGAAGTTACAAATGCTGGCTCATCCATCACCACGAAACCATAGAACGTGCACACTTGCCATTTTCAAGATGGGAATGTTGACATGTCAGGTGGTTAAGCAGCTTGTCCAAGACCAAGCAGCAGAAAACAGACAAGGTCAGGACTAGAAACTGTCCTATGCTGCCTTGAAGCCCAGTTTACAGGGAGAAATTTGCTTCATCACATACGGAGGCTCTGAATGGAGTTCCTAGGGCTGGGCTAATCATGGAGGCCCACGGCCAATGACCTCTGCTCACTGTGGCCTCTTGAACTGAACACTTCCGTCGAGGAGAATGTCCATCCTTTGATTCTGTGCAGCCAGGTTCAACACCTAATGATTTATTCCTGCTGGAAATGGCTCTGTTCCCTCGGGAAGAAACCAGGACTTCGTCTGAATGAGCTTGACACCTCCTGAAGGAAACATCATGCTACAACCACCCACAGCTCTGTTGTGTTGTGTGAAGGGTGTGTTTGTGTCTGTTTGTTCTTCTGTGACTTTTGGTGTCTTATAAAGTCAACCTTTCTCAACAGGATGACAGTCTTGAATAACAGGCCGTTCAGCCATTTGGCCCAAAATTGCAAAGGCAGGGCTTACATTTTGGCTGAATCAAGTCTCGGGGTTTAGCTGAAGATGGAAGCAAATTGTGCTTGTGTGTTTTCTGGAAATGCTGACACTGAGATAGGACCTTATTGAGGAATTCATCAAGGCCCAAGGGAGCTGAGAAGATAAATGCTACCAGGCGGCTGCAAGTTGAGCAAAATTCAAAAACAATACCACGTCAACTTGAGATCATAGAAGGCTGTGGTGAGTGTGACAGAACACAAGGGCAGCGGCTTGGTCTCCAGACAAATGAGGATGTGGGTAATGGGCGATGGCACTACAAATGCTTTGAACGAAGAAGCCTAAGGGGAAGAAGTTGGCTCTCTTTGGCCTGCATCCCCAACTCATCACCAAGGAAGAAGCAAACACGGCCCTAGGTTTTGGCAGTGTGCCCTCCCCGAACCCTTGTTCCAGACTTCACAAGGTCTCCCAAGAAGCCTGAGAGGGCCAGGTATGGGTTTCTTCTGTCATTGTCAGTGTTCTTGAACAGACAGCTCTGGGGCCCTTTTTAGAAAGTGACTTGGCTGGAGCCACACTCTTGCCAGCATGGCAGCTGTTACCACTTATACCAGGAACATCTGGCCTGAAGATTGCAGTAAAAGTGACACTTGTCTACAGAAGAAAAATGTCGAAGTATACATTTTGGACATGAAGAAATAAGTAATGACATTTAATGTTTTCATAAAGCTGCTACAGTGAACAGCCATCATCCAACCCCCAGGCCCCAGCAAAGGAGCATCTGTACATCCCTGTGTGCCTACGGGGTGGTGAAGGGCCCCTCGCTGGAAGCGTCCATCGTTGCAGGATGTGGGCCTTGTCTTCTACAAACAGAGTAAACAGAGAACCATAGATGAGCCCCACCCCCTTCGAGATCTAAATCACACATCTGGAGAGGGTGTAGTGAATTCAAAGACACCCCACTCGTTGCTGAGAAAGTTGGTTCCGCGTTGCAGCCTTGTTGCTGGGTAAGTCATATTTTGGGCACCAAAATTCTTATCTTTGAAAAGGGAATGTTGAAGATGCTAAGTGTAAGGCTCCTCCCACATTTTATATACAGGGTGTTTTAATGGCGGGAATTCCACAGTTTCTATGGCTGAACATGATTTTTTCCAGATACTCCTCTTGAAAATGCACAACCCCTCCAGATGTGGTGATGGTTACCACCGCCCCAAAACTGCAAATAAGGAAGAGAGAGGGCCAGAGAGTATCAGCTGAATACACTGGGCTCTCAGATAAAGAGATATACCCAAGGAAGAAAAGACAATACTTTCTGGACTCCACCCAACCGCAATGTCCTAAGATGCTTTTCATAGCTGGGTTCCTAGTACTTAGTGTCAACCTAGGCATCTTCTGCGTTTGATTGTGAAAAAAAAAATGAGGTGGAAGAGATGGAATATTCTTGCTGTAATTGACTTCCTTTTTGCTGGTGGAGCATCAACTGGCAACGATATAACAAACACACAGAATTTAACAGAGATCTAGAGATCCAAGACATAGCATACTTCCAAACCTTCTGATATCCAGGGGATCAGTTATTTGTAAAAATTAGCAATGCCTTTTGAATTTAAAAATGGTACTGTGCTAAGATTATACGGCAAAGATAACCTTAACAACAAATGTCATCACTGTCTTGTATGTGGCCTCCACCAAATATCTATGAGCCCGTATTTCTCCTGTTTGGGGGTGGGAGTGTAGGATAGGTCCCATTGCTAACCAGTTACCATCAGGCTTCTAGTCTTTCTCTGTGACTTTTTACTCACGCAGCCTGACTTTCAGGTGCCAGGGATGGGCGAAGCCACTTGTGAGAGAGTCAGTCGGGTTGATGGCCAACCAGCATTGACCTCCTGTCAGGCCAAAGCAGATGTGCCCTTAGCTTTAGGAATCGTAGTTCTATAAGCACCTTCATGTTGTGGTTTTTCTAAGCTTTAGTATTTTGCTTGATTTCTCTTTCTTCTCTTCTAGAAATAGACATAAAAGCAGGGCTAATGGCTGGGGCTGGGTTTCAGACTGGTGGGTACCACAAATATCCATGTGCCTACCTATGGGTAGAGCAGTTTTCTCAGGTCTGAGACAGGGCCTATGCTTATGCATTGCTATAATGCTGCCAGGTAACGCCGATGTTACAAACAGACTGCTAAGAATCCAGAGTGCTGCCGTTAGGAGCTTGGCTTTGGCATCAGACATATCTGGTTTGAGCCCTAACTTATGCAGGCTTCAGTTATGCGACCTCAGGACAAGGTGTATACCATCTCTACTCTGGACTCTCCTCAGATCTAAATGGAGAAAAACCACCCTGCTGGACTCCTTAGTCTCCTTTGCTAAGAGAATTCACCCAGCTCATGTAGGTCTGCAGTGCCTGCCCAGCTCCAGAGTGGAGAAGACCCATGAAAGCACTATGTCTGGTTACTGCTCTCTGATACCTCATTCCACTTCTAGAACCCTGCTTAGTAGTCAGGACCCAGCCACCATCACAGCCATAACAAGGGCCCTGGTTCTTGCGTCTTTATCAATAAGAAGGGGTCACAGAAGGGTGACCTCTGTTGCAGGCAATACACACCACACACACACACACACACACACACACACACACACACACACACACGAAACTTGTTTGCTCCTGTGACCTTGGCTCTTTGATTTCAGTGGTGTTACATTGGAGTTCCTGGACAGCTCCACCTCAAGGCCGTTCTTATAAATGGATCCATAAACACTGTGTGTTTTTTTGTTATTTATGTACGTGAAAGGTGATCAACTAAAAAGTGTAAAACAATTTATACTACTTATAGAATTATAGAAATGAAAGCTGAGATTTTACCAAAACAAATTTGAGAAGTACTGTCAAAGTAAATGAAAAAAAAAAATTTAAAGCAAACAAATCTATTGGTTGGTGCCCAATGTCCTGACCCCCCACGCCACTAACACAAGAACAATCAGCTAGCTTAGTATTTCCATTGGACTGTCTAGACTGCCTCTGTGTAGAGTGGAGAACTCCTAAGAAAAACTTCAGACTCCCCATTCAGCTGGATGAAAATTCCTTCCTGCATCTTCTGGTAATATACAACAAGCTTCAATGTAAGGTGTTTCTGGAGGGCTTCTCTTCAGGTTCCACCAAGCCCCACAGGGCTTCTCTTCAGGTTCCACCAAGCCCCACAGTCCCACAATCCATGTATAAAATAATCACTCAGACGCTTATATTACTTATAAACTGTATGGCTGTGGCAGGCTTCTTGCTAACTGTTCTTATATCTTAAATTAACCCATTTCTATAAATCCATACCTTGCCACGTGGCTGGTGGCTTACCGGCGTCTTTACATGCTGCTTGTCGTGGCGGTGGCTGCAGTGTCTCTCCTCCTTCTTCCTGTTTCCCCAATTCTCCTCTCTCTTTGTCCCGCCTATACTTCCTGCCTGGTCACTGGCCATCAGTGTTTTATTTATATAGAGTGATATCCACAGCACTTCCCCTTTTCTTCTTTTTTTAAAAAGGAAGGTTTTAACTTTAACATGGTAAAATTACATATAACAAAACAATTATCCAGCAAGAATTACAGTTACAATATTAAAGAAGATGTCCTATCTATCTTATATTTGTGAGTTTACTCACAAATATAAGGTTTTATATCTAACTTATCTTTTATCATAACGGAGGAAATTACAACTATCTAGTCTTTAACCACATCAAAGACCTGAGAAGGAACATAATGGTACCTGAGAAATGGTAGATGGATGCAAGCAACTTTCGGGAATCTTGCAAGAGTAGACCAAGACAACTGGCAGCCTGGACAGTCACCTAATATTTTTTAGCATTGTTGGTGCATTCAAATTGGCTACAGGCCTAGAGTATCTGACAGACCATTTTTAGAGGCAGGAATTCTGAAAGACCATCTTACCCTGTCTTGGCAGAGTACAGTGGTCACTTTCCTTGTGTCCCACTTGTCCAGGAAGGACAGCATTGCATTCGTACTGTCAGCTGTCAAGGCAAGGGCAGTTCTTTGCCCAGTAGGCCATTTTGTGCCAAGAAGACAAACTTCCAAATGAAAATGTCTTAGAAGCCCAACATTCTCTCAGGATCAAATTGGTGCAGCCAGGAACAATTGTGTCTCACGTCAACAGAATTCTAAGTTATTTAAATGCCATATTCTCTAGGTCTATGAAGTGTTTGAAGATTATCTATCTATCTGAAATATATCTATGTATACCTAGAAGACTTAACTAACATGGCTACAAATATGATTATCATAGATGACTAATTATTCATCTATTTTTTAATTATCCATTACAATTTTAAATGAGTTACATAAACATAATACCTCAAACAAGAATAGAAATATATATGTACAGTATAACAAAATTAACTTCAAGTTTGTATCAATAAACTAAAATTTTTACCAATGTAAAACATTTTAAACATAATCTAAAATCTATACCAATGTAAAACATTTTAAACAAGTTGTTCTTTAAAAGTAGGTTTATTAATCTACCCTTTTATCTTATCAGTAAGGGGGGGGATACCCTTAGGTTGTTTTAGAGATGTCTTGATCCCAACTTCCCTTGTGATCTTGGGACTCCTGCTGGTCTACAAGCTTGTATATTCTGTCTAACCCACTGTAGGCAACCATGTTCACTGCTAGCCTCCTGATTCTCTGAATTTTCAAGGGAGCTACCACACTCTCAAGTAATGACTTTTCCTTTTTGAGCTGAGGTCGATATTTCTCTAAGAGCTAGGATGAATCATGCACTCAGATAAATTCTCTGTGTTGGTCACCAGAGAGCCCCCTCCTGTATGATGTGGTTAGAAACAAACCTGTATATCCTGCCTCCCAATAACACTCTATTCCACTAATAGGCAGTGGAGATTTGGAGGTTAGGAACTCAGAGAGCTTTTTATGAATGTCATGTTCAACCTCTTTCTTTTTATAAAGATAAGAGGTAGAAGGTGTTACTCAGGAGCCTTGGTTTTGAATCTGGATAATTTTTCAATCTTCAGGATTTTTCTTTAGGAAAACCCGTGTGCCTGTGGGGATGCGGAGGGTGCTTCCCAGGAGCATCACTGCCAGATAGTGGGCAGAGCTGTGCTTGGCAGTTGTTATCCAAATGTATGTTATCTAAAGACTTCTGTCAGAGTCACTTGTGGTCCTTTTAAAAGAGGCGGACTCCAGGGCCAACTTTGGGTCCCCTAAATCAGAAGTGCTGAAGATGGAACCTGGGGACTTCATTTTGACAAACTCTGAATGATTTTAGCAATGTGAGATGTTGTCAAGCACCTTCATAAGCACCACATTAACTCTCAGTTACTATCCTAGCAAGAACCACCTCACTGAACTGTTCTTGAGCTAAGCTGATGGGCATTAGCCTATCACTCCTTATACTTAGCTCATGCTTTTGGTACCAGGTTACCTAAGACTGGCATATCCTGTGTTAAGCGCCCTGTGCTGCTGACACCCCAAACTTGGAGTTACTTTGCCATCCATGCAGCATGAGCTCCTTCGTCATCCATATGAGCCAGGTGACCTTTTCCAGCTACCCCTGGCTCTCAAAAAGTTAAGATGAACATCTCTCACCACCACACATGGCTATTTCTCTATAAATCAATCTTCTAAAATATGTGTTCTAGACTGAATATCTAGTAAATGAAATTATGAACCCAGTAACTTTTATCTATAATACACTGGTAACAATATTTAGTTTTAAAGTTTTTTTCTGTGTTTCCTTGTTGTTGATCTATCACATGCCAACTAATACTTCAACACACCAAAAGAGCACAATTTGTCCCTTTAGATTACAAGTGTCACATGATAATATATTTTCTTTCTCATGTCTTATATTTATTTGCCCAAAGTGTTTCAGCAATGTTTTAATAGAGTCTCTTTAGGAAACTGGATTCATTATTAGCAAATTGATTTTCCTGGGGAAAGAGGGCTACATTTGGAGCGGGTATGCTGGTTCCGGTTTAGATCATGGAAGAAGGGATGGTTGGTCTTTGTGAACGGTTAATGTAAAGAGCTGTGGTTCCTGTTTCTGTGCTGATGGTTCACTGAGCTGTGATGAGACACATATAAATGTCTCCTCTTCTGATTTCACAGAAATCAGAAAGGTCATTTTTCTAGTAGAGTGGTTCCTCTCAGTGTGTCCTCTCATCCTGGATTAACCCCTTTATTCTGTGATTTCAATTCCAATACCATGCTCACATCTACCCCAAACTGGTACCCAAGTTCAAATCTCACTTGGTGGAGAAAGCCCATGTATGAAACACAGCACTAGGAAGGATGATTTCCAAGCTCCAGGGAACAACAGCTTCTCTTTGACCTGGGCCACTACTCTGGTGACCTGGCACCTCTTGAACATGGCAGAGTGGCTTCCAAAGGCCCTCTGACATAATCACTAAGGAGGCAGAGGCACTTGCTTCCCTTCCACTGGATAGGTAATGTTACTGAGGCACCAAGACTAAGCACATTGTGGCTTTGAGTTACTGAGGCATGAGTTCTACACATAATAATTTCCTGAACCATTTAGCTGGGGTCCACTCCCTTGGCACCCTTTACTGAAAGTTCAAGATGAGGAAGAAACTGCCAGATTCTACTTCTTCCAAGGGGAAAGGAAGTGATAGATACCAGGAAGGATGCCACCTTCCCCTAAAAGTCTAGAGCAGGGCAGAGCATTCTTCTTTCCCTTGCGGGAAGCTTGTCCATCTCTGTGTTGTGGTGTGTGTGTGTGTGTGTGTGTGTGTGTGTGTCTTTCTCAATAATTTGCTCCAAGAAGTGAGCACCAGTTGATCTTTTGTACCAGAGAACTAGAAGGATGCAAATGAGTCTTCATCCAGGGACTTTGTTTATGCATGCTGGCTTGAAGCAAATTAAATCTCCATCTTGGTGCTCTAATTTCAACCCTGAACTTCCAAGAGTATGGTAAAGACCTGTTTTAAGGCCATGGAAGGAGTCAAGAGAGTCAACTGTTGCTACTCCAATCTCTTAGACCTTGTTTGGTTTGGTTTGTCCTGTATGGGGACTGTCCACAGATTTGTTTTCATGAAGAATCTTGGGGTTTCTGTCTTCGGGTCTCTATGCCAAGAGCCTGGGCATTGACAAGCAAAGAAGAGGGTCCAGATAAAACTCACCGTGGAACTTCAAGGATGGGGAGGGAACAGCAATGGCATAGGGCGGAGGAAGGCTCAGAGAGTGTCAAGAGCTTAGGGAGAAGCAGTTCACAGAAACAGACTCCTTTCAGTTCCTATGCTTCTTCACAAAGTCAGGAACGAATTTGTGAGTATGCTGTGCTCCAGTGAGGGATGAGCCATCACGAGAAAGGGAGAGAAGAACCTCATCTCAGGGTACCCGGGAGGGAGAAGGAGGCATACCCCAGTTCAGCTCTGAAAAAGCAAAACCCTTCCCCCCAGATCTTAGTTCATCGTGGTTCCTAAGATGAAAAGGCACTGGTGGCAGACAATTGCTAAGGATTTCAGATTATTAAGAAAAAAATTAAAATCAGAAATGTCTAAAACAAAAACCTTCTCAGGGGGTACGGCTAGAGGTGGGGGGAGAATTCTCCCTCCTCCCGCTTCTAGAAGAGTAGAAGTCCGAGTGATTTTTAAAGGAATAACGGCAAACTTCGTAACCTGGGACAGAAAGAAAAAAAAAGAAAACATTTGAAAACCACTTTTAGGTAAAATTAAAAAAAAAAAAAAAAGGGATAGCTGTGTTCCTGGCTATTCTAGGAAGGGGCACTGAGAGATGTCGCTTCCTCGACAGCAGGGGGCGCGTTTTCTTCAAGATTGCGGCCGGGGAACTTCGTTTAAAAAACTTCGCAGTCAGATTTGTTCAGAGCCCCCAGCCGGAAATCTCTGTGCAGATAACAGCCCCCCAGTGTCTGGAAATGTTTAATTACCTGGAGCGCTCCTTCCTCCAGCGTCCCTTGCAGGTCCGGCACGCAGGGCCGCGGGTGTGGTATCCAGGGTTCCATCCCAACCTCCTCTAACTCCCTCGCAACAACTCTTTCCCACCCTCTATTGCTTTATTGGACCCCGGGTCTTTCCCGATGCACTCACTCACTTCCCACCTTGGAGGAAAGAAAATTTCAATACCGGCAGAGCACAGCTGGTTGTGTGTCAAAAAACTGAGGCTAACCATTCAAATTTGTTTTACAAAAACAAAACCGAACCACCACCACCACCCCTTCCCGACACCAACCTCTACCGTACCCTTCGGACATAACTTTGTACAAGCCATTATCATTTCATTTTACCGGAGAGAGGAGGACCAGAGTTCGAGCAACCCCATGTGGATATGCATGCGTCCTACCTATCCTTAAAACCGAAACGAAGACAAAGGTGGACAACCCACATGGGTGTCTTGTTATGTGGATTAGCAGGCAGAAGATGCTGAGACCTTCACAAGGAACTTAGTACGCGGGAAATGCCTGGGAAAATGGTGTTCACTTTCCCTTTCAGTTTGTTAAGTTGTCTGTGGCTGTCACAACAATAAACATCCGCTGTAGCATCCATCGGTTTCTAGTCCCAGAACCCTAGCTGGCTTGTACGTGTTCAGAGGCGTTAAGGTCGCAAATGTGTAAGTAAGCGATGTTACCTACCTCCGGCGTTTAACCCCACCTCTTCCGAGCTGGATTTTGACCTGATTGACTGTAATAGTTCCAGAGGAACTATTAGGCCGTTACAATTCATCATCTTAATGAATACAGAGGGAAATCTAAATCTCCTCGCTCTTTGAAGGATCCGTTCATGCATATAGGGAGGGGTTAATGAGAAGACCCCCACCTCACTCAAATGTCCACAAAGTAGTTACAGGCAAGTGTTAAGTAAATTCCACTTAGCTATAGAATGAGGTCACTTTTGTGTATCTGGGCAGTGTGGAAAGGCAAGTTTCATGATTTAAAAAAAAAAAAAAAAAAAAAAAGCTGAGACCACTCAAACCAATTTTAACTCCAAGACAGGCTGTATCCTGTTCTTTCCTGATAAACGGAAAGGGCTTGGGGTTAGGATGGGAGGACAAATGGAAGTCAATAGTATCCCAGGTATGCTTTGGGGGAGGGGGGGAACAGCCAGGACTCGCGGCAGCAGCGGCTGCACCGCTGTCCTCTGTGTGGTCAAAGTTCTAGAGGAGTCTCCCTCCCTCCTTACATACAGGGCTGGGGCTTGCCTTCCGACCCGACCCGACTCTATCCCGACCAGGATGCACAAGGCAGTCCTCGCTGGGCCCAGAGCTAGAGCTTGTATGTCTGCAACGGGGGGACCCTTTCCGGAGTGATCAACGCCTCCGGAATCTGGGACTCCTCCGGGTGTCCGCCCTGGAGCCAGGCAGCAGGCAGTGGCCAAAAGAGAGAGTCAGAGAGGAGTCTGCGGCAGGCTGCAGGCGGCAGGCTCTCTGCGAGCCTAAGCTACTGTCTCCGTCAGTGGAAGCTCTGAGGGGCGGAGTTCGTGGACCCCAGGGGTGAGGCGTGGGTAGGCTAAGAGTTTCCTCACCTTCACTGGTGACTCCTTAGGCTGGTGGAACCAACTGGACCTCTGGGGACAGACCCTCTATGGCATGTAAAGAGTTTGAAACACGCGGTGCTGGAGAATTCTAAACGAATCTGACTTCTTCAAAAAGTGCTCCAGTCTTCCTAGGTGTTCCGGGCCCTGCCCTCCACCCACTCTGTGGTGTCCGGCTTAATCTGGCCAACTACTCTTAAACAGGTGGGGGGAAAGGGTCCCACCAGTTGCTCTCCTTTGCACAGAGCCCAGAGAGGTCCGTGGCTTCCCGGCTTTCTTTCTGAAGTCTCACACAGAAGAAAACAGGATCCTGGATGGCCTCCAGGACATTCCGAATCCACACTTTGGGGGGTTATTCACCAAGGGACCCACAGTGGGATGGGGCACTTCTCAGCCTCTAGGGCATCTTGAATTTCGTTTCCTAGTGTTCTGAGGCTGGGACTGACCCAGGAGGCAGTCACTTAGGAGCCAGGGATCTAAAAGCCCATAGAGGTGACTTCAGTACCCAGGTACACAGTCATGTACAGTCCTGTCCCGATTTGTTAACGAGCTCCCCGAAAAGATCTGAAAGCCAAAGCCTGAGGTCCCAACCTTGCTTCCCCATCTTTCTCTGAGTCCTCCCAGATCTAGGGTTAGCTCGGAGGCTAGATCAGTATTTCCAGATAACTCAGTAAAGCGGCATTGAACAACCCACTTGCACATTCTTTGCCTTGGGACCAGAGCACTGCCTTGCCAATGTAAGTAACCTATTGATCCCCATCCCCACCCCAACACATACACAGTGGTGGAGGTAACAGGGCTCTCCGGGGATCCTATCTGGAGGTCTCTGGAATTCCTAAGGCATATTGACCAAGAGTCTTGTCTTCTTTTCTTTCTTTTATTCATTCTTTAAAAAACAACAACAACAAACGGAATAACTGCCTGAACTGGGTTGTTGTGAGGAATCCTCAGCTGGAGATGGAGTGTGCACGCCCCAGGAGGGGTCTTTAGTTTTGATGTTGAATAGTTTTTTTTATAAGGCTATACCAGTCAATTTGGGAAACTTTGACACTTGATATGGGAATTCTCCAAGCTTTTTGCCTGCTTTGGGGACCTGAGACTGGCACCCAAAAAACTCCCTAAACCAAAGTGGTAGGGAGTCTGTGAAGCCCGGGAAGGGAATGCCTGACTGGATTTTGTTGTCCCCGGCTCTAGGGAGGGAGTGATCTCAGCTCCCCTCTGCTCCGAGAGGCAGCACGGTCGGTGGTGGTCAGGATCCTGCCAGTGCTCACAGTTGCTAAGCAGCCAGGCACAAAGGCACACTTCCGTGAGTCTCTTACATGGACACCCATCAGTGGCATGCTGTGAGTGAAGGGTGTGACCTCTCTTGCTCTTTCCTCCTCTAGCCAAAGTTAGCCAGAGACTGGAAACCAGGTTCTGTTCTAAAGGCTTGCAAACACCAAATCTGTTTCAATTATGGAAGGGGTTGGGGTGGGAGGAGAGGGAGAGGTGGGGGTCATCCTCTCTGACCATGCCCCTAGGTTGGGCAAACTCCTGCTACCTCAAGAAAACCACACAGATCAGCTTTGCATGCTAACGTGGGAGAGTGGGACACTCTTCTGAAAGGACTATATCAATGTGTTAGAGAGGCATCTGGTCCCCAGGAGGCCTTTTGTGTGTGTGTGTGTGTGTGTGTGTGTGTGTGTGTGTGTGTGTGTGATTCTGGAGTGGTAACTCTGGGGCAAAGTGAGGAAGTCGAGTCAGAAATCCCCACCTACTCCCCTGAAGAAGCCAGGTCAGGCATTCCAGAAAGGTGGTAGGGAGGGATGAGGGCTGGCTGGGGTCAGCGATAGGTCAGTCCCGGGGATCGATAGGAAAGAGGGTACTGGAGGACACATGAGACACAGACAGCGAGGTTGTAGTTGTTCTAGGCCAGACTCCCTGCGCAAACGCAACCCAAGCCAGCTCCCCAGACCCGGAGGAGGTCCCCGTGCCTCAGCTGCTGCTCTCCATACTCCCACCCACCCTAAAACGAGAGTGGAATCCCTGGCGGTTCTGAGTTCCGGGGAACCAGCTCCACTCCTCCTCAGAGGCTCCGCTCCGGCTGTTCCTGCGGAACTCCACACCCCAGGGTCTGTGGTCAGCCATAGGCACTCGGATGTTATGGCTCACTGCAGTCAGTAATCTCTCCCCTTCCGCACCGCACCAGGAACTAACTAGCAAGCCCTGCCAGAGTCACCGCCCAGGTCCCCAGCACTATTTGGAGTCAGAGCGCTGCTCCACACCAGGGGTCTGTCGCCTCTGGGAGGAGAATCTAAGTAGAGAGTGCAGCGACTTTGCCAGGCTACAAAGCGCGTGCATGCCCAAGGTGCTGGTGTCGGACACACCGGGCTCCTCCTGGCTTTCATCGGCACAAACCGAGTCCCAAAGCCCACAGCAGAACTCCGAAATGCTCGGTTCTAGCCCTCTCTTGTCCAGTAGGAGCTGTTTCCTCTACTGCCTGCCCTTGTGTGTCTTTCAAAAAAAAAAAAAAAGTACAGAAAGTGTCGAGTGGGACTGTCGGGGAGTGGACACCGGTCGGGAGAAGCAGAGGCCAAGCCAGCCCAGCTGCCAAAGTCCGCTGCCCGGGTCAGCAGAACTTTGTTTCTCAGTGCGCAGGCGCAGGCAGAGTTGGGGGGCAGGGGAGGGAGGGGAGGAATCGCGAGGCAAGGGGCGGGGGGGGGGGTAGGGGGTGGTGGATTAAAATAAGTAGGCGGCTCGGTGCTAAGGGATGAGTGAGACGTAGCTCGGCTTCTCCCCCAGCAAGTTCTCACCGGCTCGGGTTCAGACCCAGAAAGGGAGCCAGGAGCGAAGCTCACCCGACCCCGGCGGGCAGGACTCCGGGGCTGCGGAGCGCTCCTGCCTGTCGGGCGCTTGGAGTCCTTGCGGCTAGAGACGCGTCGGGACTCCAGCTCGCCAGGGGTGCCAGTGGGTTCCCGTGTCTCTGGTTCCTCGAGTCCAGCACAGCCAGCCTCAGAGACGCGCTCTGACGGGGGGACCTCGGCGGAACAAGGTAACTGCAGCCCTAGGGGCGCCTGGGCTCCGTGAGGCGAATGCGGGAGGGCGAGACTCCTGGTTCCTGGGTGTAGCTAGTGCCTCCTCTTTTCAGTGTCCCCAAAGGAAGTTCTTCTTGCCAACCCGAGGCTGCAGGATCTTTGTGAAAGTGAGAGCAGTTCCAGCACGGGATTGATGGGGATGCTCGTTCAAGGACTTGTGACTCTGTGTCCCTGTTGGCCTCTGACCTCGGTGGAAAGATGCGGACAGAGGGGTCTGGACCATTGAAACCAGACGTGTTTGGCTAGGCAAAATTCCTGTAAGGTGCCCACAGATCTTGTAAGGCAGTCTGCGGGCACCCTTTAAGAAACGAGAGCGACTCCAGAGAGCACAAACTTTTGCAGGGTGCACTTTTAAATTCAGACTGGCCTGCCATAGCCGAGTAAAAGCCGGGAGAGTGTGGATGGTCCAAATCCAAGCCTACAGCACTCGGGACAGGTGCATTGCCCCAACCCTGTTGCACTTTAATGCGAGTTCGTCTTTTGCGGAGTTGTTCTCCAGACAGGAAGCCCTCAGCCCCCAGGACCACAAGGCTGCTGCCTGTCTGGAGCTTGCCTCGCACTTGGGCTCTGTGGTTGGGATGATCTCTGTTGGAGGGTTTCTGTCTGTCCTTAGGCCTGCAGCTCTTAACCTTCGATTATCTCTGGTGTAGGAAAACATGCTGGGGGCATAAACGAACATTGCTTTCTAACTTGAGACCCGAACACCCGAGAAGCGGAACTATAATGGAGGTGCTGATGTCTCTAGGGTGGAGTTTTTTTTTTTTTTTTTCTTTTGCTCTTTTGGTAGTCGCCTAACCCAGGTTTAAGTGGGAAAGATGGGAACCCGAAAAGAGAGAGAAATTGAGGGCGACTGTTTGCTGAATGAATCCACCAGCAGCCCTGATAAGAATAAAAATTCGCCCGCGCAGCCCTTTCTCAGCAGCCCCACCAGAAGCCGGGTGGGCTCCGGAACAGAGTTTAGCTGCAAGGGTTTCTTTGTCGCAAAACTCCGATGAATTCCATCTAGGATGGGACCTGCGAGTGGGCTCTTTGACGAGAACCACGTGCAAAGCTATTCTTCTGGTTTCTCAGCCTCCCAGGGAAGAAGTGGGTTGACTGATAGGGATGGGGGAACCAGCCACAGACAACTGGTGGGTAGATGGTCTATCCCAGGCTCTCTCGAAAGTAATTGCGGTTTCATTAAGATTGGGAAGCCTACTCCTGGGGACACAGCGGGCATCCTGGTATAGCAGAATGGCGAACGAACGAAAGTGGGTTCGTTCGATCTCGTTGGTTGGAAAAACGCAGCCAAAGTATCCGGTGCTGGTCAGTCCTCTGAACCTGGACCCCAAAGCCTGTCATCATTCAACTGGGGATTCCGCGTCAAGGATGATTTGGGGGGAGCGGGGCGGGGGCTGCCGCTGGGCTTCTTCAGGCACAAGCTCATGGGGTTCGCTCTGCCCTCATTAATGCAAGCAGTTAACTCGCTCACGCTCAATTAGCCCCGAATAAACCACTTTAATAGGCTGCACACTTCATTAATGCCCTGCACAGGGCTGGCAGCAGAGGCGGGATTGGCGTTCCACTGTAAGAGGGACCTGAATGACCGTGCTGCGCAGGGACCCCTGCTCTGAGGCGCCAATTGAGTCCGGGACACTTACTAGTGCTTACCCAATCTCCAGGCCTGAGCTCCACGTGGAGTGGATGTTGGGCCTTAGAATAGGTGGTCTCAGTGGGGTCAAAAGAGGAAAAGCTCAGGTCGGGGTCCAGGAGGGGGTGAGGGGGTGGTGGGGAACCGTAGAGCTGGAGAGGCCCGGTGTCTGCTCATCTTTTCAGGCCGCAGAGGCATATCTGCAACTCTGTTTTCCCCTTAACTGATCGCTTGAAACCAGATCTTGCAGCCGGTCCATTGGTAGCACTGCTATTAAGAGCTACGTTTCGAACGAAATTTGTCCGCGGGAAGGAGTCGGTGGCATGACCCCTGGAATCCCAAGCCTCGGAAAGCTGCAGAAAGTAAACTGCTGGGTCCGCTGAGGAAAATAAACGGAGTGTTGGAGGAAATAAGATTAGGCAGATAGACTGAAAGTACCACTCCTCCAAGACCCCAAGGCCTCTCCAGGCTTTTTTTTTTTTTTCTTTTGGCTCCTCGAAGGAAAAGTCAGGCAAAAAGTTTGTGGGTTCTATCAAACCCTAGCAGTTCACCTCACAGCCCTTCGCCACCATCTCTCCTTGACTTCCTATAGGCCTAGCAGGAGAGAACCCAGGGTGGCTCCCCCTTTGCCCAGGCTGGCTCCAATAGAGCCTTAATATGGGGATCTAATTTCCAGCGCCTGGAAGCCCGGTGGCAAATCAAAGAGCATTTAGCTAGCCGAAGTCCTGTAGACCTTTGAAGTTGGCAGCCGCCTCCCTCCCCAATCCAAAGAGGTCCTCAGCTTCCTCTTCAGTCCCAGGGTACTTTGCTTTCTCCTGTCCCAGACCTTCGAGATGGCCCTCATTTGGCTGGCACAGGTTTTGTGAGCTGAGTAGAAGAGAAGTGCCCCCCCCCCCCCCGCAGGATGGCTATCCTTCTAGTTACTAACTAACCTTAGGGTGGGTGACAGCAGATTTGTGCTTTCCTTATCTGGCAGGGCCAAATTAATTGCAGGCAAATTTCAGCGGGCCGCTCTTGTGTTTTGGGCACCCATCACCCCCAGGGATACATCTCTCTTTGGATCTAGCTGCACCACCAGTCACCTTCCTGCTAGCTGCTTAAGTGTCCTGGGTAAAGTGTCCTCCGCCCCCCCCCCCAAAAAAAAAGTACTGTGCCTCTCTGGATCAGCCAGGCATTTTTAGAGCCCCAGGCTAAGAAAGGAAATTGACTCCATCCTCTCTGCCTTGCCTTTAGGGGTGAAGGTGTTTAGACCCGCAGAAGGGGGCAAGTCTGAGCTTCGGAGACAGAGGCCAAGGAGAAGCTGATGTGTCCCAGAGGAGAGGTGGGCGAAAGAGAAAGGAAGGCACAGGGTCAAGGAAGAACTCGGTAGCCAGAGACTGGCCCTGGGCAAGGGGAAGGACTTTACAAGCACCCTGCTCCGACAAGGACTTGAGCCTTGCCATTGAACCCCAAGCTCAGAGGCTTCCTATGGGTCCCTAGTATTTTTCGCTTTCCTAGTCCCCCCCCCACACTTTCACTATATAGACCCAAATTAGAAATATCTGGGAGGGCAAGAGATGAAAGACATCTTTGCAGAGCCCCCTCCCCCTTCCCCAGCCCCCACACACTTTCCCATGCATACTGAGGAGCTTGACCTGAGTGTAGCCGAAAGATGCCAGCTCTGGAGCCCCTGGTCACTTGGCTATGACACCAACCTTACTCCAGAGTCCTGACCTTGCATTTGGGGAGTAAACAGAGCACAACAAGCAAAGGCCTGGCATTAGTGTTCCTACCTCCACACCCTGGCCTTGCCTGGGTTTCTCATAGTACATAAGAAGCCTGAACACCCAGAGAGAAACAGCTCCCCTGGGGGAGGGCACATGAGCTCCCTCAAATGCAATTGCTTGGCAGAGCCAATGGACTGCACATGGGTGTCAGTACCTTTCTGGAAATGAGGGTCACTACCAAAGCTTAGGGAGTCAGTCTGCAAGCACTTGCCAAGAGGACAGAGTCCCCAGGGCTCACCACTTGTAAGGGGCATAGCAAATTTAGGTCCAAATGAGAGTTTTAAAGAGTCTGACATGATTCTTTTGGCTTCTGGAAACCAAAGCAGTTACCACCACCACCCCAACCTTAACATGGCAATAGCTGGATGGTACGCATATCCGAAGGCTTCTGCATTTTGTACAAGGTTGTCCCATAAAGCACTGGCTGTTTGCATTTTGTCTCTGGACCCTCTTGCTGACTGAGTGTGTAAGTGTGCTTCCCCGGATCGGATTCTGTTGTTGTTACAGGACTGTGTCATTCTGTGTGGCCCCAGGTTTGCCGGGGCGTGGCTGTAGGTGTTTGTATGTCATGCCCGTGTTCCTGTGTTAGCATCGTTCACAGTCCACAGCAGGTGTTTTTTAAGTTGGTTGTATCTGTGTTTAAGGATTTGGTTTCCCATTGATTGCTCCGTCAACAATATGTGTCTCTGCCAGACACCATTTGGAGGGAGTTTGGCCACCATGGAGGATTCTGGCTGGACAGCCCTTCCATATCGTACATTCTCATCTGTTTTGAGTGGGCAGTGGGGATCATGGGCAGAGTCTTCTAACCTCCTGCCTGCCCTAAGGGCAGGAGAGGGTTTAACTGGACTGGAATTCTGGAGCAAGGTGACTACTCTGAACATCTCTTTGGCTTTCTCTCCACCCTTCTTCCTGTCTTTGCAGATCAATCATTGAAATAATTGCAGCTACCAGCTACAGAAATGGGCAGCAAAACCTTGCCAGCACCGGTGCCCATCCACCCATCCCTGCAGCTCACCAATTACTCTTTCCTCCAGGCAGTGAATGGCCTGCCCACAGTCCCTTCGGACCACCTGCCCAATCTGTATGGCTTCAGTGCCCTGCACGCCGTGCATCTACACCAATGGACGCTGGGCTACCCAGCCATGCACTTGCCACGTTCCTCTTTCTCTAAAGTGCCAGGTGCGGTGTCCAGCCTGATGGACGCTCGCTTCCAGCTGCCCGCTTTCCCCTGGTTTCCTCACGTCATCCACCCTAAGCCAGAGATCACCGCGGGAGGCAGCGGTGCAGCGCTCAAGACCAAGCCGCGCTTTGATTTCGCTAACCTGGCCTTGGCTGCCACACAAGAAGATCCCTCCAAGCTTGGCCGAGGGGAGGGCCCTGGCTCTCCCGCGGGTGGGCTGGGCGCCCTCCTGGATGTGACCAAGCTCTCCCCCGAAAAGAAGCCCACGAGGGGACGCCTGCCTTCCAAGACGAAGAAGGAATTCGTCTGCAAGTTCTGTGGCCGTCACTTCACCAAGTCCTATAACCTACTCATCCATGAGCGGACGCACACCGATGAGCGGCCTTACACCTGTGACATCTGCCACAAAGCTTTCCGGAGGCAAGACCACCTACGGGACCACAGGTGCGGCGCTATAGCATCGCGGGTGGCCCCAGGGGGATCTGTTTTGGCTGCTCTGGCCTGATCCCCCCCCTCCCAGTCCCCAGCCCCCCTCCCCCTTGAAGGTTCCTAAGAGTCCCTAGTGGCTGTAAGCATCCCCATACCTCTGGGAATTCTCTAAAACCATGAATGAGCAACCTCCCCCCCCCCCACACACACACTCCAGGATAGGTTTTAGAACTTGGGTAAAAGAAATATAGTGATGAATAGGACCTAAGATCTGGTCTTCACAAGGTTGAATCTCCTTGACTCT
Organism: Peromyscus leucopus; assembly: GCF_004664715.2. Taxonomy (NCBI): domain Eukaryota; kingdom Metazoa; phylum Chordata; class Mammalia; order Rodentia; family Cricetidae; genus Peromyscus; species Peromyscus leucopus. The sequence goes on from NC_051081.1 coordinate 42,024,179, forward strand.
CTTCTCAGTCCCCGGAAACTGTCCAATAGGAGTGCCTGCAAAGCCAGGGAGATTCGGGAAGGAGCACTTGAAATAGGAACTCAGGACGTTTTAGTTTTACTTAGTTTTATATACTTCTAGTTTTTAAGAATCTCTTGGGCTAGTGACTACTTCTCCGGCAGTGCAGATCTAGAAACTGTCTGACCCCAGGTCTGTTGACTGACCTCCAGTGTTGATTCAGCCTTTAGGAGGAGGTGCCTACTTATCACCCGCAGGAAGGCAGGTGGTCTATTTGTCTAATCTGTTTACGAAAGTAAAGCTCCTCTCCATCTCCTCATTCTTACCCACAGTCTCGACCTGTTGCCCGATCTCGACGTTGCCCCCTTTGTCCCCACAAACACCTTAACCGCAGTGTGAGGGGGACCTCGGACAGCCATACATAAACAACATTGCATTGTGTTATCTGTCTCTATCCTTAGATACATTCACTCCAAAGAGAAGCCTTTCAAGTGTCAAGAGTGTGGAAAAGGATTCTGCCAGTCGCGGACTCTCGCTGTCCACAAGACACTACACTCACAAGTGAAGGAGCTCAAAACCTCCAAGATCAAATGCTAAGTAAACAGAGCCTGCGGGGCACCAGGACCCTGGGACGTGCGGCTGCCTTTTTTTTTTTTTTTTTTTTTCCAGAGGGACCCATGCTGAAGGCGACTCTGCGGGCAGCGGGAGGGGTTTTCGGGATCTTGCTTCCACATCAACAATGTCCCCTGGGTCCCCAGCGCTAGCGGCGCTCCAGAGCCTTGCCCGGGGGGCCATGACTCCTACAGCCTGGGCGGCTCCCCCAGGACGCGGCTAAACTCTTGGCCAAAAGGCGGTACTCAACTCACGTGGCGGAAGGGAAACTGCATTGAAAAAAAAAAAAGAAAAAAGAAAAAAAAAAAAAAGAAAAAAAAAGAACGAAAACTCCGCCGAGCCGCAGTGGCGCCTCTCCCAGAAGTATTACTTTTTCTATTGTTATTTTATACGTTTTCTTTATTTTTTTTTCCCCCTTTGACCATATAAGCTTGTAAAGTCTTGACCGCGGAGAGGAGGGGAAAGAAAAGATCTGCGCGCCCTGGCAATTTCCAGTCCCTCCTCCCTTCCCCATCCCCACATCGGGGAGCCTGCGAAAGTGTAATCCTTGTATCTGCTTCTGCCGTCCGGCCCCAGGGGCCCCTGGCTCCGCGCGCCAGCGATTCCCGGGCGCTCAGGATGCACCGCTGACCTCCCCGGCTCCGGGCGCGGAAACCCGGCTGAGGACCAGGCGCCCCGGGCGAGCGGGGGCCGGGCCTCGGCTCCCCTGCTCCATCGCGGCGCGCGCGCGAGTGAGCGAGCAAGCCGGCCAGGAGCCGGGCGTTGTATTGCGACTGGCACTTTATGCTGACCATCGGTAACGGACATTTATCACTGGAGTTTTTTTTTTTTTTTAACTATTAAATAAACGGTTATTTTACAGGCATGACAGAATGGATACTTTCCTCTGGGGCCGCGAGGGGGAACAGTTCTTTTATTTAGAGAGGAACAGAGTTCTCTGGTCAGTTTCCACCTGCCAACTTTTCTCACCTCCTCCTGTTAGGGTACAGGGATGGATGGGATGGCGGACGGAAGGCCTGCTCTGGAGGTGTTGCTCGACCTCTGTACTTATTTCCTTACTTTTGACTGTCAGGGCTCCGGTCTCCTAACTCCTCCAACCCGAAAAGCTGTGCCTTGCAAAGGACAGAGTCTGCTGCCCTCCTATTATGCCTTGAGAAATCCCAGCCTCTCTGAGTGCAGGGTTTACGCAGGGACCAGGAGGGAACAGAATATCCTCCTCCCGCGCCCCGACACCCCCCCCCCCCCGTCTTTACTACCAATCCTTGGCTTTTGCTTTGGGGTGAGATCTTCCTTCACGGGGCCTCAAAGCCACCACGCTGTCCCCTGTCCCTGGCCCTCTGCAATATGCCATCATCAGTCTTTCCCCAGTCCCCCAGTCGACATCCTGCTCTGTTTCCTCTGGGAACACCTTACCCCCAATTCTCCGGAGCTTGTCCCCACCCGAATCGCAGCTCCCAGACCATGACGATTCTTGATTCTTCACAATTTGGAAACCTGAAGGATAGTGGGGCCGGACGCCCTGGGATCCAACCCCACCCCCTCACCCCCGGCTTAGAAAGAGAAATACAGCTCCGCAAACTGAACCTACCCTTGGGCGGTTAGTTTTCCCACCCAGTTAGAAATCTGGCGGCTGGGGCTCTCCTGCTTGGGGGGCGGGGCCGGACTCCCCCAGCTCCAGCACCCAGACCACAGGACCGCGCAGACGGTGGCGCCCTTGGCCTTTCCCAAATCCAGATTAGCTTTCCCGGCTTCAACGCCTGGCATTATGTAGGGGTGGGGACCACTGGGTTGTGCTTCCCTGCATCCATGACCAAAACCCCTGCCTCAAGCAGGGTCCTGCGGACAGGACCGAGAAAGCTACTTCGGATTGCAGTAGTTAAAACGCTCTCGCCTTTCATGGCCAATCTTGCCCCAACCTCTTCTGGGAACTCTACCAAGCCCGGTGGAGCCCAGACCTTTGCGGAACCCAACTTAAGAGTTGGGGCCTCAGCCTGGACAGTCGGGATGAGCACCATCTACTGAGTTGGAGGCCATGCTGCCCCCTGCTGGATAGACCTGGATGGGCGATCCGGCATTGGGGTACTTGCTTATGCGTTTCCACAACCATAAGAAACATTGCCACAGCGCCTAGCTGTTATTCATCAGCCTATAAGGTGTCTCCCTCAAAAACTTCTTGACTGATCTCAGGACGCACTTGCCAGTAAGCAGTGTGCCAGGTCAAGGGTACTGGCCTGTGGGATTTCCCCTTGACTGGCCAGTGCCCAATGCCTTCCACCAGGGTGTCCATGAACAAGGGCCCAAAGCGAATGGAGGCCTTCTTCAAGAGTCTTGGGGCCTCTGGGTTCTTGGAAGGGCTGTTGATTTGAAGCGCTGGAACCCAGGGTCAACCCGGTCAGGACATGAGATGGTCTACATCAGTTTACAGTAAGACAAGTCGCAGGGACGGTGGGGGTTCCTTTCTATGGGCCCAGTGAGGAGGATGGTATTGCTTAGATAATGAGCGCGCGCGCGCACACACACACACACACACACACACACACACACACACACACACACGGTGGGGGAGGAGGAGGAGGAGGAGGAGGAGGAGGAGGAGGAGGAGGAGGAGAGAGAGAGAGAGAGAGAGAGAGAGAGAGAGAGAGAGAGAGAGAGAGAGCGAGAGCACTCTGAGCACTTTCTGGAAACCTAAGAAACCCATCTTCACTTCTTTCTGGAATTCTGTTCTCCCCGGCCCTGGCTACCATAGCGGTCGGTCTGTCCCCCTCACTCCTTTTAGGACACTCAGAACCTCTGCAGTCAGCCAGGCCCCCGGGACATCATTAATGCTGTGGAATGTTCCAGAAGGTTTGCTTGGGATGTTTTCCCTTTTGGCACATTCCATTTCTGGCATGGTGAATCCCAAGCCCCACCCTGGGTCCAGAGACTGAGAGACTTTCAATATCAAACATGCACCCTCAGAAGAATGAACTCCTTGGGGCAGAAGTTTTAACATGGTGTAAGGGAACTGGGCACCAGTCTAGACAAAAAATACCCAGACTACTAAGGATACCACATGTTGCTCTCATGGTGGGAAACCAGAGCCCAGTTTTTGGTAGCATTTGCTCCAAGGAATGGCAAGACTATGCAGCCCCAGAGAGTGCAGGTGGACACCCAACAGGTTACAATTCTGGAGCAATAGTGAATGGGGACAGTTTCTCCTCTGATACCTGGTGTGCCCCCACCCCTGTGCCTAACATGGCCCCAGTTGGGTGCTGGGACCCTTCTGAGAGCTGGTCGACTTGCTACCTCAAGGGAGGTAGTGGAGTTACCAGGCCTTGGGTGATCAGTTTAGAGGGTAGAAACCTTGGGGGACCCTTGCGGCAGCTTAGAGTTCCTAACTTGGAAGAGATCAGAAGCATCCTGGGAGATAGAACAGCTTTCGAGGACTCCTTAAGGGGAAGAAGTTCAGGTCCCTTACAGTTTCTAAACATTTTAGTGTTTGCAGCACTATAGACTATAGAAATCTTTTTCTGAACCTCTGGATTCACGGTTCACAGGGGTGAGGAAAGGACTAATCAGAAGGTTATGGGGATTCTTGGAGTCAGTTCTGTTTCAAGAATGCTAGAACGGTGACACTGAAAATCCTCTAGAATCGGTCTGTCTCAAAGACACGCTTGTCCCACCTTCCAAAGCATTAGGGCGTTGTGACGTCACACTCTCCTCTTTTAGGCACACTGACATCACACTGGCCTCTGGCCAGAGCCCAAAGGCACCATAACGTCTCCGGCTGCAATGCATTAACGCAGCTTTATGAAATCACAGACGGGTTCAGCCTGGAGCAGAGATGCCCACCCATCCCAGCCACGCCCCGAAAATAGTGCTGGATTGGGAGGGGAGGGGGAGCCACGAATAGTTCCATTCCCACCAACGTGATCCGCAGACCGAAGCACTGGCAGGTGCCCTGTGTGAGGAGCAGTGGCGGTTGCATCCTCCTCGGGATTCCGTGGTGGTGGTTTAAGCAGTCTCAGACCACATGGGTTCCAGAGCCAACTACCGCTGTGCCCCCGCCCCGTGCACGCAGGTCCCGCCCACTTTGGCTGCTTTCCCCTCCCACCGCGCAAGCTCTGGGCGCGCAGGCGCAAGGGGAACTAAACTCTCCAGACTCAGCGAAGACTGCAGGAACGCTGAGTGAGCTCAGCAGAGGGAGGTTGGAGTAGTGGCTGCAGCATTTGGTGCAGGAATGGAGCAGGACCCCGCATCTGTATCCCGTCATAATCCTACCCGCTAGAGGTGCAGATTTAGTCCGTCGTTAACGCAGCTGGCACTCTTGAAACCCTGGAAAGTCTTCAGCCCAACTGGTCGCCGACAGAGGTGTTGCAGATTCTAGCCTCAGGGAGGGTGTGGCGGGGGCTGCGGAGCATCGGAAAGTCCATTAGGGTCCCAGCCCTTCTTAGTACCTTGTCTAAGGCAGAGGTCTCCACCAGAGCCCTCGGGGACTCTTGGAAGCAAAGCAAGGCCTGCCTGGGTCTCCTACCTATCCAACCAGGATCTTTACAGCCAAATGGGCCCAGTTTTCCCATTTCATATGGAAAAATTCACCAGGGATCCGAAGTATTAGTTAGGGTCAGACCTCATGTCAGTGGCAGAGGAAGAATTAGAAGCTCTGTTTTCTTTGAGGCTTTGGGCCAGGAGACTTACTTTTCTTAAAATACACAAAGCTTGGGGCAAGTTCCTGTATTTCTGAGCCTGTTTTCCCCCAGCAGCGGGGATAATGCTGTCCCATTGCCTCATTCAGTTGATACAGAAAGAAAAGCCCTACATATTTAAAAACATGCTTATTGCCTTACCCAAAAATTGTGCCCTAATACGATTCAGATAACAGCATTTATGAACCACGTAGATGTAGTGCCTGAAATGCATCCCCAGTTCCCTGTCTTTTAAGGTACATTATTTCTAGGAGAGTCTGCCTGGGTTTTCTCTTTTTGGAGGAGGTCCCCAAACCGTGTGTGAGGTGAGAGAGGACAGCTTGGATTGGTGGTCGTGTGTGTGTGTGTGTGTGTGTGTGTGTGTGTGTGTGTGTGCACGCGCACCTGTGTGTGTATATGTATATGTGTGTGCACACGTGTGTGCCTGTGCACCCGCATTGGGAGGTGAGAGGAAGACATTGGCTGTTTTCGTTTAGCACCTTTAGCACTTCTTTAGTTTTTGAGACAGGGCCTATCACTTGAACTTGGAGCTTGCTGTTTCTGCTGGACCAGTCTGGTTACTGAGCTCCCTAGTCTGAGAAAAAGGAGTTCACGAGAAGCTCTCGCAATAGCATAACACCAGAGTCTGTCTTCACTCAGTCACCAGAATCCTAGTCCTAACTATCTGTCCTCATTCTAGGACAAGGTTCTTAGCCAGTGCTAATTTCAGTCCCAGAGAAGACAATACAGGATGGACCCACAACAGTGGCACGGATAGATGAAGAGTTGGGAGGTTTGTGTTTTTCTTTTTCAAATACTGAACTTGCTCTCAGCAGATCAGCTGTCTGGGGACATATAAAATACAATTAATTCGTTTTAAATCATTCACTGAACTGTCCTATGACCTACAGACTCAGTTCAGTTTTTTGTGGGTTGGTTGGTTTGTTTTCCACGATGATGGTACAGATAGATTGCTTTCTGTCATTTGGAGGAGTTGGTACCATTGAGAGGAGGGAGGGTTAACTTTTTGGCTTCTCTGGGACACATTGGTGAAGAATTGTCTTGGACTATGCATTGCAGGGGTTTCCAATATACATTCATGTGTTATGTAAACATACATGTTTATTTTGCCTTACATCATGACAGGACATGGTTATCTACAAAATTTATACTCTAAAACCATGCAGTTGCATTATGAAAAAATCAGTCTCATTTTTTAAGTAAGTTTAGGATATATATATATATATATAGGATTTATATATTCATAGATATCCTGGGCTGCCTGTGGGACACAGGCTGTGGGATTGGACACCCCTGACTGGGAACTTGCAGGTATATAGTGGTGTGAGATGGATACTTGGGTGGGAAGGATGGCTAGACTTCTAAAATGACCAAAGAGACCAAAGAATTCCAGAGAATATGATTCTTGATTCTTTTTTTTTCTTTTTGAGACAAGGTTTCTCTGTGTAGTTTTGGTGCCTGTCCTGGATCTCGCTCTATAGACCAGGTTGGCCTTGAACTCATAGAGATCTACCTGGCTCTGCCTCCCGAGTGCTGGGATTAAAGGTCTGTGCCATCGTTGCCCAGTGGGAATATGATTCTTAAATAATTAAATTTGCTTGTGAGGTTCATTCTCATCTTGTTTACCTAAGTAGAGAGCCAAATGACTCTGTGCGAGCAGATATTAATGACTTTAGTATCTCCAAGATCACACCAACTCCTGTAGGCTTCCTTAGGCCTCCTGTAGGCTCAGACGAGGTCTAGTGCTGGCATTATGAAGAACAGTCTCTATGACCTTGCTGCAGAGTTCAGTTAGCAATGATACATTTGATCGAGGACACTCTAAGATGTTTGGAGAAACTAGAAGAGTTGTTTTTACCTGTTAGATAAATCTGTGTATTCATAAAATACACACACACACACACACACACACACACACACACACACACACACACGGACACACTTTTTTTGGTTTTTTGAGACAGGGTTTAAGATACATATTTTTTGGTTGTGAGCCTAGCCTTTAACGGATGAGCTAGGGGATTTAGCTCAGTGGTAGAGTGTGCTTGCCTAGCAAGCGCAAGGCCCTTGGATGGCTGGGTTCAGTCCTCAGCTCTGGGAAAAAAAAAGACAAGATACATATTTTTAACGACATATTATTTTTATTTTTTTATTGGCCTGCATGTATGTATGTGCACCACTTGCACACTAATGCCTGTGGAGACCAAAAGACCAAAATATGCCATTGGATTTCCTGGAACTAGAGTTACAGGGGGTTAAGCTGCCATGTAGGTGCTGGGAACTGAGTCCAGGTCTTCTGCAAGAGCAACAAGCTCTTAACTGCTGAACCATCTCTCTAGCCCAAGACCCATATTTTTAATTAGGTTTATATCTTTCATATAGTGTGTACTTTGATTCCTTTGATCTGCAGACACATATACATAATTAATATATGGGCAATTATTGTGATGGTATTTTGCTGTTAATATCTAGTCTACTTTTATGTTTCTGGTTGCCCTTTGTTTGATGCCCATTTTTTTTTCTTTAAGCCACCATGTCACCACAGGAAAGCTACTCTGATGCTCTTTTCTTGACATCTTGTGAGAACCATGCACTTCAGCTACTTGAGCACTCACTTTTAATGCTTTAATTTAGTTAATAACACCATTTTGAATGATGTAATGGGTCTCTTAATGCCTGACAAGAGTCTAATTTATATGTTACCTAAATTTTGCTCTGTCTTCACCAGAACTCTTTTCACCACTCCTCGGTCAAGGATGCTCAAATGGGGGCTGGAGAGATGGCTCAGCAGTTAAGAGCACTGGCTGTTCTTCCAGAGGTCCTGAGTTCAATTCCCAGCAACCTCATGGTGGCTCACAACCATTTGTAATGAGATCTGGTGCCCTCTTCTGGCCTGAAGGGACACAGGAAGGCAGAACACTGTATACGTAATAAATAAATAAATCTTTGGCTGGGCGGTGGTGGCGCCTGCCTTTAATTCCAGCACCAGGGAGGCAGAGCCAGGCACATCTCTGTGAGTTCGAGGCCAGCCTGGGCTACAAAGTGAGTTCCAGGAAAGGCGCAAAGCTACACAGAGAAACCCTGTCTCAAAAAAACCAAAAAGAAAAAAAAAAAAAAAAAGGAAAAAAAAGATGCTCAAATGACAGCCATAAGCACTCTGTGACTTGGATGACTATTACAGAAAGCAGCTAGTCTATGAAGCTAGCCTGAGGGAGCTCATCTTTGCCTCTCCTTGATAGTAACACTCATGGGGACTCCTCGGTGTGGCGTCTGGGACAATGACATGTTTTCCTAACGGAAAGGCGTGAGCAGTGAGGCAGTGGTAGGGTGGCTAGCTAGGGAGTCAGGTAAGTTTTTACCTGTAGAAAAGGATAACTTTAATTTTAATTGTCGTAGCTATGTATTTAACTGGGATAGTTGGCACTGAAAGGCTGGGAGAGGCATTGTAGTGACACATTTCTCCAGCATCCTCTCTCCCTGTAATTGAATTCAAGCATTTCTAAACACAGAGAAATTGAATTTCATAGTGAATACCCAATTAGCCACCACTTAGGTTTTACAATCAACATTTTCCTATACTTGATTTATCACATGCATCTGCCAATCCATTCTTCACACTGTCAGAGTGAAAACTGGGCCCGATGAGATGGCTCAGTGAGTAAAGGTGTTTGCCAGCAAGGTTGATACCCTGAGTTTGATTCCTAGAATGCATATGGTAGAAAGAGAAAGCCAATTTCCACAAGTTACCCTCTGACCCCCCACTCACACACCCTGGCACATTACAATGCATACATGCACACACACACACACACAAGATAAACAACTGTAGTAATAAAATCTTATGTGCTAGAGAGATTGCTCACATTCTGTTCTAACAGAGGACTGAGTTTCATCCCTAGGACACTGGACAGCTCACAAGTGCCTGTAACTTCAGCTCCAGGGAATCCAATGCCTGTGGCCTCAATAGGCACCTGCACTGGCCTTCATATTCCTCCTTCCACATACAATAATTTTAAAAATAAAACAAATTAAAACATACAAGCATGCTGTGATGGCTAATCCTGGGTGTTAATTTGACATCCCTGTGCTGTGGGATGATCTTTCTGTATGCTGTGAAGGGTAGCTATTTGCTACCGTTGGGTAATAAAGAAGTTACTCTGGCCTACAGCAAGGCAGGTTATAGACAGGTGGGAAATCCAAGCAAAGATACAGGGAGAAGGAAGGGAGTCAGGGAGATACTGAGCAGTGCCAGGAGAGCAAGATGTAATGAAACACAGGTAAAGCCACGAGACACTTGGCAATACATAGATTAATAGACATGGGTTAATTTAAGATAAAAGAGCTAGTTAGCAATAAGCCTGAGCCAAAGAAAAAACAGTTTGTAATTAATATAAGCCTCTGTGTGTTTACTTGGGATCTAGCAGCTGCTGGACACAGGAAAACTTCTGTCTACACCTTTGGGAAGAGTCCCCTCCATTGAGGAATTGCTTTTTATCATATCAGCCTGGTGGCATGTCTGTGGGGGCAACTTCTTGATTGCTAGCTGGTGTGGGAGGGCCCAGCTCAGGTGGGTGGTGCCATCCCTGAGCAGGTGTTCCTGGGTGGTATAGGAAAGGTATCAGAATCTAAGCCTAGATGCTGTGGATGATTGATTGATAAATAAAGCACTGATTGGCCAGTAGCCAGGCAGGAAGTATAGGCGGGACTAGCAGAGGAGAATAGAGAGAACAGGAAGGTGGAGAAGGAGGAGACGCCAGCCTGTCTTCTGTCCAGGGAGCATGATGTAAAGGCAGCAGGTAAAGCCACGGAACACGTGGCAACATATAGATCAACAGAAATGGGCTGAGTATAAAAGTAAGAGCTAGACAATGGCAGGCCTGAGCTAATGGCCGAGCAGTTTAAATAATATAAGTGTCTGTATGTTTATTTTATAAGTGAGCTACGGGACTGCCGGGGCTTGGCGGGACTGGAGAGAAAAACTCTAGCTATGCCTAGAAGCAATTCAGCATCCCCCACTCCCTGCTTCTAAGCTCCTTCCCTGGCCTCCCTTGATGATTGACTATAACCTGTCAATCACCTAAAGCTAAATAAACCCTTTTCTCTCCAGCTTGCTTTTTGTCTTGGTGGTTCTCATAGTGACAGAGAAACAAAGTAGGATAGAAATTGATACCAAGAGGGGTATTATTGTGACCAACCTGTGTTGTTTGGGGGAAGATTTAAGGAAGTATTTGGAACTTTGGGCTGGAAAAGCCACTGTGCTCAGAGCTTAATGGGATGTTCTGGGGGAGCTTGGAAGTTAAATTTGTTGAAAGATGTGCAGAAAATAGAAGCGTGACTTGGTGAAGTTTCAGAGGGCAGTTGAGAATCCCTCAAAGATGCTATCAGGGCTGTTTGTATGAATGAAGAATCTGTGGTTTAGGATCAGCTGCAGCTGAAGAATCAACTGTGATTAACAAGAGACCAGAACCACTGAAGTCAAACCTTGGCTTTGTCCAAGTAGGGCTGAAATATCAGCTGTGATTAATAAGAGCCCGGCACCATGGAGGTAAAGTCTTCTGGGAAGTATTTTCTCAGGGTCAGCACACAGAAGCTTTGGTCCACTGGGAAGGAATAAGGCTGCACATGAAGCTGACCGCAGAGCCTGGCAAATGACGTGTAAGAGTCTCCCACCTGGTACTGGTTTTGAAGGTATGAAGGGGTCATGGATGGCAGCTGAGGCTTGGCACTATGTGGCGGGATCGGAGTCTCCCTGAAGAGAGATCAGGAGAGGACCACTGGTGAAGTGCAGCCTCAGTTGCTGTAGAAACCCTGGGATTGAAGGCATCGTGTGGTAGTGTCAGAGTCCCTGAAGAGAGGCTGGGGAGTCACCAGTGAAGGAATAGCATCAGCTGCAGTGGAGATGCTAGGACATTTGAGATGGTTCCTGGTTTTCTGTCATGCTGTTTCTCAGCCAATTGATCCCTGCACCAAAACGAAACAAATGGGATGGCATGACCTTCAGAATGATGGCCAAATGACACTCTTTTCTTTAGAGCAGTCAGCTTTCCACATTTTGTTATGCCAATGTAAGGCAGACCAACATATTTGAGCATTAAAGGAATTATCCTACTGTATTGTTACACTATGTAAAATTAATACATTTTTCTATCATCTAACATGATCAATGTTCATCCACCTCCAAATTTCCCAGACTTTGCAGTTTTTCACATGGCTGGGACAAAAATGGCTGACACAGGCTAGTTATGAAGTAAGAATAGATGTATCTTGGCTCATAATTCTGAGAAATGACAGTGGGTGGAATCTCGGTTAATGGCAACATAATCCCCTTTATTTACTCCCCCAAATAACCAAAGGACCTTTCACTAGCACCCATGTTTTAAAGGCTAACAGCTCCTCTTGGTACCACTGCCAGGGGGACCACGTGGTCCTATTTACACAGCTTCTGCCAATGGATATGATCCCATTCCACACCACATTACATCTTGGGTTATAAGACATAATCATAATCAGAAAAGTGACATCGGCACAGTGTGTATGTATGGATTTATATGCTTTATTGTGTAAAAATTTATGGAATCTCAACCACATTCAAAACTTAGAGTTATTTCATCTATGGTGGGACACCTTACATAGCCTTGGTGCAGGGAGGAGGGGCTTGGACCTGCCTTAATTGAATGTACCAGGCTCGGCTGACTCCCCATGGGGGGCCTTGCCTTGGAGGAGGTGGAATGGAGGGTGGGTTGTGGGTAAGGCTTGGGGTGGGAGGAGGGAGGAGAGGGGGATCTGTGGTTGGTATGTAACATGAATAGAAATTTTTTTAATAATAAAAAAAGAGATGTCAACATTTTATCAAATTGATCATAAAAATTTTTACATTCTTTTAAGTCCTTTTATTCTCCTGCTTCTGGTGTAGTGTTCTTAACCATTTCCAATGTTTATTTGATATCCAGATAAAATAATGCTCTTTGGCCTTAACAATTGAGCATACTTTATACAATCCCAGGCCAGTGAATCTTCCCTGTAGTTGGCCATGCTTCTGCTTTTCCCCTTGTTCATTGGTCCCTGCTGTTCCAAATTTCCTTATTTTCTCTTTGAGATCCTTTAAAGTTAATTTATTGGGACAAGGTCCTGCTGGCATAAAGTTTAGTTTTCCTTCATCTTTCCGTCACCCCTGCAGGATAATGTCACCAGGTACAGAATTCTGGGTCGATGGTTGTTTTATTTCAGTATTTGGAAAACGATGCTGGGTCCTTTGAGCTCACATGGTTTCTAATGAGAAATCCACTGCCATTTGAACTGTTTTTCCCTACTATATATAAAATGTACTTTCTTGGGATGGGGGAGGGGTAGTGGCTGGTGGCTAAAGCATTTGCTGTGCAGGCTCAGTCACTTGAATTCTGATTCTAGGAATTCAATCCTTCTATGTTGACAAAGTTCTCTGGAGTGATCTTATGGCAGTATAAAACTTTTACCTGTTCACAACTATTGATATTTAAGGTCTTGTGGACAAAAGCAAAAAGTTAATATATATTATATATGTATATATGTAAATTAAAAACTATTTATTTTTATTTTATGTGTATTGGTATTTTGTCTGCATGTATGAAGTTGTTAGATCCTGGAGTCTTAGACAGTTGTGAGCTGCCATCTGGGTGCTGGGAATTGAACCCAGGTCCTCTGGAAGAGCAGTCAGTGCTCTTAACCGTTGAGCCACCTCTCCAGCCCTAAATTTTTTGTTTTTAATATATCCCCTTTCTCCATTCCTCTCATTCCCACTCATCCCACCTCCCATCTCCCCCAGATCCACTCCTCCTCTATGTCCCTTCAGAAATGAGCAGGCATCCCAGGGATATCCACGCCACATGGCATAACAAGATTGGATAAAACTACGCACAAACAAATCAAGGCCAGGTGAGGCAACCCAGTAGGAGGAAAAGGGTCTCAGGAGCAGACAAAGGTGTCAGAGGTACCACTTCTCCCACTGTTGGGGGGCCCACAAAAATATTGAGCTAACAACCAATGCATGTGTGCAGAGGACCTGGTGCAGACCCCTGCAGGCTTTGTGATTGCCACTGCGTCTGTCACTGTGAGCCCCTGTGTGCTCTTCTTAGTTGGAATCTGTGGGCTGTGTTCTTCTGATGTCCTCAACCCCTGTGGCTCCTACATTTCTTCCTCAGTATTTTTAGGCTAGCTGCAACTTCCTCAGGTTTAAATCATTAAAAATGCCTTCTAGTATTTTGTTTATAAAAAAGAGCATCCAACCCATTGGCTGGGAGAACAACTTTCTTTTGTGCATTGGTCCCTTGTCTGTTATGCAGATACAATTTTAAACATAAATTTGTGTGTAGAATTTTAAGCCTCGTTACACTTTTGGCAATGGGATTTTTAGGAATTGCTTCAAAGTTGTCTAGAGTGTGTTTCCTTTAGCATCAAAATATTTCCTAAAGGAATAAATTCTTTCCTAGAATTGTGCCATATGTATTTCTCAGCGCTGCTTTGCTTAGAAAGAGGAATAGTAATTGAAACAAAGCATCCCGTCAGTCAATATTATTTACTGGTTAAAGTCTGCTAACCAGAAGTGCCTGGTCTCTCCATATACATGTTAGTATAATATGGAGTTTCTTCTGCATTCTGTCCATTCAGATTAGATAAGTATGAGAGAAACTGGGAAATGGTGATCCTTTCTTTAGGACAAACTTCACCCAGAACACTGCGGGGGTCACTTTAGTCAAATTCTGTAGTGGGTTAGTTTTTACCTATAAATGAGAATTAAAAATACCTGACTGCTAATTCCAACACTTTCCTATACCACAAATTAAAGTTCAATTTGTACTATAGATGTAAGCAATATTGCTAAATTCATCTACTTTTTATTTAGTTAAATAAATCCTTGAACATTACTAGCTTTGTTGCTGATTGTGATCTCAGAACTTGGAATAGGTATACAAATATCTCAGGATCATTTCCTAGGATTGACTAAGTTTGTTTTTTGTTCTCAGTAATAAACACACTTACAAATTCTTCCTAGATACTCCTATTTTGAGTCTGGTGAGGTGGTGCATGCCTTTAATTCCAGCACTCAGGAAACAGACATAGAAAATCACATGGTGGTCAAAGCCAACAGTCTACATAGCGAGTTCTAGTCCAACTAGAACTACATATATGCTTATAAATAAAACAATACAGACAACCCCAAACCAAACAAAGTGATAAACAAAACTTAACACCCCCAAACCCCCAACTCTTGATTCTTTAGTTCTCTTGGGCATAGATACAGTACTCCTGTGGATATATGGAGTCAGGAGAAAGAGAGAAGCCTCAGCATGAACAGTGTGCCAGACAGACATGGATTAAAACAGCTCTAATTAGTAAATCAATTTCATATTTAGGAAACACGCTGGAGCATGTGCCTCTTCTCACTGGTCTCAGAAGAACAATAAAACAAAAGCAACTGCTCTCCAAGTGGGAACAATGACAAAAAAACAAAAATTTTGAAATAATTAGCATAAAGGTTTGAGTTGTAAATATTTGTTTCGAGAGAAACAGATGAAGTCAAACTCATTTCAGATTTCAAAGGGAGAGGGCTCCTGGTAGTTAGGCAGGGCTGACCATACTGCTGTGCTAAAATGGAAATTCTTGCAGGCGCCCCAGCTACATTCCCAGGGTGGGTAGGAACTCTTCCTTCAACCCTAGACTGGATCTTAGTTGTGGTAGGGGACTCCCAAGGAATCCATGCATAGTTTCACTCCTATTTATACTCTTCAAACTTTGAAACTAGAGAGGAGCCAACGCCGAGTATTACATGGCTTCAGCTGTGGATGTTGGAGGCATCTCATTGGTTACTAGATAAACTTCGGGCTGAAAACTAAAAAGGAGTGTCTAGAGTTTATGTGTGTAACATTGACTTACTCCCTGACGACCTGCTGGCCACAATGAAGTTATCTCCAGAGCTGTCCTTGGAGCCACCAAGAAACCAGGGGCAAGTCCACGGCCTCTTTCCAGCTTGCTGATGTCACTGTTTTTCACCATGGGTGCTTATTTTTACCCTGTCTGGCTGACAGCAGGCTCTCTGAAGTGTGGGAACCATGCTACCAAGTACACAGCCAGGAACATGGGGACACAGCTGACCCTGTATCTCAGATGGGCTTTGATGCATATGCTTCTCAGGCCTAGGAAGGTGTCTCTGGTGCCGAACAGAGATGTCTTAAAGTCTCTTGTTGGCAAAAGAACATCTCAGACACTGTGAGGTTCTTCTCCTTCTCTTTGAAAATCAACTAACCAACAAACTGAGCAACCAATGCTTGCCAACCCTCTTGGAGCTTAGAACTCCCTGCTTTCTACTGAGTCTCTCCTCCCTTGATGAGAGATGCTATTGAGCATGAGAAATTATGGAGAGGGAATATTTTATGTAGCTCTAGCAATATCCCAAATACTCTGTGATATTTTTCGACTATAAACTGAATTTTCCTTTTATTGAAATTAGGATATGGAGTCTCAGAAGTAAATGCTTTTCCACAAGGTGACAAACTTGACTGCTTTGGGCAAAGTAGAACATTGTTTGTTTGTTTTTAAGTATAGTCTGTTAACATGAAGACAGTATGTTTTATCTTCATTTTACCATATAGTTAAGATGACACATTCCAAATGATTCTGCTGAGAACTTATAGGCAAATTGGAGTAATCCAGCTAATAAAGGAAGATGGGGCCATAGACGTGGCTTTTGGCTTTTGGAGACAAGGTTTCTTTGTGTAACTTTAGAGCCTGTCTTGGAACTCACTCTGTAGACCAGGCTGGCCTTGAACTTACAGAAATCAGCCTACCTCTGCCCCTGAGTGCTGGGTCTAAAGGCATGTGCCACCACCACCCAGCTAGACATGGCTTTTACGAAATGTCAACCACTCACTAAAGAACTGGATAGAAGAGGTATGTCAGGCAGAAGAGTACCTAAAGCAGTAGTCCTGAACTTGTGGGTCACGACCTCAGTGGTTTGCATATCGGATATATATTATGATTAAAAAGAGTAGCAAAATTATAGTTATGAAGTAGCAGCAAAATAATCTTAGGGTTGAGGGTCACCACAGCATGAGGAGCTGTATTGAAGGGTCTCAGCATCAGGAAGGTTGAGAGCCACTGCTCTAGGGACTCATTCTCAGAGTCAGGAACCTTTTCACTGGCTATAGGTAGGGCTTTCAGAGGACAGGGGGCCCTGCTAGGAGGAAATAACCCAAGCCCCCAACCCCGAGGATTTCTCTCTTAACTTGCTTTCTTTTTTCATGGTGAGATTGGAAGAGTGGCCTGGCCAACCCTCGGGGTGGGTGGACTTCTCTGTTACCTGATGCCAAGAGGTTGGTGTTGAGGACAAGCCTCTGCTGGTGCCCTGTGTGGTATGTAGCATATCAGCAAAGCTGGAGGAAGGGGGGGGGGACTCTGTCCTCTTGGGCGTCCTTTGAGTAATCCCCTCGTCACCGCCACCTCTTGAGCCTTTTGCCCTGACACAGGGATATGATGGGCAACCTGTCAAGGAGATTGTAAGTGCATTAGGAGGATTAACAGAGAAGGCTAATATTGTAGTGTTCCCAGAGTTCATCTGCAGTGGCAGGGAACGGGCTGTTGGCCTGCCAGACTGGGCAGCCATAGGCTTCAGAATTGATGTCACACCTGGGACTGGCCCCATAGTGGTCAGAGGCATAACAGCCCCGTTGTGTTGGGCTTGTGTTTATGTATTTTTCTTCCATAACAGAGTTTCATCTATCATTTTAGTCTAAAGATGATAAGTGTTCTTTCCTATCTCGTTGATTAAGTAGCTGACATACATTAGTAGCCCTCAAAGCTAGATTTTTACCCCGGTGGTTGTACGAATATGGCCAGTTTTGTTTCTATTTGTTAATTTTGGAAACGAATAGATCAGAAAAGCACATGAGTTTAAATATCCAATTCTTTCATCTGATATTACACTGAGACTGTTTTGATGTATTTCCATGCTTTTTCATGTGGCATACATATTTAACAAAATTGTGTTCATACAATATATTTGGGTTTAAAATATTATATTATAAACATTCATCATTTTACTTTCAGTATAGTGAATATATGTATGCTCAGTTTTTCAACACAGGGTTTTACTGTGTAACAGCTCTGGCTGTCCTGGAACTCACTTTGTAGACCAAGCTGGCCTTCAACTCAGAGGTCCACCTGTCTCTGCCTCTGCCTCTGCCTCTTGAGTGCTGGGATTAAAGATATGCAACACCATGCCATGCCTGGCTTTAATTTTTAATCAGCAGGAATTTTGAATGTGCCTGTGTTTACATTAGTATATTATCAATAAACAATGAACTGTCACAAAGTTTGGCAATTGAGGATCCTTCTGGTGGCTTCACACCTGCTATCTTTTTTTTTTTTTTTTTTTTTTTTTTTTTTGACATATCCTCTGTGTCTTGACACCAACAATAGTGCCCTGAGTGATTGGATCTTTGGGTTCCTCCTTTGTGATCTGTTGGAGAGAACTCTGTACTTCAGGTCCAGAGAACAGTCTCTACCTTAATGTAAGCTGCAACTATGGTAGACAAAACCACGTAATTAGGGAAGTAAAAGCTATTACATAGATCGCTCCCAGAATTCCATGTGGCATATATATGAGGGATAAAATATCATGGAGGTCAGCCTATATTTTTGCATAGCACAGCGCCATTACTTTCTTGACAGTTTTCATATTTTGAAATCTGAGTTTGTTTCAAGATTTTTATTAGTATTATTAGAAGTGTTCTTGGATGGGCATGCAATCAGTGTCAATTTAGTAGATGAAAATAATGTGATAGTTTGCCTTATTTTTAATAAATTTCAACATAGATTTTTATAATTGAATGGCAATTTGTATTTTATATGAGGGGCTCCCGGCTTTCTGTTTTGTAAGTGTATCTTTCTAGTTGGTATACCATGTTTGTACAGCGCTAAGAATGTGTGTGCTATTTTTGCATCATTTTAACCAAAATGTTTGTGAAAATAACTTGAAGCAATTAGGATTTATTCTGGCTTCCAGTTTCATGGGGTTTAGTAAATGATCACTTGGCCCTGTTTTCTGGTCCTGTATTGAGGCAGCATATCATGATGGCAAGATTCCATGGAGAAAGAGCTTCTCTAGTTCATGGCAGTCAGGAAGCCGAGAGCAAGACAGGAAAGGTCCAGGGAAAGATACATCTTTCAAAGATAGCCCCAGAGACCTATTTCCTCCAGCCATGCCCCACCTTACAGCTATGGCATCACTCAGTACTCGAACCATGTTTTCAGTCTAGCAGTGCATTAAATCATTTATTATGTCAGAGTTACTATTATCTAAGTAGCTCTACAATTACCCTAATAGAGATACCCAGAAGTGCTTTACCAACCTCCTAGGTATTTATCAGTCAAATTTTAATTGGCAATCAAAATTAATCATCACGGGAAAATAATGTTATTTTGTTTTTCTACAAATATCTCACTTGCACACTAACTGATGCAAATCTTTATATGGGCATACTGATATGTAAATTTCTCTTTGTATTTCTTGTTTCTCAGTACTTTATTGGTTATTTATCCCTATACATGTGAATTTAGAATGAGTTGAAATTTCTGATGGAATTTTATTTGAACCTTATTGATTTTATAAAATTTAATTTGAAGTAATGACATTTTTTTTGGCTGTGTAGTTTTTTCCATTTCAGAAGTACAGCATGTTCTGCCGTCATTAAAAATTCCTTATACATCGCTCAGTCAAATTTTAAAATATTCCTATTTCAATAAAAATTGAACCTTACGTAAAGATTGATTTGTTTTTGAGTGAAACATTTGAAAATAAATTGCAAATTTCATGATGTAATAACTACACATCATGGAACATGTGCTGGAGAGATGGCAGCCCAGTATATGCAGGTACCTCACATATTTTAGCTTTTATACATTACTAGAAGTACACTAAAAACTGGTTACTATTATTCTCATTTTGCAAACAAAGAAGCTGAAGCTAAGAGAAATTCAGTATCCAGGCTTGTGTTGCATAATAATTTACAGAACCTGGACCAGAAGCAGGTCTTTGTCTTTCTCAACCCTGTGTATTGTTCCCAACACAGTATTGCCAGACCATTCCCGCACATCCCTCCTGAAAGCCATCACAAGAAGACTCCTTTTTATAACAGTGTTTTAGACTGGGGGTGAATGACTCAATGGTAAAACATTTATCTAAATTGTTCAGCACTCTGAATTGGTCCCCAGGACCATGGGTAAATACAACAATTCGAAACACAAACCCTGTATTTGTCAGGGCTCTCTAGAGGGACAGATCTGACAAAATTAATATATACTAAAAGGGGATTTATTAGATTGACTTATATGATATAGTTTGGGTAGCCCAACAATGACTGTCTCATACCAGAGGGCTGAGAATCTGTAGTTGCTCTGTCCATGAAGCTGGATATGTTGATAGTTCCAATCTGGAGCTTAAGGTATGGAGGTTTTCTAGAGAGCAGCTGGTCTTCGGCCTATTTTTGAATCCCGAAGATGTTGGTTCTAATATCAGTGAGTAAAAGGCACAATGGTAGCAACAGAATAAATGAATTTAACAGCAAGAAGGAAAGCCAGCAGATAAAAAAGCCAAATTTCCATTTTTCAGCTCGTTTATCTGGCTTGCCACTGAAAGGTGCTGCCCATATTCATTGCAGGTCTCCCCACATTAAAGAATCTGATCAATAAAACATCTCTCGGGGTACCCAACAGTTTGCTTTAAAGTTGATTCCAGTTATCATCAAGCTGACAACCAGGATTAGCTGTCACAATTCCCAAAGTGATTCTTTAGAGTTATCACTTGTGTGACCTTGGAAAGCAACTGGATTAGTCTTCCTTGGCTTGCTTCATCCCTTCACTCTACAATTACTTCTCCAGTACTTATGTGCAAGAGAATGTTCTAGGTCTTGGGGGTTATAACACCATAAAAGAAAATCTTCTGGAAAGTTTTGTGTCAGTTACTGCCTTGTCTCTGTGACAAAATATCTAACTGAAGAAGCTCAGGCGAGGCAGGGTTTATTCTGGCTTAAAGTCTGAGGGGAAGCAGATCATGAGTGGGAAGGTGCTATAGTAGGAGTATAAAGTAGATGATTCTCTATACTCAGGAGGCGGAGAATAATGCATGCCGGTGGCTCATTTTCTGCTTTTTAAGCAATCCAATTTTCTAGTCTATGAAATGGTGCTGTTCACACTCAGGGTGGTTCTTCCTATTTCAACTAACCTAACATAGCTCACCTAAGCTAGATAGTTCTTCACTGGTATGCTCACAGGCTTGTGTCCTAGGTAATTCTATATCCTGCCAAGTTGACAATCAATATCACCACATATGTGTTTTAGAATTCCTCAGGCTTACTACATATAAAATAGGGACAGTGAAAGTGTATGTTCAATTGAGCTATATGAAGAGAAAGACTGGCCTTGGGGTGAGCTCAGTACAGTTTAAGCGCTACATAACCTGCAGTAAATGTTTCTTATAGTTTAGAGGTCATGAAAAAAGTGACAAGCTGATTATTGGCTTCTGTGGAACTGCAATGATCCAACATACCTAGGTGTCTTAGTGACTTTTCTATTGTTGTGAATAGACAAACTGAACAAGGCAACTTATAAAAGAAAGTATTTAATTGGGGGTTTACTTACTGTTTCAGAGGGTGAGTCCATGTAAGTCCATGGCAGGGAGCATGACAGCAGGCAGGCAGGCATGACACTGGAACGGGAGATAAAATCCTACATGTTAACTGCAATCGGGAGACAAAGAGAGTGAGGCAGGGCCTGGCTGGGCTTTTGAAACCCCAAAGTCTACCCCCTAGTGTAGTAGTTCTTAACCTATGGCTCATGACTCCTTGGGGTCAAATGACCCCTTCACAGGGGTTACCAGAAACCATTGGAAAACACAGATATTTACATTACAATTCACAACAGTAGCAAAATTACAGTCATGAAGTAGCAATGAAAATTATTTTATGGTTGGGGTCACCACAACATGAACTATATTAAAGGGTCACAGCATTAAAAAGATTGACAACCATTGTTGCCCTAGTGACATACCCCTTCCAACAAGGCCACACCTCCTAATCCTTCCCCAAATAGTTCTGCCAACTAGGGGCTAAGCATTCAAATATATGAGCCTATGGGGACTATTCTCACTCAAACCACCACAATGAGGAAGGAGGCACTGGAGGAGAGGGTTCCCATTGGGAAAACGTCTTTCTCAGATTGGGTTTTTACAAACAAAGCAGCAATATAGTAGACTTGTGAGGATGGAGGCAGTGTCTCCCACAGGGGAGGGCCTGGAAGACTTACAAGAACATCACCTTCTTGTCCAGCACATGCTCCTCTGTTCTGCCCAGAGCTTCAGGCAAAGTGGAGAAACCCTCACCGCAGAGCCAAGACCCAAACAAGGAGGATCAAAAGCAAAGGAACACATTTTGATGTATGATGATGTGTGGAGGGCATTACAATTTTAAATTTCGGATTGCCTAAATGGATCTCCATACTAAATGCTGTCACGAATTCGCATATCTCAACATTCAGCATTAGCGCCAATGGAAAACATGCAATCGGCCAAGAGCCACCATGACCTAAGAAATGTAATGTTTTAAATGCGTCACATTTTAGAGTGTAGTTTTGTTGCTGGGAAATGGAGCAACCACTACTGTACTTTACTTTGCCTTGGGGACACATTTGTGAGAGCTAGATTTTTTTTTAGGACCATAATTTGGCTAATTTTCTCAGAGTTAGAGCCTGTAACTTCTTTAACTGGAATTTGGTGTTCTGACAGGAAACCCTTACTGTATCAACAGAGGCACATTTTGATCCCATACTGTCATGTGTGATCAAATTGAGGTTGCTTCTTCATGGACCTTGGAGAAAAGGGATAACGTGTGGACCCAGAATGTATGGACACAAATTCCCAACACAACCTGAGTAGAGGTTGCAGCCCCAGAGTTCAAGAATTCATGGACGAATCAGACACAGTCACTATTGTTAGAAAACCATCAGATGGCAACAAAAGTATAGTGTACATTTACATACATACATACCTGCTCATGTATAGAAATGTGCATATCTGACTCACTATATATGTATATATATACACACACATGTATATGTGTGTGTGTGTGTGTGTGTGTGTGTGTGTGTGTGTGTGTGTGTGTGTGTATGTGTTTTGGGGAATAGTATGCTAAAAAACAAAAGAGAAACCAACACGACAGTCCCAAAGTTGTGAGTGTGTGAGTGTGATGACCATGTCAGCATACAGGACCATGGTTTTACAAGAACAGAGGTCTACAGAAAGTCAAAGCAATGATACTTAAAGTTCACTTTGTTGTCCCAGTGTTGAGGTTACATCCTTAGTTGAGGCTCTCTGTCTCTAATTTATTGTCTACTTGGAGAGCTAGTCATACGCCTATGTTTTGGTTAAAGGGAGTGCAACTCTATGTATGTCATGGAGGTAGGAATAGGATCCCGCTCAAGAGTTCACAATCCAGAGCTGTTGGAGATGAGGAACAGGAGGGCAAGGGCTCAGGGTCCCTGTGTAGAGAAGGAGTCATTGGAAGGGAACACTGAGTCTGGGAGGATATTGTCCAAAGACCTAGCTACAACCTTGTCCAAGTGGGGAGATCAAAGAGCCTCTGCTAGATTTAAGATGAGGCCCACATCCTTGAAAGTCAGGTGCTCCTGTGGCCAAGGACTCTGTTGCTTGTCTGGCTGCCTCTCAGAGACATAGCTGAGAGCAGGCATATGGGACTGATTAGGAAACTGAGATGCTTGGGAAAAATGTAGACATCAGAGACGTGAAAACAAAAACACATTCAAGTGTTTATATGTGGAATGTGCCTATCACTGAGATTTATGTGCCCAAAAGACCTCATGTTGAGCTACCTGTACATCTTCCTGGGGAGAGGACTTGTCTTCAGAGCCCCCCCACCCCCACCCCTCACACATAGTAATTGGCTTTCCTTGTACATACCTAATGGTTATCACATTTCCTTCTATGAGGTGGAGTGTTAGATACTCTGTTAACTGAGGGCTTCACAAGACTTCCTGAAGGCAGACATGCGTGCGTGCGTGCGTGCGTGCGTGCGAATGTGTCTGTCTGTCTGTTTGCATAGATGTAAAATACAGGGATGAAGGACTGACTTGAACTGATTAGTTATCTGCATTTGGCAAGTTACATAATTTCTCAAGAGTCAGGTGGCTTGATCTTTTCCAACACAGGAACTAATAAATTAGAGTGAAGCTCAGTACATATATCGTATTCAGCGTGTCTCACATGTTATTATCATTGCTATATTTTTGGCATGTGATAATGGAATATGGATGTAGAGGAAACTTAGAATCTTTTTTTGGGGGGGAGAGGGGGGACATGAACACATGCATTGCTGTCCACAGTGCTGAACTACCACTGTGCACGGCTTGGCTTTGGCTTTTCAACCCCACAGCCACTGTTCATGATTTTCAGACCTTCTCCCAGGGAATTCTGAGACTTGGGTGATGGATAAAGTGACCAGAATGGCACAAATGCAACAGACTGTGGAGTTTGGACACAACTGAGAAACGATTAGGGAGAGAGAATGGACTTCTCAGTCTACTTGAGGTATCTGTGTTATCCAAACTGAAAACATGTGGCTGAATAAAAAATAAAGGTTAAATGCACATCATGATAGAGGGCTGGTCAAATGCTCTTGTAGAATGCAAGCATGGAGAGTTGGAAGAGCCTAGAGGAACAGGAATTGTTTAAGATAGGTGTCAGTATTAGTTGGGTTATGGTGATGTTGAATGTTAAGAAATATTTTTAGGGGCTGGGTGGTGGTGGCACACACCTTTAATCCCAGCACTCAGGAGGCAGAACCAGGTGGATCTCTGTGAGTTCAAGGCCAGCCTGGTCTACAGAGTGAGATCCAGGACAGGCACCAAAACACAGAGAAACCCTGTCTTGAAAAAAAAAAAGACAAATATTTTTAGAATTTGGTGTAATAAAAGTATTTAATCTTCTAGTTTGTCAAAGATCAGGTAAAACTTTATGCTACAGTAAAAACTTTTGTATGTGTTGTATATGTATGATGAGTGGGGAGAAGGAGTGAGAACAGGAAGGTGTGTACCACAGTAAACATAGGTCATAGGACAGCCACAGCTCTCAATCCTCAGCTTCCACCTTGTATGGGATGTTTCTTTAGTTGTTCACAGATGCACAGGCCATTTGAGCTGGCTCACAAGCTTTCAGGAATTCTGTTTCCACCTTCTCCTATTCCATGGCAGGATGTTGGGGTTATACATGCAGGCACATATGTCCAGCATTTACCTGGGTCTTGAGGATTCAAATTCAGGTCCTCAGACTTTTATAGCAGGTACTTGACCCACTAATCTATCTCCTGAACTTCAAGTTGCATGTGTGTGTGTGTGTGTGTGTGTGTGTGTGTGTGTGTGTGTATGTATGTTTATGTATGTGTGTATGTATGTGTGTATGTGTGTGTATTACTTGCACACTTTGGATGGAAGGTGTCTTTGTCTCATCCTTCTTTTGTACTTTCATGATGACTCTTCTATATTGTTTCTTTGGGTCCTCTTTACCTGTCATCATTTTTTACTAGCATGTTTTTTCACTGGTCTCTTCATCTATAGATCTGTCCATCTATTCATCTGCCCATCAATCCAACTGACCAATTAGACGTGTTAAAGCATCCACTGCATAGGATGGGTGTTGGTACTCTGTTGGGTATTTTTCGCTGAGGCAGTGTTATTCGATCTGCCATCTATCATGATAAGTTTTGTCACTTCCCCCAGCTCTTCTAGTCTGTGGGTTCCATACCGATTCCCTCACTCAGCATTCATACAGTCCTTTTTACAGGCTAGATACATTTGTAGATATAAGAGAAACAGAAGTAAGTGTTGCCATCAAGTATGTGGATTATTGAAATCAGGTTGTGATTTGTTTCCAGCTTTTCCCATTGATCTTTCATAGTTCATTATCAATAAAGCCGGAGTTACTCTCAGAGCACAGCATCATTTTTCATGGAGGCAGTGTTATTTGGTCTAACCTCCTAGCATGATAAGCCCTGTCATAGGAGTCTTGGAATAGGTCCCCATTTCACTAAGTTGGAGAATAGTGGAGAGGTGATGAGAAGATATATTTTGAAAAGAGCTCATTTGATTTGATCAAATATGAGATAAGTGAAATCAGAGAAAAAAGGGAATCAGTAACACCCACCATCATCAATGTCTTTCCCAAGTGAATAGTAGTCACCGCTGATCCAATTTGTATGCTGGAAGAGACTGAGAAAAGCAGATTTAGAGATGAAAATTTCAAATCCAGTTTGGGCCAGGGTATATTTCATATACTTTATTAATATTTAGAGAAATATTCTTGGCAAGCCGCTGGATATGAAAATAGAGTTTAGTTGGAGGTGAATATTTTGGAGTCACTTGTACATAAAGTGGATTTAAAACTGTGAGCCTATAGAAGTAGCCAATATGGAGAAAATTAAAACTTCCAGGACTGAGCTCAGCGCAACCTATCATTTAGAAGTTGAGATGGTGATGAGTTACTCATAAAAAAAAATGAAATTAAAGATAACATAATTGGAATCAAATCAAAGGTGTGATGTTGTGGGAAAATGTATTTCTATAAGAAGGGACAGATGAGGGCTAGACCATGATTCTGGATAGCCCAGAAGGACTCGGTAAAAAGCAGTCTTCATGTAAAATCAAAGACCCAAGTGTGTGTCAACGAAAAAAAAAAAAAACAGCAGAAATAGAATACAAAGTAATAAAGACACTTTTAAGGCAAAAATTAACATCATCATTTCAAAGGGCTGATTACACTAAAGCCACGAGTATTTCGTACTGCTGCATGGGTCCTGAGTGACGTGCTTTCCAAATACGTTGTTGGCTTAAACAGAGCTGGGTTTTAGAATGCATCTGCCAAAACTAACAAGGAAGGCATTGCATCTGCAAACAGCTGCAAACACCACCCCGGCTTCTTTGGAAGTAGCTCAGTGCTTGGGTGAGGCTTCTTAACACACTATCATGTGTTAAGAAGCAGTGATGGGTAAGGGTTATAATTTGGTGTCAAATATCCATCAATTTTTATCATTTAACGGTTGTGCTGGTTAATGTTTGCCAACTTGACACAAACTAGGCCATCTGTAAAGAAGGCACCTTCTGTGATTTGCCTCCATCAGGTTGGCCCGTGGGGCATTGTCTCCATTGATAATTGGTGTGGGAGAACTTTAGCTCACCCTGGGTGGTACCACCTATGGGCGGCTGGTCCTGGGTTGTATAAGAAAGCTGGCTGAGGAGGAGCCTGGAAAGAAGAAAGTAAAACAGCGTTCTTCCTCAGTGTTCTCTGCTTCTGCTCCTGCCCTGATTTCCTTCAGTATTGAACCAGAAGTTTAAGATGAATAAGCTCCCTTTTTATCCTAAGTTGACTTTTGACCATCATGTTTATCACAGCAACAGGAAGCAAACTAGAAGAATGGGTCATAAGTCTGAGAGGTGGGCACTTGAATGAGTCTTATAGACATTGTAGTTTAGAAAAAGCTATGGTCCTTCTGAAAACTGGGGAGACCCCCCCTTTTTTTTTTACATTTTTTTTTCATGTGGACAGAATTTTAAACTCCCACTGGAGGACAAGGATGTGAAATGATTTTTCAGACATGATGCCCTAATAAGACAAAAAAACTGCTTTCCCCAAAGGCTCCTAGGTGGTCTGACACTACACTCTTTCATCTCTCTTCACTTTTCTTTCAAACTGGGAGACCAAGCATGGCATCTTGCATAGTTGGGAGAAGCTTTGTATCTTCATCATGACCTGTCTCCCCCTACTTTCCTCTTGAGTGCCAGTGGCTCTCCCTCCCTGTCCCTTGTAGGGTGGAGGTGGGGGCGGGGGCTTACTTCATTCGGAAGGAAGCAAGGTGCAGTGTGAGGTCACCCTTTGGTTCCTGCTAAATCTTAAACTTTAATTCTCAGAAGCATTTCAGAAATGTTTCCTAAACATTTACAAGAAATAAGAGGTATTTTGATAGGCTTATAAACTTTATTCACTTTTCACAAATACTGAAGTTACTGCTTTATGATAGTAATAGGAATTACATGCTTTGCTATAAAGGCAAAGGGCAAAATAGTTCAGGGATAGCTGTGGCTCTAATTAGGACGTTAGAGCACAGCGGACTGTAGGGAGAGTAACACTGTACAACCTATGGCTGAATCTTTTAAAAACTGTTGAGCTACTCAAGTTCCATTTTATTTAATAAAAACCCTTTATGGAAAACTTAGAGAACATTGAGTTCATTAACAGCATTTGCAGGTTTCCATGAGGAGCAGATGGATCCACTGGGAAGGCCAAAGAGCAAATATGAGTGGATGATGAGCTCCAGAATGAAGGGTCTGCTTGAAACCTGTTAGCCCGACAGCATTTTATTCATGCACTTTAAACTTGGTTAGAATTAAGTACTTACGCCTCTTTTCCCCCAAAAACCTCTTCTCTCTTGCTTTCTCTGCACACACATATTCACATGCAATTTCATACCCTATCTTACTGTGACTGCTTTCTACTAGTGTTTGAATGCATATTATGGTTTGCATGGACTTTCTTTTGATGGTGGTGGTGATGATGGTAATGGTGATGATGATGACGGCAGCTGTTCTAAACAGAACCACATCTGTAAGTATGTCATATTTTTCTACACTCCTCTAAATGGATACCTTGGACTTGGAACTTCCTTCTAACACAATAGACTTAAGCTCAAGAGGTAGCTAAGATCTATAAGGAGGCTTTCTATACTTATGCTCATGTTGCAAATAATTTATGTGTATGAATGTTTTGCCTCAATGTGTAGATGTGAACTCCATGTGTACCTGGTAAAGAGGCAGCAGAGGGACACTGGATAACTTGGAAGTCAAACTGCAGATGGTTGTAAGCTGCCCTGTGAGTACTGGACATTGAATCCAGGTCTTCTGCTAGAGTAGCAAGTATTCTTAAGTACTGAGCCATCTCTCTAGGCCCATGAAAAGTTTTTTTTTTTTTTTTTTTTTTTTTTTTTTTCCCGGTTTTTCAAGACAGGGTTTCTCGTCTTTCCTGGAACTCACTTGGTAGCCCAGTCTGGTCTCGAACTCACAGAGATTCGCCTGGCTCTGCCTCCCAAGTGCTGGGATTAAAGGCATGTGCCATCACCACCCAGCAAAAAGTTTTTTTGACATCAATTAAAAAAAAGACTTTTGAAAAATAATTTTGCAAAACCAAGTTACTATAGAAGCTTCCATATATATTATTTATGATTATATTATAGATATTATAATATATTCCATATATATTACTTTAGAACAGGGCAACAATACCCTTAGTAGACATGAGAGGCTAATAATGAAAAGCCCAGTGATAAGAATGAATTATTTCTTTTGGAGTTTTTGGGTAAATAAGTCCATAGACTCCCTAAACATCATAAATTGTTGCTCTTGGTGATCCCCCAGAACTTGACAGTAAGATCCTATTGCTGAAGACACCACATACTTGAGTTGCAGAACATGGTGAAGTCAAACTGGTGTGGACCTGGAAGCTTCATCTCTACTAGCTAGCTCTCATAGTGCTGGTAAGTGCGAGGCAAGCTACTGGAGGGGAAAATAGTTATCAATAATTCCCTCCTGTGACCTCTTCAAGGTATAATAATAACTGGCCTGGCAAGAGGTACCTCTTTGTACAATTTGAGTGGCACACACAGCATGAGAGTAACCATCCATTTTCTGATTTGATTTTTAGGTCTTGTTTCATTAGGTGAAACACATACATGATACCATTATCAATCAAAGGACAGGCCTGATAATGACAGATCATAGACTCTAGGGGAGAACCCACTACTATTATGCTACTAAATGGATGCCATATTAAACTGACTCTTAATGGCATCATTGCACCCTTAGATCTCTCAACCCTCATCTGAGAAGCTTTTTATTTGCAGTAGAGGATGAGTAACACAGAGGCCCAAACCTGGAAAACGTGCAGAGAACAAGAGACCATAGAAGGCTCAGACCTAAAAGGAACATACATACCTTACCCTCTCTCCCAAGGCTCGGGGATTATTGTGGAAGAGGGGGTGGGAAGGGTTAAGGGCCAGAAATGATGGATGATTACAAAGAAACATTATCTTCTGGACACAACAGGGAAGAAGCTCATACAAACCCAGAGAGTTCGTGACAGCATACACAAAGTCCTAGCAACCCAATCTAGCCCAAATACCAGCACAGACAGGGGAGTTGGGCACACTATCCCATCCTTAGTGGTTGAGCTATTGGCAACGGTTAGCTCACAGGTGAGAAAGAAGCAGCTTTCTATAGGAGTGTAGCCCCCCATCAGCTGACCACTCTCCAGTGCAGGACCACACATCCAAGAATATTTTGGCAGCATGAATTGATCTTGATGGATTAAAAAAAAAAAAAAGACACAAAATTGGGTGGTGGGGAAGGGCGCATATGTAGGAAACGTTGGGGAGTGAGTACAATCAGAACATGTAGGAAACGCTCTAAGAACTAACACTTTGAAGATTAATTTAAAAACCAGGCAGTGGTGACACACGCCTTTAAATCCCAGCTCTTGTGAAGCAGAGGCAGGCTGATCTCTGTGAGTTCAAGGCCAGCCTGGTTTCCATGAGTGAGTTCCAAGTGTGGTGGTTACACAGAGAAACCCTGTCTGGAGAAACTAAAATTAAGTAAGTAAGTAAGTAAATAAATAAATAAATAAATAGTAAGTAAGTAAATAAAAAGTCAAGGATATAAATGAAACAGTGTTTGGGCTTCCCAGTGTGGTTCTTAAGGGATTTTCAGCTGTGAGATGCTTCTGAAGATTGTGAATTAAATATGTGTGTGTGTGTGTGTGTGTGTGTGTGTGTGTGTGTGTGTGTGTGTATATTTACTTCCAGCTTTTACTTTTCTGTTTTTATATTTTCTTTCTCCTCATCATCCTTATTGTTTATTTGATTTCAGACCCAGGTCATTGATGATTTTCAGTTTACTTAAGTGAGAGGCAAGCGCACTACCACTGAGCTACACGCCCCAGCCCTACATACTCTTGACTTGAAAAGTTCCTGTGCCAGAGCTCTCCCTGGAGGTGCACATCTCTTTGGTTATGTTTTAAATGGGAAGTATCCCCTCAAATGATTACATCCCAGTCCCTGGCTGGTGAAGCTCATTACTGAGGATGGATGGGTTCATGAGGACTCCTACCTACCAGTGAATTACTCCACTGGGTGCATTCATAATTGACAGTAGGATTTGGAGACGTTGAGAATTAGCAAAGTCCCAGTTGGAAGAAGTGGGTCACAGGGTGCCTCCCTGTGGGTTGTGTGTTTATGTACGCGTCAGCAAATTCATACCTTTTCTTCCATTTCCTTTCTTTCCCACCCACCCCCACCTTCATATCATTTTCTTTCTCCCCAGGTATAGAGTAGGTAGCCACCAATATTCCTGTGTTTGTGACTATAATGACTAGGCATATATGGCAGACAGAGCACTCCTCCCCATCATCTAGCTCTCACAAGCTTTCCTTTCCTTCTTCCACAGTGTTCTCTGGGTCTTTTAGGCGGTCATACAGGCATCCTGTTTAGGACTACGCACTTAGTAGTCACTTATTCTTAGTTCCGTGACCATCTATGAATCACCACATTAACCACTTGGGGGTTAGGGGTTAGTTCTTGCCTTAAGTCCTTCTCTTTCTTTCTATTTCTTTCTCTCTTTCTTTCTTTCTTTCTTTCTTTCTTTCTTTCTTTCTTTCTTTCTTTCTTTCTTTCTTTCTTTCTTTCTTTCTTTTTCTTTCTCTTTCCTTCCTTCCTTTCTCTTTCTTTCTTTCTTTCTTTCTTTCTTTCTTTCTTTCTTTCTTTCTTTCTTTCTTTCTTTCTTTCTTTCTTTCTTTCTTTCTTTCTTTCTTTCTTTCTTTCTGTGTCCTCTAGGCTTTAGTGAGGTGAGCAATTCTACTGCAACCTTACCTACCCTCCTACCATACGCTCTGCTTCATCATAGGCCCCTGAAGGGAAGGAGTCAGCCCAATCATGAAATGAAACCTTTGAAACCATGAGACAAAACAAATCCTCTTTCATCAAATTGTTTGTGGTAGTTTGAATGAGGAATTTTATCCATGGGCTCAGGTATTTGAATTCCTGGGCCCCAGTGGGTGGTGCTGTTTGGATGATGTTATGGAACCTTTAGGAAGTGCAGCCTTATTGGGAGAAGTATAATACTAGGGATAGTCTTTGAGAGTTTATAGGCTCACTCCACTTCCACTTGACTCTCTGCCCAATATTTGACATTGAAGATGGTGTTGAATATCTCAGTTTCCTGCTCTGGCTGCCGCCACCACCATGTCTCCCCTGAATAGGTTGGCCTGTAGGCATGTCTGTATGGTGGTCTCTTGATTATATTAATTGGGGTGAGAAGATCTGTCTAAAAGTAGGTGCCATCACTCCCTGGGTTTGAGTGTTGGACATACTTGTGAGCCAAGTAGCTCTTTCTCCCTTAAGTAAAGGGCTTTTGTCAGGGGCATTTTATCAAAGCACCAGGAAATAAAACTAAGACAAATTGTAATGGATAATAGCTTGTTGGAAAAACAAAATCTTGTTGGGAGCTAGAGTTCTTTACCTAACAAAACGATACAATTATTGTCAGACCACAACTTTCTCAAACATCTAAATTTGGGCAATTTGTTTAAGGCTTTTAGTTTATAACTAGCATTGTAATTGGCATACTTATGCATACGTTATTCATCCCCATTTGCAAATACTTCTTTGG
This sequence comes from Peromyscus leucopus, assembly GCF_004664715.2. Lineage (NCBI taxonomy): Eukaryota > Metazoa > Chordata > Mammalia > Rodentia > Cricetidae > Peromyscus > Peromyscus leucopus. The sequence goes on from NC_051081.1 coordinate 42,056,275, forward strand.
AGCTTAGTTTCCAAAGCCTCACCATTTTGATGCAGACCTGCAACTGCTCCCAGCTCCTACAATGGCTGCTTCCCTGCCCTCTGGAGAGTCCTGTTTCTCTTTTGACTTTGTTTTGGGTTAAAGAAAGTTCTCCCGAAAGGAGCTTCAGGGTTATTGATTGGATGGTGAAACAGGGAAAATGGCAGCCTCTGTCCTGGGAGACCTTGATACAGGAAAATAGTAGGCTCTGTTTGGGGCTCAGGTGGGTAAAGCAGAGAGGGTCGAGCCTTTGCATCTTGAGTACTGTTGCTGACTAGAATCTCCCTTTGCTCCCCATGGCTTTCCGTGCTGGGCTTTATAGGATTACATCTGAGTTCATAGCTCAAGCTCAGCCAGAAACAATCCCGTCTGTATCCCCTCGAGCCACAATGTTGTCTCAAAGTGAAGAGTGGGGGCAGCAGCCCTCAGGGCTTCTAGCAGCTCTGCCTTGGAGTGGATAGCCTGCGAAATGTTCGGGAAGACCTGAAACCCTCCTCCCAGGGCGGATATCACCTTCTTCCTTTGGATTTTATATAGAACCTGATCCTCTTTGCCCAAATGGAGCCAAATAAACAGGAGTCTCAGAGGAGCCCGATGGCTCAGCTGTGGAAGTCCCACAGTGAGGTCTGGTTTTGATGTATCGCTGAAGGATACGATCATGGTTGGAGAGCTGGATGGCTTTTGCCAGTTTGAGAGAGAGGTCATGTTTTTAATTTAACTTAATTTCCTACACCAAAGAAAATGTTCAATAGGATATTCGACTTTTGCACCTTTAATGAGACCAGATGCTCTGGGGCCTGCAGCCAGGAAGAGAAAACAGATTTTCTCGTTTACACTTCTGCTTTGTGCCTTTTCTAAATTGGGCGCGTGCAGTTCCTAAAGGATGCCGTTCTCCTTTGGCAATGCTCTTTCTCCTTTTCTGTCTATCCTCTCTTCCTTCCTTCATTGTCTGCCTCCTCCCTCCCTCCTACTTTTCCTCCCCCTTTTGCTCTCTCCTTACTGTTACCATCTTCTTATCCTTTGAAAGCTTCATCGTGTATACAATGCATCTTAATCATCTCCATTCCCCTTGGTGTTATCTTTGATTGTGTTTTTATACGCAAATCAGTGTGCTTGGAGATTTACAACCATATATTTAATTTCCCCTTTATAGATAATATAATATTTGGTGAGATGAAAAAGTTGAATACATACTGTTCTGTAAAATGATATGCCAAAAAATATAATGATTATAACTCTGATATTGAAAATAGGTTATCTGAGTTCAAGTCTAGGTTTTGGAGATTCAAGTGGAGTGATCTGGAACAAGTTAACTACACTTTTTGATGAATGGTCCGTGTTGGTTGTTTTGAAGTTGCAGGTTTAATTCTAGTTCTACTGACGGCCACATGCAAACGAAGGGAAATAGTAAGGTATAGTTTATGGAATAGTAAATACCTGGTTTCTGTTCCTGTATGAATATGTGCACACTCAAATTCTGGTATTGAAATCTTCCTCATAAAATGACTATTAGAAGTTGAGGCCTGACGGGGAGACTATAAAAGTGGAACACTTGAAGAGGGTTTGGGGTCTTTATGAAACACAAAAGCTCTGTCGAGCTTTCTCGTAACTTCCTGGCCTGCGCTCTCCGATGAGAGCCCTCACTGGAAGTGCCTGTGTTGACATCTTGACTTTGGACTTCCCAACCTTGGAACCACGAGAAAGTTCCTGTTGTCGGTAAGTCTATGGCATTTTGTGAATGTAACTTGAACATTCAGTCAGAGCAACTCTGCAAATGTCTCAGACATACAGACTTAAAAATTGAATGATGAGAGCTATGCATGCTCAACTTTTTGCCCAACTGCTTTTTTTAAAGGCTGCTGTAACCCAACTATTCCTGGTTGGTAGAGTAGAGAGTGCTTCTATTCTGCATTCATTTCCCAATATTTTGCTTTACCAAAGCAGTGAATGCAAAGTACCAGATATTGTCTTAGCTAGGGGTTTTTCATTTCTAATGATATTGGATAACTTTACAGAGGCTTACAGTTTGTGAGTCTCTCTTAGGTAAAGTGCTTGCTAGTTAGTTAATTTTATTTGGCCTAATTCTCCTCGTTAGCATCCTTTACTTCTCCCAGTGATTAAGAAAATGGTCCTTAGAGCTTCATGCTCTGTGATTCAAAACATCTTTCCTCAGCTTCCCACTTCAGAACAAAGCCATTGGTCAGATCAAAAAGTTGTACCCAATCCTCAGAAGAATGGCTTATTTTGTTTTAACAGGGTTGACTAGGCTAGATGTTGGATAAGCAAGATGTGAGAGTGTGTTAGTTGAAGATAATGAGCCACATGCTTGATGAGTACATGCTTGAGTTGTTGTAGTCCCTACTTATTTTACTGTACTGGAAACTTAGTCAGGGTTCTTGTGCATGCCAGGCAAGCTCCCTACCACTTAGCTATCCTCATAGTTTTCCTCAGCTTCGTGGTATAAGTTTTCTTGGAGTTCTATTGAATACTTTCAAGGCTGCAAATAGATGTTGGTACCCAACTGCCCTCTTTAACCAAGGACACTGGCTTACCTCTTGTATTTTAATGACTTGTCTCTTGGTGAAAAAGAACCTGAAACATGCAACTGCAGGGAGGGAGGGTTTATTGCAGGAAATGCAGCCCATCATATGGAATGCAGAGTGGCAGGATCAGGAGATGGCTGTTCGCAGAGCATCTACAGTGAGGAAGCAGAATGATAGAAGAAGGCTGGTACACAGCTCACCTCCTTTTATATTAGGTTCACAATCCCAGCCCTTGAATGCTGTCACCCATATTTAGGGTAGATTCTCACTTCAGTTAATCTAGTATATAGCTGATCCTTCACAGATATGCCCAGAGATTTCTTTCCATGGTGATTCTAAGTGACAGCAGATTGACAAAGCTAACCACCATACCTTTTTGCTACACATTTTTGCCTCCAGATAAAATGCCATTTAAGCATCAAGCTTCAACATTTAAAAGAGAAAAAGTAAAAGTAAAATTATAGCATAGGTAGGTGATTATCTATGTATCTATCTATCTCTATCTATCTATCTATCTATCTATCTATCTATCTATCTATCATCTATCCCTTCATTGGTTAGTGTTCTCCACTGTACAGTCATCATCTAAAATGCATAAAGCATAACAAAAGTTTATCCTTTAATTATTTTCAGGCATTTGCATGATATTCAAGATGAACAAGATGTAAGCATTCAAAGAAAATATTCATATATGATCACTATGATTTAACTCTTGTTGAATTATGTATCAACTTCTTCTTTACTCTCTACTTCACCATCTGCTGTCTATTCCATCCTGATCCCACCATCCTCAATCCACTCACATTCTCAAGTGCTTATGACCCTCTGTTACATAATACTGTTTAGTCTTGCCCCATGCTTAGCTGTCCTGATACTGCTGTAGAAAAAGTAAGGTAGATGGTTTTGGATAACTTATTGCCTAGGATTTTTGTTTCTTTTTGTCTATGTGCTAGAGTATAGCATCTAGCAGCTAGGTGAAAGCTTCTGAACTTAAAATGAACAACACCTGGAGAGCGTTAGCAAACACAAATGCCAGGAACTTATTCTTAGTGAATATGGAGGAGGGTTGGAGTACTTTTACTGATAACAACACACTAATGTGGTCATTAATTTGCTTATCATTCTTATAGACAGGACTTCAAAAATCAATAGAATTTACTTATATGCCTGTTATCATATACAGTTGTCATCTGGTTCTTAGTGAAATAATGTATTATTAGAATAATTTCAAATCACTGGTTATTTCTCATTATGTTATTGACTTTCTTTGGGCCAACTGTCGGCCTTATTCTTACTCATTATTAGCCTGTTCACATGGCGTGCAGGAGGCATATGTTGACTGAAAAGAAAGAGAAGGAAGAACATGATCCGTGGGTGGAAGCCCACAGCACGTAGGCTTCACTCTTCACACCCTTATGCCACATTTTATCCAAGCTCTGGAAACTGCTTTCTCTCACTTCCTGTTGCAATTCACTGGCAGCTTTGGGACCACCCTGTCTTAGGCTGAGAAGTGAGAAATGCTGAAAGCAATCGAACACTGTAAATTTTCACAGCAGTTCGACAGAGAGCTGTTGGGCACAGATGTTTCTGTAATTGTGATATGCTGGGAACATTCTCTAGGCTCCAAGCACAGAAGGCCTGCGTCTCATTCTCCACCTGGGTGCCTCAAGTGGTCGCATCACGATGGCAAGGCTGTAATGGGAACCACGTGGCAACATGTGGCTGCCTTAAAAGAACTGAACAAGATTCATGTCTCAGATCTGGTCCCTCCTTCTGTCGTTCTCCAGCTCATTCCCAAGGAGCTGGCTTTGGTGATGGCAGGCCCCTCAGCTCATTCCAAATGTGTGTGTGGGGTGTGTGTGGGGGGGGTTCGTTCTTGGCTCTTTGTTGAGACGGGAGTAGACTCTCATGTTCGATGCTGGGTGGAGCTATAGCAGCCCTCCAGCTGCTCATGGATGGGTTTTAAGAAACAGGAAAAGGCTTTGGGGCTATGAAAGGATACGACTATTCCAATTGACCTCCATGCAATGTAGGTCATGGCCATGATTTAAAAAATTGACAGCAGGATTTTGAAACTTGTGACACAGTCCCTCTAAATGGATTTTTTTTTCTTTTAGGATATAATATTCCTGCTTAGCTGGAGATAGCCTCGTTTCCTTCAAGGCTCTTCCTGTCCATGGTAACACGAGGGGAGCTATGAATAGCACGACAGGGAAACATCTGCCACCTTTGAAATGCACACTGAGAAGCTGATGAAAAGTGCAGTGAACTTGGAATAGTTTTCATGACTGTTTCCTGCTAGAGGGCTTTAACCTGGGCAGACAGTGTTAGCCAGGGACACAAGGAGGACAAAGGATGATGGATGTAGAAATACAGAAGGTGGGTACAGGACACAGTGTGGCATCAGACATGGACAACATTTTGTGGTTAGTTTGCAGCCCTGGAGACGCAGAATGAATGACTCCTGCTTACAACGGTCAGTGGTGCCGCATAACAAACACTCTTCCATTTTGTTTCATGAGGTGTTTGCTTAACGTAAACTCTAGAAAGACTTCTACTTATGAGCCTTCGTAAAATCTTTATGTCTCACCTCTGTCTGTGTGCATCACTATCCCCACAACTGTGAGAAATACAAGTTTAGTCTAAGCAGTAGTTTGCATACAGACCTGTTAAGTATCCAGGTGGAATATCCCCTTTCAGTTCTGACTTCCTTGTAGAATACATTGCCCATTAAAATATAGCCGGATCTTTCTTCTTGGCTTACATTAGCATGTCATCATTAAAATACTACCTTTGAATATGTAATCTCTATTTAAAAAAAATCCAAAAGGAGTACCTTCCAGAACCCAGTGTCTTAGTTATTTTTGTACTTCTATGAAGAGACACCATGGCCAAAACAACTTATAAAGGAAAACATTGAACTGGGGACTTGCTTATAGTTTCAGAGGGTTAGCTCATGACCATCATTGTGAGAAGTATTGCAGGAGGCAGGCAGGTATGAAATGGAAGCCAGGGCTGAGAACTTATATCTAATCAACAAATAGGAGGCAGAGAGGCAAATTGTGCCTGACCTCAGCTTTTGAAATCTCAAAGCTCATTCTGGATGACACACCTCCTCCAACAAGACCACGCCCCCCTAATCCTTCCCAAAAGAGTTCCACCAGCTAGAGACCAAGCATTCAAATATTTGAACCTATGGGGCTCATATTCATTCAAACCACCACACTTGTTATACTGTTATAAATAATGAGAAAGTCCAATAAATTTGCTGGATCTCAGACCAACTTAAATATATTCAATGTTATTTGCAGTAGGAGTGACCAATGGTCAGCTAAAAAAAAATTAACAAAAGGAAGATGAAAAGTTTTCAAATTTCTAAAAAATGCTACATATCTCTGAGTTAACTTAAACAGTTATATGAAAGATTTACATAAAAAAATCTTTAAATCATATTAAAGTATGAACAAGACATTCATAGCAGTACTCTTTATAATAGCCAGAACCTGGAAACAACCTAGATGCCTCTCAACTGAAGAATGGATAAAGAACATGTGGTAAATTTTAAATTTAATTTAAAATTTAAATTTAAATATACACGGTGGACTATTAGCTGTTTAAAACAGTGACATCAGGAATTTTGAAGGCAAATGGATGAAACTAGAAAAAAAAATCATCCTGAGTGAGGTAACCCAGATGAAGAAAGACCAACATGGTATGAACTCACCTATAAGTGGACATTAGCTGTAAAAATAAAAGATAACCATGCTACAATCCACAGACCCAGAGAGACTAGGTAATCAGGAGGGTTCTAGGGAGGATGGCTGGATCTCTCTGGGAAGGGGAAATAGAAGAGATTTTGTGAGTGAACTGTGGGCAGGGGGTGGAATGGGAACATGAGAGATCAGGTGGTGGGTGCCAGAGGGGGAGAGTACTGAAAGAGACTACTAGACACAGGGACATATTTTGGGATCAGGTAAAAAAGAAGGCATTCTAATTGTGTGTGTGTGTGTGTGTGTGTGTGTGTGTGTGTGTGTGTGTGTGTGTGAGTGTGTGTGTAGAAATTTGCACTTTGAAGAACCCCAGAACAAGATCTTCTTGGACTTCTAGTGCATATTGCCAGCTTTGCCTAGTCCATAGCTTGAGCTTTGTACTGGCTAGTCTTATGTCAACTTGACACAAGCTAGAGTTATCTGAAAGAAGGAAACCTCATTTGAGAAAATGCCTCCATAAGGTCCAGCTGTAATGGATTTTCTTAATTAGTGCATGATGGGGGAGGGCCCAGCCCATGGTGGGTGGGGCCATCCCTGGGCTGGTGGTCCTGGGTTTTATAAGAATGTAGACTGAGCAAGCCATGGGAAGCAAGCCTAGTAAGCAACACCCCTTCATGTGAACTGCATCAGCTCTGGCTTCTAGGTTTGTGCCCTGTTTGAGTTCCTGTCCTGACTTCCTTGGATGATGAACAGCAATATGGAAGTGTAAGTCAAATAAACCTTTTCCTTCCCAGTTACTTTTTGGTCATGCTGTTTTATTGCAGCAGTAGAAATCCTAACTAAGACAAGTTGGTACCAGCATAGTGGGGTATTGCTATACAGACCTGGCCATGTTTTTGGAAGAAATATGGAAGGACTTTCGAACTTTGGGCAAGAGAAACCATTGAGTGTTGAGAATTCAGTGGGATGTTCTGAGGGAATTTGGAAGATAAGCACATTGAGAGAAGTGCAGAGGATGGTGGCCTGGCTTGTGAAGTTTCAGAGGGAAGTTTAAAGACTCTATTGGGGCCATTTGTTATTTTCATCTAAGATTCTGTCAGTCCTTAGATGGAGCTGAAGAGTCAGCTGTGATTAACAAAATACCAGAACTACTAAAGCAAATTCTCTGTCGCTGGGATCCTTGATACTGGTTGGCTGGAGCTGACAGTTTGGTGGTGCTTAAGAAGAGAGCGGCATCGTTGAGGTCAAATCTTCTGGAAGTGTTTCCTGAGAGTCAACACACAGAAGCTGTGTTCCAGAGGCAGCTATGGTTGTATCTTCCATGGACAGCTGAACTTGACAGTATGAGTCACCCAGGTGGTACTGGTTTTGAAGTCATGAAGGGGTCATGGAGAGCAGCTGAAGCTTGTCCCTCTGAGAGGCCAGGAGAGATCACTGGCAAAAACGCAGCCTCAGTGGTAGTCGAAGGCCCAGGACTGAAGGGGTCATGCAAAGAAGTTGAGGCTTGGCACCATGAAGAGGGCCTATGAGAGGCTATTGGTGAAAGCACAGTTTCTCCAGTTGCAGAAAGGGACCCCAGCATTTTGGAAAGCCAGTACCATGGATGACCACTGAGAACAGAAGCTTAGCTGGAGCCTAGAGGACAAGCTGTGTGTGCTGCAGAGGGCAGAGCTGGAGGAAGTGATGTAAACTCTTTGGAGAAGCCCAGAAAATCGTGAGTGAATCCCAGTTATGTATTTTTGGAGTTTGGTTTTGCTGGTTCAGATTGTGACTGTGCCCTGGTTCTTCCCTCTTGAAGAAGGCATTTAATTTAAATTTGAGTTTTACAGAAGCCTATAGCTGAAAGATGTTGAAGTTGTAAAAGAGGTTTTGGATTTTCGGAGAGATTAGACATTTTAAAGAGACTGGAATTTTAATGTGTTTGAATCCTAAAGACTGTGGACCTTTTAAAATTACTTGTAATTTTAATGTGAGGTCTTGGGGACAAACAAGAAAGGAAGGTTTGTGGCTTAATAGTGATGTGTTTGTGTGTCAGGTTGACAGGGGGTCAGTTGGGATGTCTTGTTTTATGTCTACTGACACAAGCTGGAGTTATATGAGGGAACCTGCAGGTGAGAATAAAGGTCCAGCTGTAATGCATTTTCTTAGTGCATGATGGGGGAGGTTCTAGCCTGTTGTGGGTGATGCTGTCCCTGGGCTGGTGGTCTTGGGTTCTATAAGAAAGCAGGTCAAACAAGCTATGGGAAGCGAGCCAGTAAGCAGCACTCCTCCATGGCCACTGCAAAAGCTCCTGCCTTTAGGATCCTGGCCTGTTTGAGTTCCTGTCCTGACTTCCTTTGATGGTGAATAATGCTATGGAAGTGCATTATTTAGCTTGCTTTTTGGTCATGGTGTTTTGTAGCAGCAATAAAAACCGTGACCAAGACAAATCTCTAACTTCTTCAGTTCATTTGGTCTCTCTCAGTCTCCATGAAGACAGAAAGAATCTTGCCGTTACTCTCTTTCCCATCCTCACTTGTTGAGGACAGTTCCTGAGACCCTACCCAGTATGGATCAGCGTCCCTAGAAATGAGCATTAGATCCCTATTCCCCTCCCTCTGGCCATTGCTGTTGCATCCTCAGTCTTAACTGTCGAATTCTGTGATAGCCAGGTCTGGACCCATCACCTCTCGTTTTCCACATGCGACTAGCCAGTAAAAGAACGTTAGCATCTGGGGTTTAGAAATGAGAACTCTTGGGCTTAGACATTGTAAATAATTGGTTCATAGTCTCACAGCTAGAAAATGATGCATTCATGGTTTTCAATCTTGGTTTTCTCTTGAGCTTGCCAGACTCAAATTGTTTGCTTCTTTCTGTCACCCTTCTAAGTGATCTGATGGTCTATTTTTTTTCTGTCTTTTTTCCCCTTAATTGGAATTCTTGGGAGGTTCACCAGTATATCACTAGGAAGCTCTTTGGTGATTGTGTCTTTTCCGTACACAAAGAAACTTGACTTTTGGTAAGCCCATAATACTTTGGGGGTACTTATGAGGTACAATGTGATAGTTTGACTCAATAATATACTGGATATAATCAACTTAGGGTAACTGGATGTATTAGTTACTTTGTGTTGCACTGGACACAACTTTTTTTTAATTTTGTTTTTGAGGATTGAAAGCTTGCTTTGGCTTCTGTTATCAGAAGGTCTCACTATACCAGAACAAAAAAGGCATGGCAGAGGGGCCCCATGCATCTAAGGCAATGGAATTGTGTGGCAGTGGCTGTTCACACTGTAGCAGGAAGCTGAAAGTGACGACAATAGGTAGGAGCTTGGCTATAACCTCCAAAGGGCCGCATCCCCAATAACACATTTCTGTCACCTAGCTGTCCACCCCAAAGCCCCATTTCGAGCAGTGCCGTCAGATAGGAAACAAGATTCAAACACATATCTGGATGTTTCATATTCAGATCTTAACATTGGCATTTATGTCACCGTATCTCTGTTTTGTAGGCTGTTCATGTTGCATGTTATGCGTTTGACAGAATTGGTTGATGGGATTGAGTGTAGCTTTTTCTTCATGGAAATATATTTTACTAGCCAGCAGGTGGATGCAAATCAAAATCTCAGGATGGATTCTGAGATTCCATCTAAACCTGTCAGAATGGCTAAGATCAGAAACACAAATGACAGATTATACTGGAAAGGATGTGGAACAAGGGGGAACGCTCCTCCACTGCTGGTGGGAGTGCAAACTTGTACATCCACTTTGGAAATCAGTATGGCTATGGCAGTTTCTCAGAAAATTAAGAATCATTCTACCACAAGACCCAGAGGTATCCCTCTTGGGCATATCCCTAAAATATGCTTAATTATTCCACAAGGACACTTGCTCAACTGTGTTCATTGCAATTCTATTCATAGTAGCCAGAACCTGGAAACAACCTAGAAATCTCTCAACTGAAGAATAGATAAAGAAAATGTACATAAACACAATGGAGTACTACTCAGCTATTAAAAACAATGACATCAGGAAATTTGGAGGCAAATGGATGGAACTAGAAAAAATCATCCTGAGTGAGGTAACCTAGACCCAGAAAGACAAACATGGTATGTACTTACTCATATGTGGATATTAACTGTAAAGTAAAGGATAACCATGTTGCAATCCACAGACCCAGAGAGGCTAATTAACAAGTAGGACCCAAGGGGGGAGATGCATAGATCCCCCTGGGAAGGGGAACTAGTGGAGATCTCCTGCAGGTAATGGGGGCAGGTGGGCATGGGAACTTGAGGGATCAGGTTGTGGGGTAGGGGGAGGAGGAGAGTGCTGAGATGACTGGAAAGGGGGGCTTTAGGGGGCCAGGTTGAAGCCTGATGCAAGGGAAACTCCCACAAGTCAACAAGGATGGCCCTAGCTAAGACTCCTGGTGCAGTGGATGCATAGCCTGAACTGGCCAGCCCCTGTGATTGATTGGTGACTACCCGGTTGTCATTGGAGAGCCTTCATGCAGTGACTAATGAAGACAGATTCAGAGACCCAAAGCCCAACATTGGGTAGAGCTCAGGGAGTCCTGCTGAAGAGAGGGAAGAGGGATTGTAGGAGCCAGGGGGTGGGTGGGGTTGGGGGATCAGGGACATCGGAAGAAAACACACAGAAATGGCTAGCCTGGCTCATGGGAGCTCACAGAGTCTGACCCAACAACCAGGGAGCCTACATGGGACCAGCCTAGGCTCTCTACATACATGAGGCTGTTGTGTAGCTTGGTCTGTTTGTGGGTCTCGTGGCAAGGGGAGCAGGGGCTGTCGCTGGTGCCAAATTTGGCTGGTTCTTAGGAACCTGTTCCTCATACTGGATTGCCTTGCCTAGCCTGGATACCTGGGGAGGTGCTGGATCTTAAGGCAGCTTGATAAGCCATGCTTTGTTGATGCCCATGGGAGGCCTGCCCCTTTCTGAGCAAATATTGAGGAGGGGTGGATGGGGAGTAGGAAGAAGGGATGAGAGGAGAGGAAGGAGGAAAGGCTACAGTTTGGTTGTGAAATAAATAAACAACTTTTTAAAAATACACATTTTACAATGAATTTGGTTTTTTTCTTTTATTGGTGCACATTCATTGTTCAAAGGATTGGATTTCATACAGACTTTCTTTTAAATATTTCAGATACTTTGAGCATATTCAGTCTGCTTTCTTTTTTTTTTTTTTTTTTTTTTTTTTTTTTTTGGTTTTTCGAGACAGGGTTTCTCTGTGTAGCTTTGCGCCTTTCCTGGAGCTCACTTGGTAGCCCAGGCTGGCCTCGAACTCACAGAGATCCGCCTGGCTCTGCCTCCCAAGTGCTGGGATTAAAGGCGTGCGCCACCAACGCCCGGCTTCAGTCTGCTTTCTATTGTCTCCATTTAATGGAGATCATCATATTATTAAAACAAGTCAGACACAGAAAGACAAATGTTACATTTTCTCTGATTTGTAAGTGTAACAGGAATCTTAAAGGGTCTTATTAACAACAACAACAAAACCCCTGGAGCTAGATATTGGGATGAAAGCTGAAAGATCAGAGGAATGGAACAAACCAGCCACAAGTTCCTACTGCTAGGAAATCCTCAGCCCAAGACAGCTACTTCCTGCATACTCAGGCCTTATATACCTTCCTATGCTCTGCTGTCTTACTTCCTTTCTCTGCCCAGCTACATCATTTCCTCTTTCCGCTGAGCTCTATCACTTCCAGTCTACAGACCTCCAAACCTCTATAGTTAACTAGTGCTTTGATTAAAGGCATGTGCCACCACACCTGGCTCTGTTCCCAGTGTGGCCTTGAACTCACAGAGACTGGGATGAATCTTTGCCTCCCGAATGCAAGGATTAAAGGCATGTGCTACTACTGCCTGACCTCTATGTTTGATATAGTGCCTGGCTTTGTCCTCTGATCCCCAGGCAAGTTTTATTTGTTGGAGCACAAGTAAAATATCACCACGTGATATTTCTTCATATATATGGAGTGTGTGTGTGTGTGTGTGTGTGTGTGTGTGTGTGTGTGTGTGTGTGTGAGAGAGAGAGAGAGAGAGAGAGAGAGAGGAAATCAGAAGGAAGACTGGGGAATGGAGAAGACTTACAATTTCCTATGGCAATGACATTCACAATCTTCTCATACCATGCATTATTGTTAGCTATATTCATATTACAGTGTAACACAGCACCAGAACTTACTCCTTCTCTCTAACTCAGTGGTGCCCCAGGTGCTCAGCTTTTCTTCGCCCTCTCCTCTTAGCTTCTGGTAACTGCAGTTCTCACTACCTTCTCTGAGATCCATTCTTTTAACTCCCATCTATCAGTGGGGTCATGTAACGTTTGTGTGACATAAATGACAGGGGTTCATGTAATTTTATTCCAAGAAAGCAACTTTTACCACAGGCAACTGGTCCATCTTTCCAAACCATGCCAGTTTTTGAGCCACATGGTGAATGTTAGTGTTCTTATCTAAGGATTTCTTTCAAAAAACTTATTCTTTGGGAATTTTATACATAAATACAATGTGTTTTGTTTATATATATATATATATATATATATATCCATAGTTATCCTTTCTTTTTTTAATGTTTTTTCTTTTTATTTATTTATTTTATTTTATTTTACAATACTATTTAGTTCTACATAACAGCCACAGATTCCCCTGTTCTCCCCCTTCCTGGCCCCTCCCCTTCCCCCCATAGTTACCCTTTCTTATCTCCCTTTAACTCATGCCAAATCCCCCTTCTACCCCAAAAGTTCCCATGTATTATGCTTTTTTTGTTTTTGTTTGCTTTAGTGACCCACTGAGGTTAATTAGGGTTGCCTGGATGAGCGTGGGTCAAGGATTATTTACCGGAGCATGGACAACTAACCAGCGGATACATTGCTGAAGAAAAATGTGTTTTCTCCAGTCGAATGGGTAGACCCTCCTAAGTCCCTCCCTTCTACATGATGGCAAGTTGATTCCCTTAGTCTTGTGGGTCTCTTGTGTCGGTGACAGTATCTATTGTGAGTTCATGTATGTACCGGCCATGTCACGTGCATTGCAGTACTCATCCCTGTGCTCTAAAATTCTTTCCTGTGAAGTTAAGAACTTAAATTCCTTTCTCACCTCTTCCTGTGGTGTTCCTTAAGCTTTGGAGGGTTGGAATAGATGTCTTCTGTGGTGACTACACGGTCACTTACTCTCAGCACTTTGAGCAGTTACGCTCTCTGCATTAACTGCCACCTACTACGAGAAGTTTCTGTGACCAAGGCTGGGAACAGCACTAACCTATGTGTATAGACACAGACATTTAGAAGGCAGTTTGGCAACACACAATATTTAGCAAAATAACAGTAGTACATTCACCTCCATAGCCTACAAGCGCCCTAGTTGTGACTGTGACTAAGTTTATAGTACTAGGCATGGACTCCTTTTTACAGAGCAGGACTTGAATCTAATCAGAAACGTGATTGGTTGACTCCCTCACAGTCATGCCACTATTACAACAATGGGGTGTTGGGCGCCAGATGTAGCAGGAATCTTAAAAGTTCTTATTAATAAAATCAAACCCGAGGCAAGTTATTGGGGTCCATGCTGGTAGATCAGAGAGACAGAGCAAGCCACAGCTATCTCACCTTGCCGGATCCTCAGCTGGTTTTGTCTCCTCAGACTGGAGGCCTCTGAGTCCTCATCTGGAATGGGTCTCAGCTGAATTGCTGCTCAAAAGCCTGAAGCTTAACCAGCCACATGCTTAACCAGCCAAATGCTTAACCAGCCAAAACCTTCTAGTTTCTGGTTCTCACGCCTTATATATCTTTCTACTTTCTACCACCACTCCCTGGGATTAAAGGCTGGCTTTCTGGGATTAAAGGCGTGTCACCATGCTTGGCTGTTTCCAATGTGGCCTTGAACTCACAGAGATCCAGAGGGATTTCTATCTCTGGAATGCTAGGATTAAAGGTGTGAGTGCCACCATTTTCTAGCCTTTGTATCTAGTGGCTGTCTGTTCTCTGACCCCAGATAAATTTATTAGAATACACAATATTTTGGGGGACACAATACCCCCACATCTCCTCTCTTTTTGTCTAAAATTAAAAAAGCTTATAACTAATACAAGAAAAACTATCTTCAATAAGTATATGCAATATACATTCAAGATTACATTAACAATGTCTAGTCCATTAACATCTGACAGATCCAGACAAAAAAAACTCCATTATATATATTAACAATGTCCGGTCCAGTAACATCTGATAAACTCAGACCAAAAAATTTTCATTACTTATCTTATTTAAAACAAGTAGTTCCTTTTTAAAAGTAGATTCCACAATCTCCCTTTTTATCTTATCATATCCATATTTTCTCTTTTTTCTTTTCATAATAGATTCATTAGTCTACCTTTTGTCATTTTTATATCTTCCCCTTTTTCTTCAGTGTAGATTCGATGATCTACCTATTTATCCTATTATTTCTTTACCTTTTTTTCTCAGAGTAGATTCAATGATCTATCTCATATCTATATTCTCTTTTTCTTTTTGCTTTCTAGGGGTGAAGATACCTTTAGGGAATCTTGAAAAGAAAATTTTTGGGTTAATTGTCAAGTCCTGTATCATTTATCCAGTCTCTGCATAAAAGGAAAGTTCAGGGCTTGTTTCAAGTCCTTGTTCAAGTAGTCTGTCAGGCTGGATCATCTCAGCTAGCCATCTCAAAATTGTCCTAACCAGTTTGTAGTCCAAAGTCGATTTTTCCATGGTGTTAATCGGCTTAATGGCTTTATCATAGTCCATGTGGAATCATCGTTGTAGGATCCTGTCATCTTTTTGAAGATTTCAAAGTCACTGTTAGGCATGGTCATGGTTTCCTGCAGACTTTTTTTTTTTTTTTTTTTTTTTTTTTTTTGCCTCCTCTGTGGTTTGGAGCAATCATAGTCTGATAAATGTCTGTCTCTCGGAACCATGAACATTCTTCCCTAGAACAGAAAATCTTCACAACAATTTCTCCCCACCATTTGTCTTGCCAAACTTTTCCAAACTGACCTTTGCCAATGCTTTCTTGTAACACGATGGTCCTGGCAATTCTTCTCTGAACCAGCAGCAGTAAACCCTTCGTCCCTGGTAGCAGCAGCATCACAGTCACCAACACGATGAGAAGGAGCTGGCAATGTGGAGCAGTAGCCACTGCTTCCATGGTCCCACCACTGTTTGTGGTTCAGTCTGGGCTAAAGCTTCTCCCAAGCCTCCTAGGCCGGCGTCAAACTCGGGATCTTCCTGCCTCTGTCTCCTTCAGCAAATCCTACTGGCGTGTGCCACCACAACCGGCTGAGTGTAGCTTGGGCCTGAGCTGGGGCTCACAAGACCACAGGCAAACAGCTTTTTCATGAATTCGTAACACGAACGTTGGGCGCCAGATGTTGATGTAACCAACCGTCTTATTAAATAAGAAACACAGAAACAATGTAAAAGAGAAAGCCAAGAGGTCAGAGCTCAGAGCTAAAGGTTACATCTTACCTAGTGCATGGTACACATTGTACCATGCAGTGTGCCTAGCTATGAGAGACCTTTGAAGACTTTTCTAACCCACTAGACTATAAGGTAACTTTTGACACCAAGAAAACTAGTCACCAGGGAGGAAGCTTCCTTTAGCTGGAAATCTCCTCCATACAATAACACCAATGACAAAAGCAAACATAAACCAATCCCTAAAACAAACCCAAACAAAACTCTATAACACAACAACAAAAACCCCAGAAAAGTTGATATCAAATCAAACAAAATGAAACTGATCTCTCTTTCAGCAACTTTGTAAATTTGGTTTGTTCTTCACTGTGTCTTTTTCTTTCTTTCCTCCTCCTTTTTCTATACAAGGATAAAAAAGTTTGCCATCTGATAAAGCTCAATTGATTTTATAATTGTCCTAACAATGAGTAAATTTGCTGAGTTGGTGGCACAATTGGATTGAAAGCTGTATTTGAAAACTATGTTTTAGGTGTTAGGGTTCCATATATCCATATACTCATTTCCTGAGAGAGATTGAGAGAGAGAGAGAGATATTCAGAGAGAGTGACTGAAAGAGAGAGGTTGAGAGAGAGAGATTGAGATTGAGAGTGAGAGTGTGAGCTGAGGGAGTGAGTGTGAGTTGAATGAAAGAGGGTGAGTGTGTGAGTTGAGAGAGAGTAAGTGTGAGTTCAGAGAGAATGAATTGGGAGAGTTCATTTACTAAGAGTGCTCACAAAACACTGTGTGGACAATCTTGTTTGTACCACCCTTTCCCTATTCTCATCTTGGCTGACTCCAACCTCTTTGTTCATGCTACTATTTTTGGATTTAGAGATTTCTTTGCTTTACTTCTTGCTATGTTGGACCATACAGGAGGTTGTCAGCTTGGCAAATTCTCATACCAGCCAGTTTCTGAAGTCAAGATTATTTGCTCCAGGTAAGCACTACAGACTTTTGAGGCATATCCTGAAGGAGAAGCTAGAGCTGGACTCTATGTTAAAAGGCAAAGGCTAGTTCTACTCCATTGGTAGCTATCTGAAGAGGTCACATAGTGGAACGCGGAATGCCTGACATTTACATCACTCTTGCCTGAATGTACCAAGTCTGCACAGATGTTTAGAAATGGGCTTCTTGGAAAGGCATCAACTTCCCAAATGCTTTTAAAGTCAAACTTTGCATTATTCGAATAAAGTAATCTTAGTAGAAACAGAGTTCTTGAGCACATGTGCTGGCCTTCTCTTTCTGTCCCACCCCCTCCTTTCCTCATTTCTCCTTCCCCTCTCTTCTTCCCTCCCCTCCTTTTCTCTCTCCTTCTCCCTCTTTTTCTCTTGTCCTTCCCTCCCTCTCTTTCATTCTGATATAAACAGGACTAAATAAAGAACATAACACATTGGAGAATACTTATGAAGTGAGACTGGAGAAATTTACTTTTATAAGGGAAGAAATAAAAGTATGTGCCACCAGGACAGGGATTTATTTACTCTGCTAGTAGTTATTAGATTGTACCTAAAGGCTCTCTGCTTTTGGAAGTCTCTGAGTGAGATATTGACAATCAGAAAAAAAAGCATCTCTGCCTTTAAGGAGCTTGTGGCTGTGTATGAAGAAAAGGAATGGTAATTAAAGGTCCATCAAAGATATTTAAGAGAATGTGTTTATGTTTAGCACAAACTTATCAAAGCCTTGAATGAATGGGTGATTCTCGAGAGCTGGAAGGTCTAGGAAGGTAATTTCAATAGAAAAGCTCATCTGGGCCATATGCAGCAGAGTCGTCTTCTCATCTTTTCCTCTGTGCACATTCTTTGTCTCCAGATATCTTTTTACTCCTGTTTCAAGGAGCAGAGTTTATCCATGTTACATCAAATGATGTGAGGGTGGGGATATGGAGAGCAATGGGGGATTATCATAAGGATTCAAAGAGAATAATAAGAACAATGGGGAGCTCATGGTTTTTAGCCATTCTGTGACTCAGTATCTTGTTTTATAATATTATTTATAAATTATTCCTTTCACAATGTTTCATAGAAAATGAAATAATCCATGTATAGTGTTTATCTCAGAGTGATACAGTGTAGGTCTTCAATGTGTATATTTTTTTTATTACTAATGCATTTGGCTCCTTATAGCTTTTTCTAGCTGTTGGAGCCCTCTGCCTCCAATTCTACATTCTCCTTAGTGTCTCTTTTGGCTTCAGGATTTCCAAAATTGTGTCAGTTGTACCCGCTGTTGCTTTCTGTCAGATTCCTTTTAGTCTCCAAACAGTAGCAGCTTCTTGAAAGGGTAGAAATGGACTTATTACTTGTACCGGCATGAATTTATTCAGAAATCAATATCATCTCACACACAGGGAGTGTTGGAATTTAATCTGGGGAACCCACATATGTTTGCATAGAAAATTCATTCCTGAGCATGGTTGGGTTTAAGGAAAGATGGTAAATACATCTTGGGGCATGATTAGTTCAAGGTTATGGAGCTTAAAAATCAGCAATAGCAAACAGGAGCACTTGGGTTCCTTTATCTTGCAGCAAAAACATAGCAATATGCACTAGAAATCCAATAGGATCTTGTTCTGAGATTCTTAAAATATTTTATCTGTTAAAAAATAACAGGATATTTCTTTCACCCTAAGTACCTGCCTCCCTTGGCACCTAACAGTTGCAGTAGATACTTCCTTTTTTGTTATTATTGTTTTGTTTTGAAACAGTCTCATGCATTCCAGGATGACCCCTAACTCCTTTCCTTAAATGTTTTTTAAGTCTATTTTTATTTTTCAAGAATTTCATACATGAATATTGTACTTCTATCATTCCACCCTCTCCTTTTCTGGTGTCCCCTCTATTCCCTCCCAAATTAATAACCTCTTATTTCATGATTACTGTTACACACACACACACACACACACACACACACACACACACACACACGCACACACACACACAGGGATACAACTTGCTAAGCCGATTTAGTGTTCCCCATATGTATGTGTGTTTAGGGCTGACCCCTTGGGACTGGATAAACTCCTGAGGACTTGTTCTGGAGAAGACTATCTCCCTCTCTAAGCAGTCATCAATTGCCTTCCGTTCTTCATCTAGGGGTGGGGGACTTGGTGAGACTTTCCCCCACTCACACTGGCACATCAACTGCTGATGTCATTGCGATGATCTTGTTTAGTCAACCGCTTGGCTGAGATTTCGTAGGTGCAGCTTCCCTGTGCCAGAATCGGAAGGTAAGACCCTATTACTGAAGTCACCATACACTTTGGACACAGGACCTAGAGGAATCCAGCTGGAAATTACCTGGAAAGCTCCACTTTGAGGACTAGCTCTTGTAGTATCTGAAAGTGCTTTACAATCTGCCAAGAGAGCATATCAATTAATAATCTTGCCCAGCTGTAAAGACTGGGGGCCACAACAAAGGCAAGCATGGTAAAGGTATCAATAAGGGTGTAATAATGTACTTATTTATTCCTGGGGGTGGGTGGATGGGAACCAACAACTGTGAAATTGGACTTAAGGCACACTTAATGGTGTGTGTGTGTGTGTGTGTGTGTGTGTGTGTGTGTGTGTGTGTGATTAATGCCTAGCACTGTAAACCCAGCCAAGTATCATTGGGTGGTGAGGTCATAGACCTTATAGAAGAACTTACTACTGTCACATTTTTAAATCACGGTCATTGCTAGCCACATTCTAAATATATATCCTCATATGCATAGATAAGTCTAGTTCCTACTCCTTACCAAAGACACTTCATTTTGCAGTGGACAGACAGAGACTATTCCAGAAATCCACAACTGGTCAAACTATAGAAAACAACTGCCTGTGGGATGCCCAGCCTAAATAGATAACATCCTAGGTGTAGACATAACCTGAAGACCAGGATGTCTGCTAAGAGACAGTGACTTCTGATCATGGTCTTGAGCTTCTGGTACTTCGCCTTTACTTTCCTGAGTTGCCAGGGTTACAGATATATGCCACTATGCCTAGCTTTTATGGTGCTGAGAATTTGAAGCAGGGCTTCAATTGAAGCCAGGCAAGCACTCTATTAGTTGAGTCACATTTTCTCCAGCCCCATTCCTTATTCTCAAAAGGTTTAGGGCTAAAGGATATTCTTCTGAAACTGTTTCTGGCTGTCTGGGATCTGTCTTCCTAGTTAGAAAATCACAAGTTTCTAGATGTTAAATCAAGGTAGGCCTTAGGCTCACCAGGAGCACTCTAACACCATAAATTGAGATCCTTTCATATATATATATATATGTGTATGTGTGTGTGTTAGTGTGGGTGTATGTATGTGTGTATATATATGTGTGTATGTATGTATATATATATATATGTATATTTTTATTGTAGAAATTTAAATCACATCTAATTTCATGAATAAAATCAGGCAAACTGACATTGTTTGTTTAACTAAAAATTTGTTTAGCCTGAAAAATACAGATTTAATGTCTGGAGAATGAAGACAAAAAGTAAAAGGGGCCAATTGAAAGAATAGGACAAAGGATACTTATTGTTGTATTTTGTAATGTAGTTACATGGAGTACAAGTTTTGATATATTGAGATACAGAAAGATATAGGCATATTAAATTTCCAGGGAGAACTGTAAGTTCTCATGAGCTTTTTGACACAGTTTAGACAAGGAAATATTAAGTCTTGGATTGGCTTTTTCATGACTGGGATCTTCATAGTGCCTGTAACTTCAATTGTACTCCTAACATCTGAGAAGTTCTACAAAAGACTTTTGTAATAAAATGAATCCACTTTCATTTTGGGTTAATGATGGGTAGACAAGTATTGTATGATATTTTGTGTTCTGACAAATAAAGCTTACCTGGAGACCAGAGAAGCAGAGCAGCTAGCCACTAGAGACTTCTCACCTCTACGAAGTTCCGGACTGAATGGGGGCCCTGTCTCTAGCAATCCTCAGACTGAATGGGACCTAGAACCTGTCTCCACCTGCCTTATATTTCTGTCTCCACCTCCTTAGTGCTGAGATTAAAGGTGTGAACCTCCTGTGTGCTGCAATCAAAGGCATGATACTCCCCTGTGCTGGGACCAAAAGTGTGAGCTACCCCTGCCCAGGTCTGTTTCTCTTTTAGACTGGTTTCTCTTTTAATCTGGTGTAGCCCAGGGTGGCCTTGAACTCCTGATCTTCCTCCTTCCCCCTCCCAAGTGCTGAGATTAAAGGTTTGTGCCACCACTGACTGGCCTCTATGGTTAACTAATGGCTAGCTCTTCCCTCTGATCTCAAGACAAGCTTGGTCAGAACACAAGCAAAATATCACACAACAACCAAGACCTAAGGGATAATCTCCGTGAAATGTTAAACTGCACATTCTCCCTGTTCTTCAAGAGAAGGCTTTTATATATCTACAGAGAGCATCCACAAGAAGTTAGGAGATACTTAAATCTGATAGAGTTGTCACTATTGTAAACTTCACTTGTCAGTACTTAACAAACGATGGGACTCCAGCCACTACTGCCTTTTCTACTGGACCTTACAGGTACCATTGCTTGAATTTCGTTTTCTGGCAGTATACACACAATTCTCTTAGCTTGGCTAGGCTATCCTTTGAATGTGTTGTCCTTATTCCTTTAAGAAGCTAGTGGGTACAAGAATTTCTATTCTACCATAAATCAAGTGATGGGCTAGTTTAATGACTACGCAGGCCATGTTTTATAGAATTCCACTATTTTCTTGTGTGGTTCATCTCCCCACAGTCAGAGGAGACATTTGCTTTCTATACATCTATTTTTTCTCTGGCTAGGAGAGCTTGCACTCCATTCTTCACATAGAATCTGATTGTCTTAGCTCATGTTTTTGGTTGGGCCATGTCAGGTGTTACTAGACATTCTGTTAGCATGCGTCCTTTGGGTCTATTCCCTCTTCTGAACCAATCATCAGGGACTATTTATTGACTGAAGAAAAACAAACTTAGGAAAGGGGGTGTGGACATGGCATATAGTTTCAGTGGATCTTGGTGTTATGATGTTTAACCCTCACAGCCTCACACAGACATTTTCCCAGCTCAGATCTATGCACTGTCTCTTATGATTGTTGATGGCAGGATATACAGATGAGAACTGTGTAGTGAGACCTTTCCATTACAGTTTGATAGAAAAGGATAAAGCAAAGTGTCCTATAGGCAAATGACATCAAATGTACTAGACCTCAATACTTCTATTAGTCCTCATCATATGCATATGAAGTAAGGGCAATAGCACGTCTATGAAAGAGTTAATACTAAAAAGTACACATGACTTGTCACAAAGTCATACAGTACTTGGGAGTGAGAAAGGAATGACTTGTACCCAGTTCATAAAGTGCCCACAGTAGGAAGGAAGGTATGAGGCAAGAAGGAGCTGAAGTTTTTTCTTTCTAGAAAAATTCATCTGTCTACATGGGGGCCAGTGTGCCCGTCAAGGGGTGTTGGGAAAGACTAGAAAGAGGGTTTGCAAAAGACTGGCCCCTGTGTGGAATGGGGTTAGAACCTGAGGCGATTGGAGTCCTGGACTCAGGGCTTTGCTTGTGATAGGAGCTTAGATGGTACTTTTCTTGGAGTAGGATGGGGCTTAGCTGCCAGGTGGTTGTTCATTGCAGCTGTTATTTTCCAGGACGCCATCCTGGTTCTTCAGACTCCTTCCTTATCTCTGACCACCTTGCTAGCTTGTGGTCCTTGAGAATCGCAGGACCATCTCCTAAACTTTTGGCCTCTCTAGGTCACAGTTGCTCAAAGCTTTCCAAAGATTCTTTTGAGCTCTGTGAACAAAGTCCAACCTTGGAATTATTTTCAATAAACTTTCAGCTTAGGGTTTATCTACATCCAGGTCTTCTTCTTGATGTCCCCTGTGCTCAAGCCCCATTGCGTCACTTTTCCTTCCCAAACAGGCCATCTGTGATTGATAGATTCTTGGTTTTGCTCTGCCTGGAATACCCTTCGTGGAAATTGGCTTGATAATCTCAATAACTCTATCAATCAGACTATCATTTCTATTTTGTAGTTAAGAAAACCGAAGCTAAAAAATGAAGTGAAAATGTTTCTCTTGGGTTCCCACACTGGTAGGATCAGAGATAGGAATTAAACGCTAAGCCTGGAGTCCTCATGACCATTGTGTCCTGGTTCATCTTTCCTGTTTCTTCTTCAAAGGGGCTCTTCCTCATTCCACACAGTGAAGAGCCACTGTCCAGTCTATGATTTCCCCTTGATTACTCTACTTCACACTCCAGGCTACCCTGTCAGATGAGCCACTCCATGAGGGCTTTATTAAAGTCTGTAACAAGACTTAACTAGTCTTAGAATTCATTTCATGGTTTTCTGTGGTTTGCTTGAAAAAAAAAAAAAAACCTAAAATACTGAAGCTCCAATTCTCAATATTTGGAGTTAAGGCTTCCTCCATGAAGTTAATTAATGGTGAGGTCATAAGAGTTTAACTCTGACCCCGTAGAGTTTGAGAATTTGGAACCTTTTTAACAAGAAATGCCAGTTTGCCTTTTATCTTAGCCTGTGAGCACCTGGTAAGGTAGTAGCTTTCTGTAAACTAGGAAGAGATTCTGCTGAAAAACCAACATTGTGGGACCTTGAGCTAGAACTTGCAGCTCCATGAACCAAAAACAAACAAAAAAATACAAAAAACAAAAAACCCTGAAAAATCCAAAAAAAAAAACCCAACAACAAAAAAGAAAACAAAACCCCCAAACCCCAAACAAAATAAACAAAAACACCAGAAACAAAAACCCCAAACCCACCACTACCACCAACACTATTAAAACAAAACAAAACAAAACCAAACAAAATATGGATGTTTGGTTCATTCATCGGTCCAGTGTATGGTATTTTGTTAGGGACTGGCCCAAGCTCATTCTTTGATGAAGTCTTTCAGAATTTGGCTGTCTATACGCACTAGTAGTGACCAGTTTTAGTGCCTCCTGCATTTGTAACATATGGCACGATGCACCACTTGAATGCCTGGCGTGCGGAAGACTCTTCAGAGGGTTGTACAGCAATACTTTCCTGTACTCTCACTGCTGAGGCCCCAGGGTTCCACAGCTAAAATTGAGCCTCAAGCAAACTCCTCTTCTACTGCCAGCATTCCCGTGTGCTCTGGGTTCTTGTTGGGGGCGGGACATTCCAGATGTGGAGCGGTTTTCTATATTGTATACATTGCACTGACTGCTGTTTTACTAGCTTTTTTGCTGAAGGCTGAGCAGCCTGCTGTCTCCTCTGGCCCCCATAAAGTGGATCCCTCCCCTTTGCTCAGAGGCAGCAGCCACCTAGACTGACTACTTGGGTTGAATTTATGACAAGGATTCATCAGATTAGGAGGCTTAGGACAGACAGTCCTCTCCCCATTGTATGTGCAGAATGTAGCACAACAGCAACCTCGTCTTCTTTTCGATGAATGAAGAATGTAGTCGAACAAGATTACTGTCTCCACAGCTGCTGAGCGAAATGATGTGGTCATGCTTGACATTTTCTGACCTGAGGAGTCACTTGGAAACCTTTTGATTTAACAAGAAATAACTAAAGAATTGTGAGGAGTTCAATATAAATAAAGTTTTTCAGGCTTCACTTGGACTCAAGACTACCGCTGTGGAAGCTGGGAGATCTGAAGCAGTACCATCTTCCACCTATTGGATGTTTATCACGACTAAAGTCAGCTATGGGGATTTGTTTACACTCTACTTCCTCTTCTATGATTGGAATATTATTATCCTGCTCTGAAAAGCTCTAATTCCTCTTCATGTGGAAAGCCGTATTTAACAGGGCTCTTCAAATATATCTCATTATCAGATTGTTCTACTTCACAGAAAGCTTTTTCACAGCTTGAAGGTTTTACCTTCCCCTTCACTTTGGCATCCACTGGCCTTTCTTTCGTCCACCTTGGGTCACAACCAAATAACATACATCTCTACCTCTTTCACAGTGACTTTTCCTCATGTTTATAGATGGCAATGAGTTTAATCCATCAAACATTCATCAACTGGCTGCTTTTCTGAGCACAGTGGCCATTGGGTGAGTGAATACAGAGTAACCGAATCAGATTTGTGAAGCCATGCACTGCAAAGATCTTGGAAATTTTATTAATAGAGGACATATTCTGTCATTCATAAGGGGCTATTTTGCATGGACATCATACTGTTCCTCTCCTTGAGGCACTTACAGGTCACTTAGAGGTCTTCCAATTTTTACCCAGATGGACTTCCTTGGAGCTTTTTCAGTGACAACCCCTTAGACAGGGAAAGCTTTCCATCCACTAAATGCATTTTAATCTCTTGAGGGCATTTGGGTGTTGTGAATCCCTTAAGCATAATCTGAGCACATCAGAATGATTTAGGGCAATTACCTCCAGTGGAGAGTTTGAATTACCATTGGTACAGCTCTGAGAAAGAGTCATTGCTAAAGTTTTAGTTTGATGAATGCTTTTTCTGCAGGCCTTTGGAATGGATTAGGGGAAAGAGAAACTACCTCTTGGCTATATCCAACCAGTGTTACATGAAAGACACATCTATCTTCTGTTATGACTGTCTTTAAAGGATCTACAGATATAGTTGAGTGCTTGGCCTAGCATCTCAGTGACTATGCAACAAAGCATGTCTACTCTGTTGCTGTTTATTGGATGTGCTTGGGGCATAGGAGTCCAAATGGAGAGAGCTCAAAACCTGCCCTTTTAAAGGCCGAGAGATGTACTCAGTCAATAAGACGTGAAGTTTGAAAGATACTGTTGTGGGAAGCAGGGGTGCTCTTACCCCATAGCGTTACCTGTGCCCCAGTGAAAGGGCATTGTATTTCCATCAGGGTGGAATACTTCTTAGGACACAACAGTGATGCACATCCCGAGAAGGGGAACTTGAGGCTTTTTCTGCAGACTAGAGCTATATAGTAACCATTGGAAACCCCAAGAAGAAATAGTTTTGTAAGACTCAGCTTCATTTGAACTCCAGTGACTCTAGAGGCTAGAACATCAGTTTTTGAGGAAATGAAGGTCTTATGGGCATGAGATATAAGTGTGATGGGACTCTGTTGGAGATCACAAAGGTGTACTCAAGTTATCTGTGCAAAAACCATAAGCCCTGATACCTATTTGAAAAAAAAATCAGACTCATCAAAAATGTCAAAGTGAAAGCAATAGAGAAAACAAAATCAAATACAAAAGCAGAGAATGAGACTTTGCAGAGACAAGGCAGACAAGCTCAGAGGGAGGAAGATGCCAGTTCTGTCTCCTAGGAGAAAGCTGACCTGGTCATTGGGTCCGAGAAGTGCTTTCCTGGTGACTCAGGATCAGTTAAAAGCTGTAACAGTCTGCCCTGACTCCATTCTAGCTCATTCCTTCCTGGTGTCCCAGAGGGTGGCAGAGCCCGGTGTTGGCTTCAGTCATCCTGCCGCTCAGGCCGTAGTTTTCCCTACTCACAGATGTGACCTTGTTTTCCACTGGTTCCTGGCATACATGCCGGCTCTGGTCAGACATTCTCCACCACCTAGGCTAAAGAGAGCCCACTAGACTTTAGTTTATAATGACAAAACAAAGCACCTTCCATTTTCAGTGTTTTAGTTTCCTTCCATGTGTCTTACCCACGGTCTTTCTGAGTTGTCCCAGAATTCCTCTAACTCATTTTTGTGGTGCTTTGTAAATTTCACTTGAGATTGAATTTATTACAGTATTTGGAAGCTACCTTAATTTTATAATTACGATGAAATGATTCATTCAACCTTCTGTTTCTCTCTCTCTCTCTCTGGATAATCTGGCCCCTGGACAGATCTCTCCTATTAAGTAGTATTTATTTAATTATGATTTGCTGTAGAGCTGTTTAAGAGAGGGTCACTAGGTTAAAGCCATCGTGCTGGTGCTCAGAGCAGAGGGTGTTTGTGCTGACTTACATTTGGGTGTGCTTTCCCTGACGCTGAGCTAACACAGCCATGTTTATATTACACACACTCTCAGAGCTGCTGACCCTTTTCTTTCTTTCTTTTTATTTTTTTTAATCCCTCCAAGAAAGAGAAAGATGCAATGCAGACAAACAGACAGATGACTCTATTTGATGTGATAGGTCAGGTCAAGATGGTCTGATGGCAAATACTTTCCATTTGATTTAACTGTAGTGGTTTCTGATCCTTTCTCCTCCTCCTTGCTCCCCAATTAATACTGGAGAAGCAGCCACTAACTTCAGAAGACCTGAAGTCTTTATAGCTTTTTTTTTTTTTTAACCAAGTCTTTCAGGCTGGATGGAGTCTCAAGGGGCTAAGTGAATGGATGTCTTGGACACTAAGAACACCCTTAGAGTCCCTGGTTTGTTTATGAATGAGTAGGAGTTTGGAAATCTGCACAGGACCTGTTTGACATGTTGAAAGAAGACAGAATTTGATTGCAATAAATAGGAATTGTAAAAGCTAGAGCAAGGCTCAGCATACAATCCCTGCTGGAGACTCCCTTCAGCTTTTCCAGAGTCCCTCATCTTCCCATTCAGAGCTGTCTTGCCTTTGTATTCTCTGAGCAAATGTGAGAAATGTCAGCCTTTTTGCCAAAGAGGAACTGAGCAAGGTACATAGCCTCTGTCTCGGCAGGACACCTTGATGGCAACATTCTCTAGAGCCAAATTGGGGCTATCCATGCCTCCTTGTTTATTTGTTCCCCTCCTGTTTAGAGACTTTCCCTGATTAATTACTTTCTAGTAATAGAGGCTGCTAATGTCTTGTCTGATTAACCTGTAACTTAGCCCTTGCTCCCAGAGGGTGGGCAGGCCATCTTGCCTGGAGAATGAAGGAGGTCATTGGCTAGGGGCCTCTGGGATGCCAGTTCTGGGCTGGTTTATTTACTTTAAGTCTTGTTTGCTATTCCTGCTGCAGTGACTGGAGACAGCTCCCCCCAAGTCCCATCCATTCTAATTGGCCTGCTGAAACAGCAGTGGACACAAGATTTAAGAAATGTTTTCTTTGAAAACTTCTGGTCTGACAGACACTTTGAGCTCACATTTCACCCTCTTTCTACTGCACACTCTTCCCTGGGACGTCTGGGGGAACTTTCATGAGTCTCACAGGAGAAGGACTGCTCTGTGATTTGGGGGATTGTGGAAGTAGGGGGCTGATGGACTGGGGGTTGAAGGGGAGGCTTTGCCCAGGCAGCCCTGCATCTTCAGAATCTCCAGAGCATGCCAATGTTAACACATCTGAGGAGGTATTCAGTATCAAAGTCTCTAATATTTGGCTCCATAAACACGATACCGGTTGCAAAAACAAAGCTAAGAAGCTCGTGCTGATCACTTCAATAAGAGCTGTTTAATTATGAACGTTTGGGAAATGAAGTTACCAACAGGACCAGGAGAGCTCTGGTGTCCCAGTGTTTCTGCCCTCGGCATCCCGCTGCCAAGCCAGATTGTCCACTCAGCTGAAAAGTCTGACCTTGAGCAGGGTACGCCCTCAGCCCCACAGGAGACTACTGGCTTGCCAACGACTCCCTCCCACGGCAGTGGCAGCTTTCAGGAACTGATTAGCCACAGAACCATCAGACTTTATCAGGACCATTCCCAGGCCACGCAAGGGTTACTTTTGGTGGTGATCAGAGCTCCTGGGAGACTGGCACGTGGGAAATCTCTTGCTGTTTGAGAGTAGTCTGTTGACCCTTTTCAGAAGCCAGGGTTCCAGGGCTAAGTGATACAGAGCTCAGTTGTGAATAGTGTCATGGGTGTGACCATGACATTAATGTTTCAGGAGTTCAGAAATGAATTCTTCTGAACAACTTTTGGAGAAATAGTATTTTACAAATGCTTCTTACTTGTGTCTTTAGGTATTTACATCAAATGCAGAAGGCTGAGTTATCTGTACAAAATTTTAACAGAAATTGTACTTGAATTTGTTAATGAAATAAGAACTATAGGGGAATACACAATGTCAAAGAGTAAGATTTCTGTCATGGAATCATGTATGTATTATACTATATATTACATATATAATAGCCAATTGATATATTGGTTATTTTATCCTTATATGGTTGTTTTATGTTTTATTAAAACAATTTAATATACACATATTCATCAGCAGATAAGGATCACATTCCTGCCCAACCTTTTAGTTGTTTTTTTATAAGTTAGTGAAATGTCCACAGACTGCCAATGGATGTCTGACTATTAAACCCTTGCATGGGAACCTATATGCCATCATTTTGTTTCTTTTTGGAAAGCAAGACATATGCAACTACTTTGTAGAGTAATGATAATGATAATGAAATTAGGCATGATGATTGTGAAAGTCTTCCAGACAGGGGCTGGAGAAATAGCTCACGGGGGAACAATGATTGCTGTACAGCCAAGAGTGCTTGAGTTCGGATGCCCAGTTCCCACATAGAAGCCAGGCATGGCCATTTGTGCCTGTAACCCCAGTGCCAAGGGGTAAAGACAAGCTAATCCCAGGACCCCCAGGCCAGTCAACATAGCCAAAATTGTGAGTTTTATATTCATTGAGAAACTTGGGCTCAAAAATTAATGTAGAATATGATAGATGGCACCTGATTTTCTCCACTAAACCTCCCATGTGCATGCATGGGTGTGTACACCACCCCTCACAAATGTTTATACACGCCTCCACACATATACATTGCATACACACACTAAAGCAGAAATGGGGAAATATACTATAGAAAGAAAGCTACCTTTTTAAATGTATTTCCATCAAGGTTAGGAAGATAGTTTTGCTATTGCCTATAACTAACTGATCCTTTTTATTTTATGGCTTAAGTCATGACTTGAGGTCACCAAGTAATAGAATTTTTGAGTCACTGGAGCTGCCCTTGACTGGGAATGCTGTGCAACATGAAGGAAGAACCATAGACTATGGGTCCAGATCTTCCTCAAAGTTGTGTGCCTTTGGACCATGATCATCCCTGATTAGTTTTCATGTTCTATATGATATAGAAAACATGAGGAATATTTTGTGAGGCAGTTTTGCAGGTTGGTCTAGAAGGATGCTAAATATCAGTAGGTATTTCATCCTCCAGAGGAGTCTTCCTCCGGTGGGTCAATGACTTCGCCCAGCTGGATTGTTGACTTTCTGATGACTATGGAGTGAAACATGTTCATGGACTCTGTGATGTGTCTGTCTGTGTTAGGATGTGTGTGATGGGGAACCTCTTTGTTCCTGCAGTCACTGGATATGTTCTTGATTTCTTTTACAGACATGGAATGATAATTCACTCCTTTCACAGAACAAGACGAAGATTATAAGTCAGATAGACATTGCAATTATTGGGGGTAAAGTTCCCACTTCTGTGTCAATACTGTGTTGTTTTGGTTCATAAGTGTCCTCCAAAAAGCAATATGGTAAATACTTTGTTCCCGGCATGACATCATAGGGAAGTAGTAAAATTAAAAAATAATGGTGTGTGTGTGGGGGAGGTCTAGTAGCAAGTCAGTAAGCTACTTTGTGAAGCCCCCCCCCAAAAGTGAGGGTGGTATTCTAGCACCTCTCTTCTTTTGTAATTCCCACCAAAGAGGTGAGTAGCTTTGCTGTACCCCATGTTCTCATCATGATGTGTGACAAGCACTAATGCAACTGGGCAAAATGATCAATAACTGATAACCCCAGACCTGAGAGCTGGAATATACTTTTCTCGTTACTATAGAAGTGTTATAGTGAGAGGAAGCAGGCCACCACACTGCCCAAAGAGCTCCTGGGAGTCACAGGTGGCTGGAGAGACAAATGAGAGAAAGGAAGAAAACCTTGGGTTTGTGGAAGATGAAGAAGGGATAGAGAGGGGAGGAGCGGCGGAGGGAGGGATCCCTGGAGCTAAGCTTCAGGCCTTGGGGCATTTGCCCGAGGAAGTTATATGCCTATAAGTTCACTTTTGTCTGACTTATTTAAAAATTCAGGTTCACTTCACTTTTTATGCATGGTAAGCAAAGTTAAAATAACACCTTAAATTCCTCTGTGCGTAGATTTGTTTTCTCTCCAAATGATTGGAGTTACTGAGAGAAGCCTAGACAGAATGAAGGTTATTTCAGGTTCACTAGACCCAGTGGGAAAAGCCCACTTAATCCAACCAGCTACTGGGACCTGGGGAGAAGCAGTGGAATATTATTACAGATCCTAATGGGTAGAGGACTGCACTTGGTTCCTAGGAGCTGGCCTGTGCCAATTTTAACTGCAAATACTAGTGCTAACTTGTGGCGACTGGAAAGGTGACCAGGCTTAGAATCAAGGTACCTTGTTCTTGATCCAAGCTCTCTTAATGTTTATATTTCCTGATCTGATTCATTACCTTCTTTTAGTATATTCTCTTATTTGTTTAATATGATGAGTAATGCCAATGCCCTAGTACCATAATCAGAGGTCTTGTTTGCTATTCCTGCTGCAGTGACTGGAATCCTATTTAAATCCCTCCAGACTCCATACATGGTGTACTGTACCAGAACCATGACAGTTTTGATTGCCATTTTCTTCTAGGTCCTATTCTTACATAAAAGGGGCTGGAGGGAAGACAGAAAGAGGAAGAAACTTGTCCACAAAGTTATATGGCATGTTAGTGCCAAGGTGAAGAGTACGGCATGGTGGGCTGGCCCCTTTAGCTGATCTTTTTCCTTTACGTGAAACTATCTCTGATGGTGATGGTAGAGTTCTTGAAATGGCTCTTCAGGCAGTGTTAAAAGGTCATGGAAAATCTGGTAAGGATGCCTAGAGAATACAGGTTTTAGGCCGGCCTGCCTGCCTTGGTAGATGGATGACAAGCATCAATCCTTACATAGGGATGCATTCCATCTGCTGAATTCCTCTGTGATTGCCAGTTTTGGAGGACTGTAGGCACACAGGGCTTTCATAGGGTAGTTTCTTCCAGAGAGAGCTCATCTCTGTTCTGGAGAGGAAAATTCAACAGTGTGGCTACAACATTACAGAGAACCGTCGATATTCACAGGTACCTGGGGAGGTGAAGTTTTGAAAAGGAGAGATTATGGAGTTTGTGAGAGATGGGGAGGGTCAGAGTAAGAGACAGTTAATGGCTTTGAAGAGGATCCAGGAATTAGACTTCAGGTCTCAGGGCATTTATTTTATTTGAGTTGTTTAAAATTCAAGTTCTGTAACTTTTTTTGTCCCTCAGGAAATACCAGCCATTGGTAAAGGCTGGAAGAGTATCATGGACCAAGCATATTGTTTCCTATGTTAGGAAGGGCTGTGGAGAGCAAAGTTGGGGCAATATCCTTGTCCTTTCCTGTCCTTTGATGCAGGTTTGGTCTTTTTTAATGGACTTGTGTTTATCACTCTAGAGGTGGTGGGACCTGGGAGAATGGAGCTGATCAATGAGACAGACTAAGGTCTCATGCAATAGCCAAAGTTATTCAGAGCATCCGACAGTTTATACACTGAGGGTTATGAGAAATCACATGAGTAAAGTTCTCATGAGTTGAAGTTGTGGATAATCACAAGGACAAGCTGCACTTGGCAAAGACATGTTCTTCCATAGGGGCAACTGAAGGATGCCAGCAAACCATAGTGAGTAATCTGAAGCAAGCTCACTCCTTTCTGCTGCACCCGAGAGGAGCACGAAAACACTTTCCAAGAACAATTCCATGTTTTGAAGAAACTGAGGGCACAAGACACTTGTATTTTTTCTTGGCGTTTTTTTTTTTTTCACAAGGATTCAGAGTTCTCCTCACAGGACTCCATTATTGAACCGTGTTCCCACAGACTTGCAGGTACAGAGAACCCTGATTCAAGCATCGTACAGGCTGTGCCATTGAAGGTAATTAGCAGGTGATGGTGAGGAGGATATATATTTCAATATCTATATTCTATTTGATATTCCATATATATCCATATATATATATATCATTGTATAGGATTTGTGCTTAACTTGCTCTTTATTTTCTATTTTCTCTAAGATTTTACTCACCTAAAACTGTTTTTTTAAAAAATATTTTCACTGGATAAATTGTTAGTATCTAATTATCTATCTATCTATCTATCTATCTATCTATCTATCTATCTATCTCCTATAGTTATTTTTCAGAGAAGGATATAGAACATACAGAAGTATGTTCTATAAGAGTGGGAGTTAGTCCTAGGCATCTGGTCTCAAAGTTTGTAATCCAGTTACTAAACTGTACAGCTGAGGCAGGCAGCAGGCACACAATCTAGAAGGCAAAGACTCTTCAGCCATACTCCCTGGTCTTAATCATTGACCTGCTTGGTGACTTACTTTGGAAAAGGGACCCTCTTCACTTCAGTCTCATCATCTAAGGCAAGAAAAAAAGTTATTTTTGACTCTTAGGTTAGTTCTGAGGATTAAATTATTATAGGCAAAGATTGTATATAGAGCCTCTCTTGAGATGTGGCATGTGCTATTTGGACATTAGCCTGTTTGGAATTGAATGATAGTGTGAGCACTCTGACTACATAGACTGGGTTTGGATACATGCTGTGTTGTATCTGATTTATTGAAGAACTAGAAGTCCATGTGGCAGGAGCATAAAAAATTCTCTTCCCCTCCATGGTGTCTTTAAGTTTACTTGGTGTAAATAATTTCTGGGAAAAAAACTTTTCTCTCACTTTCTATTAAAATATTCTAATCAATTTATGTTTTATAAATATATCTGTATTGATTCTTTGATAGTTTTGTACATGTATACAAATTATTTAGGTCATATTCACTTCCCATTTCCCCCCAACTCCTCCCAGATCTACTTAATACCTCCCAACTTCATGTCACCTTAAAAAAATTATTCAGTGAGTCTAATTGTGCTGCCAATATGCCAATGGATGTGAGGTCAACCTAACAAGGGCCATGCCCTTAAAGAAAACTGACTTTACCTCCCCTACAAGCTATGAGCTCTTAATAGCTTCTCAGCCAAGGGTAGATAGGGAGTCCCATGAATCCTGATCCCTCCATGCTAAAATATTGATTGTCTGTATTTTGTACAGGTCTTTTAATGCAGGTAGCTACAGCTGCTATGAGCTCAGACACTATTTTCTTCTGATCCTTTCTACTCTCTGGCCCTCACAATCTTTCTATCCCCAATTCTATGATGGTACACAAGCCTTGGAGAAGGACTGTGTTATAGATGCTCCATTTGTGGCTGAGGATGCCACAGATACTTATTCTTTATACTTTGGCCGGTTGTAAGTTTCTGTCTTAATTGCTGTCTCTTGCACAAAGAAACTTATCTGATGAAGTCTAAGATGTGAATTTAGAGAGAAGTTGGTGACTACATCCTTGAAAAAATACGAATAGGTTCAATCCTAATGCCTATGAGCTCCCATGGGTTCTTGGTCTGATTTCTAGCATCAAACATGTATTTCCTCCTGTGGAGGAACCCTAAATCAAATTACCTGGTTTAAATCAAATTAGCTGGTTACCCTATAACATTCATGCCACTATTGCCTCTACAGCTGCATCTTGCCATACCAGTTATTATTGTATTTTATAGGGTTTGTAGTTGGGTGAGACTGTTGTTGACTTTTCTCCAGTATCCTGTGTAGCACCTTCTGATAAGAAAGCTAGCCAGGAAGCTTCCTGGTCAGTATCAACTTCATTTCTTCACATCCTATGATCAAAATGTGTGGCATATTCAGCAACATGGTCTTAACATCAAATTCTGGTAGGCACCCAAAAGCAATCCAGTATCCTGTATGGTCTTCATTGACTCTGGGACACACTGACCAAGAACTCAAAGTGAGGTGTTCCTGACCTGGCATTAGGCCTTTCATTTGGCAACCTCTGGCTTCTGAGAGAAGCCTTACCCTACATGTAGAACAGCCCCAGTCAATCTCTTTTATATGTATATGTTTAGAAAGTTTACAAGGTAGATTAACATATAGCTTTAAAAAAGAATTCTTAGTATTGATCATCTCCTCGACTCCTTCATCTGCTCTACCTTTATATGCTTCCCCCGACCCCACTTAAACCTCCCTCTTCATGATTCTCCTTTTCTCTACCATCTCACCTGTGTTCTGTTCACCCCCCTCCACTAAGACCTTTCTTCCCCCTCCCTACTAATTATGCCTTTCTAGTTGTCTGGCTTCTACAAGTACTCCACATTGGCAAGCTGAGCATATTGTCTGAGAAATTATTTTATTTGAGGTGTTCGTAATCTCAGATATTTTCATGCTTGCAGTAGGTGATAGGTGGCAAATCTGATTTCAGAAAGCTTTCTTTTGGGTGGGCTAGCACCTACTCTTATTATGTAATATTGGTGAGAATCATATTTCAATGCTTGCTGCCTCTCTTTTTGAGGAGACAGTAAGAATGTTGGGGTCTTTTTTGTCCACCTTGAAGGATCAGTGGAGGAGGTCATGAAAGTAGTAACTGGGAGAGAAAAAAAGCTTTGGAAACTAATATCCTAGAGAAATATTATCATTAACACTATTCTTAAAAAAGTAAGTCGGGCAATCTGGATGCGTCTAGTAAATAAGAATTTCTGTCCTTTAAAATAAGGTTGTTGAATCTTTAATGGGTACTGATTGGTGTTTTGGTCACTGAGGCTTTTCTGTAGCCAGCAGTGATTTCCCAGATCAAGATTCAAACCACATAACGTTTTCTTTAACCAAGAAATTACTTTCGTTAATACTCAAGTGTCTTCATGTTTTATAAAGTGGTATCCCTCTAGTGACTTAGGACAAGTTACTCACTGACACAGGTCAGGAATATTTCACTGTGGCTTTTGGTATGAACTTTTAGAACCCCACAAAGAGGAAATATAATTTTTCTGCTTGTAAAGGAATTCAAGACCTTTCTGAGAACCAAGAACTAATAAAACCAGTAATACACTTATATAAAAATGATGGCTGATTTCAGTCTTCCACAAGCCAGTGTCTGATAAAAAATGTTTGGGAAGTAAATACGAGCAGCTGGGGTTTTTGGTTTAAGAGTATCTAGTGTCTGTTTGTTAGCAGGATTCATCCCTAAATCCTTATGTTCTTTCCCATGCTTTTGCTGGAAAAGAAAAAAAAAACCATGAAATTCTAAATAGTTTCATTTTATATCTTAACTTGCCAACTAACAAGTAAACAACAAAATATATTTAAAAGGCAGTGAGTTGAATGTATGATTCCAATTCCCATGTATTTTTGAAAAGAAGACTTATTTATTTTTATTTTATGAGTATATGTACTTTATGTGTGCCTAGTGCATTTAGAGGCCTGAAGAGGGCGCTGGGTGCTGGGAATTCAAGTTATAGCTGGTTGTAAGCTGCGATACAGATGCTGGGAACCAAGCCCAGGTCCACTGTAAGCACAGCAAATACTTTTAACTACAGAGCTTTCACTCTAGCACTCTGTTCCCGATTGTAATGTCCATTTGAAGTTTCAGATCATGACCTAAAGATATTTCACAGCACTGAGTATTGTTATTTCTATTTCTCCCCAATCCACCATCTCTTAGGACAAGAAGACCCCAGAGGTAAGAATTTTCAGTCTTTCTAAACCCTTTTAGATTGTAATTCCAGACACAAAACCATGCCTGCTGTTTCCTTTTCCCTGAATATAATATCCTGGAAAAGTGGGCCCTATGTGCACATGTGTTTATGGATAGGGAACAAGAGGGAATGGGGTGTGGGGGTTAATACTATTTAGAGTTGGCACACAGGACTTATTGTGTGGGCCCCCTAGTGTGTTCCTGTCTTCCATTTGGTCTTTGGGCAAATATTTATGGTCTTCCATTTTCCAGGAATTCTGCTAGTTTTTGAGTCTATGCAGTTAATTAAATCCTGGTTCCTCCAGGTGCTTATATTGGGATGCAGAGCATAACATTTTAAAGTTATTCATTATTATATACAATTATTCCTTATTTGATACCAAAACAATGAGATAATCCATGTTTAAATGCTTTTTTATTTTTAGAAAAAAAAATCATTTGGAAGTGCTTTACCCATATAACATTCTTACATGTGGAGGTCTGAGTTTTATGGGAAAGGGGATTTTTCTTATTCAGATTTCCTTTATACATTTGGAGTCATTGATGAAGTGGCAAGTTTGGGTGATTTAGTGGGTGGCAGAGAGATATACACAATATCTCTAGAAGTTGCCAAGATCAATATGAGCAAGATGTTCATGACCATAAGTTTCAACATTTGGATTCATAAAAGCACTGTGCTTATGTTTAGGACCAATAGGCACTGTATTTTTTTTTTATTTCATTACAATATCATGGATTGAGCCATTGGCAGCAGAACTTATCATACCATTCTTTGGCAAGATAAAATAAAAATGTGGTTCCACTTCATTCTGAAGTTAGGTTGTCTGTGGTCTGGGGTCGATTAACTCTGCTGATGAACATCTAGGGCCAATGAGTCTTTAGTGGCAGTTCTGATTCTTAATAAGCTCTCAATCACTTTCACATGAAGGCAGTGAGGATTCCTCTTCCTCAGTGGATGCCTCAACTATGGGCCACCAGTGCTCATGGAGACCACCATCAGAAGACAAGAAAAGGAGGGAAGGGATGAGGTTCTGTCTTCTCCTGTCACCTCTCCAAAGGAGGGATCCTTTGTACTTTATACCCTGACTAATTGTATGGCTTCTCAACCTTTTGTGGAATGAATCTTGTAAGCCTGGTAGAGTACAGCTCTCTCTAATCATGCCCAGGTGCCATACTGGCAACTTACTTCTTCATAAAGCAGTTTTACTAAAATATGTGGATCATATGATACACTACACAATTCAAGTTTATAATCCAGTTATTCTTACTACGTTCTTTGGGTTGCATAATCCACACCATAATTATCTTAAAATATTTTCATCACATGAAGAAATTCCAAAACTGTGAGTGATCAGCGCCCCCAAACCCATTCTTAACCCATTCTTCTCCACCTTCCCACTTGTCTCTTTGCCTTGAATTTCTCCTCTTCGTGTGTCTGGCTTATGGGAGCCCATTTTCAGGTTCCTAGTGGCTTGACCCAGCAGGTCTGCATAGAGAAGATGATTGGACCATGGGCCTGAGTGCATGGTCTGCACTTGGCTGTGCTGGGGAGCAGTCTTTTGCTCCACCCCTTACATTTCTATAAATACCCTAGGGCAGAAACAGTTGTGGCCCGTTGAATAGGTTCCAGGCCCTCTCGAGGCTATCCTATATTTTCTACCTGTTTATCTCCACATTCTAAATCCTTCTATCTAGTATTCCCTACTGCTCTCACTCAAGAAAACTCTGGGGGACTGCGGGGTTGGTGCATAGCCACCCCACACTGGCTCCAGGAAAGTGATTAAGCACTTTCATCTTTATATATTTATTCTTTGACAGCTTCCATTAGCGGTGGTGACCAAGTCTAGTCTCAAGGGATAACTCTTATTAAAATATAAACTAATAACATTGTCATTTATGGTTGTCAAATACCATGCACTATATCTACACAGTTGTCTATGTATGCTTGATGAATGGCAAGCAGTAGGTGTGTGTGTGCATGTTAGTTAAATAAAAATATCACCACAAACATGTGAGTAACATGTTGGACTCTGACCTTACAATAACTAAGCCATCACTAGGCAATGGGAATATTTGGACTTCATTGTCATCTTGTGAGGGCACCCTTGTATTTGTGTTCTAGCATTGCCCAAGACATTGTTGTACAGCATGCATTGTGCTTGTTATATGTTAGAACTGACTAAGGCATACCCATAACATAGATTCATTTCTTAGAGATAAGTGACTAGAACCACTCTTCTCTAAAAGATCCATTGTGTATGGTGGAAGGTTGCTAGGACAACATGATATGCAGACCTTTGTATAGGACACTTTGGACAAAAAGGCTTACGCTATAAACCAAAAAACAACAATAGCTTGACATTGGAACAGAGATCTGACCCCTTCTTTCTACAGTTGAGCTGGTGACCCTGTCCATTAGTGTGTTCACACAGTCCTTTCAGAAAGAACAAAACTGACCAGAAAATAAAGGGCTATGGAATGGAATTTTACTCACAGTAATTGTTTCAGAAAAGCCCCAATTCTGTGGTCATTTCCCATGACATGGCCAGGTGATGGTCAATTCTAACCAGTCTCACATAAAAAATGTTAAACTGACATGCTGTAGTTATGGCTTCGTTATAGCATACAGTACTACGTGATGATCATCATCAGGATGCACTTTCCAGTCTCTTGAATTTTTCCTCCAGTTTATTAGTATATATTAATTGTTCAAAATTGTGCATTTCAATGTAATATTTTATACACACACATAACACATTTTGACGTTACTACCTAATTGCTCTCTTCCATCTCTCACATCCTGTTTATATCCTATATCTTCTCAAATACTTTGTATTCTTCTTTCATTTCCTCTTTTTCCACCTAGTTGTCCTTCCTCTATTTCCTCCTCCCTCTTTTCCCCCTCTTCCTCTTCCTATATACCTTCCACACATGACAGAAAGCATGCAGTATTTGTCTTTCTCAGTCTGACTTATTTAACATAACATGATTTCCAGTTACAACTCTTTTTTTTTTTCCTGGAAATGACCCAGTTTCACTCTTTATGACTAAATAAATCTTCATTGTATATGTATACCACCTTTTATTCGTACATTCATCTATCTCTTGCTGGATATCTAGGCTGGTTCTATAGCTTAGTTATTGTGAATAGTACCTGGATTCTAGCTCTTGATTTTTTCCCAAGAGTCTGCGGCTGGTGTGGCATGCCCTGGCTGACACTCCATCAGGGTCTGCTGTTAGTTGCTGTTTGTCAATTTGGACTTAGATATCCTGGGTGGATCAAAGCTGCTCAGGATGCTCGCTTTCTCAAATGCTACCCAAGCTTGTAGACACC
This sequence comes from Peromyscus leucopus, assembly GCF_004664715.2. Classification (NCBI taxonomy): domain Eukaryota; kingdom Metazoa; phylum Chordata; class Mammalia; order Rodentia; family Cricetidae; genus Peromyscus; species Peromyscus leucopus. Next base: position 42,095,727 of record NC_051081.1, read on the forward strand.
CTTAGGTATGGTTTTTGTTAATACCTTGAACATTTTGCAGTGAGCTTCTTGGATAAAATGCCATTACTCAAACAAAACCAGCTTCTTGCCAAGATCTTCCATAAAATACTTAACAGAAACTGCCGTGTAAACATTAAGCGTATGTGGCTTTTCTGCTGGTGAAGTCTTCACTGAAGGGCTCATTTGTCTAGAAAGGTAGGACACAGGGATTGGCAATTTATTGGCCACACTTAATTGAAGTTAGTGTAGAGAATAATAAACAAGTATTAGAAATTTGGAAAAGTACTTATTGGCTCTGCTGGGGGAAGGAGGGGACAGGTAAGAAGTTGGGGAGATGTGTTCTTTTTTAACGAAATGCTGAGGCTGTTATTCAATTGTTTTTTTCCATTTTGAAAAGACATTGTCTATAAGACCATTAGGATTTAGGAAAGTGACTTCCAAAGTATTCATTTCTAACTTAAGCAAAAATGTAGTTACAAAAACTACCACCCCTTTCTCTGTTCTTCTCAGATGCTTTGTGGGTGTGAGGAAGGATAAGGGAAGGAATAGGATCCAATTCTAATATGACCTAAATCAGCCAAGCCCATTCCAAAGTAAATGCCCAAGACCAAAGGGCATCCACAAGCAAAAGCTGTATACACCAATGCCATGACATATATTTAAGGGATGCTTTGGGGCTCACTGCTGACAAGGACAGGAGGCTTAGGAAGCTGCTGAACCCCCTCAGAATAACCAGCACCCCCTCAGCATCACCAGCAACCCTCAGGATCACCCCCTATTTTGATGTAGAAAGCTCTGGATTTGACAGTTGACCTTAGGGTGTTGTGTATGGAGCACTCATGCATCTGCATGTGTTAGCCTGGGGGGTCTGAGTATTGATTGGCATCGGTTGACTACCTCTTCACAGAAGATCAGGTGAACATTGTGGGACATACATCATCCTGAGGCATGCTTTCAAAGGGATTGATCTGGAATAGGCAAACATGAGACACCATACAAGAGTCTACTGAATTTCTGACAATAGAGGAATGGGTCAATGGAGCCTGCAGTAGTCAAGGAATCCTTCAGGAGAGATAATGTAGGGATGATGAGAACGTGCAGCAGAAAGGTGGATCTTGCCTCCTTACACAAGCAGCTGGTGCTAGGACGGCACCATGGTGGGGCTGCCATTCTTACCTGAGGTCATTACCTTGAATTTGTAGGTGAGTGCTTATCTGAAGCTTCCCTCCCCATGCTGCAGAAGGATGGCTTCTATCCATTCCTTATGACCTCTATTATTAGTTCTTATTTCCTTCTGCAGACTTAGAGAATCCAAGGTCCAGGGTCTATTCTCTCTGTTTACCTTGAGCTGCCACATTTGATCTCTCTAAGGTTTCCCTGGACCATTTCAGTGACAAGAGGGAATTTCCTGGTGGAGTTAGAGACTGTATTTTTAAAATGTAAGATATTAAGGAAATAAGACAACTACTGCAAGATTTTGAAATTTGACAGAAGCAGGCAACATTCTCCATCTCCGTGATGAAACTTTGCCCAATTTCTTGGACCTTTAAATACCACAGATAAGCTTAGCTTTCTGGCTGTCAGGGAAGGGGTTCGAATAGAGATCTGTGGAGGCTCAAAGTGACACCTGCGTAGAGGCTGCCAGGGATTGGAGTTTCAAGTCCAAATCCCCCCTTTCCCTAATTAGCCTGATGCTAACCCTTTGCGGCAAGATCTGACTTCAGTAAATCCAGTTGTATTAATGCATTTAGCTTCAGTACTCTTCCTTGCGATGTGATCTTCTGAAGGAAAGTTCACCTCTCTGAATTCCAGCTCCTTTCTTTGTAATGTCAGAACAAATGTCATCAAGACCCCAAGAGGGTTTGTAGGTCTCACATTTAGTTTTGTTGGCTACATTTTTGTCCCAAGAATAATCAGAATGACATGACTTAGTACCTGCAGGTTTTACAGAGCACCATCCAAAGAGTGCTTCAAATACGTTGAGAGGAATGTGAGGCAGCATTAACACTGACTCATTAATTGCACATGCGCACAGTGCAGCACATCCACCAAGGACCAGAAGAGATAGATAGATGGGAGAGTTAGAATCAAAGAATCAAGAAAACCCTATAATTCTTTGATTCCTCCTACATTGCCAAATGAGAGTGGGATAAGAGGATAGATTTTAAGTATCTGCAATACTACATATTTTACTGTACATACATTTTGTGAGGACCCCATTAGATTCTAGCCATATCTGATTTCTATAGTAGCCACATTTTTAGCTTTATTTTAATTTTTAACAATTGCATGCATATATATTGTCTTAGGGTTTCTATTATGAAGAGACCATGACCATGGCAACTCACATATGGAATATATTTGATTGGAGGGGCTTACATTTTCAGAGGTTCAGTCCATTATCATCATGGCACAACATGGTGTCATACAGGCAGACATGGTGCCAGGGAAGGAGCTGAGAGGCCGACATCTTGACCTTTAGGCAATAGGGAGTGAACTGAGACACTGGGTGTAGCTTGAGTATAGGAAACCTTAAATCTGGCCCCTACAGTGACACACTTCCCCCAACAAGGCCACACCTACTCTAACAAAGCCACACCTTATAATAGTGCCACTTTCAGTGAGCTTATGGGGGCCAATTGCATTCAAACGACCACATATACAATGTCCTATGATAACCACCCCCCTTACCTTGTCTTTTCCTACTCCTGCTGACTCCCCAGCCCCCTATCTACTTTCATGCCTTTTTTTTTTTTTGTACAGGTGGCCACAGCTGCTGTGTGTTCATGATTGTAATGGCCATGAAATATCTAGAAGATACTATTTTATAGCTGCCTTCTGTTTCTTTCTTTTGACTCAAATTCTTTCCACTTCCTCTTCTACAAAATTCTATAGGCCTTAGAGATGGGGGGAAAGATATTTCAATTCGGGCTGAGAACCCACTAGTAGTAACTTATTGTCAGCACTTAGGCAAGTTATGAGTGTCTGCATTAACTCTTCCCTGCCGCAAGGAAGCTTCTTAGACAAAGGTTGAGAGTGACACTAGTCCATTGGCATAAAGGTAAATATTTAGGAAGCAATTTGGATACATGGTAACTTAGCAAAATGTAAGTAGTGTATTCTCCCCTAGGGCCTGTGATTCCCTTCATCCCAGGCACAGGCTCTGGATTGGGTTACAGCATCAAGATTTATTCCATCCCACACACCAGGCTTCATTAGATATTTCTACAAAACACTGTTCAGTGAATCTTATTTTCCTTTTTCCTTTTATTCAGATGCTAGAGACACTTTCTTCAGCTTCGATGACTCTTGAGGGTGGCTTCTGGTCCCTACAGCTTCTGAAAATCTTTTCCATGGCCAAGGAGCTAGGTCTGATTGACAGGAGAAGAGTTCAATAAAGGAACTGAATTTAGAGGAGGGGAGTTCAAAATAACCAACAAGGGTTATGCATCCATAACCAGGACTTGGTAACCATAGAAAGCCATAAGGTTCATGAGTGAGACAAGGGAACTATGACTTCTGGCATTGGGAAAGACCTTGTATTGCAGGAGTTTATCGACGGCACAGGAGACAGGGCTTACGTAGAAAACAGACAAAACCAGAACAAAGAAGGCGTGGGAATTCAAATCCAATGGAGGCACAATATACAGCTCACCTATCTCCCCATGTTCTTGACTTTTCATCTGGTGCTTCCTGTGACCAAAAGAAAATAGATGTACAGCCAGATCAGAAAGTTGGGTAGTTGACAAGGGCTGTGGGGAACAGCATAACCACCACAGTAAGCAGATATTAGAACACCTGGAAAATCCATCAATAGAATTTAGTAGTCAGTGTTTTTGTAGAGCAAAAAGCCCCAGACATCCAAATGAACATATTCCTGCAAAAAAAAAAAAAATGAATGGAAGAAAAGAAGGAAGGAAGAAAGAGAAAAAGAAAGAAATGAACAAAAACCAGGCGTCAAGTGTCTTCTGCCCCCTAGTTGAGGTCATCTTTCAGATATCCTGGCATTCTTCTCCCTTAGCCAGGTCTGATTATTATTGTGCTAAGTGACCAGAGGCTGTGTCTGTACATTGCTGGCTTTTGGTCATCTATAGAGTTCTGAAGAAACAGAAACTCAGTTCTCTTCCACGGTAACTGCGATAAACTCCAGTGAGAGCTAACATGGGGAGTGGAGAGCCAGGAAAGAAAGGTCTGGTTCATTGCTTCTAGGCTTAGCCTGTGGTCTGGACAGACCTGCTTGACCTGCACTAGCGCACCTTCTGAGAAAGTTGATAAATTTCATTTTAATGAGTGGGAGCCCTGGGTTTCTGCCATTTACTGAAATTGAATACTCTTAGGCATCATTCACTGCCTGCATAACATCTTTTCATTGCCACATGTGAGTTTCTCTAGAAATCACTGAGACCATCTTCACATTGTGGAAATATAATTAAATGAAATACTTGGGAAGAAATGCTAAGCTGCAAATGACAAAGGGTCGTTACAAGCTCCCTCTCATTTTGCAGGTTGAACAACTGCACAGAGCTCCACAGTAAAGGAGAAGATAGAGGCAGGGATGTCTTAAGAGTGGTTGAAAAGCGGGCTGATCATTGACAAATGGCTCAGTAAGGTCATCAGGACACCCACACAAGACTCCTGGATGCTTTCACTGGCAGGTGGATGCTTTCTGAAAAATAAACTGCCAAACATCATTCTGCTATACTCAAGGGTCTGTGAGCTCTGCCTCAGCCTCTCCCATTCTTCACGGATGCTCCAAGAAGAATGGCACATTCCTATCAGCTCACGGAGTTCAGGTGGCGCACTTCTGAAACTCATATTCGATGACTCAGGCTACTTCGATTTTCACAACTTCACCACGAAGCCAAACACTCTCTGCTTGCAATAATGGAAAAGGAGTTGGCTTTTTGTGGGAACTGACCGCAAGCTAGTCATTGTTTTGAGCAATTTACATTGACTAATTGAATTCTCAGGCACACCCTATGAGATAGCTACTCTTACTACGTCTGGTTTTCCTCATGAGGAACCTAAGCTAAGAGGTCAGGTGGCTTGCTCAAATTCACAGTGTTAGTAATTAGATATGCTGAAATTTCAATTTCATTATTTTATTGCTCAGCTCTCCTTCTTGACCATGGAGCCCTGGTGCCTCTTATGGCAATATTCCCTCATTTTACCATATTTTGTCATTTTACCATATCAATAAAGACTACTTTCTTTTCTGGTTCTCCTCTAACACATAGCTCCAATGAACTCCTGTCCATTTCACAAAACAAGAGGGATTAGTCTTGGCATTAATGTGACTGATTATTCTCTATGCTATGTCATCTTCAGCCTCTTAATTGTGGCCTCAGATTTGACAGATGAATAGGCTTTCACCAGCCCCTTAACTGGACAGCTTAATGCCGAGTACAAATTGCAACCTTGAACCTCTCAGTTCAAAGTGTACTAATTTGGTTGGACCAGTAACATTACACCATGTTCTAAGGCGCTGTAGATTGTAGCCAAGGTTTTCCAGGAAGAACATCATTTAGCTATTGGTAAAATGTGAGAAAATATAATATCTATAGCAAAGCTGTTTTTTTCCTCCGCACATGGTGCTGATAGAAGACCACAGTACTTTCTCATCTATCATAGCTGAGAAAGAGAAATTTAGCAAAGGGCTTGCCTCAGTTGAAAAGCCAGGAACTCGGTTGTTAGCTTGATTGGCTCTATCCCCAGTTAGCTGTGTGGCCTTGGTATTGTCTCCCACCCCCTCATATCTGCACTACATAGGCTGGGTTAGATTCTTTAGTTCTTCATCAGCCTTAAAATTCTGTAGCTTATTAGAAATTAAACAAGTTGGTCCTAATTGAGGTGGTGTTTAGTAGATGGAAGTTTAAAGATGGATTTAAATCAGAAAATTAAAATCAAGAAATTAAAAATAAGAATAGAATTAAAAATAATAAAGAGCAGCAGGAAAGATGCCCTGAGTCCCAAAGCTGAGCAGTCACTAGTACGTGTTTAGGATGCTATAATCCTACAATCCCCAGTGATGCAGCTAACATCAATCGGAGATGCCATGGACTACGTGCCACAGCTTTTTTACCTTTACCTTTAAGGCTTTCTGCTAGTAAAAACATGCTGTTTCCAAATGAAGCCAACCTGGTGATATTTCAGTGACTCATGGGCTTGGTGAATTCAGAGCATCTGGGCTGCTAAGACAGGAAGACACTCAGCATATCAGCCAGGATTCCTGACATTCAAGTCAGTACATTGTCTGTGCATCATTCCATTTCTGCCAACAGCGGTGACTCTTCACCCTGCCATACAGACAGGAGTCGGTGGTCCAGACTTCTCTTTATAAGCACAACCCTCTTGGTTCCCTTTGTCCTTGTGGAGAAGGAGTTGGAATGGTAGAATTGTTACCATGGCAATAGTAAACGATGCTGGAAATATTCAAGATTTTGCCCTCAGAGAAACTACTAGCTAGTGGAGAGCTGTACCTGTGCTTCCCTCCGCTTTCTGGCACTGTGACAAAATATCCAAGGAATCAATGGAAGAAGGAAAGACTGATTTGGGTCCTTGGTTTTGGAGTTTGCAGTCCTTGGCTCTATTGTTCATGGTCTTGTGTAGCTCGAATTCTAATTGGTCTTAATGAAAAACGAGGAGTCAGATACAGGGGTGAATGCCGAAAGCTCAGAGAGACAAAGGAGCAAGCCACAGCCACCTCTTACCTCACCAATGCCTCTCCTGTGGTGAGGCTGGACTTAACTGCAGAAAGATGTGGTAGAAAAAAAGATTCTTACCTAATGGCAGCCATGGTTAGAGAGAGAGGTGGGGGAGGGAGAGAGAAAGGGAAGGAGGAACAAGAAAGGAAAAGGGAGAGGATTGACAGGGGAGGGGAGGGGAGGGGAGGAGAGGGAATACATCACCAGCGTGGATGGCCCTAAGGACCTAATCCTCTCAGTGATCCCCCATGCATTTGTTTCTACCATCTCTCAACAGTCCATTAAAGATGACTCCATTAAAGGCTAAAACCATTGCTTATGATCTCATCACCTTCCAAAGACCCTATATCCCTGCATACCGCTGCACGGGGTTGGGGGGGGGTGGAATCTTCAGCACCTGAGTTTTGGGGGGATGTTTAAGACCTGAGCCATCGGAATCTGAATCTCAGCTTGGCAACACCAGGCAATTGGTGCTTGCCTAGTGACCTCATGGTGCTCAGGGATCCAGGGGAATCCAGTGGTTTATTCTGATGTGGTTCAGGTTTCTCAGGAGATGAAGTCAATGCAGGCTGTTCAAGACAGTGCAACCCATATACGTCTCAGTGATTGACTGAGGAAACTTCTGGGAGCAGAGTGCCTGAGGGTGCCCTCACATTAACCTTGCCAGAGACGTGAGCTTGGACTGTTAGCATCTCAGTCAGATTTTTTTTTGTTAATTAAAAAAATTCCTCCTCCTCCTCTTCTTCTAATAATAATAATAACAAAATTTGTGTGTGTGTGTGATATATGTGCATGTGTGGTGTGTGTGTATATAAGTGTGGCCAGGTGTGTATGGAGGTCAGAGGATAACTTTTGGGACAACTCAGATTGTCAGGTTTGAGGCAAAAGTCTTATATGTCCTGGGTCGCCTGAAGTGCCCTTCCTTTTGGGGGTTAATTTTTAAAGTTATCTTATAAAACAGCGGGTTTCATTATGGCTTTTCATACCTATATGTCATTACACTTTGCTCCCATTCTCCCTTTTCCTCACTCCCTTCCACTGTCCTCTCCCACCTGCCGGTCCCCTCCTCCTTCCCCACCCCAAATTGTTTTAGAGAGGGTACTACAGGCTGCTAAGAATAATACACATTCATATCTGTTGAATGTAATATGCTATAGTTATTTCTGAAGTCTGGTTGACTGATGGGGTACTTAGAATCTGAAGTTTACTTGTTGATTTTACTTGCATGGCCAATTTTAAGATAAAAATGGGGATGCTGATAAACTGTAATTGTATTAGGGATTATGTGACCTGTATCTGGAGTTTTCCTGCCTGGTCCACGGTCAGGACAAATCTCTCTCACCTGCCAGTCCCACAGCCGCTCAGACCCAACCAAATAAACACACAGAGACTTATATTGTTTACACACTGTATGGCCATGGCAGGCTTCTTGCTAACTGTTCTTATATCTTAAATTAACCCATTTCTACTAATCTATAAGTTGCCATGTGGCTCATGGCTTACCGGTATCTTAACATCTTCTCATGGCGGCAGCTGGCAGCCTCTCCTCTGCCCCAGCCTTCCTGTTCCCAGCATTCTCCTCTCTGCTAGTCCCACCTATACTTCCTGCCTGGCTACTGGCAGTGTTTTATTTATCAATCAGTCATCCACAGCAGTGACCTTTTGTATCCACTAGTGATTTGGAAACACAATGATGAAACTAGGCACCCTAACATTTGTTGGCTATATATTTGAAATTATTATATATTCCTGATAATTTTTCTTTATTAATAGTGGTCTCATTTATTTCTTCTGGCTCACTGCAGTATGAAGTCTACTATTGTAGTTATAATAGCTACAACAAGTTGTCTTCATGTCCAATTTGCTTGATAGATTGACTTCTGTTCTTTTGTTTGTTGTATTTCTTGATTGGTTGGGTTATTATTATTCTATACTCTCCTGTGCCCCAGATATCATTAGAGGAATTACCGGTTTACTGTTTTGGACATTGTTCTAGTTTTAGGTCAACTTGACACACGCTAGAGTCATTAGAGAGGAGGGAGCCTCGGTTGAGGAGATGCCTTCCTAAGACGCAGCAGCAAGCAAGGATTTTCTTAGTTATTGGTGTGGGAGGGCCCAGCCCATTGTGGCTCTGGCTTTATAAAAAAGCAGGCTGAGTAAGCCATAGGCAGCAAGCCAGTATGCAGCAGCACCCTTCCATGGCCTCTGCACCAGCTCCTGCCCTTCTTGAGGTATATCCCTCACTGCTTTTAATGATGAATGGTTACGTGGAACTATGAATGAAATAAACCCATTCCTTCCCAAGTTGCTTTTGGTCATGGTGTTTCATCACAACAATGATAACCGTAAGATAAACATCATGAATTTTCTCACAGTTCTTTCTTGTTCATCAATTTTTTTTTTCATAAAATATACTATTTCCTGTGCTCTTCCACTGGGAACTCTGTGTATAGTATTCCCTTAAGTGTTTTTCTGGAGTCCTGGCTTGGTTATCACTACTTTCCTTAGCTTGCACTTTAACTCAAATACCCCATTTCTCCATCAATTTTAAGATAACTTTGCCAGATTTAGTAGTCACGGTTGTAACTGTTTGCTTTCATAAGATGAAGTACATTGTTCTATCTTTTGAGGCCTTTAGAGTTTCTGGTGAGGGATCTGATGCTATTCTCACCTGTTTGCCTTTGTAGATGAGTTGGCAACTTTTCTTTACAGATTTGATATTGTTTGTTTTATATTTTTGATACCTTGATCACAGTACTCTGTGGAGAGTCTTCTTCATTCAGACTTTGCAATTAGGTAAAACTTCCCACTATGTATTGTGTAAGTCCTGAGACTCAGACTAATTTTTTTTCTGAGTTAACGAGATTTTGAAGCAGCTTTAGTTCTTTTGAGCACAGCAGGAACCTTTCATCAAATGTAGCTGTGGGAACCCTTTCCCTGGACCACATTGCTACTGAAAATGTCATCAATCAATCAACAAATATTTCTCAGGACAGCAAGTTGAGAATTAGATGAGGTCATAGATGTGGCAACTTAGAAGGCAGCATGGTACAGAGGAAGGACATGGGCTTTGGGGACATTCATAAATATGCTTGAAACCCAGTACTATGTCTTAAGAGCTGTATAAGCTTGGCAGAATCCTTTAAGTTCACTTTAAGTTCTCTGCTGTTCGGTCTGCAAACTAGGATAAGTAGCTACCTCTTCATGGGGGAAAGCCCCAATTTTCTGTCTCTTTGTCAATATGTAAAAAATTAAGATAAGCTGGGCATGGTGGCACTTGCCTTTGATCCCATCCCAAGAAGACAGAGGCAGGCAAAATTCTCTGTGTTCAAGGCCAGCCTGGTTTGGACAGTGAGCGCCAAGCCCTGTTAAGGCTCTGTAGTAAGAACCTGTTTTTTTCTTTTTTCCATTATTAATGTATTTATTAAAATACAGTGAACTAAAATGGGATGAATCTTCGCCAAGTGCCAGCTAATCATTTTTAAGCCCCCGATATGTCACTTGGCGGTGGGAGAGTGAGCAGAAGCATGGCTCTCTCCCTCCCTCCTTGAAAAGAGGTAAGACAAACTGACAAATGAGGTAACATAAAGGTATAGAAGTTGGCTGGAGGTTTCCCGGCTTAGCAACTACTTCATTGGAGTGATGAGGATGGCATGCATTGGGTAGAAGAGAACAAGCCATATTCAGAGAGAAAATTTTAGGTTGTGAAATTGTAGAAAGAAGGGATGTAGATTTTATATAAGGCGGGATAAAGACTACGGTGGCCTGACCAGACAAGAAGTGAAGGGAAGCAATACAGGATGCAGGAAGAAAGTTATTTGAAACCAAGTTAACGAATTGACTTATTTTGCTACCTAGTAGGGAATGGTTTAAGTGTTTTCAGTAGGAGGGCGATAAGACTGGGAGCTGGAACTGTTAACATTTCTTCTGTATCAAATTCCCATGGAGTTGTTGGCACAGAGCTGATGTTTGTGGATACTCAGTGATGATATATGAAATAATGGATAGATGTTTATGGAGGACTAGTCTGGCCGTGGTGTGTGTAATGTTGGCAGCTAAATGGATGTAGGCTCTCACACCAGATTCTAAAGAACTAGCCTTGGTCAATGGAGACAAAGAATGCTGAACGATTAATGAGGCAAATTTGGGCAGGCTGGGCTTGTGGTTGGATTTGGGTGTTCTCATTGATTTAGGCTCAATAAAAATAGTTATCTCTTTTCATTGATAGTTTCAACTTGTGCTTTTGAAAATATGAAATGCATGAATGCCTGTAGAAAAATATATAATTTATTCATATTCTTGGCCCTGACACTTGCAAAGTTTTTCTCTTTCATATGTATATGAACAACTATTGAGAATGTGCACTTGAGTGTATATGCATGCACGCACACACACACACAATCACACACACAGAACTCTATACATCACAAAAAAGACATGCCATAATATATATAACAAATGAATTAGTAATAACCTATATGGTAATCTTAATAAATTGTATTTTGGTATAATTTTCATAAAATAAAATGTATGACTTAAAGTCTAGTGCTTATTGAGATTTTAAAACTTTTAATTCTATATCATTTTAAAAGATAGTAGAATCATGCTAGTCCAGGCTAAATTCTTAACTGAAAAGCTGGAATTCAGAAGTACTCTGAATTAATAAAAAAAAAAACTTTGTTGAGTGTAAACATAATGCTACAAGTAGAAAATTCCTTCCCATGCAGCCTTCTTTTATGCCCAAAGTTTTAAATGCATTCTGTCAGATTACCTTTAGGCTACACTTAAAAGGTATATAACACCACCAATGAATTTTGTGTTGAGACCCCTTATGATAATTTATATATAGCCAAATAAACTAATGTGAAAGAATCCAAAATCTCAAACATTCTAGATGAGGGCTATTCAATTTGTACTGTTCTGTAATTTGTTCAGCCATTCAATAATGGGTGATGGACATTTTGTTCACACCACTTAGATTTTCTAACTGACTGCATGGCTTCGCATTGCGGGTTACCACCGTTGTTTAACTATTTCTCTGTAGATGGATGCAGAAGTTCCTTCTACCTTTCACAATGCAGCTGGAGCGATAAAGAGACATTTTCCACCTGAGACATTTTCATTACTGTTTTTCTAGATTGTATTCCTAGAAGTAGAATCAATTAGATGAAAAGCAATAGGGGCTTAAATATTGTCTTCTGAAAAGATCATAGCAATTCAAGCCCTATAGTACAAAAACACACCTTACTTCCACCGCTTAAAAAAGTTGCAGACATTATCACATTTTAAAATGTTTGCCCATCTGATGGGTGAAAAGTGATACCTTTCAGTTGCTCTAATTTACATTTCCCAAATGGCTAGAATGGGTGAATATTAATTATGTTTATTGTTCATTTCTCTTTCCACTGGGAATGACTTTTTCTCACATTTATTTTCTTAAAACCTGCTTTTCTTCAGATTATTTGTTTATTGGAACTCCATTTAATTAAAACGTTTTATTATTTTTCACTTAAAAAGTTTTATTATTTTAAGCGTATGAATGTTTTGACTGCCAATATGTCTCTGCAACCCTTGTGTGCAGTGCCGATGGAAGCCAGAAGAGGTCATTGAGTCATCTGGAGTTAGAGGTGGTTATAAGCCTCCATGTGGGCGCTGCAAATGGAACCTGGGTCCTCGAGGGGCAGGCAGCCATTGGACTTAGCTGTATAGCCATCTCTCCAGGCCTTGGGATTCTTTGTATAGCAGGGCCTTATTTTCCCCCCACTAGATGTCCAAGTTAATAGGCATTGCCAGGGGATCTGGTTAAGATGGGGAATCTGGTGCAGTGTCTCAGGGATGGGACTGAAAAGATCTGCATTTTCTGAGAAACTTCCAGGGACTTCTAGTGCTGCTGGTCCACAGACAGTACTTTGAGCAACAAAGTCTCAATTTATATGAGTCTCACCTGGTACAATCTCACCATGATCATGAACAATGTGTGGTATGTTTTTCTTCTGTTAAATAAAAACAGTAAGAAGGTTCAAATGAAAATAATATGTGTGGAAACCAGAAACAACATTAGCTTTGCAGGCGATGGGAGCATTAATGAGCATTTCTAAGGAACTGACAGCATGCTGCTGGGTTGGGAAGAGAGAATGCCTTGGGGTTTTGAGTTCAAATTCTACTTCTACTTAGCTTTAAGCTCTTAGGAGTGCAGTTTCCAACTTCATGTATAAAGACAAAAATGGAACACATCAAGACAGCAATCTTTACTTTGGTTTTGGTAATTTCAGAGATCAAATGAGAACTATTGATATGCTTTATGAATTCTAACATATGAAAAGTAGTGGTTGTTGCTTTTGCCCATAGAATGCTGTTGGGATTCTGAACAGCAGCTACTGAGTACAAGGATGTTCAGTACTGCCGGTGTATATTAAAGCCAGAGTGCCTAGAGAGCTTGTTTATGACTCCTCCAATTCTTAGTTGGTAAACTCCCCGCCTCAGAGCTGAGTCTGCCATGGGTCTATATAAATCACTTGGACTTGATTTTCATGGTAGGAAATACTTTATAAGCTGTCCTCATTAGATATTCTGAATGTCTAGCTGTTACACTGAATGATTCTGAAGCTAGACTTTTGTGGTTCAGTTGTTTTGATATTATAAATGTATGCCCCCCATCAACATCATACCCCTATACATACAGAGACAAAATATGATTACTCAGTACTTACGGTAATTACAGTATAAGTAACATTTAGAATGTGCAGTGTTCTAGTTGGGTATCTATTGAAGACAGTGGCAAGCCTTGCACTAAACGTTTCTTCTTTGCCCATAACATGGAAGCAGGCAATGTTCCCCAGCCTTTTGTATTCAAATGATTAAATTCTGAGCGATGGGTCATGAGTAGGAATCTTGTGGGCCATTTTGTGTGGAGGGCTATTTTAAAATATATTTTTAATTATTATTTGATAATTTCATTGCATGTACATGGTATATTTTGATTATATCCACTCTCTATTCCCTGCTCTAGCTCCTCCTAGGTCTTGACACATCACATTTCTCTCCCAACTTACCTTGCCATTTTTATACATATGGAGTCTAAATAGTGCTGCCCATATGCTTATGGGTATAGGGCCACTCAGTTGCAGCATGGGCAACTCACCAAGGACCACATAACTGATGTCAATGGCTCTTTCTTCACCAGTAGCAGCCACTGCCAATAGCTCCTCAGTTAGGAGTGAACCCTGTAGGCCCCTCCCATATTTGTGCTGGAATTTTAACTGGTTTGATCTTGTAAAGGTGCCCTATAGGCAATGACAGCTACTGGGATTTCACAAGTGCCACAATCCAGTCATGTCCAGAAGATACTGTTGCACAGCAGCCTTCCCCAAACTTGGCTTCTTAAAATATTTTTTATTTTGCCCATGATTGTCCTTCTCTGGTTTTCTGTGTGCTGGCTAAATATAGAGGACTTCATGGCCCCAGAAGAGAACTTCACATGTAGAAAGATTGCAGTTCTCTGTATCCAAAGAAGAAGGCTTGCTTGTAAATCTCTATCACCTATTTTCGAATTTAGGTGACCAAATTATTTATGCAAATTATACTTTTGGCTTGCTTATTAGATAAAGTTACTTTAAAATAATGTTCTCTCTAACTCATGCAGATCATTGGGAAACTCATTAACTAATAACTAACATGAATATTATAGTTCCCAACTCACCTATTGTTTATATATGACACTGAAGTAGAAGAAAAGAGAGGAGTAGCATACCATACCCTGATGAGAACATGGCTGGAGAACATTAGCTTGAGAAGCAGAGTATTCAACATATGGGCAAACTTCTAGTTGTCCTTCATCTCAGGGTTTTTCTGTCTTTCCATGAACAATTATCATTAAGCTTAGAAATCAGACAGTGTTAGCTAGTCAAAGTGCTAATAATAAGAGAATGAGTACTCAGCCCTAAACATGGCAGCCATGTCAAGCCTTTTCCCCCCCTAAAACATCATGGAAGAGAAGGAGGAAAGAATTCCCATGGGTGGGGAAGGCTATTGTGATGGTAGTGTCTTTTGGACATGGTATGGTTATTGTGCTCATGAAATAACAGAAGCCATGGTTGCCTGAAGAAGACCTTTGCAAGGTCAAGCCAGCCAAAATCCCAGCATAAACACAGTAGATGATCTCTAGGCCTTACATCATAGTTAGAAGCTATTGGCAGTGGACAGTTGCTTAGAGAGTGTCATAGTCAGCTTTAAACTATTAACTTGAAACAAACCTACTGTCACCTGGGGAGAAGGAACCTTAACTGAGTCTACCACTAGACTGGTTTGTAGGCATGACTGTGGGGATTTTTTTTTTAATTAATGATTGATATGGGAGGGCCCAGTCCACCATGGGCAGTACCATGCTTTGGTAGGTGATCCTGGGTTGTGCAAAAAGCTTATTGGTAATGAGAAAGGGAGCAATCCAATAGGCAGCATTTCTCCATAGTTTCTGCTTCAGTTCTTGATTCCAGGGGTTTCTGCCTTAGCTTCCCTGGACTGTGACCCATAAGCCACACAAACCCTTTCCTTTTAAAGTTGGTTTTGGTCAGAGTGTTTATTGTAGTGATGAAAAGCAGTCATTCTTTATTGAGGATGTGGCCATGGGTAGTTTCCCATACTTCAGTGGATAGCCCTGAATCCATGCACAAACTTTCAGCACTAAATGTACTTAGTGAGTTATTTAAAAAAAATGAAATGAAGTTGGGATGAGAGTACAGTCGTGAAGGCCATGGTTTAAATCAGAGGGGAGAGATGGAGGTAGATAGGATCATATTTTATTGTACAGGTCTACTAAATTCTCAAAACTAAAGAAATTTAAAAGAGTTACAAGTTATAATTAGAAAAATAAGTAAAGTGACATGGTGTATGGAGAAAAGCAAAAAAAATAACACAGTGAGAAATAGTTGAGAATGCCACACATGGCCTTTCCTTTTAATTCCTTTCTTTCTGCCTAGGCCTGGAACAAGATGCCTATTCTTCTGAGAGTGAAAACTGAGTGAAAGTCATGTAATGTTTCCATTGATGTTTTTGGCAGTGATGATGAAAATTCTAGACTGAAATGATATTGTATGAAGTCTGGACTAATTGCCATGCTAAAGTAGAATGGATTTCCTCTCTCTTTGCTGTCTGGATCAATTCTTGGAGGAGTGAGAGAATTTGGTCTCTGTTGAAGCAGCACGTTGTAGTGATAACATGTAAGAGAACAGTCTGGCTCACCAGGCTTTTCCAACTTACCACTAATGTGAGCTTCAGGAGGGCTTTTGAAAAATAAATAGAGCTTATTGAGGGTTGTCAAAAAAGGTTCCAGATTCCATTGAGCAAAAGCGGAATGTTTAATACTCCACTGTAAAAATAAAATAAAAATAAAAAACCCTCCTTGGAATTCTGAATCCCACCTGTTAAATTATTTGTCCTTCAATAGAAGGAGGAATGAAAGGCGTATGTTTAACATCATTTTGGACCAATTTTCCATGGCAGGAAACCAAGGTAAACACTTTTTTTTTCTGATATAATTGTTGATATTAGTTCAGCTCATGTGATGTCATGTGATGCAGGCATAGCTGTGTGAACCATTTCACTTGAACTTGTCCTCAGCTGGAGTCGGAATGATAATGGAAAAGCCTAAAGAGTGTAAATGCCTACTGTCTGGGAACCCTTGATATTTTAGGGAATTCCAGCCTTAAGCATTACGCTATGAGAGTTTCCTTCAGAGTCTTGACTTGATTCTCATTTGTACCCATACGCATCTAGAGACATTTATCTTATTTCCTCACCTGGATGTGTTCAGATGGTTTTTCAAATATTCATTTATTTTTAATATATTCTAAATAGAAATAAAGTGACATCACTCCCCACCCTTTCCTTCCTCCAGTCCCTCCCATGTCCTCCCTCAAGTTGATAGACTTTCTTTGGTTATTATTTTTGCCTACCTGTATATTCATGTGTATTTACAAATTTATAAATACGATCTCCCAAGTCCATTGTTGTTTGTGGGTATATAACATGTAGAGGCTGAGCACTCTGTATTAGACAGTCAGTAAGGGGGCTCATGCCTGAGGGAGGCTAATTATCCCTTTGTCAGCTGTCAGTCAGTAGTTGTCACTTTCTGTGATGGTTCCATAGATTTAGTTTTGTGACAAGGAATTAAACATAGTACAAAACCATGCTGGATGGTTTCAGTTTTATAAGCCATGTGCATGAGTGTCTGGGAATTGGTCAACAGTGGTTTTGGGGAATCCTGATGAGGTCCTGTTTCTTGAAAATTTTACAATCACTTTTTTTCCCTTCATTTTGCTAGGTTGTCATTTTTTTTTTATCAGTAATAAGCAGATTACCATTTTCCACTCCACAGATGAAGTGATAAACAAGAAGACTGAAAGTTGGGAAGCAATTAGAACATCAATTAGAGAAATGAATGGCATTGAAATAAATAACCATTTTGTTTGTTATGTATAAGACTTCTGCTCTTTCTCCAGTTTCACACAGACACACATGCAGTTGTTTACAAACACTAAATATTTGCTTTTAATTCTCCCCTTTCTCATTGATTTTCTTCTCTCTCCTGCCTTCTTTTCCTACCTCTGTGCTTATCTTTAATATATGTTTATAAACTAATGTCCG
This sequence comes from Peromyscus leucopus, assembly GCF_004664715.2. Lineage (NCBI taxonomy): Eukaryota > Metazoa > Chordata > Mammalia > Rodentia > Cricetidae > Peromyscus > Peromyscus leucopus. The sequence goes on from NC_051081.1 coordinate 42,113,072, forward strand.
TTCTTTCCCAATAGTCTCCACATTTGCATATTTGCATGCATGTATTTTTTTTTCTAAATATTTTTTAAAGCTGCCTTTTTTGTGCTTCTACTTTAACAGTAGTTCCCAGGAACACAAATGGGTTTTGTTCTGATGTTAACTCTCCAGACACATCTAGCCCATGATACAGTGTATTCCTTCATTTGTTTATCCTACAAATATATTTTTGGAAAACGTTATGCCCAAATGGCTCAAGAATTCTAGATACATTTGGTAACTGGATAGAGACCTAGACCACAGTGAACCACAAGTATATGTACTTAATGGCATAACAAAGCATTCATGGGAGTCCAGAGCAGGGGCATCTGGCCAGCCTGTGTGTCTCAGAGACTGTTAATGTCACTAGAATCAATGCTTTGCTGCAAGAATATGCTCTAAGTCGTTGGCTTAGGCTTAGGATGGGGAAGGGATCTGGTGTGGACAGGTGGAGTCAGGATGCATGGAATGGTACACCCCCACCGGAATGGCCCACAACTACTAGAGCTTGCTGTTCAAGAGCTCCTTGACAACTGCGACATTGAAAAGGCCCAGAAGGAAAATGGCTGTTGAGTCTAACTACAGAGGCACCTATATTTTGCAGAATTAATACTTGACAAAGTATTTCCACTACTTTCTTGGACATTTACAACTAACATGGCAAGGTTAGGTACCTTTGCTTTTCCTTAGTATGGATGCTTTGAGTCCTCCGAGGTGGTAAAGATGGCCACCACTGGGAAGACCTAAGACTCCAAGGCCCTTTCTGGTCCTGTCCTCTACTCAACTCACTTTCCTGGGACTTACTAAATTAGACAGAAGCAACTTGGAGAAGGAAGCTGCTGGTTTGTTTCCGCATTGCTGAAGAATCCCTTAAATCAGTGGTTCTCAACCTGTGGGGCACGACCCCTTTGGGGATTGAATGACTCTTGCATAGGGGTTACCGAAGACGATAAAAATCCACAAATATTTATCTTATGATTCATAACAGTAGCACAATTACACTTGTGAAGTAGCAATGGCAGTAAGCCTATGGTTGTGGGGGGGGGTTCCCCACAACATGAGGCACTGTGTTAAAGGGTCACAGCGTTAGAAAGGTTGAGAACTACTGACTTAAATGTGTGGGAACGCAGTCTGGAGTTTTCAGTGAGCCAGTTTTTCCTGCCATTTGTCAGGATCACATATATGAGTGTTGGGGTTCCAAAGGACCTGAAAAATAGTTATTCCTGAATACCAGACTAGTGCAGAAACCCTACCACTAACCAAATCGTTTGTTGAGCCAAGTGTTGGCTGCCTCAGCCTTCTGTTTAGGTCAGAGGTATTTACCTGTAGGAGAGGAAGACAATAAGGTGGAAGCCACAGGCAATATTTCAATAAGATTTCAGCATGATTGATTGAGTTTGGAATTATTCTTCTCTGAGACCACAAAAAAAAACCCTAAGGTGCTATACATTTATGTGTTTATTTTAGGAGGACACTGGATTGGTAGTTGAATGTGGTGGGCTCACATATTGGAGAGCATGAAGCCGAAATAAGCACAGATAAGAAATGGGAGAGTGGAGAAAGATTTATTACTTGGGGCAGGTAAGGGTGGACATTATTTACCAAATAATATCTTTTTCAAAGGAAGGCATATTTTATCAGGGAATCCTATACATATTCATATAGGCAAACACTTTGGGATGGAAACATTCCTGAGCACGTCCAGCTAAGGAGTATGTTCCTGCATATGCTTAGTTTAAAGTTCAAAACCGAGAGATGGTAGACACATGTTGGGGAATGCTTAGCTCGAGGTCATGGGACACATTTCTGCAAGGCTAAATGGTGAGCAGGAACACTTGGACAGGCTCAGTTTGGGCTGTTAAGATGGTGCTGTGAAACATATCTGAGCATGTTCAGTCCCTAGCAAAGTTTTAGCCTAAAACAACAATGACAATAGCTAATCAAAAAGATGCTTTTTTTTTCAGGGTATCTTCATATATGAGTTTGCACCTAAAATTGGCTTTAGTCATTAACATCTATAATATAATTTAGAAGAGCGGAGTAATGGTCATACTGCAGTGTATGATTTTACCACTTGATTCTTGTGCTTCTGGGAAGGAGGCAGGGACTAGAGTCCCCAAGCAGAGCTTACATTGCAAAAGCACTGGAGAGTTTTCCCGGGCTTCAAGCCTCTCCCACAGACAAGCTCGGAATTACTTCCCTCTTTGTGATAACTTATTCTTCCATGCAAACACTCAACATAAAGATTTAGAAACAGCAGAAAACACCAAGACAAGTAATAAGAAATAAAATTGAAGTAGGCATGGTGGGGCGTGCCTGTGATTCTAGCCCTTGAGTGCTAAAGGTGGGAGTTCAAGGCTAGCCTCATCCACACAGAGAGTTGAAAACAAGCAGAGAGATAGGAGAAGGACACGGCTCAGCTGTTGACCTTGTGCAAGGAACTTCACTGGTCCTTGTCTAAGCTCTGCATCAGCCAGATGCAGATAAGAACAGCAAGCAGACTCATATGGTTGAAAGTCAAATGATACAAGCACAAAACTTAGTTCCATATTTTTACTCACTACCTGACATTACTCTATCTATTTTAATTATTACCAATAAAGATTTTTCTGGGTACTTAAATAGAACAATTTTTTATTACAAAAGTTGTACATTCATATAAAAAGGGAGATGCAGAGATTTTCTATCCACCTCTGCTTTTACATGTACAAATTAACAACCATGCCTATATATGACACATATTGGAGACATGGATAATGATCCTTAAAATTTTTCCCCCTTTTAATAGTACTATGTGGCATCACCTATCTTTCACTTAATGCTGTATGCTTATGTCTGAAGAAGAGAGAAATACTTGGGACTAGAAGGTCATATGAGCAGTGATATGCACATTGTGTAAAGAAAACATCGTTTTGCCTCACATACTGAGCTGCTGTTTACCAAGGATGGCCGTTCATTCAATGACAACTTTGTGTGAGTAGTTCAATGTCCTTGAACAGATTAGGAGACATGCCTGTAGAATGAAATCAATGTACCCAGTCTTCCCTAAGTACATAAGTATGCATGAACACATACTGATTATCATTTGTCCCAAACCACCTTGTTCCCAAAGTCCTTCCTAACATAGTATATCCTGAGGGGCAGCATTTAGGCCAAAGTAACTTGATAGTAAGTGGCTGTTTTCCAAGGAATTATGGGTTTCTCAAAATCTCATCTCAAATTCCTTGCAAGCGTTAATATTAAGGCCAGTTGAGTGGGGCAATACAACACCAGGTTATCACTCATGTGGTAACTTGTACAGAAAAATATCTCCTCTTTCCTGCACATATTAATGAGGGGCCAGTCCTTTGTATTTATGCATATTGGGGTGAATCTATGGTCACATTTGTGACTTTAAAGGGACAGAGACTGTGTGTTACTACTGGTTACTAACTGGAAACCATAAAGGAGGGTAGTGAGCACTATAGCAACATTTGAAGAAATTCAGGTGATTTTTAATTAATGCCTCATGGCTCATACTCAACCACAACAGCATTCCCACAAGTCCAATGATGTCTACAAGCATCATTGTCTGCCTATAATTCTCTGAATGACTTCGGCTCTGAGCTACATGCAGCAATGACTGATGGTGATTACAGAAGACCATCAGTTAAATAAGTGTCTCATCAGTCATTGAGGAGATGTGGATGGTAGACTGAGGTGTAAGGGGGAATCCTGATCCAAGGATGATTCCACATAACATATGCCCACTGGCAATAAGAAGGAGAGTGGGGATTAACTTTCTGTGATGCCCTTCACTGGTCTGTCTGGCTTGGAAACAGATTGTTGCTTCTGAGTTTGATGGCTTGGCAGAGCTGGATCTTCAGTACAAGAATATCCATCTTCATCATCCCTTTCAAAGATGAGGGGCTACCAGGCACTTTTAGTAACAAAAGGATCTTAAGGTTTAGAGTCCTGCTGCTGTTAGCTCTAGGAGAGCATCTTTGTCTTTCAGTGGTAGGTTTGCGTGGACATGAAGTACAAAAGGGTAGTAAATAATGATGTCACATAAACTCATTAAGTTTCTGAGAAGAAACAGGTCAAAGGGCATAGAGGAGCTGAGTGATGACTATATAAATACATGAAGTCAAGCCACACTTGAACTGCTAGAATGAGATTGGTCTGATTATAAAGATTTAACTAGTCTTACATCTAAATAAACTTGAGATGCACTTGGAATTAGGTTGGTATAGTGTTTAAAAAGTCCACTTAACTGGGTTTAAAAGGCCTTACCAATGCTTTAAGTGTTTTTTTTTTTTAACATAGGTTAAGCATGATCCATTCCAGCTACTTTGCAGTGACATTTACTTCCCATGAGGTTATTACAAGATACATTTAAAATTAATCTTTGGGCAATTTATCAGGAATTTAGAATAGTGGAAGCTGTATGAAATGGTATATGACCAAAGCAGAATTGATTTTGGTGCATAAAGATCCAAGTATATAGGGTCAAGATAGGTATACAAAATTAATTTACAAGTATTCAATGGCATCTACTATGTACAAGGCTTAAGGAAACACTGTGAGAAGTACAGGTGTGATACAGACATTACAACTTCATAGAAAACGAGCAACATAGAATGACTGTGCCTAGTGTATGTGTAGAAAACCAAGGATATGATAATTTGCTTAGTCTTGAGGATTGGATGAAGGAGGTAATAAGGAGACATGGAACATTCTTGAGTAGGTGAATTTGCCATGACTAAAGCTGTGTTTTGAGTGTAGCTATACATTTGATTATTTGAACAGGGAGTAGGGGAGTGTATTACACATTGAAGGAGAAATATAATCAAAGATTTAGGAGCCATGGCTGTTGACTGTGCATAAGGAAGGAGCTCTCAGATGGAAGACATGAGCAATTTGATGTGATTATATTGGAGGCAGTCAGGTGATTAAAGGGACTGGAACTTGCCTTTTGGCCAAGGCTTCAGACATTTGATGAGGACATACCTGGAGAAGTGCAGCTGATGTATAGTCTTGGTCTTGACAAAGATGGTTACAAATGGCAGATTTCAGAGTTCACTGTGTCAAGGTAAGACCTGAATGTGGGAACTGGGACAAAAGGGGAAATGAAGGCATGAAACTGATTTCTTGACCCTGAGTAATTAATCCCATGGTCTGAAAGTGGTACATGGGGTTTGTTTGTAGCTCTAGCTACAGGGGACATGCACATATGCTGAAGTAACTGGGGATAAAATGGGATAGCTGAGGTTCCTTGTAAAGAATATATCATTACTCCCAAGAAACCAATGACTTGAGTTTCCCGAGTTGGCTCTGTGCTGACAGATTATCTTTAAATCACAATAAAAGTGACCCTACCTGCTATTTCCAGTCTTTGCTTTCCTTTTTCTCCAGCTCTGTCCTAAATACACTTTTGGCTTTGATTTACTGTAGAAATTTCCTGTGTAGGTTGGGGCTGAGAGGTAGAGGGGTCAGGTTTGGGGATTTGAAACCCAAACAAATCTTTCATTACTTCCTACAATACTTTCAACTTAATTTAGGGGTCAGTGGATAGTCTGTGAAAATACCAGGAGCAACCCAGACATTTATTTCTGAAGAGATGCAAAGAGGTTCACATCTGGATAGCTGTATGAGTTTATTCTGGACTTGTCAAATCATTCTGTTGACTGTTAACAAGTCTGTGAGTCACTTTCTTAAATAATTATTTGAAAAGCAAGCACATTTAACTTGTACAGAGTAAGTTATAGAATATGAGTGAAGGGCACAGAAATCAGAAGCCCAGGTCAAGCAAGAAAACCATTATCAAAATAAGAGTCCATTTGCTGACTAACCCGATTTAATTGATAAACCACCTAAACTTGGCTACTTGTCTGAAGGCGTCTATAGGATATTTTTCCTCCTTCCTCTCCCTTCTCTTTCTTTTCATCCACCCCATTCCTTCACTCTCACCTGCTCCTTCTGCATATATTGTTTCCTTCCTAGTTAAAGCTCCCACATGGAAGGGGAAATAATTTGGAAAAATAGAAGGGCTATCCATTGCAAACCAAGGGTGGTTCATGTTTTAAAGATTAATTAAGCAAACAAATTATGATTGGTCTGCCTTTAATTGCATATTCACTTGCTGTTTGCCATTTTCTATGATTGCCACACATTCTGATGGGAAGAGCAGTTCCCATAAAGAAGGGAACGCTAATCTGAGGTAACAAATATTGAATAACAAAAGTTAACAATGCAACCAATTACTTATTAGAGGAAAGCACAAAGCATTGCCAGTGTGGACAGGTACTCTTCCAAAGTAGATTTGAGTCCTGCTTTGAAAGAGCTCAAATGCTAATGGGTGAGCCTACAAATAACAATGTTTGTTTGTTATAACCTCCTCTAATGCAAAGTAAGATTAAATAAATTCTTAGAAGAGAAAAAGAGGTATACATAATATAGGGGTGGTGTAATTCTGACTAGAGGATCAAGAATCTTTGTTAAGAGAGGGCATTTGAATTTCATTTAAGAGGTAGTGGTGGAGCTGCTGATGCTGCTGATGAAAAAAGTGGGTGAAAACCAATGAATGTTTATCACTCGGTGTGATATGCTTAACAATTCTATATTGATACTTCAAAAGATAAAGCCAAGTAAGCATATTTCAGATGGGGAAAGAACATGAGAGAGGGTCTTCAGAGATTGCTCAGTGGTCAAGAGTTCTTGCTTCTCTTTCAAAGGAGCCAGGTTCTATTCCCAGAAACTAGATGGTGGGTCACAACTGCCAATTACTCCAGTTCTAGGGGACCTGAAGCCACTTAAGATCTCCCACTGACCTCTTCACACATGTGGTACACATAAACTCATGCAACTGTACACACACACACACACACACACACAAATAATAAATATATTATAAATAGGATATAGGAAGCATTTTGTGTGTCAATAAGTGCATAAACATCATTTGATATGTTTAAAATCAACAGTGCATGGAAGATTTCATATATATTGGTTTCATGTATAATATTGGGAGAGGAACAAAGACCACCTTGGCCAAAAGTACCAAATATCCTCATGAATTTTGTACAACACACTTAGAGTTCTGTGGACACAGGTGTGGGATGATAGACTCCATGTAGTCTAAGCTGGACATGCTTATGATGTGTACATCTATCCTTCAGGAGCCTGGAAAGATGCTCTCTGGCATTGTGTGGTCTGCTAAGAATCTCCCACCTGCAGGTGAAGAAGGGAAGACCTTGACCTCAGTCTATGGATAGTTTTAGGAAAGACGGCAGCCATTTTCAAGAAAGGGTGATTAGGGGCTGGGTACACACCTTTAATCCCAGTATTTGGGAGGCAGAAGCAGGCAGATCTCTGAGTTTAAGGCCAACTTGGTCTACATAGTGAGTTTTAGGACAGCCAGAACTACATAGTCAGTCAGGCACCTCCCTCTACACACACACACACACACACACACACACACACAGATGGCCAAAGGAACACAGGCAGAGGATGAACTGGATCATACCTCTCAGAAGATATAGTATCCTGTATCCTTTTCTATCTTAATTCTGATGTTTCCTAAAACCTCTGGGATTCTTTTGGTTTTAAGTAAGGATTCTACCCGTTTCTTAAATAACCTGTAAGTACATCATTTTAATGAAATATATCCTTAAAATTATTTTCAAGATTGATTGGTTCTAAAGTCTTCAACACATTGGGAAAAAAATCTTCTTTTTTTGTGATTAAGCTTAATAACAAGCTTGGAAATAAGTTTAATAATAAGCTTAACCATGGGAAAATTTTCAGAGAACTCTGATAGCTGTGAAAAAGAGAGAAAAACAAAAATAATGATCCCAGAAAAAGGTGCTATTTTTCAAAATGAGTCGAAATATCTTAGAGATACTAGTTGTGGTCTTTTTCATTAAAGTATATATCATTTTGAGGATAGGGAAGGACTGCATGTGTGTGGTGAGAGGGTTTAAGGAGCATTGATAAGGATGGAGCTTTATTTCAGCTGGGCTGACTCCAGTGGAGATTAAGAAAGAACACCAAGGTTTGTCTGTAAAACAATTAGAGGCTTATGAGGAATACTCAGTTCTGGTTTTTAGTTTGACTAAACATCAAACAAAACTCTAAAATTGTAACAACAAAGCAAACACAGCAAAACCTTAAGACAACTCATATTTGTATTTGGACCAGAGTTTAGACATAGCAAAATCAGATACATGATGCTCGCTTCTCTGGGCCACAATACAGAGAACAGTTTTTTGCAAATATTGAATTCTTGATTGTACTTTTGGACACTCTACGAGCAGAGGCAACATCATCAGATGCAGGGGATGATCCTGTTTCTGAGTTTACAGGTACCTATATGACTTAATTTATGATGAAATAAATTATCTTGAAAATCTCAGAGATATCTAGGTAAGCAATTAGTATGAGGATTTTTACCATTCCCTTTCAAAGTCACCTAAAAAAATGAACAGACTATGTGGGAACATGTAAACAAAGTAAAATCTTTACAAACAAAGAGTGAACACTGAAGGGTGAGGTCTATATACCACACAGGTACAATGGAAGGCTCAAACTTGGAGTAAGGGCACTTTGGGGGCAACGTAAGCGCTAGCATATGATCCTTGCTACACAGGTATTTTATACCTCAGTTTCCTCTAAAGCCAATAGATAAAACAGCAAATTTGCATGTAATAGGAAGCCTCCCCATTCCTGGCTAGTATTCTAGCTAGTGTCTGTCTGCTCTAGTAGTCCATAGTGTGCTATTTGTTAATTTGTTTGAATTTCAGTGCTGTTGATCTGGCAGCTAAGAGGGTATGCATGGAAAGCAGTTGCTATTATTCAATGTTTATTAACTCAAATCACCATTCCTTCTTTTGTAGGAACCCGTTCTTCTCATACTGAATGCATGGTTGTCATAGAAGATGGCAAACAACAAACACATATGTAATTCAAAGCAGGCCCATCAAGTAATTTGCTAATTTTACTTTTAAAAACATAATCAAGTCTTAGTTTTCAAAGTATGGACCTTTTCTATTAGTTCCCCCGCCATCTGGAGGGCTCGGCTTGGGGAAGAACATCTATACAAGAAGGAATGGGGGAAGGTAAAGGAGAGGGAGAAGGGGAGAGAGAGGAGGCAAGGAAAAATATTCTAGAGAAGTCTTGAGATGATCAAGTACTCAAGTATAGTTGATTATAAAGTTCTCATCTCTGCTGACTCCCCATGGGAGACCTCGATTTGGGGGATGTGGGGATGTAGGGTGACTTGGGAAAGAGGTATAGGGGTGGGAAGAGGGGGGATCTGTGGATAGTATGTGGAGTGAGTAGAAAATTTCTTAATAAAGAACAATAAAGAAAAGTTTTCATAGTATTACCATTTTTTCAGTATGCTTACAATCCCTTTGTTGCTGGATTCAGATTCTTGCTACTTTGAGCAATATTCTTGAGACTACAATCAATGAGTAATAATCCCTATAGAGCCTTGTAAGTACTCCAGGTGGAAACTGGGTATCGCCATGAAGTTATCTCTCAAGAGCAGTTTACAGAGCAGAGTAGTTGTTGGTGCAGAGGATGACATCTCCCTGAGACCCTGCTAGGGAATTTGGTTTCCGTTCTTGGATTTAAGCTTCATCTTCAGGTGTCACTAGCTTCGACTCTTCATTTCGTGGCTCTCTATACCCAGGATGCTCATTGTCTGAATTTGGTAACTTATTGGGTTCTACTTCCACACTTTCTGTCTTGGTGTCTGTCATCTGTAGTTTCTTCTATTAGTTTCCATCAGTAGGATGCAGACCAGGTTCTCATAAACCTAACTTACATCCTACCTGAATATGAGCCAATGTCCAGTAACGTTCTCTCTCTTATTATGTGTTAGGCGCTATAATATGTATAGGGTGCTTCGTTTATTGCCTGCAACAGTTTTATGAGATAGATGCTGGTATCTTAAATATTTTCCTGATAGAGAAATGGAGATGAGAAGAGGTCCCAGAGGAAACAGTGGTGGAGGCCTAATTTGATTCCAAACAATTAGTGTCTTAAGTCCACTTCTACAGGAATCAAGAACTAAGGAGGAGTTCCCACATACCTTGAACTGATGTAACCTAGCTTTCATCAAAGCATCATTTTAACCCCATCTATTTGATTGTGTCCATCATAATCCACCTAACAACTGAGCATGGACTGGACTTTAGCCATTTTCAACATCTGACCAAAGAAATTTGCCTAAAAAGTAAATGCAGAAGACTTTGGAAGACATCCATGAGTATTTAAGTCAGCGAGGTGATTATTGGCTAACAAGGCAAAAAAGGCATACGTTCTTCTCTGAATGGGTGGACAGGACAAAATGGGTCTCAGAAACAAGAATAAATACAATAAATTCTATTTCACAGGGAAAAAAATCAATCAAAAATAGAATGTTTTAAATTAAATAGAATATTAGCATGTGCAGTAAGAGATGCAGTGAGGAAAAGTGATGTAAAAGTCTTGGAAAATCATACAGAGGACATCGATGTATACAGAAACATAAACCAAATAAATCAGGCAGCAGACATTGGTACCAAATTGTAGCTGAATTTTTCCTGTGTCCCGGCCTGCCAGCACTCAGGACAAATCTCTCCCACTAGCGTCCCCCAAATAAACACACAGAGACTTATATTACTCCTCACTCAGCCCTCCTCTTCCCAGAATTCTCCTCTCTCTTGTCCTGCCTATACTTCCAGCCTGGCTACTGACCAATCAGCATTTGATTTATCAATCAATCAGAGCAACACATTCACAGCATACAGATATACACAGTACCACATAAAATAGAAACTAAGAATCAAACTAGGTAAAGGGATTCAATAGCACTTACAGACACCCAGAAGATAATTTTCTTGATACACAATGAAAACATAGGCTCACAGATTCACATGTTACAAACAATATCCATACAGGAAAAACTTAAATTTAGAATGATGGAGGGAAAAAAATCAATAGCACAGCCATGCTAGGCTTGACTGCAGCACTATCAATTTATGAAAGTCGAAGTGGAGAATAACAAAAGTTGAGATAGGTACAAAAAAAAAAAAACACAAGTAAAGAACAAGGGGATGAGGGTATAAAACAAGCTGAAATTTCACATGAGGGATCCATTTTATGTGCTTGGAGATGAGGTACTTTCTTTTCAAGTGTCCTTGGAACACTCATAAACATCAAATTATTCTCTCTCTATGCCACAAAGAACATCTCAATAAGAAATGTCCCCTAGGACCAAACAGAAAGTGTCCTGACCACAGCATAGCATCTGACCGAAACCTCTAATAAAAACTAACCAATAAAGCACTAAGTCATTAGAAGAGGCCCTGGGTGAACTCTTAGCCTCTCGCTCAGACGATTACAGCCTTGACTTTGAGGATAGGCATTTTGTGCTCTGTGCTGTTGTAATTTTTCAAAACAAGAGGAACAATCTGAAATCGTATATCCCAGCAGGGGAGTGTAGAAATTTACTGCAGGCAACTTCACATTCGTTTTCAGAAAGAAGAAAAAATATATCAAGTGCTTTTTTTAAAAAATGCAGAAGTATGGATTTAGAAACTCTAATGGTCATTCTGCCCAACTCTTACTTTGCAGAAGAAGGAATAAAGTCCCAGAGCCGGGAAAGACTTGTGCCTCAAAGTATAGATATATATATATAGTAAAGGAAACTTCTCTGGGCGAGAGCTTCTTGACTGAGTGCTCAGTCCATCTTCTGCTTGAGGGTCCATCCTGGAGTAACAACCTGGGTTCAGGTTGCTTATTGGCATGTCCCCAGATAGGAGTGATGATAGTGTGTCCATTTGCCTCCCAGAAGTGAGATTGGCTGCTTTGAGTGGATTCCGTGGAGCCAGAGTGCCTGCTCCTCTTGTAAGGACAGCTGAAACAATGTGGTTGCCATTATTAGAATCATAGGCTTTGCTACCTCTGCCGACTACCCTACCCTGCCTAAGACCCTCTGACATCATTAAATGCTGGAATTTCTAAACTGTGAACGTGTGTTGGGAGCTGTTTTCTGGAATGCTCTCGTGAACTCTTTTTGTCGAGACTCATTTTTGTTATTTTTTTTTTTCCCCTCCAGGATCTGACCTGTTTCCTTTTTCTCCTTGCTCTGTTCTCGATGCCCAGATATATTGCAGCCTCTACCTCTGTTCTTCAACTGGTGTTACTGAGAGCACCATGTGTTTCTAAGTCACACCAGGTGGGCAACCGTTTTCCTACATTATCGGGCCAAATTGTGTTTTCTCTATTGTTCGGTGGACTGCAGTTGCATACCAGACCTTATTACCAGAGCGGAGACCAGAGATGGAAAAGTCATGCTTGATTCTTAGAGCTCTGCTGTTTCAAGGGGGACCTTATTTCTAGCCGTGAACTTATGAACTGAAGACTTTATGAAATACAATCCTCATTGTTATTATAACGTAATCCTCTTTTGGTTACCCACCCAAATATTTCTATAACAGTCATTCCTTCCTTCCTTTCTCTAATAGAAAGCTCTAGGTATCAAGGCTGGTAGTAGCCATCCACCAATCCTGTTTTACTGGTAAGATGCCAGGGTCTAAAGCTCTCAGAACGGGGTTCTGCTTTTAAATTCTCAGTGGCAAGCATGGCGTGATACCTGGAGAGGCTCTCTGGGTACAAGCATAACCCCTGAAATGGCACCATCTCAGTTTTTATTCTTTTGGATGAATACTATGTAAGAAGAACAGTGACATGCAAAGGACATTAGAACAAAGAAGGCATTTTGGAGAACTTATCCTCCACAGTCTCTATTTGAATTTCTGTATCACAAATCACTCCCAAACTCAGTTTAGGTACAACTTACTGTTTCCCAATTCTGTGGTTTGGTTGAAGCTTTGTGAAGCTATCTTTTTTTGCCCCAGGTCTGGCTGGGAACCCTGGTTCTACTCCATCTGGCCCCTCTCCATGTGGTCACTCACTTGTTCAATTATCTGACTTGAATGTCTTCAGTTAGAGGGTTGATTCCAAGGAACAGACAGAAGAAGTTAGCCAGCTGCTACATTTGGATGGTTGAGGCCAGCCAGCTTCTTGGGAATGGGAGGTGGATGAGAGAGTGCCACGAGCTTGTAAGAATAGAAGGGATGTTGACACCATAGTTCAGACAATGCACCACATTCCCTGTTTTTCAGACAGATGTAACTTGAACCTTCAGCACTGAGTAATGCATACTTGGACATTCTCCTGAGTATGATGAAAAAAGAGCTTACATGTCCAACTTTTGATGAGCATATTGGAGTTTCCTCCAAGATGGATCAGAAAATCACCAGGGAGACAGAAGCCACAATGACTAGAGATTAGCACACAGGGAAGAGGGACATGCAGTCCAAACAGCTCTACCAGCCTCACAGCTGAGATTCATCATGGAAGCTCATGTTTCCATTTGGGTTTCTAATGACCTCCTCCCTCTGTCCACCAAGATAGTCTTTATATCTGTCGAGTGACTTAATTAAGCTTCTTCATGAATACCAGTTTCAATCTTTCAATGTGCTGAGAAAGTAACAGCAACCAGAAGAATAGAAGTGCTTCATTTCCATACCCAAAGGCTGCATTGCCCCTTACAAGAATGGTAGGAAGATATTGAAGCAATGCTCAAGATCTGGGCAATATTTTCCCGGGCAGTAAACGTCCTGCTCTTTGAGATTCTTCAGGAGACTCGTGGGTGCTCCCTCCATGAGGAGTTCAATTTCCTGACGGTTTTAATTTTTCCTTTGCTCATTTGGGAGAGGGTTGGTGGAAGAATAACAGAGTTCTTTGGAGAATGTTATTGTGTTGTACATTGTGTTTTATACATTCTCACAAGCTGCTTTCTTCTGGACCAAGGCATAAAGGCATCTGAATATCTGGCCTGACTGGGAAAGGAGATAAAACTGGGTGCTGCCCTGGTATGAATTTAAAGGTTAGGATCCTACTGATTACCCAGTCTGAGGAAGAGTCTCTAACTTATCCCTTCATTGTATTCTTTGTGTGTGTGTGTGGGGGGCAGGAGGTTAGAAATACACAGCTTTGGATATCTAGCAATTAGTTTTCCAAGATTCAATAAAACTCAGTTCAGACCTTACCAAATCAACTATATACATAAGATCCTAAGACTTTGAGGTCAATAGCTAGATAGACTCCTTTGGTATAAATGTTACTCAATACAGTACCTTGAAGAATGATTTAGCTTGGAGCTTAATGGAGAAATTAAAAGGATCAATTCAGTTTATGCTAAATAGTTAACCAAAGCACGCGAGCTCTTATTAACCATTTTTTCTTTCCAAGTCTGAGTGTGTGTACATCTGCTGTACCAATAACACCAGCATCTCCTAAAGTGGGATGCTTGCAGCAGACTCTGAAAATGCTTCCTTAGCTGAAGAGTCGGGGAGACTCTAATGTTACATCAAATAGATAAAGCAGAAGTGAGTGAGATGACCTTATTGGGGGGGGGAGCTCTTTTCTTCGCAATATTTTCCCAATGAGGCTGAACAAACCACCACTAACTCAGTGGCTCACAACACAGACTCACCGCTTTAGAATTCTGGAGGTTAGAAACCTAAAACTGGTCAGCAGCGCTGTACTCTAGAGAAAAATCAAGTTCCTTGTCTTTCCCTTTTTACAGAGGCCGCCTCCATGCTTGTCTAGTGTCCTCAACCACTGTAACATCTATGGTTGTCACTGTGTGTCCTCTGTGATTCTGATGTCCCTGTTCCTTCTTGTAAGGACCATAGTGATTGTATCTGGCCAGAGGAAAACCTTAGATGTTGACCTCAGGTGATACCTACCTTTGTTTGGGGGTGGAGCCTCTTGATGGCCTGTAACTAAGTAGGTTAAGCCAACTGGCCTCAGGATCCACCTGTCTCTGCCTCCATAGTGCTGGGATTACAAGCACACTACTATGTACTAGATAAGAAAACAAACACAAACAGACAAACAGACAGGCAACGACAATAACAAACAACAGGGTTCTGGGATTGAATTCCAGTCCTTGGGCTTGCTAAGCATTCACTTGACCAACTGATCTACCTTCTCAGTCTCTCTCTCTCTCTCTCTCTCCCTCCCTCTCTCTCTCTCTCTCTCTCTCTCTCTCATTCCCTTTCTTCCCTTTTCTTTCTTTCTTTTCTTAAAGTTTAAAATACATTTATTTCAAGCAGCTCTATTTCATAATAAAGTATAAGTATTATTTAGAGACAATGGTTACTAACTTTTTTTTTTTACAGTTTCAACTGCTATGGTATTTTTGGAGTTTCTTATTTATTAGGCCTTAGAGGAATTTTTTGTACAACATATTTTGATCATAATCAAAAACTCTCCCCATACTCTCCAAGATGCCCCCTTTCCTACCCACCGATCTTTGTGTACTCTTTTATTTTTTTGTTTTTTGAAAACTTAGCAAGTCCACTTTGTGCTGCCTATATATACTCTTGGATGTTTCACTTTCGATCAGAGCATGATTGACCTACTAGGAAACAGGCTGCACATCTTAAGAGAACTACTTTTCCTCTTCCAGATGCTATCAGTTGCCAATAGTTCCTCTAGTAGGGGTGGGACTGTGTGTGCTCACCCACCTCTCTGGAATCTTACCTGGCTTCTTGAGTGTGCAAGGTCTTGTGCAAATCGTTACAGCTACTGTGAGGTGCTATGTGTAACTGGCCAGCTGTGCCCACATCAGTGTTTCCTTGGAGTCATCAACTGACACTGGCTTTTTACAGTCTTTCCACCCCTTCTTCCAAGCAGTGATCCCTGAGTCATGGGAGGAGCGGAGGTGACGTCGATGTCCTACTTAGGGCTGAGCATTCTGCAGTCTCTTATTCTCTATACCTTGACCTGTTTCTCTGTTAACTGCCATTGATTGCAAGGAGCTTCTCCTTTGGGCGAGCTCATAAGTGCAAATGAAGGTGATGAAGATACATCTGTCTCACGGTAAAGAAAAAGCTAATGATACCTTCATCATTAATGCGTTTGGCCATACAATTCATGTTGCTGAAACTGATCTCCAACACTGAAGATACCTTCCAGGAGTGATGTGTTGGAAGAGGGTGTTAATTAAAGTCAAGATTTAAGAAAGATTACATTTAAAGAGAGATTAAAGAACCGACTGGTGGAGTGAGTGTGACGCTGGGAACAAAGTCAGTGGAGTTTTTTTTGTTGCTGTATTGCTTCACGTTTGTGGCCATTTTTGGTACTGCTTTGGTAAGTGCTTCATGTTTTGAGTAATCTTCCCTTATACTGTATTCTCTCATTTCCTGCTGCTGCTTTAATATATGGATTTCTGAGATGTGATGTTTATCGGGAACAAACATATTATGCTATTATGATGATAATACTTCCTTGGACTTTCAAAGTCCTGGTTAGCCCTTCCCCCCCACATTAATGACAGATACCATCTGAGACTATGCCCTATAAAAAGAATGGAAGAATGTTTTGGGGATTCTGCGAAGATTTGGCAAAGCTTTCATATAGGTAACATTTGAGTTATTGAGTAAAAAACACATAAGCATTATCTGAGTGAGTAAGAAGATGGGGAGGAGATTCTCAGGGAAGTATATGTTTACATAACAACAAATGGCTGAACTTGTTATCTCCTGGGTATCTTGTTGAAATGGGCATCGAAGATTTTCAGAGCCACAGAAGAAATTCTGTTGCTTTGGGGAGTACGCCTGATTTATCCTGCCCTCCCCAATCTTTATCTGGCTGGCTGGCATACACCTGCTATTGATAGAGCTGATTTTCGAAAAGTCATCATCAAGCAAAAATGAAGCCGATCACTGAGGCTGTTGGCATGGAGACAGGCCCAAGCAAGCAACAAGGCCCCATTTGTCTGAGAGTATTTCCATTTTAAGTTTATAATTGTTCTTTCATAAACCAAAAAATAAATAGGAGTGGCAAGGTAAGAGAGAGAAAGAGGCTGAGGGAGGAGAGGGAAAGGGGAAGGGAAGAAGGGAAAGAGGGAGAGAGGAGAAACTCAAACTGTACCCACAGATCTCTCGCTATGTCGTGATTGATGTGAAGAAAGGTTAATAGAAAGGCCATTCCCCAGAGCTGTGGGAGCTCGGCCGACTGGGGAATGGGAAATGATGTGGTGCACACAGACCGCCGGCTCTTCAAGGTGCCTGCACTGAATCGATCTCTCCTGTTGGCTACAGTTTGAAGAGAGGAGGTAAGAGGGCATGAGGAGGTGAACTCTTGCTGTGCACAGAGACAAGTCAGACAATGTGAGTTTTAATTGAAATCATATCCCCGGCATTTTACTTTTCAAAAGCTGTTAGCATGATCGAGGTTACATTTTCTTGTGACTACTATTATTACTGTCACACTGACTGCTCTGGGCAGGGGCGGAAGGTTACATGTGGGCTGAGAATGCTGGGCTGCAGTGGGAGGGGTGGCAGACCCATGTCCTGGAATCCCTCTCCCCACCAGGTTCTTTTTGCCTTCTTCTGACTGCTCGGGAAGCAGGAACTGGCCATCTCTGGATGTTGCCAGCTCTCTTTGTCAGTAAAAGGTGATGTTACAGTTCTTCCCTTACCCTTCCCTGCTGTTCCCATCGTTCATATCATCAGCATCTCTTTCCATCTGGGGTAGCTGCAGCTTGCCCTGCAGCTCATGGAGCAGAGAGAAATCGACATGTCTCTGTCAGGGAATGTTCATTCTCTGGGCTCTCCTGGCATTTCATTCCAAGAGGTGTCGAAAGGTTGAGACTGTAATGTACCTGGGTTTTCTGATCTGCAGTATGTATTGGACTTTCCAGTTCTTCCAAAATATAGGCACTGATTGAATGGATTTAGTATGGGGATTCAGAAACTTGCATGGTTTTCACAAACTTCCACATGATGCCACACTATGATTACCAGGGAAGCTAATTAGTATTAATAAGCTAATTAGCATTAGAAGTCCATTGTAGCCTCTAGGCTGTGTATACATTGTGGAAAGGAAATCCAAGGGGAGAAAGTTCAAAGTTTGCACCATCAGTGGGAGAAAATCTGCTAGAGGTGAGAAACATAACCCTACTCCCAGGCCATAGAGGGGTTGATACCCTTGGTGGGAAGACAAGGCTTCCACACACACAGCATCAACCACAAGACAGATTTTATTTCTGCTGGAGTATCAAGTCTGGGCTTTGGACTGAAGTACTCTGATGTTGAGAGTGGCAAGTAGTCTTGGGGAACTGAGAAATCCTGGTTAAAAATATAGTTGAATGGGAGGGTGATGTACCCATGGGAGCTGTGTTAAAGGACATTGTCCATTCCTATTCACTTTGTTTTCCAGAACACTCAGTTCTCTCTCATTTTTTTTTTTGTTTCTAATGTCTCCAGTATATACAAGGGAGCAGGGGTAGGCAAGAATATCCTCCTCACATGCTTGCTCTACCTGGGTAGGGTACAACAAGGGACAAATTCCTTACCTTGGAGCCTGTCTAACTGACATGTGGTGAGGATCTGCCATGTTCAATGCAGAGTCTCTCCATGAGCTTGGCTACATAGATAATGAATAGGCACTGTCTCTCCAGGTTGACACATATAAGATAAAATGTCACCTTATATCTTATAAATGGCATGGGACTAAGGGACTCCTTACTATGGGTGGCAATTGAAAAATTTTAAAATTAGTTAAGGGAAAAGACTCTACCATGGGTAGCCATTAAAACAGTCAAAATCAGTTCAGGGAAAATTTAGGGATGATAATCAGCTTGGCTTGTTCGGGATTGTTCTGACTGACTCCGATTTCTTTCATGGATGGTTGTGTTTGGACACAGATTCCAATATGACTCTCTAAGTCTCACTGGTTTTAAAGCCGTTAAGGAAACAAGAGTCTTTGGATTTCCAGCATCTAAACAATTGAACCACTTCTTTGTTTCATGGTATGAGTAGGTAGGAGGGGATTATTTTACAGGCTCAGATGCACTCCTAGCCATGGGGCATCCAGGCAGTTACCTGGCAGGTGGCCACTTCTCATGTATTCTGAAACAGACAGAGCAATGCTAGAGTTCATGGTCAGCCAACTGTACTTTAGGGATGGCACTGTTTTCATTGTTTGTGGGAGAAAAACCATGATTTTTTTTCTTTTTATCATAGCCCTCTTGAAATCGTTGGAAGTCTAAAGTGACTTTGAATACTATTGCTAGAAGTTCATGTTTAATGGGGCCCCAGGCCGTCAAGCTAGCATGCCTATCATGTAGTCTCTATAATGTGTGCCGAGCATTCCTGCCTGGAGTGAAAACCACGAGTGTTATGTTTTTGGCTCGGATGTTGGCAGGTGTGTAACATGACTCCTGATAGCAGGACAGCCGATTACATTCTGCTATAAAACCATTTCTAAGGCTCTTGGCACCTCAACTGTTATTGCATGTCTGCAGGTGTTTAGTAATTGGATTAATGCAGAGCTGAAGGAATGTCTGCTTCCCGACTCTGAGAAACGTCGAGGGGAGACAAATGCACTTCGGAGAGTGACCTGGAATGCACGATGACAGGCCTGTGCTCACACGTGAAGCCAGATCTGAGCCCACACGTTTCACATGAGCTGCTATGAGCAGCCACCTTCCATAGGAAGGTTTATCCAAACCTAAATACAATAACAATGGCCTTGTGAGACAGGCGGGCAGGAGCGTCAGTGTGAGTTTTGATCCTTTTCCAAAAGCAACTCAGACAACTTTGGCTTAAGCCTTCCTATCATGCAGCTCATGAACCATACAATCCTAGGTGAATAATAATAATAATAATAATAATAATAATAATAATAGTAATAATAGTAATAATAAAATTTAAAAGTCCACAGTAAACACAGAAGAGAATGCTGAGACTCTCACTGGAAGTATGGAGACCGTAACTAGGATGCAGGATCATCAAACTTTTGTTAATTCCTATGTTGAGTATAAAGACATGAACTTTAGTGACAGGGCTCTGAGGATGTGTTTGATGAAGGAGAAGCAGTTTTTACTAGCCACTGCAACTCTGATCAACACAAAGAAGGGACTGGTCTTGGGAACATTGTGACAGATTTAAACTTGTATTATCCTCGGAGAGCAAGACGCCGAACTCCCAAAGGCTCCCATCTAAGTAGATAAGACACAACAAACCTCTTTCTCAGCTTTACAACGCAGAAGGGAGGTGGGCCCTTTGGAGAGAGTCCAAGTTTAAAGGAGATAAGAGTGAAAAGGCAGGTTTTGCAAAAAGGCAAGAGAATCACTCACTGCTGCTTAGTTTAAATCCTAGAGGGGTAACTTGTAGTTCACAAATATTATTACAGTAGGTGGGAAAAGAGAACCAGGCCAGGAGCAGACAAGAAACCAGTCATGGCTCCCAGAGCATAAGTTTGAATCAAAGAGCTTGTGAGGAAGAGTGAGTGAGAGATTGTATGTGTGTGTGTGTGTGTGTGTGTGTGTGTGTGTGTGTGTGTGTGTGTGTGTGTAGGAGTAGGGCTGAGTGGCTATTCATTTAGTGAACAGAATACACAGATAACAGCAACCCCTGAATGTGGGGGAATCCAGCATAGCCAAGATGTATTTTGAGACTGAGTATTGTCACCTTGGAATTGTGGGAATGTGACTGGGATACTTGGGAGGAAGTCTATCAGCTGGCTGAGATAGCTCATGGAGTCTGAGTCTGAGGTCTCACGCTCCATGTAGGTATAGAAGAGGCATGTCTGCTCCCATTCGGGGATCTCTAGTCCTCCTTGGCTACTTAACAGGCTCTTGCTGTATTGCTCTGACTTCCAAACCTCAGCCAGAAGCAGTAACTTTAGTGAGAAGATGTACTAATCACCAAGGGTCTGAGTGGAATGGAGGGTGAGTGGGAAACAGAACTCTGGCATGCAGTGGTGGTTACTGTGACACAGAGACTTCTGAAAGAAATCCTGGTATCTGAAAGATGTATCAAGAGAAAGACTACAAGGACTTGTGTATTCATTTAAAGATTGAAAATGATATCATGGAACAGCCAACCACAATGAGTCCAGATAACCCTTTGGGATCAACTAGGCATAGTTCTTGCAGACTACAAATTCACCTTCATTGCTTTATGGTCGAAGGACTCATGAGAAACTAGACTTACTTCCAATTGCAAGAGGCTACCCAAGACTACCAAAGAGTGTAGGATGAAAGAGGGGATTGCCTGGGTCAATAAGTGGTTGAGGATGTCCTCTAAAGGTTTATGTACTACAAACCTGAAAGCCCCATTCCCCTGTGCACCACTGAAAGGTGGTTGAAATTTTAAAGGATTGGCCACAAGAGGTAATGATGAGGTCCTTTAGAGCAGCTACTGCTTTACTCTTGAGAACATATACTTGTTCATGTGACACTTTCTAAAATAGTTAGAACAGGTTGCTTTGAGTGAGTCTAACATCTTGCCTACATTTTTTTTTCTGGCATCCTATCACCCTATATGATGTTTCCCCTTCTTTTCCACATGGCTACTTCCTTTTCATCCTCTCAGCTATATTATAATACAGCTGGGGTGTTGTTCCTCACCAACATGTTCTTGGACCTCCAGAACTGCTTCGTAAATCATTTCTTCCCAGCTACTTCGTGACTGACTGATTGCAACCTCGAACAGACTGAGTCAAAGGTAGGATTGGAGATGGGAGAGATTGCGGAACAACTGTTTTCTAGTTTTACCGCATGGAAGGAAGTGGTTCATTCAATTAGAACGTTCCAGCTATATGCAAAGCATGGTGAAAGATGGTCAAGTGTTGGGTTATGAGCTGCTGCTTTTAGGAGAGACAGACAGTCTCTGGGAGGATAGAGAATTATTTCCTCGGGCATTTAGATGATTGACAGGTCACTGTGGTGGTAGTGGGCATGTTCCTAGAAGATTTTAATGGGAGCTTTGACAATACCGGTGAAGTGTGAGGGGTGTGTGTGTGTGTGTGTGTGTGTGTGTGTGTGTGTGTGTGTACTGTAAGTGTAAGACTAAGAGATAAGCAAAAAGAGTGCCCACAAGGTACACATAGGGTAGTTATTTGGTAATTATAATAATGTAAAAAAATGCACTGATATTGATGTTCAGTGTTTGTTTCCCTTACGGGCATATAGAGTCAGTCCTTGACAAACAGACTAGAGTCACATCAATTCCTGAAGCTGAGTGGCTAGAGACCACAGTCTTACTCTTATCATCTCTGACTTTCTGTTGGCTTCAGTGGACCACTGTCTTGTGGGGTAGGTATTTACACATAGAGCCAATGGGAATGATGCTGCCCACCAAACCTATGGAGAGCTTTTTCAGCTGTTGAGGCCAGAACTAATTTGGAGCAGTGGTTCTCACCCTTCCTGATGCTGCAGCCCTTTAATACAGTTCCTCATGTTGTGGTGACCCCCAACAATAAAATTATTTTCATTGATTCTTAACATTAAATTTTACTACTATTATGAATCATAATATAAATATCTGATATTCACCTCCTGGGCAAGGGTGATTTAAACCCCCTCCCAAAGGATCATGACCCACAGGTTGACAAGCACTCTTCTAAACATAGAGTCAGGATGTCACAAATACCTTTCAAGATCCATTGGGCCAGAGAGGGCAAATTCCCCCCTTGTACCCGCTTACCCAGACCCTTATTCTTTATAAAAATTTCCCCCTAGTACTACCCTTTCCTAGCAGCCCCTCAAAGCAAAGAGTCCACACACTGAATCTTTTTATTTATATCTTCTCCTTTTAAAATTTTATCACCTCCAACAGCATGCTGAGAGAGTGCCCCACTACTGAGATTGCAACATCAGACAGAGATGCCAATGTTTTGGAATTCTGTCCAAAGACCATTCTGTATACATTCCATTTACTTGGGCAACTCACAGTACACCAACACCCCAGCACCCTGAGCAGCTAGCCAGCATTTTCAGCAGTCCAGATCTCTCCTGTAGGCTGTTCCTCAGGGATGCTCTTCTATGTGAAACACCAGGGATCACTTTACTGCTCTGGGATTAATATGGATGGTAAAAGCAAGGGAAACAGAGGAAGGACTTTGAATATCAAGTTAGGCTAAGGTTTTTCCTGATCAGTAGAGGGTCAGTGGAATGTTTAAACAAGTAAATTGAGTTGGACCACAATGAACATTTATATATTATATAGAGACATTATAAATACAACCCAAAATAACAATTATAAAAATAACTTTATCATCTTCCTTTCTCTGTTGATGTTATTTAATCAAAACACCTTTTACCCAAATATGTGAACCAGGTAAATGTTGACTCATACCTCTCTATAATCCATGTCATTGATGTTTCTTGTTCACAGTAAAACACAAGGACACAGGCTGTCTACTGTTTCTCTCCTACCCTGTCCAGGGTGGGAATGCTTGGGTAAAATGTAGAAAACTCCAAAAGTCCATTTTCAGTCCAAATTATAGACTGCAATTAGTCTTTCTTTCTCTTCTCTCTAAAGTGAAAATAAGAAATCCAAGAAGACTTATATAGAGTTGGATATTGACATCCTCCAAAGGCTTGACACCATTGACTTACATGTAAGATGGGTCTAGTTTCTTCCAAAAATAATAAGGGCAGAGGAATGAAAAAAAAAAAAAAAACAACCCCTTTTATGTAACTGTAAGACATTTCCCCCAACCACCTTCAATAGTACTGGGGAATATTTAGAATTCAGAGAGAGCTGAGTCATCAAGGGGCTGGGAGAGGAGAGACCCAAAAAGGGTTAGAAGCTTGAGTCACATGGCAACGCTGATTTCTTGCTACCTGCATGAGAGACTTGACAAGGCTATCTTCCCCTGTTCCCATCTTTCCCAAGTACTAAGACGATTTCCGAGGAAGGAGTATTAGGGAAGAACATCCTGACTAGCTTCAGGCTCAGAACTGCCAGTGGTTGATTGATTGATGTGTTGATTCATCATTGCAAATCGCAGGCATTCTTTATGAGTCAGACCCAAAGGCCAGAGCCAGAGCTAAATACTATAAATATCTTATAGTCTCTGTCTGGTGCAAGCGCCCAGTCTAAAAGGAAACACTGCTTCTCGTCAAGAGTTTTGGAATTTGGGGTATAATGACATTTGGGCTTCCTTACTCCTGTGTACTAGATGAACCTTTTCCAGTGGCTTCAGGACACCAGTTATCTGAAGAGATGGGAGAAACTGATACCCCGTGTTACCAAAAATATTTAGATACTAGCACTTGCTCAGCGTGAACCATGGGTAAGGACAGCAAAGTGCCTGGGACACAAAATATAAGCACGTGTTCACACCCGGCTGTGCTTGCTTGGGGTCTCCCTGAACTTGCTAGGCTTCCCTGCCTTCTTGATACCATGTGTTGCCCTGTGGCTTTCCATCTGCCTGCTCATAGTACTGCTGAAAGATGAATCCTATGATGTTTGTAAAAGAGTATTTCATTCATCGTCTTGTTGGTGTGATACAACACCAGACAGCATCAACAGAGGGACTGCATGTTTTGGCTCACAGTTTCCTGGGGCCTACAGTCTACCCAAATGGGGAGGGCATAGAAGAAAGAGCAAGACGCAGCTGCTCACATTGTACCCACAGTCAGAGACCAAAGATCTAACAGGGAGTGCGCTGGACTTTTAAAACCTCAGGACCTATCACTAGATACTTACCTCCTCCATGAAGGCTCTACCTAGTAAAGATTTGTCGTCCTTCCTAAATAAAGGTCACTAAGTAGAGACCTAGCATGCCAACCAATGAGCCCATGGAGTCATCTCATATTCATACCAGGTCTCATGAGCTGTAGTTCTATAAGAAGGTATTTTTCTTTGCTAATACTAACAACTAACTGTTTATGTAATTAGTCTTTGCTACCAAACTAGTCTTGGTAGTCAATGTAACACATTGTATTTAAAAGCAGTAGTGGGAACAGAAGGATCAGGTTCCACACTTCACAAGAAGCCGTAGTGAAATAAGTGTGCAACAGTAAGCACAGTTAAGATTTTTTTACCTGCAGTCAGACCTGGGTTTCTTTCCCACCTCTCTGGCCCCTATAAATGCTTACTGTCCAAAACCTCATTTGTGAAGAAGGAATAATAAGAACTAGGTAGTTAAGAGGGTTACATATGATGGTCACATGGAAGACAGAGAGCATTATCTGCACACGAGCTCCTATCGTCACGTGGATTGTTAATAAAGTCAACTGTGCTATGCACTAGAATCTCTCTAGAGAAACTTTGCCCCTTTCCACAGCTGAAAGCATGTCACACAGTCCTAAATTCCAAAGATACTTTTCTACACAGGTTTGATTTGTGAAAAGAATTCTGCTAAGTTTGCCTTCCTCTTCCCTTAGTTTCTGAAACTATAGAAGTAGAAACCTTAATGGAATCTGCTTTTTTAATCTTCATAACAATTGAGTGATTCATATGTTTTCTTTAAATATCATAAATATAAATATTATAAACTATTTTCAATTTCAAATTCAGTATTTAATTTCAAAAGCAGCAGGGGAGGATTAGGGGATGGTGATGAAGTGTAGGTCGTCACTGAAAAACAAAACAAAACAAAACTGAAAGATGTGACAATGTACCCAAGGGTGCATACAGAGTAGCGGAGGTCCCACTTCTGCCCTGTTTGGTCACTATATCTTACTTGTCCTCTGAATGGCATTACCATCCTACCAACTGGAGAAGAACACATGCAAAACCCGAATTATGATGCTTTAAGTATAATATTAGTGCACCAACCGGGTTTCAGGGGCAACTTGAAACTGCTGTGCCCTGGATCTAAGAAGTCAAAATCCCCTTCAGTTTTCACAAAGCTAAGGGCACTGGCTGAGCACTTTGGTATGTTTCTTTATTCCTTTCGAAGTCATAAGTATATAAGGGACTAATTCTCTATGTCCTTCTCTCGAGGACTCTTGTATGGTAGCAGGAGGAGCTCACAGGGCCTGAAGGCAATTTGAGCAGCACTGTGGGAAGATGCAGCATTCACTCTTTTGTAAAGCTGACTGTTTCGTCCAACCTCTTGCATGGACCCCTTTCCCTTGGAGAATATTCCTCCTATGCTCAGTGTGCTTTCTCATGGAGTGGTTCCTCATTTAAAATGGTTGCTGAGTGGGAGGGTTTCCTTATGCTGGTGGCGCTTGGTGCTTCGCAAGGTACGTCTTCATGACCTCACACAGGAGGCCCCAAGCAGGTTCTGACATGCTCGTGCTTGCCCAACTTTGTAATGGTGGGAAAATACTTTAACTCTGCCAGCTCCTCCACCATGAATACGTTGTTCACAAGAGGGATAAGGTTGGATTCACCCTTGCCCAGAAGGAGCGGTATATACTCTATCTCAGAACCATGAGGGGTTGGCTACCCAGACTCCTTGTGGTAGGCAGCTGATCCTGTGCTAAAAGACCCAGAAGCTGGGTTTCGGTTTCTAGTGATGCTGCTGTTCTCTGAAATTGGTGACATCACCGCTGTAGCCGAGGCTTTCCTGCCCACCGTCATCCCTGATAGATGCCTGCCTCTGGAGACTCTCTAAGATGTGGGGCAAATTGATGGACGGGCTCATTGCCGAAAATGGTGAGAATTGCCACTGGAAAGGGGAATGTTTTCCAGTGCCACAGCCCACAAGGACAAAGTTCCAGAGCCCTAAAGTCCTCTGCCTCAGCTCTGCTGAGTGTGTGATCTGAACTGAGAAAAATGCCTCAGCCAGCCTTCCTGGGGCCATATTCAAAGTTCTGCTGTGCACGTGTTCTCTCACTCTCCTGGCCTTCCCCTCGCCCTCTTTGAAATGAAAAATAAAGCCACCTGTCAAAGCTGGTGATATGTTCAGACCTGTAACCCACACAGATTCAGGAAGACTTCAAAGTGGAAACTCCTGGGGTCTGATTACATTTTGCTGCAGATGGTGAATTTATGCCCTGAGCCCCCAAGTCTGCTCTGACTTCTGTATTGTAAGCTGGGAACAGACTGTACAATGGAGTATTTTCAGATCAATTAGTTACATGCCTTTTATCCTCTCAAACTTGAGAGACTCTCCCTGGATTTCAACAGAGACGGGATCGATAGCTTCTTAGATGCATTCTGAAAAACACTCGTTGATTAGAGGATACACCATCCAACACCAGGGTGACTATCAGTTTCATGGCACTTCGACTTGTAAATGTCAAATGCAAAAAAAGACCTACCTCACAGAGTGGGTGTGTTCAATCACTGCATCATTATGTACAAAGCGCTAGGAAAAAGGAATACTGTATTGCTTAATGAATGTTGTGTGAATGCTTGAGTTACTGTTTTCATGAAGAAGCAGGCATAGATGTCTACTAGTAGAGAAAGGAATGAGAGTATGTACTTGGTGACTTTACCACAAACTCTGTTATCTATGGCCTAGTGAGACTCCACTGGCAACCATTCACACCCACATGATCTGCCTCCAACTTAGCAAAAGTAGAAAGCCATGGGTGGTCCACGCTTTTCTTCTGTGCTGATTTCTTCTTGGAAGGGACTGTGTCATGCCACTTACTCGGAGAAGCGCTACACAGTCTTTGCCATTTATTGCTCCAGAATTTGGACAATATACTTCTTCTGGGCTATGGAATTTGGTCTTGATATCTGACTTCTTAGAAAGGTAATGTCCTTTTTTTTTTTTTTGACCCGTTCTACGAGGTCCTGTTTAACTCTTCAAGAGAAATTTACATAGGTTTTCTTCTGTGCACATTTGTCAATATCTGACTTATGTTCATATCTCAGATGAGGTATAATAATTAAAAAGGAGAATAATAAAGCTAAGAAGAGAGGTTGGGTTGATCCTAGACCTTCTCCTTCACACTTTGGCTGCAACTGTTCAGAACAGCGGAACAAACTTCAGGAGAACCTCCCTATACGGGCAGAGGAGGGACTGTTATCCCATGGATTCAGAGCCCTCATTGCCTTTCTGATTGGCCATGGCTGGCCCAGCAAAGAGTGCATTTCCTCATGTTCAGGTGGTATTCAGGTCCTTGTCATCTCTGAGGGCCCAAGGTTTCTAGTTGGGAGGCTCAGGACACTTTGCCTCCTGCTCCTGACTTTCTCCTGCCTATCATTCCCACCAGCACAGAAAGTATAGAAAAGGTGTCACGTTTGGTATTGAGTAGCTCCATGTGATCTGTTGGCTATTAGCAAAGAAGTGTCCATGGAGAGAGCAGAGGTTTCAAACATGTCCTTTGTCCATGTAGGAGCTGAGCTGAAGTCCCCATTTGTCAAATGAATTTTCACTGGGTGGTCTTCTTCCTTCAACCATACGGCAGCAGCAATAATTACCTGGAAAATTTAAATAGGAAATGCCTGCCATATTTAAAATGGCTCTATGAAAGCAGATCAGACATGGCACGTCCTAGCGAGAATGTGGAGAAACAAGAATGTGCATATACACTATTGGTGGGGATTTAAATGAGGGCAGCAGGCCGGGCAGTGGTGGTGCATGCCTTTAATCCCAGCACTCGGGAGGCAGAGGCAGGTGGATCTTTGTGAGTTCGAGGCCAGCCTGGTCTACAGAGCGAGATCCAGGAAAGGTGCAAAGCTACACAGAGAAACCCTGTCTCAAAAAACCAAAAATAAATAAATAAATAAATAAATAAAATAAAAAAATAAAAATAAAAATAAATGGGGGCAGCCATTATGGAAAACAGCATGGGGGTTTGCTCACACACTAAAAACAGAACTTCCAACCAACCGAACAATCCCAGTTCTGTGCAGGAATCCATAGGAAAGGAAAACAGTGTATTAGGTCATTGTAATCTCCTATTTATCGCAACATTGTTTGCGATAATCAGAGTCAACATATATACAAGGAAATATGGTGTACACACACACACACACACCACAAAGAGGAATACCATTCAGCCACGTGAGGATGAAACGTCGACGTATGTTAAAACATGATATAACTGGCGATCAAATAAGAAGTTGAAGCAAAATAAGCCAAGTGCAAAAAAACAAACAAAAAAAAAAAACCAAAAAACCCCACATGGTTCCATTTGGACGTGAGAGCTAAGCAAGCTCGGCTCGTAGGATTATTGAGCACAGAAATGGTTATCACTGCTGGCGAGAGCATATAGAGGAGGTGATGGAAAGGGACTGCTTAACAGGCACCACCATGTCCCAGCAGGGGAGGAGCAGTTAGTGTGGGTGTTCTTCTATCCAGAAGATCAACTGTATCGGACAATTCAGAACAGTTAGATGCATTTGACTACTCTCATGACAAAGTCATGAAAAACTCGATTATGGATAATCTAGGTGTACCTAGTGAGTTGATACATAATCTATAAGCGTGCTGCAGCAGCACACTGCATCTCAGAAAAACGTACGGCTGCGCCAGCAATTTAAGAAGAACCTGACATTCTCCCGTGCTTTCTCTGGATTCCCCACAGTTTTACAGCCATCATAGTCAAGCAGGCATGGAGTGTTCGTAGCCCCAGTCTTTTCAGAGTAGACATGGCCATGTGTAGCCATGCCTGTCCCTTACATGATGGTCTCCTATTGCCATCGTCTAAAAATGTTGATGCCGTTTACTAGGCTCCTGGCAGAGCACTCTCATATATGAGCACATTGAACACTAGCCAAGCATCGACTAGGATAATGTTGCAAAGTATCATTATCCAGTTCCTGCAGATCAGTAAACTCTGATGGTGGCTGCCGGAGTTTGAGTGGAAGAGGAAAGCAAGTTTATGGATGTTCTGTCCATCCAGACCACCCCATTTAATGAAGACTCCTCTGTGGTGAGCTGTGGGATTAGAAAGCTGGGTTTATGAAAGCGACCGGACTCATTTCAGGACCAGAGAATTTCCCTGAAATGGAGTGTGTTAGCTTTTCCCACCCCACACACCCCTGCCCAGCAGGGTTAAGCTTCAGTCAAAACTGGCTTCAGATAAAGAAGGACAGAAGTGAACCATTTGGACTGTATTCCTTATCACGTGACTTGGGGGTCCTCAATATGGATTCAGCACAGCTGTGTTTTTTTAATAATCTAGAGCAGAGTAAAGGGCCCTGTGTTTGAAGCATGTACTCTGTTTAACAATGTGTTACTTGTAGCACCTCAAACACAAGTGGGCTTCTACACTTCTGGTGAAGAAGCTGCAGGTACGCTCAGTAAGCTACAGTTTCCACAGGGGTTTTTCTTTTCTAAATCCCACAAAAAGAAAAAGAAAAGAAAAGGGGAAAAAAAACCCCCAAAACCAAGTTTTTGTAGCTAATATGTCCCTCAAATAAACCAACAGTAATTAACTTACACAGTTCAGTTCATTTAGTTTTTAAAATAGCTCCATGCTATTTTACTTTAAAAAAAAAATCTTAAGAGATTTCCTGAAGAGATCATTACCACCAAGTTGGTCCTGACTCGTGTAAGCAATAAAGCAAATAAAGTCATTAAAAATAATTTGAACAAAAGGAGTAACTTGATATTATGCCATCTACATTTGGTTAAAATGACATTTTAAAGTTCGCTTTCATCTTTACCAAACAGATCTCCAAATGAAAAAAAAATGTGATTAATAAATTATCCTCCATAAATCTTATGATAACTATTATAGTCTTTGGAGAATTATGAATCCACATCTGGAAAAAGTATTTTATATGCTACTGCCTGTAAAACAGCATGCCATGCATTTTACAAGTGCACGTTAGTAAGTAAAAATACGGTATGTTTTTTGTGTTCATCATTTTCCCCTCCAAAAGAAGTGTAAGCCTAGTTTATTTCATAGTAAAGAGTGCTAATAAAGTTTATAGGACGCTTGTTTTCCTCCCTTACTTTGGTGCTAATGTAGTTTCGCTGGGTTATTTTGAAGGAGCTTTCTAACCCAGCCCAAGGAAGCCTTCATTAGAAACAAAGTCAGCTGGTACCCCCTAGAAGCCGGAGTGGGTAGAAACCAGCTGGTCCAAGGGGTGGCAGAAATATCGCAGGAGTGCACCGAGAAACATCAGAGCCACACACTTCCCCCTGAATGGGTGCATGTGCTCTTGAGACTTGTTCCCTTGATTCTCTTTCAGACGCATAGTAGGTCTCATGCATTTGTGCCTCAGAATGCAAGATGGGCTCATTTTTAGAATTAGAAATTTGATTAAACCTAAACATATGTTAAAGAAAATGAGTAAAGTGCTTGGAGAGCCAACGGTGTCCCTTGGAAATAGAAAATGTTTTTTCGTTTCCAAGCAGCTGTTTGCAATAAGAAGTAGCTGGTGAGTAAAAGGGAAGGACACCATTAAGTGAAGGTAACCCCTCCAGGGTTTTATGGAGCTCCAGATCATGTGAGCACCATCAGTGATAAATATCACAATAGTGGTTACA
This sequence comes from Peromyscus leucopus, assembly GCF_004664715.2. Taxonomy (NCBI): domain Eukaryota; kingdom Metazoa; phylum Chordata; class Mammalia; order Rodentia; family Cricetidae; genus Peromyscus; species Peromyscus leucopus. The sequence continues at coordinate 42,144,281 of NC_051081.1, forward strand.
GCGCGTCTGGTTTTATTTTCACATGGATCCCTGAATATACTTCAATCCAAGTCACAGAATACATTTAACGATCACAGAAAGGCACAAGCTTAATGTACACAAAAGCAACCTCAGGGAAAATAAAAGATAGCCAAGTCTTACTTCTAGAAGAATGACCTACCAGGATCCACAACAATAACCTATAAACTGAATTTTCTTTTGTTTGGATTCTGGCAAAGCAGCACACCAGACTTTGCTAAGTAGATACCAGGCCCTCAGTCTCCAGAAAGTTTTAATGCATTTATCTTTGAGGCCTTGCTTCCAAACATTTAGAATGACCAGATTAAGGGCCTGGGATGCTGCTGGAGCGGTGAGGACCTTGAAGTTCCCTGCTTCTGCTTGGGAGACAGCTTAGCCGGTAAAGCGTTTACTACACGTGCATCAAGACTCTTGTTTCATCCCTAGAGCTCACATAAACAACAACAACAACAACAACAACAACAAAAAAAAAAAAAACAAAAAAAGACCCAAACAGACTGGGTGTAGTGGCCCATGCGTGTAACCTAAGTACTGGAGGAAGTAGGCACTCCCTGAGGCTTGCTGGCCAGTCATCCTTGTCAGTCAGCCAGTTCCAGGCCAGTGAAGAGCCCTTTCCCTACAAACACTGTAGACAGGTGCTGAGGAGCAACTCTGGAGTAGACCTCTGGCTTCTGTGTGGACACCACCTACATATGCCCACACTACCATATAAGATAAGTGCTTTCTCAGATATGTGCTCTCTCTCTCTCTCTCTCTCTCTCTCTCTCTCTCTCTCTCTCTCTCTCTCTCCTCTCTCTCTCTCTCTGTGTGTGTGTGTATGTGTGTGTGTGTGAGCCCAGCACTGTAACTTCACAAATAAGGACTCTGAGGAACAGAGTGAAAAAAGAACATTGTGCGAAGGACACTATCTAGCTAAATCAGGAGTAAAACCCATATTTCCTGAAGTCGGGTCTCCCAACTCCAGTCTTGTTAGTTTGGAACATTTCTAGCTTAAAATATAGCAAGATGGCATTTGAGGAGCAAAGTCCACTATTCTTTTTACTGGGATCATTAAAATCACCTCTAAGAATTGTTCTTATGACATAGGTAGCTGATGATGCTACTTAGAGTGTCTTACATCTGTCTGCTTATTGCTGTGGGATAGGTACCTGTGGATAATCCTGGATCACTCTGGAGGAATGATATTCTCTACTGTAGCTTTTTAGGTTTATTCTGCTAATAAGTGGATGAGGGAGGTTACATAATCTTCACAACATCCATTCACACAGAGTCCCTCAAAAATAAACTCATGAGACATGATTGTTTAGCTCCCTTTTAGATAAAATGGCATCTCAAGGAATGGCTGTGAGCCCACTGTCAGAGTTTGAAAGGGTGACAGGTTCTTCTGTCATTTCGTATTTCTCTCCAGGTCTCATGGATGTCACCACATCAGCAGAGCATGCTATGTGGCATCTCTCCTTAGAACTTAGAAACCTGAGCCAGCAGTCATTTCCTGAGCCTGGAATTCTACAAGTTTAATGGTTTTGTATGGACTTAATGTGGTGATATATTGTGTACCCCAATAAAACTTAACTGGGGATCAGAGGACAGAGCTAGCTACTAGATAAGACACAGAAGCCTAACAGTGATGGTACACACCCTCAATCCTATCACTCAGGAGTCAGAGATATGTCTGTATTTCTGTGAGTTCAACACTACACTACACTGGGAACAGAGCCAGGTGTGGTAGCACACACCTATAATCCCAGGAAATAAGATGGCAGGACAGAGAAAGGTGTATAAGGCATGAGGAAACAGGAACTCACTGCCTTGAGGCTGAGGATTTCGTAGAGGTAAGAACATGGCTGGCTTGTTCTGTTTCTCTGATCTTTCAACCTTTACCCCAAAATCTGGCTCTGTTTTTATTATTATTATTATTAAGACCTTTTAAGATTTGTGTTACAACTTAGTCCTGTGGTTGAAGCATCTAGGCACATGGTTTCTTTTCTTCTACAGGCTAGCCTGGGTTTGTGTGCTTGTTAGTTGCAGGTTTCAAGAAGCAAAGTAAGAGTTAGGGAATCAAGGTCCTGGAACACAATGAAATATTTCCATCATTGTATTGCCAAGGCACAAGATCAGGCAGAGCCAAACAGGAGAGCAGACAACTTTGGCCAGAGAATGGGAGGTGAATAGCTACAGTGCAGAGTCTATGTTATATGGACACTCAACCAAATGGAGAACCTTGGTCATTCATTAAAATTATAATAATGCCTAACTTATTATTGAGAATACTGTTTCTTCCATAAAAAAGTGGTTAGGACTTTTGAATTTATTCAATTCCTGTACAACGTGGGAAGTAATCACACATTTAAAAAACGACATTGTTAAATGAGTGCATGCTTACATGTGTGTATGTAGGTGGAGGACAGGGACCAATATTGAATGTCTTCCTGAATTACTCTCCACATCATTTTTTGAGACCAGGTCTTGACTGTCTAGTCAGTGAGACCCCAGGATCTGCCTGTCTCTGTCCCTCAGCACTGAGGGATTCCTGGGTTTGTATCATCACGCCTTGCTTCTTTCCTGGGTGGTAGAAATGTAAACTGAGGTCCTCATTTTTTTTTTCTCAACAAACGCTTTACAAGAGCCATCTCTCCAGCCTCCGAAAACTGACAACATTTTATTACGAAGAATAAGAACATCTCAGATCAAATGGCGGCCATCTTCTTTTTCCATTTTCCTACATGGGGGGAAAAAAAAACAAACCAAAATCGGTTTACCACCCAAAACTGTAGGAAGAAGACAAACTGAAGAAGTGTCAATCATGGATTGGCACTCTCTATATCTAACATATGGTTTTTATTTGCCTGGCATGTCTGTGGACTGGTGGACATGTCACCCAAAGTGTCACTGCTCTGTGTGGCAGAACCCGAGGAGCACTGATTGCCCCCAAGAGCCCCCATGCTCATGGCTGGGAGGGAAACGGCTCACCCTGTGTGGTTTTCACATGCTGTCAGTGCGAGTCTGAGCCCTGCACACGTCTCCTCTGCACATTTGCTGTAGTGAGGAAACGAGTGAAATATTATCCCAAGTCTCTGTCCCCATGGGAACCTTTATTTAATTTTCTACAGTATCAAGGACTGTATGCATCTCTCATCTTAGGGGCATGATGTTGACGCCTGGCACTCTGGTTTTGTTTTTCCCTGGAGTGCTGGTAGGAGGCCTTAGCTAGAGGGAGCCTGTTTCTTAAGCTTCATTCTGCACTCATCAACTGGGAATACTCTATGAAACCATGTATTTGGCCCCACTTGAGAGTGTTCCCATCTGTGAAATGAGAACATAGTCAGCACTTTTCTCCATTGTATTTTGTATTTCTGCATGCATTAAATGAAAAAAATCTGTGTTAAGTGCTCAACATCGTGCCAGGATCATCCAAGACACTTAACTATAAATAACTGATGGTTAGAAACTTGGTGTTTCCTAACGTTGATGATTTTCTACATCCCTCCCACCACTGCATTGAGTATAATATGTTGAAGACCTCTTTTTGTGTTAGCAGTGAGTGGACCTTAAATTGGAAAAGCATAATAATAAAAAAAAGTTTAAACCGTAGCCATATTTTGTGGGATTGAACGCAAGTGTCTATAATTGGAAATCTTAATCAACGATACTCAACTAACCTTATTACTGTCATCGTGTAATTCCTAACTCTTCATACACCACTTCACCAGCACAAGTAAGTAGTTTTGCAAGGCTTGTAAGATATCCCAGGAACTCCAGGAATTAATTTCCAGGAAAAAATTTTTTTTCCTTTTCTATATTTTTATAGCTATGATCCAGATTCTCTCCTCATCAAAACCCAGTATATAAAGAACCACTTGGCAATTTATCAAAGATTCCTATTCTATTTTCTTTGTTTCACACTATTTCTTTGTTTCACACTGGATTTGTGATGATTTCAATGATATTAAAACCAAGAAGCTTTTTAAACCAAGACAAGGCAGGCATGGTAATACATGCCTTTAATCCTATTTGGGAGGCAGAGGCAGGCAGATCTGTGTGTTTAAGGCCAACCTGGTCTACATAGAAAGTTCCAGGTCAGCCAGGGTTCTGCATAATGAGACTTTGTCTCAAAGACAAACTTGTTGTGTACTCATATCTGAAAATTTTGAACTAAGAGCCTCCAAAGGCAGAACATTTGACATTTATCTTTCTGGGTATGGGTTATCTCACTAAATATGATCTTTTCTAGTTCCCCCCATTTACCTGCATATTTCATTTTTCTTGACAGTTTAATAGTGTTACACAATGTATATTTACCACATCTTCATTATCTATTCATCAACTGAAGAACATGTAAATTGTTTCCATTTCCAACCCAACACAAAGAACTACAGGCAAATAAGGAATGTTGAGAGTAGGAGACATAGTTTTCCCCAGGGAAGAGTAGACCATTTCCGTATCAGATGTGAAATGGTTAGCTTTGAAAACATGTACATAAATATAACCTGCTCAGTTGGTATAATGTTACTTTATGTGGTTAAGAGCACACAACAACAACAGCAGCAGCAATAATGATAATAATTAAAGAGGCCATGAATTTGAAAGAGAGCAATGAGGGGTATTTGAGAGAGTTTGAAGGTAGGATAGGGAAGAGGGGAATGAAATAACAAAAATAGAGGAAAATGTATAATCTAAAACAAAACAAAAAACCCAAACAGACAACATCACTAAGACCAAAGGATATTTCAAAAAGTTTTCATCACTTCTTCCCTAGCTCTTATTACTCATTTGGTTTCCCAATTCTAACTTTGGATGATTTACACAAGAAGGTGATAGAGTGCGCAGGCATGTATGCAATGAGCATCAATGACTGACAAGTGTCCCTCTGACAGATGGTTATCTTGGACCTCATTCACACTGATGACTTAACACACTGTCATTGGCCATTGATGAATGAGAATGGCTTTCTGCCTTTTGTAGTTATTGCTTATTCCCAATCCTCTGATATCTATGCCAGCTCACTCCTGAGGAAGGCTTCTAGAGCAACATGAGTTCCTTCCTTTTGTGACTCTTCTTACTGTCTTCTTGTTCATTTGTTTTAGTATCTCCAAAGACATAGTTCTTGCCAAAGCATTAATCTCAACTTTTCTAAGGCTGAAGTAACCACTTTAGCAGCATTCTTCCCTCTGTCTGTGCCACTGAATTCTCCTCTTGCCTCAGTACATTCTTTTTAATGTATAAATTAAAGCAGGCAGGTAGCTCTGACTCTGTTTGGCATTTGTTAGTCTAGGACCATTTAATTGTTCGTTTTTTAAGTTTTTACTTTACTTACTTTTTAATTTATACATACTTTACTTTATTTTACATGCATGAACATGCCATGCCATTCTCTTCACTTGGAACTTATTTTTGTTTGTTTGTTTTTCGAGACAGGGTTTCTCTGTGTAGTTTTGGTGCCTGTCCTGGATCTTGCTCTGTAGACCAGGCTAGCCTCGAACTCACAGAGATCCACCTGGAGATTAAAGGCATGCGCCACCACTGCCCGGCGGAATTTGGTTTTTAAGCTTCTATGTCAAGGCTATTGCTGATGCTATTTTCTGTACCAACTGTCCATCTGAAAAAAAAAATGACAGTAGAGCGATGGATAAATAAGAACAACCAGTACAGGAGGAAGTGAGGATGTTAGCAATAATATTAACTATATCCTATTAGACTTAATTCCATGAACTATTTTTAAAGTCTCATGACTCAGAATGTGACAGTGTATAGGCCTGTCTTTTAGGCTGTCTTTTTCTCTATTGGGTTAAAAAATAACTGCTTTAAAGCAGACAGGTAGCTCTGACTCTGTTTGGCATTTGTTAGTCTAGGACCATTTAATTGTTCGTTTTTAAGTTTTTACTTTACTCAGGAAGATAAATTACCTCTGCGATGAGGTATCATGAAAATCCCTGACTGCACAGAAAGCCAGCTTTAAATAATTCTTTGAAATGGAACTGACCTCAATGGACTAGAAAGAAGGCAGTTAGCTGGGTGGTGGTGGCGCATGCCTTTAATCTCAATACTCAGAAGGCCGAGGCAAGCGGATCTCTATGAGTTTGAGGCCAGCCTGGACTACAAAGTGAGTTCCAGGATAGCCAGGATTGTTACACAGAGAAACCCTGTCTTGAAAAAAATCCAACAAAAACAAACAAAAAAGGCAGTAAAGAATCAGAATGCTCTCCTACACAGAAACCAGGAGCCCAAACCAGTGATTCCCTCAAGGGAAAAATGTTTCCCTCTGAATTAACTTATATTTCTGTTTCTGCCACTATGGTTTTAGCAGTCAATATTTGATAAAGATGGCCATTGTTCAGTTCCAGGCAAGACCCGAATGCCACCCACACGATTGCCCAAGCCCCTGAGCAGGAAGTCTTAAGAGAAAAGTTGGTGCATTTTCTCTAATGATGCTAGTGACTACTGGCAAAAGTGAACCTTATATATCCTCTGAAGTTAAATATACCGCCCAGGACACACGTGCATGTGTGTGTGTGTGTGTGTGTGTGTGTGTGTGTGTGCGCGCGCGTGCGCGCACGCGATACATATGCTATATATGTGAGTTTATAGAAATCTTTTAAAACATGACCCATGGTTACAGAAATGTTTCAGGAGACAGGAACAAAGAAGAGACCTGCGGGTAGAACTCCAGCCATTAAAGGGATAATCATGTTAAATGCCAAGGTCTGGTTTTTTCAGGTTGAGCTCAGTGTGGGACCAAGCAAGGTATTTTCAAGCTTTTCAAGGTATTTTCAAATGGGTATAGATCTAAGCTGGGGCTCTCCAGAATGACCTGAGTATTCTTAAGAAAAAAAATGGGAAGTTCCGATGGATGGGTAGTGTAGGCAGCTTTTGATTGGCTCCCGAAGATCTCTGCTACCTGGTAATATTAATGCTCTTGTGCCACTCCCCTCCCTGAGGACACCATGGACACAGGAACTTTTTTCCTGACAAAAAGAACATGACAAAAGTGATGAGATGTGGCCTCCATGGTTATTTCCTAAATCCTGTGAATTCATTCTTGCTGGCTCTTTCTGTGGATTTGTTCTGTGTGCAAACTACCAACCACATCACCACCTGCCCTAAAGAAAGGATCATGTGACTATGATGTGAAATGTTCTGTGACTGACAGCTAGAAATGACCAAGTCCCATATCACAATACCACATAAGCAACTCAATTCTATTAGCTGAGTAGCACTCCATTGGGTTTATGTGCCACATTTTGTTTATCTGTTCTTTAGTTGACGGACATCTAGGTTGTTTCTAGGTTCTGGCTATTATGAATAATGCTGCTATGGGACAGAGTGGGAGAGCAAGGAAAGAGATACCATGATAAATGAAGACATCATGGGAATAGGAAGAGGTAGGGTGCCAGGGAAGCTCTCAGGAATCCACAAGGATGACCCCACCTTGGACTACTGGCAATGGTTGAGAGAGTGCCTGGACTGGTCTACTCTGGTGACAGGTCTAGTGAATACCCTAACTGTCATCATAGAGCCTTCATCCAGTGACTGATGGAAGCAGATGCAGAGATCCATGGCTGGGCACCAGGCTGAGCTCCGGGAATCCAACCAATGAGAGAGAGGAGGGATTCTGTGGGCAGGGGACTTCAAGATCATGTTGGGAAAACATGCAGAGATGACCACCCACACTAGTGGAAACCCATGAACTGTGGACTAATAGCTGTGGAGCCCCCATAGGACTAGATTGAGCCCTCTGGTTATGGAAGATAGTTGTCTAGCTCGAACTGTTTGAGGGGTCCCTAGATAGGTGGATTGGGATCTGTCTCTGGTGCATGGGCGGGCTTTTTGGAGCCCAGTGCCTAAGGTGTGACACCTTGTACAGCCTTGGGGCAGGGTGGAGGGACTTGGACCTGTCTCAGCTGAATGTACCAGGCTCTGCTGACTCCCCATGGAAGACCTTGATTTAGAAAATGTGGGGATGGGGGGTGGGTTGGGGAGGGGAGACTTGGAGGGGGGGAGAAGAGGGGGGAATCTGTGGTTGGTAAAGTGAATAGAAAATTTCTTAATAAAAATGAAAATAAAGAACAAATATTCTGTTTCATATACCTCTGAGACCCACAGCTTTAAGTACAGGAGTGATCCACCTCTGGTACTCACAAAGTACTTAACTTCTGGGTGCTGGACAGTGGACAATGGGCTGTGGGAGGAGCCTCAACAGCCAGATGAAAGTTGTAAAATAAGATGTTTGGCAACAAAATGTGTGTAGCTGATCCCAACAATCACCCAGAAGTTTGGGGGTTTTAAGGGAAATTTATTTATTGTCTATTTGAAATGATTGGGACTCTGTGTCTTTCCCTAACTTTAAAAGTAATAGTTGATTGTGGTGCTAAAAGTTCAGAAACTAACTAGGTTTATGTTTGCATTCTGAAGTTAACATGGATCCATACCGGTGTTTATTAGGAGACTGTGGTGTGTGTGTGTGTGTGTGTGTGTGTGTGTGTGTGTGTGTAGCTGTATAAGGTTGTATACTTGTGTTTTGTGTATGTTTTACTATGTGTGGATCACTTTTGAGTATTTGTATATGGAGAGATGAGGACAGAAAGTACCGAAAGTGACTGAGAGAAACATCAGAGGCAGTTCTGGGGTCATGTAAGTACAGTGGTAGCCACTGTCCAGCCTGAAGTACTTTACCAGGTGATGAAACTTCTAGACTCCACGGAAAATATAATCTGAACTTCTATAAATTGTAAGTGTTTGTTTCGCTGTGGCTTGCTGGCACCAGGATTTGGTCTGTCAAGGGTGTAATAAAAATGAACATAATGCTTTGAAATGCCAAGAAAAACAAATGCTAAACAGGAGCCTGAACAGCCCGAAGTATGCAAACAAGCCAAGGGATCTTACCCCAGCAGTAGCATGGGGAGCTGGGGACATGCGGGAACCAGGGAGGTCCCTGGAGGGAAGTAAACCTCATGATTATAGTACTCATGGTGAGGACACTTGCAAGGCAGCAAGCAGGACACTTGATGTGTGATTCCACCTGCAACTTTGCTGAGATTAATGTGCACTGATGACCAGTTCAACCAGAAAATTTCCAAGACGAATCAGTTGCTGGTGCCAAGCTGCCTCAAAACAGATGGGCAAGCACTGAGAAGGAGCATGAGGTGAAATGCCACATGTCAGGAGAAGATATTTCAAACTTAATTCACAACAGGCAGATACAGCGTGGAGACATAAACTAGGTTGCGTACATTTCTGGTGTGAATACTGAGGAGGAACCCACACATCCTTATTCTTTGCTGGACGGACCCCCTCCCCAGTGACCGTCTCGGGTTTCTAAGACTCACCTGTTGAGAAATGCTAGCATTTGCTGCTGGGAAAGGACTCCAAGTAGTGTTTTCAGCCTTTGCAGAAACTCCTGTTTTCACAAATTCTGTGTCAGACCCAGTGTGTCATTTCCTTAGCGCTACACAGAAATTCTTTCCTCTGTCCTCCCTGGAACAGGGAGTGATTTTACACGACTTTGTGTCGAGGTCTTTCATGGTAAGCTCTTGTTTTTATTGGACACTGGACTTCTCGGCTGAAACTGCACATGTCCAAACCCACTAGATTGTAGGCCAGATGACTGGGCCAGGGAATAGCAACTTATTCCCAGGTTCACGTCAAACTTGATTGAATGAAAGATCCAAATACGCCACCTGCAAAATTTTCAGCTGCAATTTGCTGGGAACTCGGCCTTTTCCCAAGATGGTGAGTGTTGCTTGTAACTACAGGCTACATTTTTACCCAGTTCCAAATCGATGCTCAGTGGGACTTGAGAAGAGCCTTTTAAATCCTCCTGAATTGTCAGTATGTGTGGATCACCACTACTAAATCTCCCAGCCCTTTCTGTGGAATGCAACCTGTAGAAGGGAATATCAGAGCTTGTTTGTTGTCGGGAAGAAGTTGCATAGGAAAGGTTTTGCTTACAAATGCCAATGAGCGACACTGTCGGAAGTGGCTGGTGTAGAAACTAACTGGCAAAATACAAAATGTCCACCGACAAAACATAAAATGGGAGCAACATATTTCCATACATAAACACTAAAAATAAGTATAGATTAATGATCTAAAAAAGGTCATATATACAACCATAGACACTGTCCCTACGTGAGACCCACAATACACAAGGATTATTCATATTCACTAGTTAATAAGTGTCACTGCAAATTTGTTAAACCCAAGTGTGGCATAATGAAAAGAGCACCGACCTTAGCTTCAGAAAGTATAAATTTCAGTCCAGCTTTTCCCCCTTGTGACCTGTGTGACTTCTGTTAAATAATTTAACTTCTCTGTGTTCATTTTGTTCAATAGAAAAATGAGAAAACAATAGTTATCTAATTCCCATTACCATAATGGACACCTGTGCAGGTACAAGAAGCCATTTCATAAATGTTAAAGGAATGAATGAATGGAAAGATGAACTTGTATATATAAAGAAGAATTTATATATGGGATGTATCTGGGATGCCTATGGAAATGTAAGCAAGGGAGATTTGACTGTTACTGTTTAGAGTTTGGAATGTGGGAACAGGGATGGCTGCCAGTAAGCAGCACACGTATTTTGTGGAATAATGCTAACTGTGGAGAGTGAAACTTATCCTCTGGTCATGAGTCCTTCTGTCCCTATGGGACATTACTCCTGCCCTCAGTGTGACAAGCCACTGGGTCACCCATGTCTGGGAATGGCATCTTCCAACACAATCCCCAAAAATCATCATGCAAAATTCTTCCATAGCAGAATGGACTTCAGCTGTTCCTTCAGTGCTCCTGTGAGGGCGTCTGGTCATGTGCACAGTCACTGGAAGGGTGATCAGCAGGGTAGCTTCTCTTTATGACATTCACATCAGCGGGCTTCCACCCTACTGAGCACAGCAAAGCACCAGACATGCTTTCCATCATGTGAAACTCAGGTCACAGGTTCAAGGACAGCAGCACATGTTTTATATTTTGTTGTGAGGGAGAAGCTGGCATTTGAGGGAAACATCTCAGCCTGTCCATCCCTAGCCTTCTTGAAGGTCTACTCTATTCACTCTTCCATTTTGGGCCATTGGTGTCCCCATCACTTTGGGTTGTGTTTAATAGTTAATGTACTGAGCCACTTACGTGTGTGATTCATTGTTATAACTTAGGGAAGTTTGCCAACTGCTCATAGCTGCTATCACTGTGTTAATTCCTCTGAAAGTTTTAATGTGGACTTCTTCTGTTCCTCCTCCTCTTCATCCTCCTCCTCCCTCTTTTCTTCTTGTTTTTCTGAAAACATAGCAAGTTTCTTGCTATGTTTACCATGCTTGCCTTGAACTTCTGAGTTCCCTGCCTCGGCATCCAGAGTGCTTGAATAACAAATGTGCAGCTCAGGCTCAGCTCAAATAATAAGTCATAAACACAAATCTTTTCAACTTATTTTTTGAGATAGTATTATGTTGCCAAGGCCTTCCTCAAACTCATTATGTAGCTGAGGATCTGGATCATCTTACCTATACTTCCCTAATGCTGGGATTATAGGTGTTTGTCACTATGCCTAGTTTCTTTTTAAAGGTAAAGTTTGAATTTTTGTTAAGGAACTGACCTGAGTGCCGTACTACTATAGCCATGGTAAGATTGCTACAGACGACCTTTTCTCCACAGACATGCACAGTCTCTTTCTTGAAGCACTATGACACAAAAACTTGGAATGGAATGATATATGGGATGAAGAGCTACTAAGAAAGAAACTGAGGAAGAATAAGAGAGAAGACAAAGTTACTTCCTGAAAGACAGTGATCGCTATTTCAGACATGTAAGCAGGACTGAGAATCAAGCTCCAGATCTGCAAAATAAAGGATGAACGGGGGTGGGGGGGGTGGGGGGGTGGGGGAGGTGGGAGGGTGGGAGGGTTCCTTTTGTAAAACAGTTGGCATGCTCCAGAATGTTAGACTGCTAAAAGAATAACACACTATATCATTCCCGTAAAACATTACATGGCCTTACTTTAGGCTGCTAAAAGATCAGTTATACAGGTCACACTTTTGTGCTTGTAGTTAGTGAATTCACACAGGCCAAACTTCCTATAGATACTTTAGAAAGGAGTGGGTTCATTAGAGTTCTAGACTCCAGGGAAGGCTTCTTGACAAGGTTAGGTTTGAGCTTGGGCGTGAAAGACGACTGAGAATAGCAAATTAAAAATGGGTGAAGGCAGTCATTTTCCAGGTTCTGTATTCTGTCTTCTGCAGAGCTCCTCCCTTTCCTGGTTCCAGATGCACTACAGCAATTGTCTCAGCGGGAGCCTTAGTCTGGGTGGGTGGCTCACCTCACTCAGCCTGTATCATCAACGCAGCCTCAGTGTGTCAAGCCTTTTTATACCACCCTTGATGGAAACTCACTCCATCAACACCACATAGACAGCCACTAAGTATCTTCTAGAGCCAATGGATAGTCCCTGTTCATCTTTCTAGTTCTTCCAAGTCTTCCACAGCAGATCACATTCATATCCTTTCTCATACCCCAGATCAGTCTCTCCTACCTTCTGCTTTCTGTAGCCCATACCTTCTGCTTTCTGTAGCCTTTATTCTCCAGGTACCCTGTCAAATTTTAAACCCCTGATCAGCCTGGCCTCTTTTTCTCTTGGCCCATAGACCCTCATCCACAAAATACAAATGTGATTTAGCACATAAGATTGTATTAAGCACTTAGTGTTTGCTTATTCTTGCGCTGGAATCGCACGAGAACTGCCCTAATGAGAAGGCACACATTTCTAATTGTTGTTTAAAGCAGTAACGAGCTGCCACTGGTCAAGTGTTATGAAGGCTGTTATAGAAAAGGAAGGGATGGTTAGAGGGAGGTTAAAAGACTCACATATGTCACATGCTTCCCATTGGATAGCCAGACCGATTAATAAGGTCTTTGATTCATGATCCTTTGCCATGTTTCTCCAATGGCACCACCCATCATAAAGGCAAATCTGAATATGGTACAGACATGAATCTTGAGCTTATTCTCCCAATGAATTGAGAGCTGCAAGACTTAAGTTACTTGCCCAGAAGTAAGTGAATCTAGGATGGAAGCAATGTAAAACTCAGTCTTGTAACTGTTGTGCAATGCATCTGTGGTTAACAGAAGGGGCAAAGATCTGTTCCTTGTGACTTTGAGGCATAGCTACACTCATGCATGGAAGATAAAGAGTGGTGTTTGGTACTAGCGTTGGGAAGAATTTGGTTATAGAAGGATGTTGCGTAAGGTCATGGGGCACATTTTGCGATGGAGAGCATCCTATCGTGAAGCACCAGTGTGGTTGGGAAATGCTGCAGAGCAAGGTCTTGCATTATGGAGAATGTTAGAATACGTAGTGTTAGAGGACCATTCTACCCTTTCATTCTAGACACCCATGAAGTCAGTTCTTGCCACAAGATTCCCCTTATGTATAATCCCTGTTCAGAAGTTCGTTTCATGTATTCTACAAGTAGGGATAGAAAATGGGATTTTACTTCCAGGCTATTTCCTTCAAGGTTTAAGGAGGTATGACAAGTTACCCAGCTTACCAACGCCCGGTGGTTCCAATGATGGGTGCCCTGCTTCTGATTCTTGTCTGTGAAGCCTACCTGAGTCATCAAAAAGTGAACAGCTTCAGTCCCCTCCCCCCACAACTGTTTTTGTGAAAACTCCTTCAGAACAGAATAGACAAGAAGCTTCTTTTATTTCTTGTTGCATCCTTAGCTCTGGGTTACCAGAACCATTGTTCATTTTTTTGTGTTGTCTTTAAGGTCTGATCTAAGATGAATTTTAAAGTCTGTGCTGCAGGAATTTAGTTTCTAGAATGTCAGCTCCATCCTGCTGAGTGTTCCATCAACAGCCCTAGCCCAGTTATCTGCAGAAACCTTGACCCCTGGTGGGGAGCCCTAGATGAAGCCAGGACATTGCTTTAGAAAGGACTATGAAAAATACATATAAGATACAAAAATGTGAATTATGTGTGAAACAAACAAAGCACCGGGCAACATGGAATTCATGTCAACAAAGACTTGCTTCCAGCTATTCCTTACCTCCGAGGGGAGGCTGATTCCAGTGTGTGGGGCCAGTAGCAAGGAAGAACTTTCTGCACAAAAGTTCTAGAAATAAAGAAATGATTTCTTTACACTACAATTGTTTTTAAGCGCTCTCTCTCTCTCTCTCTCTCTCTCTCTCTCTCTCTCTCTCTCTCTCTCATTGTCTCCCCAAGTATTTTTTATATGCTAGGGGAACTTCCTGACTGCTGAGACAATCTGAGCCATGATTGAAGAATAACCAGCATTCATGCTATGTTGCCACATTCAAGAAAAGAGAAAAAAACAATTCAAAAGGTGGGGCTGGCAGCTGAGTTCCTTGCTGACAATGAACTGGCTCTATGGCTGGATTGCTTGGGTAAATGGGGGCATTGCAAGGTGCTTAGAAAAAGCTATGCATGGGGATGTCCTGAATCCTGTCATAGTCTAATTCTAATGAGGCTATAATTTTGTTTATACAACTGTGCATTTAAGATGTAATATGCAACTACAAGCAAATATCAATCAATTTATATCAATATCAATTTATACAAATATACTTCTATATATTTACATATATAAATATACAAACATTTCTATACTATAATAAATAATACAATTATGATTACATGCCAATTAAGTACTTAAAGGATATACTAAATTCAATATAAAATATTAACAAATAATTATACAACTAAAATGCTATGTATTTAATATGCAATATGATTATAATTTCCTCAGTTCTCTTACTGCAGTTTATGTTTCAATCAAAATATTAAATAAAGTGATATTAAACTAAGTAGACTTTGGTGCCATTCACCAAATATAATAGCATTTTTGTGCTGGTTTCTAAGTTAGCTGTAGAAATCCAAAATTATCATTCCCTCTGTGAGAGCATTTTCAAGAAAGGAGACAACTAATATATCCACTTTTAAAGCTAATCATTTTCAGTTACTCACAATTGCCCTGTTCCTGTCTGGATTGCCGCTGGAGACCCTGGCACCCAAGTGCCACAGACTGCCCTGTCAAATATAATAAGTACCATTTTCATGTTCTAGGGGGGCCACACACAGCTCAAGGCTGGCTCTCAGCCACCCCAGCTACCCCCAGAACTGCCTTCCTAAAGTATTCTGGTTGAAAAGAGCCCATGTGGTCCAACTGGCAAAATTTTTGCATAAATAGATCTCCCTTTACAAGGCAGAGGAGATTTTGTGGCCTACTGGCCACCACCTCAACCCAAACCCACAGCCACCACACACTTTCGTTTATGTGAGAGCCACCTTTCCTTGCTCTTAACTTCTTCCAATTGCCCTTGGGGCTCATTGAAGTCTCATAAAGAGAGATCTAGGGTAGTAATCTGCCAGGTCTGAAGAAATGAGGCCTCCTAAAGTAGAATTTGCCTTTGAGAATAATATACCCAGGTAAAATCCTTTCCATCGCATTCAATACATGTTTAGTGAGTATTGACCATTCATAGAGTTATAGATACAAAATGTTTCTTTGATAGAGATTTCCTTACATCCCTGTATTGAGGCTGCTGGGTTATTGACCTGTCTAGTTTTTGTCAACTTGACACAAAGTGAGTCACCCGGTATTGGGGATCCTCAGTCAAGGAATTGACTCTAATAGATTGGGTACATATGTAGGGGCATTTTCTTGATTAACGATTGATGTGGGAGGGTCATGCCCACTGTGGGAGGTACCACTCCTGTACAGGTGTTGTTCCTGGATTGTAGAAGGAAGGTTTAGCAAGCCATGGAAGCAAGTCAGTAAGCAGCACCCCTTCCTGGTGTCTGCTTCAGTGCCTGCCTCCAGGTTCCTACTGGAGCCCCAATTTGACTTGCTTTGATGAGGGACTCTAACTCTAAGCCAAATAAACCCTATCTTCCCCAAGTTGCTTAAGGTCGTGGTGCTTTATTACAGAAGCAAATCCAACTAGGATGGTTATACTGTGACTTCAAAAGGTTGTAAGTCACAAGGAATTGAATGAAATGATATCTGCAGACTTCTTAACACTTTTAGTGCCCAGCACGTTCATTGAATGTTACCTGATCCTACTCTTCCTTCTTCACTCCATGTCTATTGACCCATTCATCCACCCACCTTTCTATCCATTGATTTAGGTATCCACATACATAATCATCCTCCTTTAAGTTTTTTTCATGATTATGGACCAAGTATTTGGATGGAAACCTGCTTAGATTCTGAATAGTCAATGGACTTCTACACTTCCTTTTCCTGTGTGCTTGAAGAATTTGGTCAGTGTTTCAATCCACAAGCATTAGCAGAACGCTTGCTGTCAGATGATTCACTAAGCCCTTGGGTCATTAAGAAAGTCTTGGCCACCAACATTATTCACACAAGCCAGATCTACAGCTTCTATCAACTTATAGCTTGTTAGAAAAGTCAGAGAGGTTAACATAGTTTTATTCCCATACAATAAATGATGTGGCAGATACAGGTGTTTAGGATAGGGCATGGATAATGACCTGGGGCTGGTGGAAGGGATGGCTCAGGAAATTCTAAGCAGGAGGAACTAAGCAATATTTTATATTTAAGAACAGAAGTTTCTTTTTTTTTCTTCTTGAAACCCAGAATTACTGTTCACGTAAGTGTGCTTGAAACCTGGAGGCTACAGCTGAACACGAAAATGTTTTACATTCTGCCACGAGACTGTGCTTGGAAGGCTGAAAAGTCTGCTGGGTCCTCTGTTTGAGTTTCACCCTCAGAAGCAAACCACTTCCCTCATTTTACCCCAACAATGAGCATCTTTAAGATATTCATCCATGTTTTCAGGTCTCCTCTCGGGATTATCACTATAGGCTACTTTGTTGATAACCCATAAAGACCAACTTTGTCTAGAAGACCAATAAAGTTGAAGCGGTTTCAAGACCACCTGTCTCATTGCATGGCTAGCCAAGCTTTGTTCCCAGAGGTACCTCCCTGCCAGGCCAGTGACACAGAGGTGTGTAGATGTAACCAACCGTCTTATTAAATAAGAAACACAGAACCAATGTAAAAGAGAAAGCCAAGAGGTCAGAGCTCAGAGCTAAAATCTCACCCTTCCTCCTGCGGTGGTCCTACCTCTCCAAAAGAGAGCTACTTCCTGTGTGTATGTCACACACAGAGATCTACCTAGCTCTTCTACCAAGTGCTGGGATTAAAGGCGTGTGCCACCACCACCACCACCACCACCACCACCACCACCACCACACTCTTGCTATGGCTCTAATAGCTCTCACCCCCGGGCAACTTTATTTATTAACATACAATCAAAATCACATTTCAGTACAATTAGAATACCACCACAGAGGTGAGTGCAGGATATTGATAGAATCCAGAGCAGAAACTGATAAAGACTCCCAAGGCTCAGATATACTCTGCTGTCAAGTGTAGAAAATAAGCTCTGGAATACCAAGGTGGACTTGTTAGGAAACCCCTCTAACCCAATGGTAGATGGTCTTTGTGATTCCAGCAAGAACATCCTCAGCTCTCTGGCTTAGGAACCTGTGCTTTGCCTGTGCCCATTGCCGACAAGAGCCTGGGCATTCCTGTACTGCACATTTAATGTTCCTTTTCTTCTTCTATTCTATTTTTCCCCAAGTCCTTGGCATTGCTGCTAATAATCTGTTTCTCTCTGTTCTCCCTCAGGGATCCCTGGTGTCTCGTATCTAATGAAACGCCAAACCACCAATTCAGCTTTTGAGCTTTACAAGGAAGCCAATATTGGCTTCCTTTGGAGGCCCACGTTCACTTTTTAAACTTCTGTGCACATAAGCACTTCTTCAAGGAAGGTAACCTCTCCTAGCTGGATGAGTTGGGCAGCTCTTGAGAGGACATCAGCACCAGGCTCACTATTTGTGGGGACATGGGAATGGCCGTTCCAATCTCCTGTTTCACAGATGAGTGGTCTCCTGTCCTGTGTTGTGGAAAAACTGACGTAAAGACAAGATCCAATGGCTAAAGCATTGAAATGAATTTCTTCAGAAGGTTTCCCCTTTGGTACCTATTACCCATAACAGTAACCACAGGAGAGATGGGGGACAAAAGAGAACAGCACAATTGT
Organism: Peromyscus leucopus; assembly: GCF_004664715.2. Taxonomy (NCBI): domain Eukaryota; kingdom Metazoa; phylum Chordata; class Mammalia; order Rodentia; family Cricetidae; genus Peromyscus; species Peromyscus leucopus. The sequence continues at coordinate 42,162,377 of NC_051081.1, forward strand.
GATGCTGGTTTATGTATATGTGGTGCATAGTGAAACATCCCTTGAACACCTGGCTTCCCGTGGACCCCATAGGGATGATGGTGGAAAGCAAAGTACAAAGGCCACTCTTCCCACTTTTAGTCTAGGATGTCAACTTCTACTACATCCTTAGAACACAGCCCAAGTGACATAGTTGGCTGGGGTGGCAAAGCAGGATCTAACCATAGTCGCTGACGCTAAGCTCACAGGGTGGAATTTATCCGGCACACAATGGTTGAACGGCTGCAGTGTTCTAGCTCTGGGCTGGAGCACAAGAGAGAGGCTTTGGGGTAGGTACATTAGGGGCAAACACAGGGGGCTTAGGTATAAAGTGTCAGCAGCATGAGTCACGGAGTCCGTGGCAGCTATGATCTCCTCACCCAAAAGTTAGAGTAAGCTTCAATGACGGAAGTCACCTTACTCAGCATGGCCAGGAGTGAGGCAGGAACAAGGGCAGGATTAGTACTCAGAAGGACGTTAGATGAGCACATTACTATAAAGGAATTTCCCATGTAGCACTGCACACAGCTGGGATGTTGCATTGCTTAGATGGATATGAATGGGGCTCAAAAGAGCACAGGGACCATGAGATGCTTAGTCAGGGTCCCTTCTCAGGCTGGTTCTGAGTGGTTTAGACTGTGGGGGTGCTGTATGCTATTTATTGTTGGAAACGTACCTGAGCATGTTGCTTGGGTCTCTCAGTACCCTCTATCCCTCTTCAGCCTTTAGCGGACACCCGGGAGGAAGGAGGCCACAGGCCATTTGCTAGCCTTGCAGGAGCATCAGTTTCTTTAGCACACTGAACCCGCTCCCTTTCATCTGGCTGTTCTCAGATGTAAAGGACGCAGAACAGAAAGTGTCTGAAGGTCTGGATGGTGGGAGCGGGGAGGGGGTATGGGTTGGAAATTCAAAGCCAGACCCCTGGCAGCCCCTGCTCTGCAGCGGCTCATCAGTTCCCTGACTTCCCACCAGAGTGGGAGCCTGTTTGCTCCTACTCTTGCCCGGCTCCTGCCTTGGCAACAGCATCTGTTAGCAATGAGGACAGCAGGAGAGTGGGGGCAGGAGAAAGGTCGACTTAAACAAAATGTGTTTTCTCACACACATAAAACCACAGGCCTCCTGGAGGCTAGCACCCCTTCCCATCCCCCCACCCCCCCTTATTCGTGAGTTTGTAATCAGAAGCATGCGATTGAAGAAGCTGGCTTTCTTACACAGAAAGAGGCTTGGTGAGGCACCTCCTCAGGTCTTCCCAGGGCAGATGAGCTGTTTCTAGAGGGGAGAAGCTTACTGGTCTGTATCTGAAGTCTGTCAGGTTCTTACCTAAGGCAAGTGGCTCTAAAGCATGGCCCATGTCTGACAGACATCCTTAACCTTGAGAAGCAAGCAGTTGAGTTACGAGAAGTCTTTTACTGCACTGGGAAAGCTGATGGTGTTTGTGTTGAGCTGCATTCTAAGCTAGCCTCAGCTGCACAGCAGGTTGCATACATCTGTAAGATAGCCCATGGAGGAGGGTAAGTATTGCTCATGTTCTCAGCAGAGTGAAGCAAGCATTCTAGAAGGTCCTACACTATCCACATGACCATGATTGTTGATGGTTCACCTTGGCATTTAAGACCCTTAGGAACTAATGTCTACTTTTCACTCAAATCATAGATGTCAGGAAAATGGGGGTTGAGAACAGTATTGGAAATTAGGAATCAGATTCCAGATACTTGAAAATAGTTCAGATGTTTGGACTGGTGGAAGCGGCATTAATCCTTCTCGGGAAATGACTGGGAGTAAACAAAGAGCTGGAGTTTCACCCACCAATGATGTAGTGAGAGAATGACATCACATATCAAACCCCCTGTTCCTCCTGTGGGATTTGTACATCTACATCTGCCTTCTCAAGGCAGCTCAGTAGATAGACCTGAGAGGCCATGTCCAGTGAAGAGAATAAAGACACATACCTCTCACCTAGATTCATCATTCTCTGATGTTCTGAGAAATTCCACGCACTTAGGGTGGTGCATTGGTGATAAATAGTAGGGAAAGGGGCTAGAGGAAAGGTGAGTAGTATAAGATTAAACAAGGAATTTATTCGTCTAGAAAGTCCTATTTCAGAACAAATGGATCAATTCACTGGAATGGAGATTACAGCCAAGTAGGGGTGTATAGACATAGAGTCCAGGGGGCAGGGAGTCCTCAAGGAGGCCAGAAGGGGATATGTGTGTGTGTGTGTGTCCTTTATTCTGTAGGTAGTCCTAAATGTGTCCTCTAGGGATGCAGAGTGATGTTTTTTAAAGCTCACCAAATATCCCATACCTACTCCATAAACTCTATAAGCCTGGTCATTGCTGACTCACTGTGCAACCCATGTTCTTTTGCAAGTTTCTTGCATATTTATAAATTGGGGGCCCCATTACCCAGACCCTCAGCAGCCTTGGGGATTAATGAAAGCCTTGTTCACAAATGTCTTGGAATTCACAAAGGTTTAGATCGATAATTAACAAGAAAGAGAAGGCATAAACATTTCAAATATATATCAACTCCTCAATCTATAACAGCCAATAAGTCTAAGAACAGAGTGGCCACAATTTCCCCCAGTGACAGGCAGCCCATGCGCTTTCAAAAGTAATTCTTCAATGAGCATAAATTACCCATTGGGGAAACCTTCCATGTATGCCATGGCTGTAGATTTATTAAGTGAAAATGAAACTTTTAAATAAATATCTGGAACAAAAAATGTACTTCCCATCAAATTGGGCCACAAGGCAAGAGGTTTTAAAATAGTGTGGAGCCTGGAGTCTGAGAGCAGAGAGCTGAGACTTTTCCTTAGATGCTATTTTGCTGAGTCAGTCCCTGCAACATCTCCCTCCTCCACTGCCCAATGCCCGGACTCTCCTAGAGTGAGCCAAGAGCCAAAAAGGCACACAAATCCTTTAGGGAGATCCTTCCCAAAGCCTGAGGGAGCCTGTTAGGAATGGAGGTATTTTGTGCCTCTTGAAAGATCTTAACTTCTTTTGAATGATAAAGTGATGTGTGTGTGTGTGTGTGCGTGCATGCATGAGAGAGAGAGAGAGAGAGAGAGAGAGAGAGAGAGAGAGAGATTCACTTTTGATGACCTCAAAGGGAAGCTAAATTAATTCACTCTCTTTAGAAGTTCAAGTTATAGAAGAATTTTTTTAAGGAGTTACAAAGAATTTTAAGGCGCTCACTGACTGTAGATACTTTCGTCTTATTTCTGGAGACACATGACAGGTAATATCGACAGTTGCACTACAAGGATTTTTTACTGGAAATGGAAGTGAGAGGCCATGACAATTTCTTCTGTCTCTGTCTTTCCCTCCTTCCTCCCTTATTCTTGTGTGCATGATACCAAACACACACACACACACACACACACACACACACACACACACACACACACAAATCATCTCACCTATACAAAAATCTACTTAGGAGTCTCTCTAGACTGTTCATGAACAGTCTTGGAATGAGAGGCAACAGATAGGGGGAAGCCAGTCAAGAAGTTCATAGTGCCTTAGCAAAGTCACAAAAATATAAATCTTAATTAGTTTCATATAGCTATTGTGACAGCCCATGCATTTTACTTTATTTTCTTAAACAATGGATAGTAAATGATCTTTTAAAATATTAATTCATTTACAATTATTACTTTTATTTTGTGAGATTATAAGATAATTATGTTATTTCCCTCTTCCTTTCCTTCAAAGCCTCCCATGTCTTCCTCCTTGCTCTTTTTCAAATTCATGGTCTCATTCTTTTCATTTGTTGTTGTCACCCCCCCCCCCCGCACCAATATATAAGTGCAACCTGTTCTGTCTGTATAATGTTACTTATATGTATGTTTCCAGGGTTGACCCTTTGGTACTGGATAACCAACAGCAGAAGACTATTTCTCCCCCTCTCCGCATCTCTAGTTGCCTGTAGTTCTTTGTATAGAGTGGAGGTCTCCTGGGCTTCTCCCCATCAATGTCCATATGCTTATGTTGTTGTGCCTGTTCAGCTTATGTTTAGGCATCCGTGTTGGTGAAACTTTATGGGTGTAGCCTGTGACATTACTAGGAGACACAATCTCATGTATGTAGCTTTTTGTAGCTTCAGTTACATTTTCCAGTGTTGTCAAAGCAAGGCAGTGTAAGACGAATTTTCAAAGGTCTTATTAATGAAAAACCTGGAGCCAGATATTGGGGTAGATTCTGAAAGATCAGAGAGACAGAACAAGCCACAGCCAACCTCACCTTGCCATCCCCTCAGCTGGTCCTCTTTCCTCAGACTGAAAGCCTTTCAGTCCTCACCCGAAAGAGTCTGTTCCCAGGGTGTCTTTGAACTCACAGAGATCTGGACTACTCTCTGCATCAGAGTGATAGGATTAAGGGTGTGTGCCACCACTGTCTGGCCTCTATGTCTATTCTAGTTGCTGGCTCTATCCTTTGATCTCCAGATAAGTTTTATTTGTGAGAGCACAAATAAAATATCACCACAGGACAGTATTATGTGCTTATTTTCTGTCTGCCTCTATCATCTGTGTATCACATATAGTGCCTATCATCTGTCATCTATAATCTATCAACTATTTATATCAACTATGTACATCTCACCTGCTGTTGATCTATCTTTATATTATTTATTACCTCTCTGCCTTTATCTGTCTGTCTATTTATCTATCTAATCATTTTTCTATAAAGTAAACTACCCTGGAGTCTCAAAAAAGAGTTGTGAAGTGTTCTTTCTAATTTTCTCGATGAATTTCTGTATCGTTGGTATTTCTGCCTTAAATGTTTGGTGGAATTCATCAGTAAAATAATTTGGGTCTGACGTATCTGTGTATAGCGTGAGTGGAGGGGAACATGACTAAAATTCTAATATTTAATTAATAAACATGGGGCTATCCATATACTTGTTTTTTCTCTAGTCACTTCAATAGTAGTTATCAAGGCATTTGTATATTCTGTATATTCTAAGGAACATATAGAGTATATATGTAAAGTAGTCTATATTATTATACTACATGATATATTAGTATATTAAATTTTATCATTTTGACCTATTGTCTCTCTAATGATATTTCTCATTATTGATATTGGCAATTTGTGTTTTTTTTTTCTTTTTCTTCCATCTGGCTAGAGGTTGTTTAATTTCATTAAATTAGATTTTCAGTTCCACTAGCATTTTCACTAGTTTGCTTATTTTATTTAAAAGCTTTAAACTTAATTGCAGGTAACAAATTTAATTTGTTCTTTTAAAAGTTCTTTGACAGTTTAATATGTGTATATAATGAGTGTTAATAATTTTCACTCACTCCCAATTGTCTCCCTTTTCTTGCTTCTTTAGATTATAGAACAGATCCATTTAGGTCCGAAATATCAACCACACTTCAGGGCAGGCTGCATACTTGTGTGTGTGTGTCTGTGTGTGTGTATGTACTTTTTATTTGTTTTGTATTTTTTGTCTTCACAGATTTTTGGTTTTTTTTCTAATTTCCATTTGATTTTTTTTGAGAGAGAGAGAAAGAGAGAGAGAGAGACAGAGAAGAAATAAAATTGGGTGGGTAAGGAGGTAGGGAGAATCTGGGAGGAGTTGGAGGTAGGGAAGACAATCAAAATATATTGTGTAAAAATCTTTTAATTAAAATAGTAAAGCTTAGAGCAGAGGTGAGTCCGGACAATAATAATTTAAGAGCAATTTTCAGTTTATTGCAAAGGTAGGATGAAGGAACAATGGATTTTCAGATGTTTTCTGTTCCCACACATGAGCTGTCACCTACATTATTTAATGTTCCTTTTCCTAAAGTACAGTATATTTGTTAAATTTGTAAACATAGATTGATAGGTCAACGCAACCATTCATGGGTTACATTAGGGTACATTCTGGTGGTTTTTGTACATTCTGTGCTTCTAAATAAATAAATAAAGGCCTGTAATTCACTGTTATAGAATCAAACAGAGCAGTTGTACTGCCATTAAAATCCTCTGTGTTCCAATCCTCCTTTGCTCCCAGCTCCCAGGTTCCTGACAGCTACTGTTCTGTTTTTGTTTTTTGTTTTTGTTTGTTTGTTTTGAGACAGAGTTTCTCTGTGTAGCTCTGGCCGTCCTGGATCTTGCTTGGTAGCCCAGCCTGGCCTCCAACTCACAGGCCTGACTCTGCCTCCCGAGTGCTGGGATTAAGGGTGTGCACCACCACGACCCAGCCAGGTACTGTTCTTTATAGTGTTTTTCCACCTTTTTCTCATTTGGGAGGTATTTAGGATCATGCAGCATGTCATCATTTAATATTGGTATCTTCCATGCAGCAGCATGTAGTTTAAATGCATCCTGTCTTTTTGCAGTTGATAACCAAGTGCCTCATCCATGAACACAGGCCGTCTCTGCCCCTTTCCCGTTTTCCTTTTATTTCATCCACCGGTGTGTGGTTTTTCTCCTTTTGTAAATCCTATGCCTTTTATTGTCTTTCAGATTTCTGCATGAGTATTTTATCTTTTGGTAATAGTGTAAGTTTTAGCTATAGTGTTTCTCTGGTCCTGCCTGGCCCTGTGGTCCTGCATCTGCTTATAAAATAATCATTCAGAGGCTTATAATTAATTACAAACTGTATGGCCAATGGCTTAAGTTTCTTGCTAGATAGAGCTATCATCTTAAATTAAGCCATTTCTATTAATCTGGGTTTTGCCACATGGCTGTGGCTTTACCGGTCTGCTGGCGTCTTGCTTCCCCTTCACCAGCAGCTGGCGTCTCTCCCTCCTCTCCTTGCTTCTCTCTGTCTATCTGCTTAGATTTCCCACCTGCCTCTAAACTGCCTTGCCAGAGGCCAATGCAGCTTTATTTATTTATTTTTTATTTACTTATCAGAGCAACATGTATTCACAGCATACAGAAAGATACCTCACAGCAGTAAGTACTGTTGTGTTTTTCACCTCAAACCACACATACATATTGCTGACATATAGGAAAGCCATTTATATTTGTATATTAGCTTTGCATCCAACAGCCTTGATATTAACTAATCTCATGTTTAAAATTTTTTTTGCATTTTCTTCCCAGGTTATTTTATTATTGATGAACAAAAAGGACTTTACTGAGGGTTGGGAAACATCCTTCCCAGTCTTTTCTAATCTCGTTGGCTAAAACCTTCAGCATCATTTTAGAAAAGGTGTGATGAGTTGGGGCATTTTGCCTTTTGCTGATCTTTAAGCAATGGTATCTCATTGTTTACTGTAAATATGGTGCTCATTATAGTTTTTTGGCTTTGGCGTTTGTTTTATACATAATCTTGGTTATTACTTGCCATTTGAAAGCAAACTCTCCTAGTTTACTGAGAATTTGTTTTTAAATGCTGAATGATTATGGGGTTTTCCCAAATGATTTATTTGCATCTGTTATATGATTATTAATTTTTGTCCATTAAAGTGCTTTGTTGAGATGAGTTGAGTTCTTGCTTAGTCACCCAGGCTGGCTTTGGATATGCAGTCCTTCTATTTCAACTTCCCAAGAAGATGGGATTACAGACTTATAACACATATACTATACCTGGTTTACATTCATTGAATTTTGAACATAGCAGAGAGAATTTTGAATAGCAGAGAGAAGTCCCTCTTGGTCATGGTACATAAATTTTAAAGTAATTATTTTTTAATTAGTCTTGTATTGAGGATATCCACATCTGTTTTTATGACAGATATTATTCCACAGTTTTTCTTCCTTATAATATCTTGTCTGATTTTGGTATTGGGGTAATGTTGGCTTCATAGAATAAAGTGGTTCCTATACTTCCAGACTCTTTAAGAGATTGAAGAGAACTGGTGTAATTTCTCTCTTAATCATTTTTAACATAATTCCTCAGTGAATACTGTTAGATCAGGTACTCTTTGTTTTGGAATTATTGATTCAATGTCTTTAATAGATATTGGCTTAGTCAGATTATCTACTTTGGTATGCATGAATTTTGATATCTCTGTGTTTTGAGAAAATAGCCTCTTCTAGGATGTAAAATAAGTGAACACGGAATGGCTTATGCTCGTCTTTTATTATTTATTCTAATGACTGTAGGCTCTGTAGTGGTAGCTCCTCTTTCATTTCTGATTATACAAAAGAGTTTGCATATCTTATGTTAAAAAGTAGAATTCCTCCAATTTTGTTATTTCTTTTTTTTTTTTTTTGTTTCCTTTGGGTTTAAATTGTTGTTCCTTCTGTAGTTTCCCCAAGTAGAAATTTAGATTGTTGATTTTGATGTGTTTATTTTCCCCCACATATTTATTTAATGTTTTATTTTTTCTGATACGTTTTCACTGTAACCTACAGGTTTTAAGAAAATTTATTTTCATTTTCCTTTCATTAAAACACTTTTTTAAAGTTTTTTAATTACTTTATTTATTTATTTTAATGCAGAGATAGTTCATTGTTTAAGAGCACTTGCAGTTCTTGCAGAAGACACAAGTTTGGTTGCCGGCACCCATGTTTTGTGCCTCACAGCTGCCTGTTACTACATCTCCAGGGTCTCTGACATCCTCTTCCTAGCATGCAAAGGCATACCCACACACATGGCACACACACACACACACACACACACACACACACACACACACACACACACGGCATACCCACACACGTGGCATGCACACACAGAGCCCTCCCCACAAATAAAGTGAAGACAAATATTTAAAAACATAACTCTAAATTTCTTTTAAGATTTTTTATTTGACCCATGTGCTAGAAGCATGGTCTTTTAATCTGCACATATTTATGACTTTGCCAGCTGTCTTTCTGCTATTTATTTCTGGTTTAATTTCATTGTGGCCTGAGAGCAGGCACTGTAGGATTTCTCTTCTTTTCGGTTTGTCATGGTATGTTTTATGTGGTCTCTTTCTTGGTGAGCGTCCCATGTCAGCTTGGGAAAAAATGTTGGTTCTCCTTTGTTGGGTGAAGATGTAAAGTATATTGCATTGACTGATAAGGTCGATAAGTTCACCTCCTTTTTTTATTGATACTCTGCCTGCTGGATCCGTCCATCACTTACTGACTGATAGCAGCATGGTAGTAGATGGTTCTACTTTTCCTTTCAGGTCTCTGAGTTTATGCTTGACATACTTTCATGAGTCTGCTTTTAGGCATATGCATGTTAAGGACTGTTTTGCCTCTCTGGAGAACTAACTCTGTTATCAAAATGTAATGTCCTTTGTTTAATCCCTAATGACTTTTTATACTTTGATGTCCATATGAATTTAATATAATTTTCCTACTTTATTATATGTTGGCAATGTACTTTTCTCCATTCTTTTACTTGAATTCCATATGGATCTTTGTATTTTAAGTGAGTGTTTTTTTTATATGCTGCATATAATTGGATCTTGTCCTTTGATCTGTACTTTTATAGGTATATGTAGATCATTGATGTTCATTGATACCATTTAATAAATAGATATTTATTACTACTTTTTATATGTTGCTTTTAATTAATTAGTTCATCATTTTATTTATTTATTTATTACCCTTTTCCTGCCTTTTGTGGATTTAAGAGTTTTATATAATTATATTCATCCTCCTTTAATAACAAATCACCTTTTTAGTAGATAAAAGTTGTTTTTTCTTCCTAAAAGATCATTTACTTTTACTTTGAGTATAGGTGTGTTTGCCTGCCTGTTTGTTTGCACACCACTTGCACGCCAGATGCCCAGAAAGGTGAGAAGAAAGCAAAGGTTTCCCTTATAGTGGAGTTACACACAGTGGTGAGTCACTTTGTGCATCCTGGGAATTGAACTCTGGTCCTCTGGCCGAGCAAACAGTGCTCATAACTACCGAGCCATCTCTCAAGTTTCAGTATATCACTTAGAAATAATAATGACAACAAAACACATATTTTAATGTTTCCCTATAGTTTACAGTATGTATTTACTATGACAATAAAGTAGTACAATAATATAGTTCTTTCCTGGAAGTGATCATGTAATAACAACAAAACAATGTGTGGTTTTTTTTTTTTTTTTTTTGGTTGTTCAAGACAGGGTTTCCCTGTGTAGCTTTGTGCCTTTCCTGGGTCTCACTCTGTAGACCGGGCTGGCCTCGAACTCACAAAGATCCGCCTGCCTCTGCCTCCCAAGTGCTGGGATTAAAGGCATGCGCCACCACCGCCCAGCTTTTAGATTTTTTTTTTTAACAAAACAATGTTATTCTTCCTTATCCTCCCTTATAGTTATGATAATTCATACTACTTTTATATATAAGCATGTATACACTCTGACACATATTTACATATGCTTAAGCATATATACTTGGATATGATGTTCCCATTATTTTGAACCAAGTATCTATTAGATCAATAATGAATAAATAAAAAGCTTTTTAAAAAGAATCCACCATTCTTTATTTAGTGTTCTTTCCTTTTTAAAAAATGAAAATTTGAATATCTGACTGTGTGACCGACTGCTTTTGGATCTAAAGAATTTAACCATTTTTTTTTTTTTTTTTTGGTAAGACATTTCCTAGCACAAATTTTCTTCAATATGTTTGTCTGGAAACATTTTTAGCTTTCTTTAATTTCCCAGGATGTGTAGAACTCTAGGTTGGTAGTATTACCCACATCTCAATACTTTAAATATTCCATTCCACTCTCTCCTTTTTTATGAGTTTGGAAGAGCAGTCAGGTAGTCTTTTTCATTTTCCCTATCAGTACTGTATTTCTGTCTTCTGTCTAATTTGTTTTCTTTAATTTTCTGCTGTTTTATACTATGTCTAGGTGCTTCCTCCTCATTTCCCCCCTTTTATTTCTCCTTGCCCCATATCTTCCTCCTCTGTCTCTCCCTCTTCTTGCTCTTCCTTTTCTTCCTCTTTATGTTTTCTTGGTGTCTGTCACTAATTTGGATGGCTTCCTCAGTTATTATTGACTTAAGTGTTCTTTTCTGGACTCTTTTGATGGTTTTGTACACATAGCTACACATCTCCCACCTTTGGTCATTGTCCTATAGTCCTTGAGCACTTTTCTTCTTTCTTTTACAGGTTTGTAATTTTTACTTTTCAATTTTGGAGATTTCTGCTGAGACGCCATCAAGCTCTGTGCCTTTTTCTCCTCCTTAGCTATTATCTGTATTAGCAATCCCACCAAGACATTTCTTTATTACTGTTACAGTACTTTTAATTTCTAGCATTTATGGTTTTTACAATTATTCCATTGGTTATTTGTTTTCCTGTGCTGTTTATTTTTTAAAGCTCCTGATCCGTTAATGATAATTACTTCAAAATTCTTTTTTAACTTATTTTTTTCTTTTATTTTACAATAGTATTCAGTTCTACATAACAGCCACAGATTTCCTTGTTCTCCCCCTTCCTGCCCCCCTCCCCTTCCCCCCAGCCCACCTCCCATTCCCACCACCTCCAGATCAAGGCCACCCCCGCGGACTGAGATCGACCTGATAGACTCAGTCCAGGCAGGTCCAGTCCCCTCCTCTCAGATTGAGCCAAGTGTCCCTGTATAAGTCCCAGGTTTCAAACAGCTATCTCATGCAGCGAGCCCAGGACCTGGTACCACTGCCTAGATGCCTCCCAAACATATCAAGCCAATCAACTGTCTCACCTATTCAGAGGGCCTGATCCAGTTGGGGGCCCCTCAGCCTTTGGTTCATAGTTCATGTGTTTCATTCGTTTGGCTATTTGTCCCTGTGCTTTATCCAACCTTGGTTTCAACAATTCTCGCTCATATAAACCCTCCTCTTTCTCGCTAATTAGACTCCCAGCGCTCCACCCAGGGCCTAGCCGTGGATGTCTGCATCCAGATTCCTCAGTCCTTGGATGGGGTTTCTGACACAACTATTAGGATGTTTGGCCATCCCATCACCAGAGTAGGTCAGTCCCGGCTGTCTCTCGGCCATTGCCAGCAGTCTTTCGTGGGGTATCTTTGTGGATTTCTGTGGGCCTCTTTAGCACTTTGTTTCTTCCTTTTCTCATGTGGTCTTCATTTACCATGGTCTCCTATTCCTTGTTCTCCCTCTCTGTTATTGCTCCAGCTGGGATCTCCCGCTCTCTTTCCCTCGACCCTCGCCGTTCATTGCTCCCACTCATGTTCAGGCTGTTCATGTAGATC